>NC_050068.2:284023450-284734490 GCF_009764565.3 Dermochelys coriacea
CACACCAGTGCTGCTGTTGTACATGCACTGGGATTGTTGTAGGTGCCATTGCAGCCAGCGCCAATAACGGAAGCAATGCCAGTGCTGTCGTTGGTGCCAAAGGCACATCGTACACCAAAGCCGCAGTCTGGGTTGCTGACGCCTCCGGTGCTGAAGGTGTGGTCGAGGTGGGCGCCGTGGGTCAGTGTCGATACCGAGGATGGCACCGCAGCTGTTGGCGTTGGTGCCATTGCTGATTGTGGCAGAACGAATGTCGCGGACGCCACTGATGCTACTCCTGAGCGGGACTCATGCTTCCGACCCTGGGCTTGATGAAAGGCCCACTGAGTCCAAAAGGGCCACTGCGACAGATTTTGCCAATAAGGGGGCCACAGTATCGGTTATCCTATGGTGCCAAGAGGTGGATCTTCTTCTCCTACTATCGTTGGAGCGGTATGAGTCTGACTTGGAATAGGAGGATCAGGGTGGCGCAGCTCCTTTCAATGTAGAACGTCAAGAACCAGGGGACTGACTGTGCTGCTTTGATGGAGGCGCTGGCATGGAGGGGTGCCGAGGTGATGGGGAACGACATGCCATCATCACCAGCTTTCCCTTAGACTGTTCAGGGTGCCAGGATGGAGCCTGCGGTACTGGCACGTCCTCCTATCTCGGTGGTGAGAACAGTGCCATGAGTCTGAGCAGGTCCTGCGCAGCTACAAAAGCCTCTGGGGTGGACAGGAGTGGCAGTGACAGGAGTGGCAGGTGCTCTGATGGGTTCGGTGAGCAAGACGGGTCCGGACTCAACTGCCTCACCTGGGCAGGAGTCAATGTGGCCCCATTCTGAGCCTTGGAGCTGTGGCCCAACTGAGGTGCCACTGGTGGCTGGTCCCTGGGTCTAACTACCCCCATAACTGAAATTTATAGAACTACTACTAGACTATACTAACTTATTAAACTGGAAACTAACTATGTATAGCGTAAGTAAAGAACTGCTGAGCCACTTGCCAAAGTAAGAGCAAGGGGAAGTACCAGCTACTGGCACTGGCGCTAAGAAGGAACTGAGGGGGTGGCAGATCGGCCAGGCTCTATATTGAGCACCATGAAGGTGTGACTCCAGGGGGCACCTAAGCCAGCCCATAGATGCTGCTAATGGAAAAATTATCCGGCTACTGTGCACGTGCACATACACACACTTGATTGGAATTGACACTCGAAGAAGTACTGTAGCTAACGTGTTTCAAGCTGGTCACTTAAAAATTCAGATTCAAAGGATTAGTGACTGATTCTGAAAATAAAGCTAATCTGATATCTTTCTGTCCCCTGAGCAAAGGAAGACAGAAGGCATAAGATTTTGGAAGTGAATCACTGCCTAAATAAGTGATGTAGCATGGAGGGCTTGGGTTTTATGGAGCACTAATCCATCTTCCATAGGGAGAAGGGGTTATATAGGTTGGATGGCTTCTACCTCAGTAGAAAGGAGACCAATCTCCTTGGAGATAGGCTGACTAGAGTAGTTAGGAGGGTGTTAAATTAATAGCAACAGGGGAGGGTAAAAAAAAAAAGAGGGAAAATATGAGAACTCAGCACAAAATCGAGATGTTGAGAACAAAATTAACCAAGGAACCAAAGAACATCAAGAAATTCTTTAACTGCATATACACTAATGCTAGAAGCTTGGGTAACACACAAGAGGAATTGGAATTGCTAATTTATTAGCATCAATTTAATCTAGTTGGTACTACTGAAACCTGTTAGAATGAGTCCACAATTGGAATGTTAAAAATCAATGGTTTTAACTTATTTATGAAGGATCACATGGCAAAAGGGGAAGAGGAGTGGCACTTTGTCAAAAAGGCATTACCTGTCTAAGTCACTGATAGCTTGAAAGAAAATGTTTTTGAATCATGGATCAATGTCTTAACAGATAAAGCACAAGATGAGATACTAGTCAGTGTCTGCTACAGACCACCAAATCACACTAGGGAACAAGATAACTGCCTCCTTACGCACCCTCTATAATGTGTAGGTGGGGGTGGGGGGCAAAAAACCAACATAATATTAGGTGATCATGTGAGAATTTCAACTTGAGTGACACACACTGGAGGTCTTATTCTGCCAGTACTAAAGCATCCTTAGAATTTCTAAACATTATAGATGACAATTTTCTAACTCAAAAAATGTTGCAACAAACACAAGGGAATTCTATATTAGATATTGTCCTAACTGATAAAGAGGAACTGACTACAAAACTAAAAGTTAGTGTCAGCTTAGATACAAGTGACAATCACTTGACCATATCTACAATGTGCATGCAAAATAAAGTCCAGACCAGTAATAATATATATATATACATACACATACATACACACACACACACACACACACGGTGCTTTTAATAGATCTACTTTCACAAAGCTGAAAACAATTATGAGCCACTTCAACAGAGAAAGAATTTAATCAGAAATATGTGATATTTGGGAACCATTTAAGAACACCGTACTAGATACTGCAGTGCCACAACTGAGGAAGAAGACTGCTAATTTTAAAAAAAAACAACCCTGGTTGAGAGGGGACGTGAAGGCAGCTGTAAACAATAAATATATAATTAACAGAATAATGGGGAAATTAATAATAATTAATATAAATCAGAAGTTAGGAATTTTAGAAAGTTAAGGGAACCCAAGGGATGTACAGAGAACTCTCTGGACCGCACAGTTAAGGACAATAATATATGAGGAACAAAAAGAATCCTGACAATAGTATTGGTCAATTACTAGGCAGAAGAGGTAGAATTATCAATAATAATGAAGAAATAGCAGAAGTGTTCAATTAATATTTATTCTTTATTTGGGGAAAAAAGATAGTGTTATCACCATATGATGAGACTGTCTTTCCATTCCACTAATGTCTTTGGGGTGTTAAACAGAAGCTACTAAACATTTTTTAAATCAGCAAGTCCAGATAACTTGCATCCAAGAGTTTTAAAAGAGCTGATAAAGGAGTCTGCTGGACCATTCATGTTTATTTTCAATAAGTCTTGGAACACTGGGGAAGTTCCAGAAGACTAGAAGAAAGCTAATGTGCCAATTTTTTAAAAAGATTAAACTGGGTGACGTGGGTAATTATAGGCGTGTGAGCCTGACACCGATCCTGGCAAGATAAAGGAGCAGCTGATATGGTACTTGATTAATAAAGAACTCGAGGGTAATGTAATTAATGCAAAACAACATGGCTTATGGAAAACAGAGCCTGTTAAACTAACTTGATTTTTTAATGAAATTACACAGTTGGTTGATAAAGATAATAAATACTTAAATAATAATAATAGTTTGATATACTATATGTAGACTTCTGTAAAGCCTTTGACTTGGTACCACATGACATTTTGATTTAAAAATTTTATATAGTTCTAGGTTAACATGACGCACATTAAATGGATTAAAAACTGGCCAAGTGATAGGTCTCAAAATGTAATTGTAAATGGGGACTCAACATTGAGCAGATGTGTTCCCAGCAGGCTCCTGCTGTTCTTCACCCTACCTTATTTAACATTGTGATGGGTGCCTACCCCACAACAGGCCTGAGTAGAAAGAAAGGGCCAATTAAGCCTGCAACAGGCTGCACCTGGGGGAGAGTCAGGGCTGATAAGCTTTTAATTGATGAGGAAGTGCAGCTGGGCAATGGTTAGGCTGAGCTGTGATAAAACCAGGAAGTGGAGCATAAGAAGGGGGTTGCAGCAGAAAAGATCTGCAGTCAGTCTCTGGGCTTAAAGAGGAAACCTGGGGGACAATAAAAGCCCTGGGACCCTGGCCCTGAGAGAAGGGTGGAGAAGGCACCTGATCAAGGCTAAATAGAAAGCAGCCCAGGGAAACAGCAATGATGTTTGGGACAGTACAGCTTTTGGCTGTGGGTTGTAGTGTCCCTGGCTGGAATCCAGAGTAATGGCTAGGCAGAGGTTTCCATAACAACCACTGGAGAAATGGCACTGACTGGGCAGTGGTGTTTAAGCCTGCCTGAGATGGTTTGTCCAGTAGGACTTTGATACCCCAGAGGGGGAGGGTTATAGTGACCTAGCTGCAGGGCCAAGCGCTGAGGAGAGAGCACCCTGAGCAAGGGAGAGGAAATAATTTCACTCCAGAAAGAGTGAGTGTGAGACAATGGGGCAAGAAACTGAAGGTGAGGAAGTTAGACTAGTAGTATGCTAATCCCAAGGTGGCGCCACAGTGGTCAGCAGCAAACTCCAGGCCAAAGCCTTTATCAATGACCTGGCAGAAAACATAAAATCATCACTGAGGAAGTTTGCAGATGACACAAGATTTGGGGGCATGGTAAGCAATGAAGAGGACAAGTTACTGATTCAGAGCAATCTGTATCGCTTGATACATACTGTTTGCTTGTATCCAGTTTATGTTAATATTGCTAAATGTTAATGTACACATCTGAGAACACAGAATATAGGCCATACTTACACAAAGGGGGACTCTATTCTGGGAAGTAGTGACTGACAAAGATTTGGAGGTCATGGTGGATAAATAGCTGAACGTGAACTCCTAGTGTGATGCTGTGGCCAAAAGAGCTAGTACGATCTTAGGATGCATAAACAGGGAAATCTTGAATAGGAGTAGAGAGTTTATTGTATTTCTATATTTGACACTGGTGCAACTGCTACTGAAATACTGTGTCCGGTTCTGATGCCCACAATTCAAGAAGGATGTTGATAAAGTGAGAGAGTTCAGAGAAAAGCCACAAGAATGATGAAAGGATTAGAAAACAGGCCTTGTAGCTCGAGTCTATCAATCTATTTAGCATAACAAAGAGAAGGCTAACAGGTGACTTGATTACAGTCTATAAGGATCTACATAGAAAACAAATATTTAATGATGTTCTCTTCTGGATTAAAGAGACGGGTATAACATGATCCAATGGCTGGAAGTTGAAACTAAACAAATTTTAGACTGGAAATAAGGTAAATTTTAAACAGTGAGAATAATTGACCATTGGATGGATTCTCCCTCACTGATAATTTTCAAATCAAGAAGGGGGGAGTTTCCTAAAAGATATTCTCTAGAAATTATGTTGGGGAAGTTTTCCTGCCTGTGCTATTAGGAAGGTAATATTGGATGATTACAATGGTTCCTTCTGGCCTTAGACTATGAATCTATATGTAACTTAAGCAAGGCAATAAGCAATTGTCAAAGAGAACCCAGGCCTTTCCTAGTGCCCAGTCTTGATTACAGTCTGTACCTCTCAACTGAAACTGAAAATAAGTGTCCTAACTAGAGCTCGGTAAATAACTAGTTTGGCTCACTGGCAATTCTGAAAAATAAGATACAAAAGTATGTTTGGGTTGAATGGAACATTTTGGTTTAGGTATTTAAGAAAGGCAAAGGAAATGACTGGATAGATTCACAAAACATCCTTAACCTTTAGCTCAGTGGTGAGGGTACTCACATGGGAGGGGAAAAACTCAGGTTCAAATCCCCTCTTGGGAGTAAGCTTAAACCCAGATGTGTCCCCCAACTCCCAGGTGAGCACCCTAATCACCAGGCTATAGGGTATTCTGGATGGGTTGTTTTTTCAATCACTCCTGTTGAGGATGTTCCACTCTGTATAAATCCTTAAATATTTAGTGGAGTAGGGACTAGAACAGCGGTCGGCAAACTTCGGCACACGGTCCATCAGGTTAATCCATTGGCAGGCTGCAAGACATTTTGTTTAAGTTGACCGTCTGCAGGCATGGCCACCTGCAGCTCCCAGTGGCTGTGGTTTGCCGTTCCTGGTCAATGGGAGCTGTAGGAAGCGGCACGGGCCGCAGGGATGTGCAGGCTGCCGCCGCTTCCTGCAGCTCCTATTGGCTGGAAACGGTGAACTGCAGCCATTGGGAGCTGCGGGATTCCGTACCTGCGGATGGTCAACATAAACAAAATGTCTCGCAGCCCACCAGCGGATAACCCTGATGGGCCATGTGCTGAAGGTTGCTGACCCTTGGACTAGAACTTGGGTGGTGATTGGAGCACTCACTGAAGTGGGGGGAGAAGAGACCTGGGTTCAAATCCCTGCTCCAGTGTAGGGACTCAAACCTAGGCTTCCCAAGAGGAATGCCCTAACCACTGTGCTAAAGGTTACTCGGGGAGGGGTGGTGGCAGGACTACATAGAGCTTTGTATGAGGCCTGGGGAAAAATCTGAAACTGAGGGTCACCCCCTTCCAAGGGTGGAAAAAACCCCTAAAGGGAGGCCTCAGGGTGGGGTGGAGGGTTGGAGAGTGAGTCTGCCCTGCATTCACCCTGCAGCAATGGCTCCTGTCCCACAGGGACAAGCCTGGCTCCCCACACCAGGCATTGAGGCCTGGCACACAGGGTCACAAGCACCCCTGAAGTTTAGCACTGACTGGCACTGCAACTCTGTGCACCAGATCGCAACACCACGCACTCAAAGGGCTTGAGAACCTTCTGGAATAGAGAACTAGGACAAACTGCTCCTTTTGCTCCTGGACAGTGGGGGGGCACCACCCCCTCCACCAATGATTTTTGTACTTAAATTCCTTTGTGAGTCTAGCTGTTTCATTAATGTCAAAATAGTTCATTTTAACAATTTTCAAAATTTCTTTCTTTTGGTCAAAATAACTACTGAAATCAACACCAATTCACAAAATGCTTCAGTCAACCCGAATCTGCATTTTCTTGGTTGAAAAAGAAAATGTAGCCAAAAATGTTGCCAAGCTCAAGTCCTCAATTTATTTTGACATCTATGCAGCATCGGGAAGCCTCTAGTTTGTGGCCTTTAGCATTGTCATTCTTTTGCATATTTGTAAGAGCTTTTTGAAATAAGATATATTCTAACCTAATTGCCTTCTATGATGAGATAACTGGCTCTGTAGATGAGGGGAAAGTGTGCACATGCTATTCCTTGACTTTAGCAAAAGCTTTTGATACGGTCTCCCACAGTATTCTTGCCAGCGAGTTAAAGTATGGGCTGGATGAATGGACTATAAAGTGGATAGAAAGCTGGCTAGATCATTGGGCTCAACAAGTAGTGAACAATGGCTCCATGTCTAGTGCTATCAAGCAGAGTGCCCCAAAGGTTTGTCCTGGGGCAAGTTTTTTGTTCAATATCTTCACTAATAATCTGGAGGATGGCATGGATTGTACCCTCAGCAAGTTTGCAGATAACACTAAATTGGGAGGAGTGGCAGATACTCTGGAGGGTAGGGATGGGGTACAAAGGGACCTAGACAAATTAGAGGATTGGGCCAAAAGAAATCTGAGGTTCAACAAGGACAAGTGCAGAGTCCTGCACTTAGGAAGGAAGACTCCCATGCACCGCTACAGGCTGGAGACCGACTGGCTAGACAGCAGTTCTGCAGAAAAGAACCTAGGGGTTATAGTGGACGAAAAGCTGGATTATGAGTCAACAGTGTGCCCTTGTTGCCAAGAAGGCTAACATCGTTTTGGGCTGTATAAGTAGGAGCATTGACAGCAGATGGAGGGATGTGATCGTTCCCCTCTATTTGGCATTGGTGAGGCCTCATCTGGAGTACTGTGTCCAGTTTTGGGCCCCACACTACAAGAAGGATGTGGGAAAGTTGAAGAGAGTCCAGCGGAGAACAACAAAAATGATTACGGGGCTGGAGCATGTGATTTATGAGAAGAGGCTGAGGGAACTAGGATTATTTAGTCTGCAGAAGAGAAGAATGAGGGGGGATTTGATAGCTGCTTTCACCTACGTGAACGGGGGTTCCAAAGAGGATGGATCTAGACTGTTCTCAGTGGTAGGAAGTGACAGAACAAGGATTAATAGTCTCAAGTTGCAGTGGGGGAGGTTTAGGTTGGATATTAGGAAAAACTTTTTCACTAGGAGGGTGGTGAATCACTGGAATGGGTTACCTAGGAAGGTGGTGGAATCTCCTTCCTTAGAGATTTTTAAGGTCAGGCTTGACAAAGCCCTGGCTGGGATGATTTAGTTGGGATTGGTCCTGCTTTGAGCAGGGGGTTGGACTAGATGACCTCCTGAGGTCCCTTCCAACCCTGATATTCTATGTAGGTTTTTATCCTGCACTCATCACCATAGTATCTGAGTGCCTTAATAGATTGGATTCCAGGGTTTCTGCTTCTGATGTACTTAAACACAAAATTATGCTGTTAGTTTGTGGCTTTTGCAAGTTGCTCTTCAAATTTTTTGGCCTACCTGATTATACTTTTATACTTGCCAGAATTTATGCTCCTTTTTATCTTTCTCTGTAGGATTTGACTTCCAAGTTTAAAAATATATTTTGCCTTTAACCACCTCTTTTACTTTGTTTAGTCATGGTTACATTTTTTTGGGCCCTCATCCTGTGGTATGGGCTTTTTTATTTATTTATTTTTTATTTGGGTATACATTTAGTTTGAGCCTCTATTATGGTGGTTTTTAAAAGATTTCCATGCAGCTTGTGAGCATTTCACACTACTGACAGTTTCTTTTAATTTCTGTTTAACTAGCCTTCTCATTTTTATACAGTTCCCCCTTTTGAAGTTAACTGCTACTCTGTTGGGTTTCTTTGGTATTTCCACCCCTGCAAGGATGTTAAATTTATATGAAACAGCCCTGTGAAGAATGGCACGCTCCTATAGATTAATTGTCTGCAGGCTGCACATCTGAAGGGATAAGTCACTCTCTTTTACATCTCCGGCATGAATTAGTCACAACCGTTTCCCAAAAGTGACTGGATGCTAGTGAACAAGTAAATGTCAGGTTTCAGAGTAGCAGCCGTGTTAGTCTGTATTCGCAAAAAGAAAAGGAGTACTTGTGGCACCTTAGAGACTAACAAATTTATTAGAGCAAAGTGAGCTGTAGCTCACGAAAGCTTATGCTCTAATAAATTTGTTAGTCTCTAAGGTGCCACAAGTACTCCTTTTCTTTTTAAGTAAATGTCAGATATATGGTAAGCTGCCCAAAGAGTGCTTAGCTGGAACTTTACTTTCTTGGATCAGTGATTTTTAAATTGCTTATTAGCCTTTAACAGAAAGTCAGTGATTGATAGCATCTTGTCCCAATGACAGTAATAACTGGCTAAAACTAATCTGGTAGTTGTCAATCCTTATTGAGATACTAATTCAGAAAGACATGAAGTACTTGATTAGGTGCTTTACTAAATAGGAATGGACTTTAGTATACACTAAAGTGCTTTGTTGAATTGCGGCCTGACAGAGTGCTGAGATGGCATAAAGAATATAAGGAACAGTTTATCAATAGGGTGGATATTGTTTGACTCTTCTTAGACTCTAATAAATTCATTTTTACTTACTACACAGATTATCCACACAGGTGTCCTCTTTTGAGCACTGACTACATGATGCTCCTGCTTTATAAGGTTTTCTTGGGTAATTGCCACTACAAAGGCAGAAGAAAATTCTGTTAGATGAATTTCACTGTGTACAATTTTAATAAGATCATACATTTAAGGTATTAAACACATTCAGGGCCGGCCTCAAGGAAAATGGCACCTTGGGCAAACTTGTATTTTGGTGCCCATGGGCATGGTGCCCCCCATTGCCCCTGGTCCCCCATGGGCTCCCCACCCGCCCTTCCCCCAACCCGTGCACTGTGCCACCTTCACCCCTAATCCCTGCACTCCCCTCCTGTGCCCCCTAATCCCTACACCCCTTCACTCCTATCCTGTGCCCCTAACCCCTGCACTGTGCCTCCTTCACTTCTCCCTTCTCCCTCCTGAGCCCCCCTTCCCTGCATCCCCCTCTTGTACCCACGAGGAGAAACTGACCCACCAGGATGCACAAAGCAGCTGGCATTGCTGCTCACTCCCCCACTGGACTGCTGCTCCTCTGCCCGATACACCCCCCGGGGCTGCCTACGGAGAGGGCAGGAGAGTAGCAGCTGCTGATGCCTCAGCACAGCCCACGTGGGGAAGTGACCTGAATGCAGGGAGCTCTGGTGTTGTGTGTGTTGAGGGGAGTGTGTGTGTGTGCCTAAGTATAAGAGTGTGCTGTCTCTTTAAAAAAGCATTCAAGGTCAGGATCCTGAAGGCTTGTGTTCAGATACAAGCAGCAGCCAGGAGCTCTGGACACAGAGAGGCAGCAGCAGGGACACAGATTCCCCCTGTCCTGTCACCCCAGCTCAGTGAAAATCGGGTGCATAGGTGTGTGTTTGGGGGGGGGACACCCTGACATCAGCCCCCACCGCCCCACTGCAGACAGGTAGGTGCTCCCAGTCTGGAGTGGCCAGGGAGGCAGGGACAGCAGAGGCTGCACAGGTGGAGCAGTGGGGAGGAGGGGCAATGGAGCATGGTGCGAGGACATCAGTCCCCAGAGCAAGGGCCCAGCCAGGGGCAATGACGTGTGGCATGGCAGAAGTGGCCCCGCTCTGCCCAGCCCAGTGCAAGGGCACTATTTACAAACCGGCAGTATCCAGACGCACAGTGCCCCGCCTGGCCTTGTGCTGCCAGCGTGCTCCTTCCCCTCGAGGCTGGGGCCAGGCCCATGCCATGCCATACAGCCCCCCCAACCCAACAGCCCATAGGCGCCAACTCTGTGGGTGGTTCGGAGCTGGAACACCTACAGGAAAAAAAATAGTGTGCACTGAGCACTCACCAGCAGCCCTGCCAATCAGCTCCTCCCCCTTGCCCACAGCACCTCCTGTGCACTACTGATCAGCAGTGGGCAGGAGGCACTGGGGGGAGGGGGAGGAGCAGGGGCAGGGGCAAGAAGAGTCGGAGTGAAGGCAGGGGGGCACTCGGGAGAGAGTGTGGGATGGGGCAGAAAGAGGCAGGACAGGGGTGGAGCGGGGGCAGGAAGAGGTGGGGATCGGGCCTTGGGGGAAAAGGTAGAGTGGGGGGTGGAGCTTAGGGTGGAGCAGGGTTCAAGCACCCTCAGGGAAATCAGAAAGTCAGCACCTCTGCAACAGCCCCCCCCCCGTGGACCCGCTATACCGTGCCTCCCCCAAACCCCCCCATAAATGTACAGTGCCCTACACAACACCACCCTGCCCAGCACCTCCCTGCCCACAGCCCCACCACAACTGTCCAGCACCCCACATAGAACCCCCACTCCCTAGTGCCCCAACACACACAGATCTTCCCCACCCTCTTGCAGCCCAGTACGCCCCCAGGCCCCACTGAGACCCACTCCCCAATGCCTTGCCTCCCAGCTGCACTCACCTGCCCTGCTGGGAGGCGATTGTCTGCCAGGCTGAGCTGGCAGCACAACCAGGGGTGGTCATTGCTCCAGCCCCTCGGGAGTAGCGTGATCTGGGCTCCCTCAGGAGCCACTTGCCTGGAGGAACCCAGTCAAGCCCCCAACACTGTCTCCCCACAACTGGCCAGGTTTCTCCACCAGACCCAGGCAGCTCAGCTCTAGGGAGGCAGGCAGAGCCCCACAGGGGGTGGGAAGCAGAGACTGCCTGGAACTGGAGGTGCACTGGGGTCTGGCCAGGGGGCCGAGAGGAGCAAGTGGTGGGTGGGGGGGAGCCAGTGGGCTGGTTGAGTCTTAGGGCACAGTACAAGCGGAGCATGCCGGGGCCCCATCTGAGCATGGGCCCGGCTCCATGGCACCACTGGCGCTATTGTAAACCCAGCACTGAAGAGGACGCCATGCACAGGGTTTGGATTTCCACCTGGCCTGCCAGAGCCAGCTGGGCTGACAGAGGTGGCAGGCAGTCAGATGAGCAGCAGTGTTGCAGAGGGGGCGGGGGGGGGGGAACCTGAGCTGCAGGGGGCAGTTGGACAACCAGCCCTCTGAGCCAGATGTTTGTGGGCCCACAAATATGTTTGACGCTAGGCCCACAAAAGGTTAATCCAGCCCTGGCTCTCTTTGGTGGGCTGCCCTGGGCAGGGGTCTGGACAGCCAAAGGCCGGCTCTGAATACATTAATATAAACTTCTCAGCATATTTTAACAACTGGTAAAACCTCGTGGAAAACAAACATTCTTGAAACCATTCTTTGTGTTCACTGTTCTCCTTCCTCTATTAAAAACAACTGCATTAAAATGCTATCTTTTTCTCCAAATAGAAAAAGCTAATGATTTATAAATCAAACCCTGCATAAGTGTACAAATTTCTTTAAAATGAATATCTAGCAGTAGAGTTTGGCAGCAACTAAGGTAAATATAATTGCGAATTTTCTGTAGGCAGAAAACTCAATACACTCCCAAAATAACTTTCAGCAAATAGATTTGCATGCTCTTTACAACTGATTTAAATTTCTGAGATAAAGCTTTGATTCACTAAAATATTTAAGAACTTGCTTAACTTGAAGCATGCGAGTAATCCTACTGCAGTCAATGGGACTTAAAGTTAGAATATGCTTAAGTGCCTTGCTTAATTGGGACCGAAGTGTTTAATAAAAAAAGACCAAACCAACAGCACTGACTTCTCTCAGATCAGTGCAGACTGAGTTGAAAATTAGGATATCATCCTAACTCTTGATGAAAGATTTATATGAAGGCTGTGTAACTGAAGTATGCTGGATCTGATAAATTCATCTGCCTGTAAGATTAATGCCTGAATATCACTCTGGAAGGCAAAGTGGAAGTAATTTCATACAAAGCAGATATCCCAATAAGTGAAGTGGTGAAATGGAGAGGAAAACTCAGATGGTAAAAATCTAATGTATTATGAAAGCTTGTCACAAATAAAAAAAACCTCTGAAAGCAACATCCTTCTAGAATAAGGGTAAACTTAAACTCAAATTTGATTGCAAAATGATTTGTTGGGGGATACCGATGAAAGACATCCACACACCTTCCTATTAATGGAATAATTCCAGGCTAATTTCCTAGTCTTTTATTTTAAAGATCTAATGTATACTGTAAAATGCTGTAGAATCCCTATGTAAAACCCAGGTCCAACATGCCTTCAAATTCCTGATTTAATAGGACCTTCTCTCCCCCTTCATATTCTTTGCAAGCCAGTAGGCCATGTCACAGTTATGCTTCTCAAACTCTTTCAGTCTAGTGACATGTTGGCTAGATTATTTTCTGGTGAAAATAAAGCAGCAACGTCCTGAACTGTAATATTTGTGCCCCTTGCTGCTTGTAGATGTTATTCCCCACTGCCTCCAGTGGTTGGAAACCTAGAGTCCCAGACACTTCCACACAACTGGAGATGAAATATTATCTTTGTTTTCCAGGTGTATACCTTTATATATTCTGGGACAAAAGAAACAAACTGCATAAAAATGTCTTCCTTCCCAGATACACTGCAAAGACAGGAACATTGGCTAAATGAAAGCATTTGAACTTTTGAAATTCACCAGAGAGGTTTTTACATGTGGATAATTGGTGAGTCCTGAATTACTGCTTTTTGGTCAGAGACTGGGCTTAAGGTGTCTTTTTTCTGTCTGCTAAAAATTAAAAATAAAACAAAACTGTGGCACCTCTGGGTGTCGATATGGAAACTATTAGGACCCAACTCCTAGCATTATGCTGTTGGGAAGTCTTTTGGGGCCAAGATACTTGCTTGTTTTCAGTTCACTGACAGTTGTAACACTTCCAATCTCTGAGTCCAAGTGCCTCCCCTCTTGTCCTCTCCCCTTTTGCAGATACCTTTCCTTTTTAGAGTTCTATAGCTAGGCCCAGGAGTTCAATAGCTTCACATTCTTTAATGAAAATGTTTCCCTTGTTTAGGTTACTTCTGGTCACAGAAAATGGGGAAACTGCCCAGCAATTTTTTTAAATGATCCAATTTTACCCTAGTGACAGGGGTATGTGACAGGGTCGGGCCAGATGGCTATAGGATAGTAATAGAAGGCAGATATATTAGCCCCAGGCTAAGTAGGTCCCTTTTCCCTGGGTAAGGGAAGGTTCCAGAACAATCAGGAACCTTCTGGAGACAATTAAGACAGGCTGATTAGAATACCTGCAGCCAATCAAGAAGCTGCTAGAATCAATTAAGGCAGGCCAATCAGGGCACCTGGGTTTTAAAAAGGAGCTCACTTCAGTTTGTGGTGTGCATGTGAGGAGTTGGGAGCAAGAGGTACTAGGAGCTGAGAGTGAGAATGTGGACTGTTGGAGGACTGAGGTGTACAAGCATTATCAGACACCAGGAGGAAGATCCTATGGTGAGGATAAAGAAGGTGTTGGGAGAAGGCCATAGGGAAGTAGCCCAGGGAGTTGTAACTGTCACACAGCTGTTCCAGGAGGCACTCTAGACAGCTGCATTCCACAGGGCCCTGGGCTGGAACCCGGAGTAGAAGGTGGGTCTGGGTTCCCCCCAGATCTTCCCAACTCCTGGTCAGACACAGGAGGAGTTGACCTGGACTGTGGGTTCAGAAAAACGGCCAAGCTGAGGGCTGCCGTGAAGCTCCAAGGCGAGCAAATCCACCAATAAGCGCAAGACCCACCAAGGTAGAGCAGGAACTTTGTCACACTTAATAGAGCAGTATTTTAATAAGCCATACAGGATGTGGGGTATTCTCATAGTGAAGTATGTTTTAACAGTCCCTCCCATCCCCCCCCAGAGACTTTCATTATGCATGTTCTTATAGATGTTGCCTTTTCTCAGGTTTGACATAGTTAAGGCACCCAAACAACCTTAACTCTGCCATATACTGATACCATGGGAGGGGAGGAGGGTGGATAGAAAAAGAAATCATGAAATTTAATCTAGGACTACAAACACTAAAAATGCATTAATCATAACTATATGGTTATTGCATGGTGTTCCTACAGGACAGAGTTAAGGCTATTTGGGTGCCTTAACTGTGCATTTCTGTGACTCAAGATGTTTGCATTTATTTTCAAATTAACCTTAACTTTGAATTTCCTGGTTTTAAAATGCTTATTTTGGGGTAATCACAATTCCCCATTACTCTAAATGGTTGATATCTATATTCTCAGTCTGAATTCTTTTCATGTAGTTTGTGTCGAGGAATATAAGTAAAATGCTAATTTCAGATACAGTACAGAGGGTATGTTATCTTACATTTTGTACATGAAGTCAGCTAAATCCTTCAAATACAAATAGGTAGTACACAGACACAGGAGTTAGGAACCAGAAGGTCCTACTAACTTAAAACCATGCATTTCAAATTTATACAGTGGCCTGCATCCCTCCATGTGGCTTGAAGCCTTCAGAGGTATGAGATGAAAATTTGAATTAAGTGTGGATATTTACAATTTTTAGAACTACAAACCATCCTCAGACAAAGCATAAGAAATATGGATGAACATTTCTTCCTCCACCACTAGATGACACCCTGTTACAAAATTCACACTCAGACAACAGATCCTGTCTACAATTTTTCCAAACTCTTATGTTCCCCTACATATGTTGCACTGTCTTTTATTATTTTTACATGATCCTTATATATTTGTTACATAGAACAAAATAAAGACGATGGCCAAAATGTCCCTGTAATTTGGGAGCCTACTTTGGATAGTATTCTGTGGCAATAAAGACCCAGGATATCAGAAAGAACCCCAATAGTAGGTCAAGGAATGCAAAAACTAGAAGCAATTAAATCAGACATTAGAAATGGAGAATTACGATGCAGGTGTTCTCCTGGTCAATGCTGGAGTGTTCAGTACAGTTTGTAGTATTTTGTCCTGTTCACTTTAAAGTGTCCCAAGTTGTCTTTGAACATCTTAATAGATCTTATTACCAGGAAAGATTTTTCCTGATATTCACCTTAAGTTTTCACTTTTTACCCTGCCTAGTCATAGCCCCTCGCACCTCCGTAAATAATTCCTCTGCCTTGCTTTAATGTCTGAACACTTCAAGCATTTGTAGACTTTTTTGATGTCCACATCCGTTAGTAGTTTTAAGCTGTATAATTTGTCAATCTAGTCTCCAAATAACTGTTGTTGCTCTCCCTGTTTGTCAAACATCTCGCTGGTAATGTGGCGCTAAGAAATGAATGGAATATTCTGATACTGTTGCACCAATACCATATTAAATAATCTATTATCTCTACTACTTAACCTGTGTGTATGCAGCCAAATATTGCATTGACCTTATGGAGTTTTTTGCTACATTATCACATCGCAAACTCAGGTCTAATTTGTTGTCCACTATTGCCACTCTCACAGCTTTACTTATTTGCAGGATTCTCTCTTCCATTGCATATCTATGGGTTTTAGATTACTTTCAAAAACACAAGTATCCTCAGCAAATTTAATTTATGTGCAGGCAGCCTTTTTTACCAGTAATGAAGATACTAAATAAGATGACCTACACTGATCCCTGCAGTCCCCCACTCTACACCTTCCCAATTTCTTATCTTTTTTTACTTACAATCCTTCAGCCAGTTTCCAATTTGCAACAGAATGGAATGGAGAATGGAAGGATATTAAGGACAAAAGGGAAAGAAGCATGAGTGTGGGGGGGGAATACTTGCAGAAATGAGAGCAGAGGGGGAAAAGGGATGAGTACTTGAAGGAAAAAGTAATCCAGTAAGAGGGAAAGAAGAAAACACTAGAAAGGAGAAGAAAAACAAAGTAAATAGTTTGGAAATGAGGAAGCAGCTGAGAGGGAGGGAAGGAAAATTAAACAAAAGAGCAAAACCAGTTTAAATTTAGTAAGCTAGATTTTATTTAGACATTTGTTTTATTCTAAAGGTCATCCAAGGCTAAGGGGGAAAAAAGGGGAAAAGAAAGGTTGCTCACCTCGTGCTCTAACTGAAGTTCTCAGAGATGTGTGTGGGTACTCCACTTCAGGTGCACTTGCACCCTGTGCCTTTTGACTGAAGCTCTTTGGTAGCGGTGATCGTTCAGCCCATACATGTGCCCTATGCATATTCATGCCCCCTACTGAGGCTATACAGGGCTGTGTGAGTGAACCGCCCACCGTTTCTTCTCAACTGCCTTCAGCCAGAGATGCAGTTTAGTGTGTGCCTGTTTTCTCTTTAGAGTTAGAATATAGTATATAGTGTTAGTTCTTTAGTTAGTTTATAGTATTAGTATTTTTATAATTGTTGGAATTGTTGCTCCTGTTTTTCTTAGAAAAAAAATTGCTTTACCCCTTATTAAAGGACCAAATTTTCTCTTATATGTGATGCTGGCCTCCCCAAGTCTGGAGTACAGAAGGAACAGAAAAAGTCCCACAGAGAGAACACCGAAGCAGAGAGGAAGGTGGAAAATTGAGCAGGATGGGATCTTTGTGCTGATTGAGACCTGCTGAATTTCCTTTTCTTTCCAGGTGTGTATATCCCCAGGGATCTAAATGTAGCTGTAGAGTACTTTAGGGCATGAAGTGAGTTGTCTGAGTCCACAAAGAGCTGATGGCCATTAAATGGTGAGTGCTTAATAGTCAACTGTACCTCCCAGGTTAAAAAGACAACTGAAGCAACAAAGCTCAGGACAGGCCCAACAAAGAAAGTAACAGAATGCCATTAGGCCTCACCTACAGCCCCCAACTAAAACCTCTCCAGCGCATCATCAAGGTTCTACAACCTATCTTGAAGGACAATCCCTCACTCTCACAGACCTTGGGAGACAGGCCAGTCCTCACTTACAGACAGCCCCCCAACCTGAAGCAAATACTCACCAGCAACTGCACACCACACAACAAAAACACTAACCCAGGAACCAATCCCTGCAACAAACCCTGTTGCCAACTCTGTCCACATATCTATTCAAGGGACACCATTATAAGACCTAACCATCAGGGGCTCATTCACCTGCACATCTACCAATGTGATATGCCATCATGTGCCAGCAATGCCCCTCTGCCATGTACATTCGCCAAAGCGGACAGTCTCTATGCAAAAGAATAAATGGACACAAATCTGACATCAAGAATTGTAACATTCAAAAACCAGTAGGAGAGCACTTCAATCTCCCTGGACACTCAATAACATACTTAAGTGGCAATTCAACAAAAAAACCTTCAAAATCAGACTTCAACGAGAAACTGCAGAACTGGAATTAATTTGCAAACTGGACACTATCCAATTAGGCCTGAATAAAGACTGGGAGTGGATGGGTCACTACAAAATAATTTTCCCTCTGCTGATACTCACACCTTCTTGTCAACTGTTGTAAATGGGTGACGTCCACCTTGATTGCATTGGCCTCATTAGCACTGACCCACCACTAGGTAAAGCAACTCCCATCTTTTCGTGTGTGTGTGTGTGTATATATGTATATATACACACACACACTGCTTACTGTATTTTTCACTCCATGCATCTGATGAAGTGGGTTTTAGCCCACAAAAGCTTATTCCCAAATAAATTTGTTAGTCTCTAAGGTGCCACAAGGACTCCTCATTGTTTTTGCTGATACAGACTAACACGGCTACTACTCTGAAAGCTCATCTCATCACTATCGTGGTTGAAATAGACCTAGCTGCACTGTCGCTGCATCAAGCATGTAGGGATTCCCTCGGAGACCTCTTTCTACTCAGCTTCCCAAGAACTCCGTTTGACTCTAGACTTCATCAGTCATGTATCTTTATTTAGCATACAGCAATGCTACACTGAGCTGATTAGACTCAAATCAGTCATGGGGCAAGGTGGATTCAGGTTAATTTATAATTTCAAAGTTACACAGAAATACTCTCCCTTTATATACATTACATCACACAGTGGCTTGGTTACTTTGCAGGACCAAGTCCCTGTGCAGCATGCTCTATCTATGCATTGTTTGTCTTCTATATACTTTTCACCCTTTCGCTAAATTGGACAGAATAAGTTAGTATTGTTCTTCGTAAATGGTTCGCTGAATGTTCCTTCTTATCTTAGCTGACTCAGACAGTGTCTTCTAGCTTACTGACCCATTTACTTGTTAGCACAAACATTCCATTTTCAGCCTACTGACCTAGTCACCTCTCTAATCCTGTCTTCCAAGAAATGAGGCCTCCCCCAAGTTTAGTCATGTCAAGCCAGGCCTACAAAGTGAAGCCTGCAAAGATGTCTTGGCCAAGAGCTGACCCTCCTTTATTTCGGCACTAAAACGGATCTCCATGTTCCTGTTTGCCAGATGGTCTTGGCTGGCTCCAGGAGAGCTTCATTAATTGGTAGTTGCTATCCCTGCTGAAGTGAAAGCATGCAATATGTCCAGGAGCTTATGATGGTAACTTGTCCCAGGAGAATCTGAAGTGTCTGCAACCCATTTCTTCAGGTCCTAGAACTGCCAAAAGTCATCAGCTAATGATGGTGGCAGTGGCGGCAGCAGCATTACTGTCTCATCAGGCAATGAAGACATTTGTAAAGGTCTTGCTCCTCAAAATGTCTCCTCTATTGATTCAGAGGAGGGATGGAAAGTACCAGAGAACTAGTTTTTCTACGTTCCTTGTGAGAATAGTGGGGCCTGGTGAAACTGCTGGAGGTACACTGCCCATGGGTTCTAATAAGGCCAATGAGAAGGACCATAAGGCAAGGGGGAGGTGCCATCATTCATTGACCCAAGTATTGATAGGCACAGGTCTTGTATCTGCAGAGGAGAACAACATTTGAATAAGCTTGAGAGCTTTGAACAGAAAGCTCTGAGTCAGAATGCCCTCCCACATATTGTAAGGGAGGTGACAATACCTCTTCTTGAACGTTAGATGTTGAGAAGTAGTGAGTCTCAATTGAACATGTGCAGTTGGTGACCAACCAGATATCAGTATCGAGAGGTGTCTGGAAGTTGCAACGAGGGGAGACTCGGGCTCATTAGGTACCAAGAGGTCCATGGGTGCAGCTTCCCCTTGAGGAGGCTAGCTCTGTGCCCCACTACTTACAGCAGAGGCTATGCCCCTCTTGCTGCTCTCAGCCCCTCCCCCTTCATGTCCCCAGCTGGGGGAGGGAGGCTCAGAGCTTGACACCCCCCCCATGGCCCCAGGCGAGGGGGTAGGGTTAGATGATGCTGTCTGAGGTGCTGCTGATGGTACCACAGATTCTAATGAGGCTACTCTATTTACCATCATGGGTACTGATGGTAGCCATAATAGTAGTCTTCAGTATCATGCTCTTTACTGCCAAGGTATGGGACTTAGATGAAGTCTTATAGTGCATCATGTTAGCCAAGAGACTCAGAGCTTCATAGCACTCCTCTCTGGGCCTGAGGTCTCCAGTGACCAAGACTTCTTTGAGGAGGAACTCTGTTCTGTTCTTCTTATCCCCCTTCTTAATGGGAAACCGTCAGTAACAAATTCAATAGGTCTCAGTCAGTACTTAAAGCATGCTGGAGCCCAGGGTTTTGATGCTGCCTTCACCTTGGAAGCTCTGTGACTTATCTTGCTGTAGACTGGCACTAACAGAATTACAGGCTCCTGGTTTGGGGGTAGGGGAGATTCTCTGTACCTGGTCTGAAGCTGGACTTAAGGCTTGCTCCATCATTAGTCGTCTATACTTCATTTTCCTGTTTTTATGGCACCTTCCCTTAAATGTAAATCTTGCACTTTCTGGAGATATGAGTCTCTCAAGCAACAAATACACTGAAAATGCCAGTTGCTGATGGGAATCACTTCTTGACAGAATAGGCACATTTTAAAACTCAGGGAGCCCGGCATCCCCTTTGACCCATTGATAAGGGGCTAAATAGCTTTTATTTTTCTAAGAAAACAGGAACAATAGTTCCAATAACTATACAAGTTGTAAGAATCCTATAAACTAACACTGTATAGTATATTCTAACTCTAAAGAAAAAAACAGGCACACAAATTCCATCTCTGGGCAAAGGAAATGAGGGCAGTTCGCTCGCACAGCCCTATACAGCCTCAGTATGGAGCATGAGGATGTGTTGGTGCCCGTTCAGCTCACCACATGCACCCACTACCAAAAATCTGTGATCAAAGGTGCAGGTGCATGCACGCCTAAAGTGGAGCACTCACAGGAACATTGCTCAAAGAATTTACACATTCATGGAAAATGTACAAAATGATCATGCAGATTAGGTATGGTCTTCAAGTTTCTCAACAGCTGTCAATGGGGCCATTGGTACCACTACATTTGGGTATCCCTTTTTTAAGGTGTCATCACCTGCCCCTTTCTGGGCACACAGTTTGTTCTACATTGGTGCCTTTGGGTCACTAGTACAGCCCTTTTACCCCTCTGATCTTCCTCTCAAGACACTTGCTTATAAATATTAGGCAATCCTGGCTGCTTTTCCTAACTCTGTCTCAAGGGACCTGCAGCTCTCTTCAAAACTTTACCCACTGATTACTAAACTTTTGTTTAACTAGATTACTATAATAGTACATAATAGCTTTCAGTAACCCTCTACTACTTATTCCACAAGGAAAAGCCTGATTTATAAGAGCCTAACAACGATTCCCTTCCTGATCACAGTCTAGGTCCCCAGTCCCCTCTATGATCATATTCTCTCCCCTCAAGAGAGAAACAATGATCGTTCACATTCGACACCCACAAAATTCTAAAAAGGCAATCTGACTGCAGCTTCCATCCAGGAGTGCAAGCCTCTAGGTACCCAGCAACTTCTGTTTTTTGGTTTTCATCCCACAACATACCCCATCATACATTTTTGCTTAACACTTATCTTAACATCTCAGGTGCAAAATCAAATTAAAATAGTCCATTATCTACAAAAGGATATTGTAGTTACCAAGCATACTGGCAGCTGGGTTTGTGAGACCCTAACATTTTCATCAATAGGCATCAGCTCTTGCAAGCATGGTAGATAACTTTGGAAAAAACTAAGGAATCCCAATTGGTAGCTGAGAAGATGGTGGATAGAAGAAAGATTTAAGTCTGCTAGGCTCTGGTGAACTCTGAAGTGAAAGATGATCAATGCTGACCAAAAAGACGATTGATGCTGTAAGCATAAGAGATCCAGGTTGGTTATAGAAAGTTTTAGGTTTGGGGAAGACATGTTAAACTAGGAGTTTGTGGGAAATAGGTGAAGGTGACTACAGTTCAAGAGAAGTCAAAAGGAAGTATTCAGTTTCCAAGGATTTTACCAAGAAATTTCCAAGAAAATTATTCAGTTTAAAATGTGATGTTATGTGCCTATTCGGTTTATGCTTTACCCTGACTCTGCTCGTGGCTATTTCAAAAGCCCAGTGAGGTGGGCCATGTCAGAGGAGTAGATTGGAGCACAGCACATTATCTAGGTTTGGTTTTGGGGTAACTGATTTGACTAACAGTTTGCAAATGAACTGAGGATTTTCTGTTATAACCAAATTAATATCTTCTCAGTCAGATAACAAAAGGCTTAAAAACAGATTTACAAGTTTTCTATGAGGTTTAGGAAAGTAAATATTCAAGGTTTAATAATGTGGTTTGAGGAGGTAAGATGGAACACAAATACCAATCGACTGATCCACAAACTATAGCATAGCTTAATCGCTTGTCTAGATTACCAAAATAACTCTTTTTTTTTAATATGATTGTGTAACAAGATTGTAGCCCTGCTTACCTGCTGGATTACAACATGAGGCTTTTTCTCTGTGCACAGAAAAACTGACCGTTTTAAGAGACCATATTTTAACCTAAGCAATGTGCCAGGGTTAAAACACAATTCTCTACTATAGTTAAAACATTTTAGGGTTTTTTTTGTTTATATAAAAATAGTTAACATGACTGAGCTACACATTATCCATTTCAGATGGGCCTAAATTGCTCAGACAGAAGGTGTATTAAGGCACCGCAGTAGCTTCGAGTGGTTCCTGCCTGTCAGCCTCTGAGGGAGGCCACTCCGCCTCGCTACACCATCTAGTAACTGATATCCTGCTAAACGTGTCCATTGGCTAAGTGTCAGCAAAGAGTCTAGGGCCCTGGTACACTGGGGCAGGGCAGGGCAGGGCAATTAGTCTTCAACCCAGCTCCTGGGCTGAAGCAGACAGCAAACAGTCAGGCTCAAGCCCTCTGGACATGATAGTGTAGTAGTGGTCTCCGGCCCAGCTCCGTGGCTGGGGCAGATATCAAGCAAATGCAGGGCATCCAGCCTAAGATGGATAGGCTGCCACCTTGGGGGGGGAGGGGTTGGCAGCAGGAGGTAGCGGTCCACCCTACTCTACCAGATTCTAGTCCAGGTCCTTAACAATGATGCAGAATCCCATCACTGAGTCAGCGGGAAGCCTACCGAAACACACAAACTGTGGTTTCAGCAACGCAACAAGATTAATGTCTGGTTTCTCTGGGCTACTTCCTACCCCTGTCTGTAGGGCTCTGTTGCTCATGAGTTCTCAGTCTTCTCAGGGTCCTCCTCCAGGGGTAGGGTTGGTACAGCTCAGTCTCTGGTGCAGGGGCCAGCAGCAAGGCAGAGGTGTCCAGCTCCTGCTTTAGCTCAGCGGAGCTGGAAGCCCCTCCTTTTATACTTCCTGTTCCGCACCTCTACTTCTGGCGTGAGGGGTGGGCCCAGCCTGGCTCTGCCCATCAGACAGCAGAGAGTGGTTCCTCCCTGTCAGTCTTGGAAGGAGGCCACTCCATCTTGCTACAGGCACTGAAACACCCATCTACCTTTGAACCAATTATCTGGTTCATGCATTTAGAAATTACTCCACAGAGAGAGTCTACAATGTAAGGCCTCTCCTAGTGCAGAAGTTCCCTCCTTTGTTAGAAGGTGTAAGATTTACTAACAAAGCTCACAAAATTAAAACTACTGACAGGTGGTATTATATGGGGCCTTTTTCCCTTGGCACCCCTTTGTGGCAAGATGGGAAGCTACACCAGCTGACACCATCCCCCTTAAGCCATCACACCCAAGTATTCATCTTCCAGCCCTCTGCACAAGTTTTTAATAGTCTCTGTCCCCTTCAAGATAATGGGGAGTTGGAAGTTCTATGGTTCAAGTGGTGGCTAAACAGCCCTAAGTCTTCTGGGTTTAGAGCCTTCTTCTTCAAAGTTCTTGGCTGGAGTAAGTAGGGGAAGCCAAGGCCCACCCACTCCATTGGGTTCCAGCTCAGGCTCTCTGTTTGGAACAGCCAGAACCAATCCTTCTCAGTCCCTGGCCACTCCTTGAGCTATGTCTCCTCCTCTGTAGGCTTCCGAAGCCTCTCACCCTTCTTCTCCCTCTTTGGAGTGTTGCTTCTCAGGCAGTTTTTCACTAGGCTGTTGGAGGGGTCCTTTTTCTGGAAACTGCCTTTCTCCTCAGGAGTTCCTCCTTTGAGGTCCTTAACCTTTTATCATGCCTAGGTGCTTCCCTGTCTAATTAACTACCTCCTGTTACTCAATCAGTTAACTACTCCCAGGTGAACCTGAGCTACCCCATTCTCCCTTGTGGAGCCTGTCAGAGGTAGGCTGGTCCTTTGACCAGTTTAGAGGGTCAGCCAACCTCTGCCAGGCACCATTAATCAGAGTTCATGGGTCTTTAGATGCCTGAATTAACTGAGTGATGAATCATTTCCCTGATTCCACACGCTAAACTACTGATGTGTATGGATTCCAATTTATTTTTAGAGGATTAAATATTATGAATACTCTCTTTTAAAATGTTTTAAAAATAACTTACCTTGGTACATAGTTGCATATAAAATGTGCTGCATTACTTACTCCCGCAGCCATACGACAAAAAACAACAGCACAGCCCACCTTATGAGAATTATCCCAAACAACCTAGAAGAAATAAGAATTTTTTCTTTTACAAAATAAAGCTTAAACTGTGCTCACTGTGAGCTATTCTAATAGCCAGGAGAATCTCAGTTCTCATGAGAGTTCTTTGATTTATTTGCTTTGTACAGCCACCTGTTACAGTACCCAGAAAAATAAAAATGACTTACCAGTTATTGGAGTTCTTTAGGATGAGCTTCTGCAGATTTGCACTTGTCGGATCAAGGAATGTGTACCAGAAGTTTCCAGAATCTTCTACGCAGCAGTGTCAGTAGGTCACTCGCTCTCTGTTTCCCCCTCCCCTTATGTAGGGTTCCCATAGTAAAAAGGGGAAAGTACTACTCCTCAATTCCTTCCACTAATTTTAGGAATTCTTAATCCAAGACTCTGGGAAAGTGGGTGAGAGGTTTAAATGTACACAAGCTCATCCTGAAAAACTCGTTACTGGTAAATAACCATTTCTTCTTCAAATGGCCTTTGCACATTCCCACTTATGGGAGTTTAGCGAGTAGTACAATCACTGGGAATATGACTTGAAGAGTTCTAGGTGACAAACACAGCAGAACTGCCAAAACAAG
The DNA here is from genome assembly GCF_009764565.3 of Dermochelys coriacea. Taxonomy (NCBI): domain Eukaryota; kingdom Metazoa; phylum Chordata; order Testudines; family Dermochelyidae; genus Dermochelys; species Dermochelys coriacea. Next base: position 284,048,428 of record NC_050068.2, read on the forward strand.
CATCAGCTCTGGATCCCAGGTCAAGGGTGTACTAGAAGTGACAGCATCTCTCACTCTCCTAAATGAAGCTTCAGCTGCCAAAAAGAGCTACCTGATGCATGTATAGAATTTTGCTTAACATCCTTGCAAATTTTTATGATGACGACAATGTGAGGGAAAGCTATGGAACCTGCCTGAGATCTAGTTGAATACACTTTGATATCTCCAAGTAGTTGAATATATGCTAAGTCATAAGAATTGTGATTCATAGTGCACCTGGCCAGTCTCTGAGCTGTGATGGACTGATCCCTGATTTCATCCCCCTAATAGTGTAGGGAACTTGTGGCTAGGTTTGTTGTGTAGGGGAATGCCAGGATTGGGTGAGGGGCCCCAGGTCCCAACCATAAATCTCTGCACAAACACCAACCCTCCCTCTTAGGGGATCAGAGTTAACCACTGGAACAAGTACCACACTTAACAATAGAACAGCCCTTTTACTTAACCCAGGCAAAGCCAAGAACAGGCCCAGGTCAGGATCTATAGCAGGGGCTACATAGACTCCTTTGCCCCCAATACAGTATACAGCACACAGACACACACACACCCCATACCAGCTAGACACATACTGACTGTCTGCTCTGCTCCATTAAAAATCTCCCCCCCCCCCAAACTGTTTGTGCACTTTGATGCTGGCATGCATTGTGAGGGTGAGTCTTGCTGCGTGGTCTCAACTGTCCTGTTGGCTTCAAGCTGTAAGAGTCCTATTTTGCAAGCCCCAGGGCAGCAGCTGGCTCTCCTCCAAGCAGCTCCTAGTTCAGGCTCTGCACTCCGTCTCTGCCCCAGCTCGAGTTGCTGCTTATGTTTTCTTCTTTCTTTCTTCTCTTTCTAAATCTTTCCAGGCTTGTTCCCTGTCCTGCCTCTCCCTAACCATCTCTTCACAGGCTCAAACCCTCTCAGGTGGTCTGTACTTAATTCGGCCTTGTTTGGAACGGCACTCCCTCTAGCCAATCAGATCTGTGCAGAATAGTGGAGGGGGGGAAGGGGAAAAAGGAAGGGAAAGGGGGAAGTGGCTCTATCCAGTCCCCCAGGTTGGTTCCAGATGGATAACTTAAGGACCTTTGGACATTCAAGTTATGGTGCCTACCTCCCTGGATGTGAATGAATCTTGATGAAATAAAGAGGCTAGTAACCTGAAAGCAACTGAAATCAGACACCTTTTTAGATATCAGTTAGGATGATGATGCAAATAAGATCGCATTTTCCATATAGAATATGGCATATGCAGGGCTAGCCACCTTTTGCTTTTGGATCAAAGTAAAGCATTATTTGCGCGTGTGAAGTTCCAAGGACTAGAAGAACCTGCACACTTTCTTGAGGGCCAAAGTCTGGATATAGATTTGGATGTCCTGACAGCTGAGAAAAAATAGTTATGTCAGTCTGGCAATTGGTGAAAACTCTTGGTGCCGTATAAAGGCCAAAGTGTAGGATACAGCTTCATTGATAGAGGTCTCCTAATATGCAAACCAGAGTACATTCACTGGAACAGACAGATTAAGATATAAAAATAGATGTTTTTTGAGGGTGTCTCATCACGTGCTGCTTTTTAGCTCAATGTGATTGATGGGCAGACACCATTGGCAGAAGAAATATTTCTGATTGGAAATAATCAAGAAGTCTATTTCTGGCACCCACAGAAAAGTGACATTGTCTTGAATCAGCTCCTTGAGAGATGACATGACAAGGTAATGCATCCTGAGATGAGGAAGTCATATAGCCAACTCTGCTTTATAGCAGGCAATTCTCACCTGCAGAGAGGGGTGCGGGGGCAAGGAATATACCCTACAGACCAATAAGCCTGGGTAACTGGTGTCTTTAGCCCTAAGTGTGAATCCAAGAGTTCCAGCCTACTGTTTTTTCCCATTGGCCAAAGTCACTACCTAAGTTCAGGTGAGTGTAAAAATACTCATCACTTCTCAGGGTCCAAAAACAGAATAGCTGCCACCTCCAAGATGGGAGGATTCAAAGCTGAAGTAAGAGACCCTCTCAAATGTGATGCTTGTTTACTCCTCACATCCAAAGAAGGGCTCAGTGAAGACCCAGGATGAGAGTTCTTTGGTGTCTGTAGCACCAAGGCAGGGCTCAGCAACACACGAAACAGCACTGATGGTAGTAGCCGGTACCAGATACTAGGTATTCTATTCTATATAGTTCCTTGTATCAATCTTATCACGTAGTGTTTGAACCTCTTCCAGTAATGCATCAGGCAACATGGCTAACATCTGTCACATGTACTACATTTCCTCTCTTGTCCTCTCTTCAGGGGGGAAACTGTTTGTGGAGTGGTCAATCTCTCGGAGTTCAAGGATGATTGTCTTCCATAAAATGATAGCTACTTATTACTGGTGGATCTTCAGATGGCTAATGAGACCAATCCACAGATCTTGTCATAGTTGGGGTAGACATTTCCCGATGGAAGGGTAGATCTGGATTGTTGAGTCAGGCTGTGGTGCATTCTTTCCTCCTTTCCCATTTCTCCATTTTCTGTTGTCTCCGTTGGATCTCAAAATACTCGGATCCTTGCTAAAAGGTCCTTTTCCATTTTGGTCGATTGAGGGCTTGCGTTTCCCATGAGTTTACATCAATGTTGAACTTCTTCATGTTAACTTTGAGAGTGCCTTTGAAGTGCTTTTTTTTTTTGCCCACCCCTCATCCGTTGGCCATTGCTCCATTGTGAGAACTTGCTTAGGGAGTAGATTCTCTGGCATTCAAAGCATGTGACCATCCCTATGGAGTTGGTGGCAGATGATCACAGCTTCAATGCTGGAGGTTTTGGCTTGGGACAAAACACTGATGATGGTGCATTGGTCATCCCACTTGATTCAGAAGATCTTGCGGATGCATTGTTGATGGTATTGTTCAAGAACTTTGAGATGTCTACTGTACGGTCCTAAAACCTCGATCATGTACAAAAGAGCATGGATAACAATGGCCTGGTGCATGAGAAGCTTGGTTTGATTCTTGAGGTCACAATTTTCAGACACTCATTTTCTCATTTCTGAAAACTGCATTGGCGCATTGAAGGCGGTGTCGAATTCTCTTGTCAATGTCGGCTTTCTGCGACAGATAGCTGCCAAGGTAAAAGTGCTCCATGTTCTCCAGGGTCCCTTTATTGATCTGAATTATGGGAGCAGGATCCTTGTGATTCGGAGCCTGCTGGTTGAGTACTTACATTTTCTTGGTGTTGAGTGTGATGCCAAGTTGGTTGTAGGCTTCAGAGGAAATGTCAGATATTTTTTGAAGATCTTCTTCTTACTAAGCACACAGGGCACAGTCATACACATACTGGAGTTCAATGACTGTTAGCATCAATGAATTACTCATGACCCTCCACCTTAAACATGCCAAGAACCAGCATGCAACACTCAACAGTGCATACGATCCAACCTTGATGCTGACAATGAAACCAAAAAAGGACACTACACCAACCTTGACCAAATTCTCTCCGCCATCTGCAAAGAAGACAAGCTCATACTCCTTAGTGATTTTAACACAAAAGTTGGATGTGACTCAGACCTTTGGAATGGCACAATTGGAAATAAAGGAGTGGGCAAGACCAATTCCAACAGAATTCTTCTCCTGACCATATGCACAGAACATGACCTAATTTTCACGAACACCACATTCTGCCAAAATAACAAGTACAAGACATTGTGGGAACACCCGTGATCTAAGTATTGGCATCTGATTGACTATGTCATTGTCCGTGCTCGTAACTGTGAAGACTTTACATCAACAAAGTGCTGACTTGTTCAATAATTGTTGGACAGAACATCACCTTATCTGCTCCATTATTTCCATCAAACTCACATTGAAACAAAAAATGCAGAAGAAATCAGCCAGACAGAAGATCAATGTCGAGAGTCCTAAGGACGCAACTATACTATGACCTTTTCCAGCAGTGCCTCACCAAGAAACTGATGAATATCAAAACCAAGATGGAGAACCCCAAAGATCACTGGAAAATGCTCCAATTGGCTGTCCAATTGTTGTGTTTGTGTGTGAGGGAACACTGGGCTTCTCAAACAGGAAGCACCAAGACCGGTTTGACAAGAACAATCAGGAAATCCAAGATCTGATCAAACATAAGGTGATGTTAATGATTGGAGAATTGCTAATATAGTTCCTATTTTTAAGAAAGGAAAAAAAAGTGATCCAGGTAACTACAGGCCAGTTAGTTTGACATCTGCAGTATGCAAGGTCCTGGAAAAAATTTTGAAGGAGAAATTAGTTAAGGACATTGAAGTCAATGGTAAATGGGACAAAATACAGCATGGTTTTACAAAAGGTAGATCGTGCCAAACCAACCTAATCTCCTTTTTTGAAAAAGTAACAGATTTTTTAGATAAAGGAAATGCAGTGGATCTCATTTACCTAGATTTCAGTAAGGCATTTGATACCGTGCCACATGGGGAATTATTAGTTAAATTGGAGAAGATGGGGATCAATATGAACATCAAAAGGTGGATAAGGAATTGGTTAAAGGGGAGACTGCAATGGGTTCTACTGAAAGGCGAACTGTCAGGTTGGAGGGAGGTTACCAGTGGAGTTCCTCAGGGATCGGTTTTGGGACCAATCTTATTTAATCTTTTTATTACTGACCTTGGCACAAAAAGTGGGAGTGTGCTAATAAAGTTTGCAGATGATACAAAGCTGGGAGGTATTGCCAATTCAGAGAAGGATCGGGAAATTATACAGGAGGATCTGGATGACCTTGTAAACTGGAGTAATAGTAATAGGATGAAATTTAATAGTGAGAAGTGTAAGGTTATGCATTTAGGGATTAATAACAAGAATTTTAGTTATAAGTTGGGGATGCATCAATTAGAAGTAACAGAAGAGGAGAAGGACCTTGGAGTATTGGTTGATCATAGGATGACTATGAGCTGCCAATGTGATATGGCTGTGAAAAAAGCTAATGCGGTTTTGGGATGCATCAGGAGAGGCATTTCCAGTAGGGATAAGGAGGTTTTAGTACCGTTATACAAGGCACTGGTGAGACCTCACCTAGAATACTGTGTGCAGTTTGGTCTCCCATGTTTAAAAAGGATGAATTCAAACTGGAGCAGGTACAGAGAAGGGCTACTAGGATGATCCGAGGAATGGAAAACTTTTCTTATGAAAGGAGACTTAAGGAGCTTGGCTTGTTTAGCCTAACTAAAAGAAGGTTGAGGGGAGATATGATTGCTCTCTATAAATATATCAGAGGGATAAATACAGGAGAGGGAGAGGAATTATTTCAGCTCAGCACCAATGTGGACACAAGAACAAATGGGTATAAACTGGCCACCAGGAAGTTTAGACTTGAAATCAGACGAAGGTTTTTAACCATCAGAGGAGTGAAGTTTTGGAATAGCCTTCCAAGGGAAGCAGTGGGGGCAAAAGATCTATCTGGTTTTAAGATTCTACTTGATAAGTTTATGGAGGAGATGGTATGATGGGATAATGGGATTTTGGTAAGTAATTGATCTTTAAATATTCAGGGTAAATAGGCCAAATCCCCTGAGATGGGATATTAGATGGATGGGATCTGAGTTACTATAGAAAATTCTTTCCTGGGTATCTGGCTGGTGAATCTTGCCCATATGCTCAGGGTTTAGCTGATTGCCATATTTGGGGTCGGGAAGGAATTTTCCTCCAGGGCAGATTGGAGAGGCCCTGGAGGTTTTTTGCCTTCCTCTGTAGCATGGGGCATGGTTGACTTGAGGGAGGCTTCTCTGCTCCTTGAAGTCTTTAAACCATGATTTAAGGACTTCCATAGCTCAGACATAGGTGAGATTTTTCATAGGAGTGAGTGGGTGAGATTCTGTGGCCTGCGTTGTGCAGGAGGTCGGACTAGATGATCAGAATGGTCCCTTCTGACCTTAGTATCTATGAATCTATAAATATAAGGCCTTCTGTGCTTGGCAGAATTGCATCAATTCCAACCAGAAGCAATACATCCACCATCAACTGAAAGCTGAGGTTCAAAGGAAATGAAGAACAGGTGGTGGGAGAACAATGCGAAGGAGATCCAACAACTCATCAACACCCAGGAAATGAGTGGATTCTTCAATGCCATCAAAGCCCTCTTTTGACCCAAGGGCTAACCCCCTCTCAGATCCAGGGATGGAGCCAACCTCCTTAGGACAATGAATCAATCAATGCATGATGGAAGGAATACTTCGAAGACCTCCTGAATCACGACTCCAATGCTGATGAAAGCATCATTGCCTTAATCCCTTAATATCCTATCAAGGATGACCTCAGAACCCCACCAATATTCGTTGAGGTAAAAAAAGCCATCAAACAGATGAAGAACAATAAGGCATCTGGACCTGATGGAAGAAGGGGCAGAAGAACTGGCTTACCAGCTTCACATCTTAATCCTCAAGAATCATAGAATCATAGAATATCAGGGTTGGAAGGGACCCCAGAAGGTCATCTAGTCCAACCCCCTGCTCAAAGCAGGACCAAGTCCCAGTTAAATCATCCCAGCCAGGGCTTTGTCAAGCCTGACCTTAAAAACCTCTAAGGAAGGAGATTCTACCACCTCCCTAGGTAACGCATTCCAGTGTTTCACCACCCTCTTAGTGAAAAAGTTTTTCCTAATATCCAATCTAAACCTCCCCCATTGCAACTTGAGACCATTACTCCTCGTTCTGTCATCTGCTACCATTGAGAACAGTCTAGAGCCATCCTCTTTGAAACCCCCTTTCAGGTAGTTGAAAGCAGCTATCAAATCCCCCCTCATTCTTCTCTTCTGCAGACTAAACAATCCCAGCTCCCTCAGCCTCTCCTCATAAGTCATGTGCTCTAGACCCCTAATCATTTTTGTTGCCCTTCGCTGTACTCTTTCCAATTTATCCACATCCTTCCTGTAGTGTGGGGCCCAAAACTGGACACAGTACTCCAGATGAGGCCTCACCAGTGTCGAATAGAGGGGAACGATCACGTCCCTCGATCTGCTCGCTATGCCCCTACTTATACATCCCAAAATGCCATTGGCCTTCTTGGCAACAAGGGCACACTGCTGACTCATATCCAGCTTCTCGTCCACTGTCACCCCTAGGTCCTTTTCCGCAGAACTGCTGCCGAGCCATTCGGTCCCTAGTCTGTAGCGATGCATTGGATTCTTCCATCCTAAGTGCAGGACCCTGCATTTATCCTTATTGAATCTCATTAGATTTCTTTTGGCCCAATCCTCCAATTTGTCTAGGTCCTTCTGTATCCTATCCCTCCCCTCCAGCGTATCTACCACTCCTCCCAGTTTAGTATCATCCGCAAATTTGCTGAGAGTGCAATCCACACCATCCTCCAGATCATTTATGAAGATATTGAACAAAACGGGCCCCAGGACCGACCCCTGGGGCACTCCACTTGACACCGGCTGCCAACTAGACATGGAGCCATTGATCACTACCCGTTGAGCCCGACAATCTAGCCAGCTTTCTACCCACCTTATAGTGCATTCATCCAGCCCATACTTCCTTAACTTGCTGACAAGAATGCTGTGGGAGACCGTGTCAAAAGCTTTGCTAAAGTCAAGAAACAATACATCCACTGCTTTCCCTTCATCCACAGAACCAGTAATCTCATCATAAAAGGCGATTAGATTAGTCAGGCATGACCTTCCCTTGGTGAATCCATGCTGACTGTTCCTGATCACTTTCCTCCCCTCTAAGTGCTTCAGGATTGATTCTTTGAGGACCTGCTCCATGATTTTTCCAGGGACTGAGGTGAGGCTGACCGGCCTGTAGTTCCCAGGATCCTCCTTCTTCCCTTTTTTAAAGATGGGCACTACATTAGCCTTTTTCCAGTCATCCGGGACTTCCCCCGTTCGCCACGAGTTTTCAAAGATAATGGCCAAGGGCTCTGCAATCACAGCCGCCAATTCCTTCAGCACTCTCGGATGCAATTCGTCCGGCCCCATGGACTTGTGCACGTCCAGCTTTTCTAAATAGTCCCTAACCACCTCTATCTCTACAGAGGGCTGGCCATCTCTTCCCCATTTTGTGTTGCCCAGCACAGCAGTCTGGGAGCTGACCTTGTTAGTGAAAACAGAGGCAAAAAAAGCATTGAGTACATTAGCTTTTTCCACATCCTCTGTCACTAGCTTGCCTCCCTCATTCAGTAAGGGGCCCACACTTTCCTTGGCTTTCTTCTTGTTGCCAACATACCTGAAGAAACCCTTCTTGTTACTCTTGACATCTCTTGCTAGCTGCAGCTCCAGGTGCGATTTGGCCCTCCTGATATCTTTCCTACATGCCCGAGCAATATTTTTATACTCTTCCCTGGTCATATGTCCAACCTTCCACTTCTTGTAAGCTTCTTTTTTATGTTTAAGATCCGCTAGGATTTCACCATTAAGCCAAGCTGGTCGCCTGCCATATTTACTATTCTTTCGACTCATCGGGATGGTTTGTCCCTGTAACCTCAACAGGGATTCCTTGAAATACAGCCAGCTCTCCTGGACTCCCTTCCCTTTCATGTTAGTCCCCCAGGGGATCCTGGCCATCTGTTCCCTGAGGGAGTCAAAGTCTGCTTTCCTGAAGTCCAGGGTCCGTATCCTGCTGCTTACCTTTCCTCCCTGCGTCAGGATCCTGAACTCAACCAACTCATGGTCACTGCCTCCCAGATTCCCATCCACTTTTGCTTCCCCCACTAATTCTACCCGGTTTGTGAGCAGCAGGTCAAGAAAAGCGCTCCCCCTAGTTGGCTCCCCTAGCACTTGCACCAGGAAATTGTCCCCTACGCTTTCCAAAAACTTCCTGGATTGTCTATGCACCGCTGTATTGCTCTCCCAGCAGATATCAGGAAAATTGAAGTCACCCATGAGAATCAGGGCATGCGATCTAGTAGCTTCCGTGAGTTGCCGGAAGAAAGCCTCATCCACCTCATCCCCCTGGTCCGGTGGTCTATAGCAGACTCCCACCATGACATCACTCTTGTTGCACACACTTCTAAACTTAATCCAGAGACACTCAGGTTTTTCCACAGTTTCGTACCGGATTTGGAATTCAGAAGAAATCCCAGTTGATTTTAGGGATGTTATGATCATGACCATTTTCAAGAAAGGAGACAAATCAGATTGTGCAAACTATCCAGGAATTGCCCTGTTGTTCATTTCCGGAAAGATTTTTGCCAGAATTCTCCTCAATCAGCTGCTTCCCTTGGCAGAAGAAATCCTCCCAAGATCACAATGTGGATTCAGGCCACCTTGAGGTACCACTGACATAATCTGCACTGCCTGCCAACTTCAGGAAAAGTGCCATGAGCAACATCAACCTCTGTACATAGCTTTCATTGACTTCAAGAAAGCATTTGACTCCATCAATCATGAGGCTATGTAGAGAATTCTCCTTAGATTTGGATGCCCACCAAAATTTGTTGCCGTCCTCCAACTCCTCCACACCAACAATAGATACAAAACAGACCCCTTCCTAGTCAAGACAGGAGTAAAGAAAGGCTATGTCATCGCTCCAACCCCTCTGTCTTCATTGCTGTCATCCTCCTTCTCATCGCTGACAAGCTCCCCTCTGTACTTCACATCTAATACAGAATGGACGGCAAGCTCTTCAACCTCAATCGCCGCTGATCCAAGACAAAGACTATCACTAAACCAGTCACTAAACTCCAGTATTGTGGAGTGGAGTATTTTGGTAAGTGTTTTTTCTTTTAAATAAATATGTACACACTGCTATATATTTATAGGCAAGGTTAAAGAAATGCACTTTGAGTCCTTGACCAGCTTCTGAGAAAGCTCTGTGTCCTTGTGATGGGGCTTAAAGCCCCCACACTAAGATTAAAAGGAGTGGTGGAGCAGTATTGGACTAAGAAGGTCCTGCCCCCAGCAGCTGCCAGGTATGCTTCCTATGGAGGACCTGCTTAAAAGGAAGATCTGGCAGTCAAGCGCAGGGGGATAGCGGATGAGAGACTGGCTGCAAGAAGGCAGATGCTGTAGCAGCTGAGACAGAGTGAATTACAGGGGAAAGACCAGGACTATGAGTAAGACTTGACTGGGAGATGGGGGACCTGACCCTGCTGTTCTAGGATAAAACCCAAGTTGTGGTCTGACCCAGGAGAGTTAGGATGAAAGTCAGATCACTGAGAAACCCCAACACAGACCTCCAAGTCCATCCAGATATGGAGCCATAATACTGAGCAGCTCTTTGCAAAGCTTGACCATAAGCACCAGACTCCGTCAACCTACTCAGGTCCACAGATTTCAGTACCATTTATGGCACATACAGTCAAGGGAACCGAGGCCTTTGTAACGACCAGAGCATGAGCAGTTTGATCTAGTGGTCAGAGCAGGCATTGGGAGTCGGGAGTCAAGCCAGGTCAGATACTAGGACGGAGTTCAAGGCAAGCTAAAGGGCAAAACTGAGAGTCAGGTGTCAGGAGGCAGGCAGGATCAGGTTACCAGGAGATCAGTGGCAAGTAGCAAGAACAGGTATTGCAGTGGAAGCAGTCCTAAGCAGGGAGATTCTAGTTGCAAGGACAACTTCCTGTTCCTGAGCTGGATTTATATAGAAGCTGTGAACCAATCAGGTCCCTCAGCATTCTGCCAATTACATTCCAGGACTGTAAACCTCTGTTGGGGTTCAGCTTCAATTCTGGAAACTGTTAGTAGGTCACTGGATGGCAGGCTGGAATGTACAAGCTCCTAATAGCCCTGTGGTCTTTGATGACATCACACCTCCCCAAGGGGCACTCTCAGGGTGATGTGAAACCAGGCTTTTCAGGATGAATCCTGTGGAACACCCACACAAGTGTGGTAGCATGTACATTTTCTGCAGATTCCGAGGTGTGCTCCTCAGGCCTGCACCCCTCCCAGTCAACAAGATACCAGAGTCCGACATGTTTACATTTAGAGTCCAGGATCTCATTAGATAAATAATTCTTTTGGCCCTGTACCTGTACTGATGGAGGAGGCGGCTGGGTCCTGTGAGGGAAAGGGTTTCCCTGTGGGATTTCAAAAGTGATACGTGAATCACCGGATGAATCTTCAGAGAGCGGGGTAGCTGGAGTTCAAAAGTGATTGGATTAACTGGATTAAAAGTGACTGGACCATGGAACCAAAGTAAGCACTGAGGATATTGAGTTTGATCTGGCAATTAGATGATCTGGCACCCTTTGCAATTAGAAGAAACAGGCAGTTGGGACTAACTCCCCCTTTTATAACCTCAGAACTCTACATGAGGGAAGGGAAGAGGTGAGTGGCCCCCACTGACACTGCTCTGTAAAAGATTCTGGAAGCTCACAATACAGCTGCCTTGGTCCCATAAGTGCAGAAGCCACTTGAACTGGTAGTCACTCTGGTGGCTGTTAATAGGTTTCACTGCATGAAAAAATGCAAGATCAACATATAAGCATAACTCACAATCTAGTGTTTCATAATTAAAAATAAAGGATGAAGTCTTTCTTTTAAATACCCACTTCTATTGGCTGTTAGCTAACAATCTGAGCCTGACAAAATTAACTACTGCTTCAGAGAGGTAAAATGTGACTACATCTGCAATACTGGTAAACAATTCTGTTTCAAAGTTCATGTGGATTCACAATCATTTAAGATTTTCATAAAGCTTATTTACCTTTTCGATACAAATAAAAGAGAGTTATATTTCTGTCAAATAACCAGTTATATCTTTTCTTCCCCCCTGTGATGGGGCGTCTGCCCCACACTGGCCTGTAAGGGGTTAATAGAGCCCTAGGGAGGCTGAGAGAGAAGCAGCCAATTGGAGAGGGGCTGCAAGGAGCAGCCAATCAGGGCCTGGCAGGCACATATAAGAAGACAGCAGGGCAGAGTGGATTCAGTAGCTGCCTGGAGTTCACGGAGGGAAAAACAGGCTCCTAGTCAGGCAGAAAGAAGCTAGCACCCTAGACAAAGCAGTGCTGATAGCAGGGACCAGGAGAGCTAGAGAGAGCTTCTGGCTGGCAGCTGGGATTTGCAGGCTCAGGCTCTGAGGCAAGGTCGAAGAGGGTCCTGGGGCCACAGGAAAGTGGTCCAGGGAAAGATACTGATGAGCTGGAGGGGATGCAGCACGTGGCTGCCATCTACAGGGTCCCTGTGCCGGGACACGGAGTAATGGGTGGGTCCAGGTCCCCCTACCCTCCCCCATCACAACTGTAGAAGTGCTGGAACAGTTAAGTTGCGGTACTGACCCCTGGAAGGGGGGAGCACAGATACAGCTGGAGCGCTGAGTCATGAGGAAGACGCTGCAGTCCTTGGAGTGACATGGGTCCGGGAGCAAAAGTGACGGCAGACAAGGCACCACTGGGAGTGGGCATACTGACCTACGGAGCTATTCCCAAGACGGCCAGCAGGAGTCACCAGTGTGATGAGTGGAGCCCCGTCATACTCCCCATTTTCTGCTACAGAATTTTTTTTATTTCTTATAAGATTGAAAAACTTAGAAAAGAGGAGCGAGGTGCTTTGGCTAGATTGAACACCAAGTTAGAGAAAATTTCTGTTTACAACAGTTAACATAATCACAGCATTAGCTAGGAAGTCTTTCACAGTTGTTGTGCAACCCAGGGTGATCGTTTTCAAACTGTATCTTAAGAGTTAGCAGACAGTATGATGATGGAGGCTGTACAAGTATCTAAATGAAACATTGAAAGAAAGTCGGGTATGGGTCACTCATTATTTGCTATTTGCCACTAACTGGTAATTATTTATTGTCTCCACCAATTCTAATTCTTGGGATTGTGCTTTGAGCTGTGTAAACTGTTTTAGCAATGAAAATTGTTACCTGAGTATAATGACCACATGTTTTAGTACACTTGTGAGTCTGAAGATCGTAGTGCTGGACTTCATCGGTCCATAATTTGATGGCTTCAGGGACACCAAATAACTTGTAATGTCCAGTCCAGATATTTTCTCCAACATGCCCATAATGAGGATGGGACATAAATTTTTTTGTTAAATATGGACTATGTTTAAAAAGGCATTTTTTTGCCCATGCCCTGGCAGTCCGTGCTAAAGCTGCATCCCAAGTCTGCAAAACAGTAAAGTTGAAGAAACTATGCAGAGAGTTAATTTACAATGGCATTTGATCCATCAGACAAATTAAAGTAAAAAATGAATAGCTATAAATTGAATTTGACTAAAATTGTCTGTAAATTCTGTAAAACTATACAATACAAATATGTTGTTCCCCTTCTGTCATCGAGTCAAGCACTCCAAAATCCTCCCTTTAATTTACCAGTGAACTTTAGGGTAGCTGTATAGAAATGTAAACTGAGTTACTCATAGAAGAGTGACAAGGTGGATGATTATTGAATCAACTTCTGCTGGTGAAAGAGACAAGCTTTTGAGCCTACATAGAGCTATTTGTTAGGTCAGGGAAAGGTATTCGGAGGGTATGACTACGCAGCAACTAGATGCCTGCATCTGGTTCATGCCAACTGACTCGGTCTTGCAGGGCTCAGGCCACAGGGTTGTTTCATTGCTGTGTAGACTTTCGGGTTCGAGCTCCAGCACAAGCTCTCGCTCACAGTCCTAGAGCCTGGGCACCAGCCAGAGCCTAGAATGAAACATTCCCACAGCCTGAGCCCCGTGAGCCTGAGCTGGATGGCATGGGCCAGCCATAAGTGTCAGTTGCTAAGTAGACATATCCAGAGTGTGTCAGCTAAATACAAAGAGGAACAGATTGTTGTAAGAGACCATTCAAACTGAAGTGGGCAGTTAACACTTCTGCAGACGTAGAACAAAAGACAGTTGTTGTCACCTTCTATGACTCATTGCAACATTTTCTTTTTTTTTCTTGTGTTGCTGTAGAAAACTTAGGTCTGGTTTACATTACAAAGTTAGGTCAACACAAGGAAGCTTATGTTGACCTTACATTGACCTAGTCATGACTCTACACTTAAATTTGGTTCCCACCAACATAATAGCCCCGTTATGCTGACTTAATAACGCCATGTTCCCAAGTGACATAGAACCAAGGTTGATGTACTTAGGTCAATGCAGTGTGAGTATAGATATTGCATTACTTAAGTCGACCTTTATTGTCCCCCAGCAGCTGTTCCACAATGCCCAGTGCTGACCGCTCTGGTCATCATTGTGAACTCCGCTGCCAAAGGTCACAGAGACTGGAAGCCCCTCCCTCCCTTTAAAGCCCTGTTAATTTTTGAAATTCCTTTTCCAGATTGCCTGACTTGGCGAGGACATCTAGCAGCTCTCCACTGTTGAGTGCAACTGCCAAGCTGACCATGCCAGCTACATGCTCCGCCTCCAGATACGCAGACAGGAAGTATCTCCAGTCATAGAATGGTGGATATCTATGAGCAGATTGCTTGGGGAATCAGGACAAGGGCTACAACAGGACCAGCAATGCTGCGTGAAAGCCAAGGAGCTTTGGTAGGCATACCAGAAGGCTAGGGAGGCCAAAATCGGTCTGCAGATCTGCCCACTTTTACAAAGAGATGCATGCCCTACTTGGCAGAGACTCCACTACCACTCCTACAACATTGTGGATACCTCCAAAGAGCCCGAGTCACAGGTCCCTGCTGTGAATAGGGAGGAGGAGGTGTATGGAAGACAGGCAGCCGGGGAACCAGCTGCACAGTGAGCCAGGATCTGTTTTTGACCCCACTGCAGTCCAGCCAGTCCCACCAGTGAGCCCAATGCAGGGGAAGGAACCTTGGGTAAGTGTGTGTAAACCCCCACCTCTTTCTTCCCTGGGTTACTTGGGAGCAGGCAACACTCACCTGTGTGCCTGGGCACCTGATGTTGTTGACATTAAAAGAGATCCTGAGTATCCCAGTGGTGGCAACTTTTTTTAATCAGTGCATAAAATTTTAAAAATGCATTTTTATCTTTAAGTAAGAAATGCCATAATTTACATTACTTTACACACACAACTTTTTTTTGTTTTTGGTTTTATTTTTGGTCAAGTAGTTTATTTGGGAGTTTTAGTGTTTACATATCAATCAAGGAAATGTCAAATTGCATACATAACATAGTTTCAGTTCTGTGTGTATTACTTCTTAAACACATTTTCTGAAACAGAGCTTATGGAAACAGATAAATACACATAAAATCCTCCAGCCAGTGGCATATTATCACATGGGCTAACGGGCACTGTGCCTAGGGGCCCCGGCCAATTAGGGGGCCCTGCAGGAGCACTAGAACCAGGCCCCAGCCCCTGCTCCTCCTCTCTAACTGGTGCCCCACTGCCCTGTTCCTCTTCTTCTCTCTGAGACCCCACCCTGTGGCTGGGCTGGAAGATGGAGCCTGTGATAGGATGAGCATATTGACCCCTTGTGTGGAGCTGCTCACCCAAGCCCCGCACAGAGCTGGCCGAGGGGTCCCCCTTCCCCCGTGTGATGTGGAGCTGGCCTGAGGGGCCCCGCCATGTGGCACACACCTGGTCTGAGGGGGCCCCCATTTCCCCATGCGGCGCAGCACTAGCCCAAACCCCTCTCCCCTGCCTTTATGTGGGACTGGCTTGAACCACTCACCCAAGCCACCCTCCTCCCTCACACAGGGCTGGTCCAAGCCCCCCCAGTCCTCCCCCACGAGCCCTGCTGCTCACCCCCCCCCAAAGCCTCTTTTTGGCAAAACTGGGCATTTGTCCCGTTTACTCTTGCCAACTGATTACCAGTTTTGCCAAAAAGTTGGGACATCTGGGGCCAAAACGAGACGTACGGTCACCCCATGCCAGGGGTCCCCTAATTTTTTCACTTGCGCCCCCTCTTACCAGTCCACATCCCGCCCCCAGGATCCGAGGGCCGTGGTCAGGGGCCAGGAGTGGAGCCACGCCTGGGAATGGGGTTGGAGCTGCGGCTGCAGCTGGGAGCAGAGCCACAGCCAGGGCTGAGGTGGGACTGGAACATAGCAGAGGTCAGAGCAGGGTTGGGCCCCATTATCCCCCCCCCTCCCCCGAATGTTTCTCCATGCTGCTCTTGGGGGGCATGCCCCACAGTTTGGGGACCATCACCCATGGAAAGGAAGATAACTGTAGAAACAAGCTTCTCTTCACTGCACTCCCCCACCACTATATTGGCTACTCTAATCCTTTGTTTCTTGGAGAATAAGGATTGGCTTGTTTGTGTAGTCTTACTGTGAAGAAAACTATCTTAAATGAATGCAGTCCATTAGTTGTAACTGAAACCATGAAAATACCAGGAAATTGTGGCCAGAATATCCTGCTATCTGTTTAATGGGATAAATGTTGTTGATTAAGGCACATTCAGAACTGACTCCACCACAAGTGACTGACTCTGGTTGGGATAATTCTCACAGTGGAATATTAATGTTAGCTGAGCCCTCACCAATGCACATCTCCTTGAACACTAGGTTTCTCTCCTGTGTTGCCAGATATGCATTAAAGGGAGAGGACATTTTCCTCTCCATGCCCCATGTTACCAAGACCGTGAGAAGAGGGATTAGGTTCCTGAAATTCCTTACTATTCAGCACTTGTCCGTACGGAATGAGGGATTCGTGGGGGATTTTTGTGGGCCATCTGTGTGAAATCACATATACAACAATAGTTTTCTTAAAAAACAGATTTATTCATAGAGAGAAAACAGTAAGTTGTAAAACAAAAGAAACAGTTTGCATATCTGAAGGAGCATGCCATCACACTGGTATGGAGGAGGCTAATGAGCTCTTCTGGGCTTGTTCTGTAAGGATAAGGCCTTTGTCTGCAACTATGTTGTAAGGCCTAAGGCAGTAGTGGGCAACCTGCGGCCCATCAGGTTAATCCACTGACGGGCCGCGAGACAGTTTGTTTACATTGACCGTCCGCAGGCACAGCCGGCTGCCGCTTCCCGCAGCTCCCATTGGCCGGGAACAACAAACCACGGCCACTGGGAGCTGCAGGCGGCCGTGCCTGCGGAGGGTCAATGTAAACAAACTGTCTCGTGGCCTGCCAGCGGATTGTCCTGACGGGCCGCAGGTTGCCCACCACTGGCCTAAGGCCTTCATCTGCGGCCAGATTAAAAGAGCAGCTGAGCAGCAGCCATTAGCTGAGAAGGAGGAAGTCACATCCTCACATTCCATCTAAACTACATTAAAACAATGTAGTATCGGGCTGGTAAGGAGACCCTCTCTTATTAGCACCCACTATCACCAGATAAAGAAACAAATCTTAAGATAGTTAAACAAAACTTAGTTTGATAACATTCTGTCTGTCAAGAAATTACTTATCAATAGTTGTGGCTGTGAAATCCTCATTTCTTTATTGTTTTGTCATTATGGTCCCCACTTCCCTATTGTTTATCTATATGGTCTCTGTCTGGGTCTTTAATTGTTTCTGTCTGTTACATAATTAATTTTGCTAAATATAAATTAATTAAGTTGGTGGGGTAGGTTAGAGAATGTTGTTACACTATGTTAGAATTGGTTAGTAAAATTTTAGAATAATGATTGCTTAAGGTATAGCTAAAAAGGATTCAAATTACACTATGTAAACTGGGGTCCAAAAGGGAGTTCTTTGGGAACCAACTCCAGGACACAGCCTCAAATAGACCTGCCACACCTCAACACTCTGCCAATGACACCGTGCAGGAGCTGGAGTCCCCCACATGAACCTGATCCTGACTGGCCATCAAGAAAAGTTCATCTGTCTTATTGGGAGTGGTGAGCATTGTATGTGTAGTGTGTGCATTCTGCTTTTGGTGATTGTTAATAAATAGAGAATAAGGATATTAGTGTGTAAGGCTCTTTCACCGGTGAAAGACCCTGCAAACCCGCAGAGTGTAAGGTTACGCTTGAGCCCACAGAAGGGTGAGGGTGGGTGCCTAAATTGACAGGGTTATGCCTGAGCCCCAGAAACAGGGTAAGGGTGGGTGCCCTAAAGTGTAAGGCTATGCTTGAGCCCTAGGAACGGGGTAAGGATGGGTGCCTCAATTAAGAGGGTTACGCCTTGAGCCCTAGGAAATGAGTAAAGGTGGGTGCCCCTAGAGAGCGTGAGTAACAGAGAATTTTGTGCAGGTAAGACTTCCACACTAACAAGATGTACCTACAAGCCTTGTTCAGCCTGGAGGAGGAGACCTTAAAAGGGGGAAACTTACCACAGGAAGGAGTGATGAACAGGAAGAAGGCTGCTCCATACAGAGATTGCTGGTAACAGAGGTAGTCCAGCTGAGGAGAAGACAGTTGCAAGATGCACCACTCCCAGCAGTGACTGACTGATAGTGAGGCAATACACCCCAGGAAGAGGGGTAGAAGGTAAACGCTGCAAAGAGGCAATAGACTCTGGGAGCCTACGCCCTTAGAACTGAATATCCTGGGGATGTCTGGCCCTCTTTCCAGGCAGATCCTTATCCCTTGCAAGGGGAAGGGAAGAGGAGGAGCCTGACCCTCTGCCTGTGTGCAGTTGCCACAGAGTCATAGAGCTCCCCCCAAGTGCTGCCAATGGGGGGAGGAGGAAGCAAGGATAAACAATGGACAGCGGAACCTGGGGAGGGTCTGGGAGCCCCACTCCCCCCACAGCATAACATACCTCACCTGAATACTTTGCAATACTTGGCTTTCCTTAGCTTTGAGCTTGTCCACATTCAGTTTTTGCACTAATTTAACTATCGGATTAGAAACAGTTATGGTTAAATCAGTGCAATCCTCTAGTGTGGATGCAATTCTACTGCTCTAATAATGCTTATATTGGTATTGTTATTTCTGAAAATTTACTATACAGGTTTACCAATATAAGCACCTCTATATAATTGTGGCCATGCTAGCAGGTTGCACTGATTTAACTATGGCGTCTTCTAAACCAGTCTAGAAAAATCAGTACAAAAACCGTAGCCATGTCTACGCTATATAGAATCATAGAAGTATAGGACAAGAAAGGACCTCAAGAGGTCATCTAGTCCAGTCCACTGCATTCAAGACAGGACTAAATATTAACTAGACCATTACTGACAGATGTTGTCTAATCTGTTTTTAAAAACCTCTAATGATGGAGATTCCATAACCTCCCTGGAAATTTGTTCCAGTGCTTAACTACCCTGACAGTTAGGAATTTTTTCTTAATGTCCAACCTAAACCTCCCTTGCTGCAATTTAAGCCCATTGCTTCTTGTCCATAGGTTAATGACAACATTTTTTTGCCCTCCTCCTTCTAACAGCCTTTTAAAGTAAATGCTTTTTTATACAGCATGTTGGGGAAATGGGGGGTGCTGGTAAGTGAAAAATTCCGGTTAACTAAGAGGGGGGGAGTTTGAGTATGGGAAGGAGTGCAGGGCTGGGGGTTGGGGTTCAGGAGGGAGTGTGGGGTGTGGGCTCTGGGACAGAGTTGGGTGCAGGAGGGGGCTCTGCGCGCTGCCCCCACCCTGCCCCGAGCTCTGGCTCTTCAGTTCCCGTTGGCCAGGAACCGCAACCAATGGGAGCTGGGGAGGTGGCGCCTGCAGGCAGAGACAGCACGCAGAGCTGCCTGCCACACCTCTGCCTAGGAGCAGCAGGGACAGGTCGCTGCAACCCCCTCTCCCAAGCCTCCTCCCACACCCAAACTCCCTCCCAGAGCCCGTGCCCCGCACCCCTCCCACACCCCAACTCGCAGCCCCGCACCCCTTCCTGTACTCCAAACTCCTCGTGGCCGTTCCTCGGCTTAGGAGCAGCAGGGACATGTCGCTGCTTCCAGGGAGCCACGCGGAGCCAGACAGGTAGCCTGCTGGCCTCGCACCAACCATACTATAAACCAGACTTTCTATGAAGATTAGAAATGCCAGTTTATAAAGCTTTCCAGTTAGTAAAGGGCCATATAACTTTTACTGTATGTACTTGAAAATTGTTATCATGTCCAACCTCAGTCTTCAATTCTCCAGACTAAACAAACCCATTTTTTTCAATCTGTCCTCATGGGTCATGATTTCTAGACCTTTAATCAATTTTTGTTGCTCTCCTCTGGACTTTCTCCACTTTGTCCGCATCTTTCCTGAAATGTGGCACCCAGAACTGGATCCAATACTCCTAACTGAGGCCTTATCAGCATGAAGTAGAGTGGAAGAATTACTTCTCATGTCTTGCTTACAATATTCTTGCTAATATATCCCAAAATGATGTTTGCTTTTTTAAATTTTTTTTTTTTTTTTTTTTTTGCAACGTTACACTGGTGACTCATAGTTAGCTTGTGATCCACTATAATCCAGATCCCTTTCTGCAGTACTCCTTTCTAGGCAGTCATTTCCCATTTTGTATGTGTGCAACTGATAGTTCCTCCCTAAGTGGAGTATTTTGCATTTATTCTATTGAATTTGATTCTATTTACTTCAGATAATTTTTCCAGTTTGTTCAGATCATTTTGACTGTTAATCCTATCCTCCAAAGTACTGGCAACCCCTCTCAGCTTGGTATTGCCTGCACTATCTAAATAATTTCTAAAGATATTGAACAGAACCGATCCCTTTGGGACCCCACTTGATATGAACTTCTGGCTTGTGAACCACTGATAACTACTCTCTGGGAACAGTTTTACAACCAGTTATGCACCCAGCTTATAGCAACTTCATCTAGGTTGTATTTCCCTAGTTTGTTTATGAGAAGGTCATGGAAGATTGCATCAAAAGCCTTACTAAAGTCAAGATATACCACATCTACCACTTCCCCCCATCCACAAGGATTGTTCCCCTGTCAAAGAAAGCTATTAGGTTACTTTGACATGATATGTTCTTGACAAATCCATGTTGACTGTTACTTATCACATTATTTTTTAAGTGTTTGCAAATTGTTTATTTGCTCCATTATCTTTCTGGGTACTGATGTTAAGCTAACTGGTCTATAATTCCCCGGGTTGTCCTTATTCCCCTTTTTATAAATTGACCATTTGCCCTCTTCCAATCCTCTGGAGTCTCTCCCGTCTTCAGTTTCCCTATAATTTTTCCCACCCATGTGCAGAATGAATATGTCCACCAATATGGAAGTGATGCGTGACACCTTCATATCGATGCACATAACAAAATTCATGTGGTGGGAGTGGGGCCAAGGGGTTTGGAATGTGGGAGTGGGCTCAGAGCTGGGGTAGAGGGTTGGGGTTCAGGGGTATGAGGGCTCCGGGGGTGTAGGCTCTGGGGGAACACGGAGGATGACGTTGTTAGGTTCAGGAGGGTGCTCCGGGGCTGTGGCAGGGAGAGAGGACTCCCCCCAGCTCTCTCTCCCCGCAGCAACACCTGGGCTGGGGGGGAGAGGCACCTCCCCCTGCCATGACCGCTCCAGGGCTGGGGCCGCAGGATAGTCACCCTTCCCCCCCGGCCCCCGTGGTCCAGACGGGGCTGGGTTCAGGGAGGGGCACCCCACGACAGGTACGAGCTGGGCCACAGTGGCTAGGGCCACCCAGGTTCAGGCCGCGCTGTGCCAGCTGCAGTTGGCTCCAGGCCGGAGTTGGAGCACCCCAGTCGTGGCAGGTCCAAGCCGCAGCATAGTTGGAGCTGGGGGTTGCCCCGGCCGCAGCAGGTCCAGGCTGTGGCATAGTTGGGGTTTGGGGGCTGCCATGGCAGATTGGGGGCTGGCCTATGTTGGGGCTGGAGGAGAGGTGCCCCTTCCCCTACAGGTCCCTGGACGGGTTCCCTGAGTGCCTGCACGGCACTTAATAGGCTGCTGCATGTCCACACAGCTTACAGGGAACTTAGCCCATTTTCCATGAGTTTTTAAAGATAACTGCTAATGGCTCATTTCAGAGTAGCAGCCGTGTTAGTCTGTATTCGCAAAAAGAAAAGGAGTACCCGTGGCACCTTAGAGACTAACAAATTTATTAGAGCATAAGATTTCGTGAGCTACAGCTCATGCATCGGATGAAGTGAGCTGTAGCTCACGAAAGCTTATGCTCTAATAAATTTGTTAGTCTCTAAGGTGCCACGGGTACTCCTTTTCTTTTTGCTAATGGCTCAGGATATCTCTGCAGTCAGTTCCTTCAGTATTCTAGGATGTATTTCATCAAGCCCTGCTGACTAGACATCTAACTTGTCTAAATAATCTTTAACTTGTTCTTTCCCTATTTTAGCCTGAGATCCTACCTCATTTTCACTGGCATTCACTATGTTAGTCATCCAATCACTACTTAACTTTTTTGCTTAAAACTGACATTTCCACATTTTTTGTTATTGTCTTCTCCCCCCCACCACACTGAACAAAGGGTCTCCTCCCGTCCTTGGTCTTCTGATTGCTTCTAATGTATTTGTAGAATGTTTTCTTGTTACCCTTTATGTCTCTAGCTAGCTTAATCTTGTTTTGTGCTTTGGCCTTTCTAATTTTGTCCCTATACGTGTGGTGTTTGTTTATATTCATCCTTTGTAATTTGACCTAGTGGTAACTGGCCACTTCACTTTGAGTAGTCCCTTGAAATTTGTCTTAACTACTTATACTAAACAATCTGTTCCACCTTGTACTTAGCTGTGATGCTGGGAGTACCTTTCCCAGACCTGAAGTCTTAACAGCTCTGTGTCAGCTTGCCCTGAAAGCATGTCTTTCCCACCAACAGAAGCTGGTCCAATAAAAGATATTATCTCACCCACCTAATATGCTGGGACCAACATGGCTCTAGTAACAGTGCACAGTTTGATCCCTAAACATTTCTCCCCAGTTAAGTTGCTTGACTTTTTATTTTCACATCCATTGTTCGCCATGATAGGATCCTGCCCTCATGTTGGATTTATCTAGTTTCTATCTTGCTGGCCACAGCTGTTCCCAGGCCAGCCTGTGCTGTGAGGAGGGCAAGGAACTGATCACCTGGGGGGAGGGACGGGGGGGGTCCAGCCTTGATCTCTCATAGGCGCTATGGGGCAGCGCCCCCTCCAACGTCCCCCGGGGGACAGCGCCCCCTCCGACCCGTCCTCCTCTTGTCTCCCACGGGGCTGCAGCCCGCCCCGCGGCTCCCTCCCTTTCTCACCCGCGCCCAGCGGCCCCTCCCTACCATGTAGAGCATGTTGGCGGCCGCGGGCCGGACGGCGGTGCGGTGCTTGTTGTGCTCCCGCACGCAGGCGCCGATGAACGTTTGGTTGGTGATGGTCGGCAGGACCGGCCTGGCGCTCCTGCCCTGCGCGCGGCCGACATCCGCCAGCACTCCCAGCCCCAGCACGGCCAGCAGCCAGAGCCGCATGGCGCCGCCGGACCGAGCGAGGCTGCGGTCGCAGACGGCCTCTACCCGGCCCCGGGAGTCAAGTTCTCAAACGGCTCCCCGGGCGCGCTCGCGCTGTGACTGCAACGGTCGCAGGGAAGAATCTCCCGCCTCCAGGCGAGCCCGACCCCCCGCTCTGACTGAGCCGCTCCGGCTCCGGGGACCCGTCCACGCACACAGCGCTGCCTGTGCCCCCTCACAACACTCATGCATTGACAGTCTCCCACTAAGTCGGCCCCGCCACCCGTCCACAGTATAGATTCTACTCCGCATCAGGATTCCTCTCCAGCAGCATTTTCTGTACCCCCCCCCCTCCAAAAGAGTAATCGGGAAGCACTTAACATAGCCCCCTTTCCCTCCCATTGACATCGAGCTACAGCACGCTTGACACCTGCATATTTCCAAAAAGAAAAGGAGTACTTGTGGCACCTTAGAGACTAACCAATTTATTAGAGCATAAGCTTTCGTGAGCTACAGCTCACTTCATTGGACTCACGAAAGCTTATGCTTTAATAAATTGGTTAGTCTCTAAGGTGCCACAAGTCCTCCTTTTCTTTTTGCGAATACAGACTAACACGGCTGCTACTCTGAAACCTGCATATTTCCTGGAACTCGCACATAATAGCATCACTAACTCTACTTCTCTCCCTGAAAACCATCCCTTCCTCCAACCTGATATTAATTGCCAGGCTCTGCAGCAGCAAAGAGCCCCGTCCCCTGTGCCTTTGTCACCCCCTGGTTGCCACCAAGTCTGTAGACATATGAATGAGAATATACTTTGCCTCCTTGGAATGCATAGATACCTCCTGCATCTTGGTAAAAACATATAGCTCCTGACAAACAGATGTCAGGATGAGGAGTTAAATTTGCTGGTGGCTTTAAAATCAGAGAGGGCTTAGGCTCTGGAGATCTTTCTTGGAAAACGTTTGAAACAGGTCCAAGCTGGAAACATTTCATAGCCTCCAAAAATGTGTCAAGTCCACTCCAGCATTCCCCATATACTTCTTATAGCGCAGAGGTTTCCCAGCCCCATTCTTTCTAACTACCTGAACAGTTCGAGTTCTTGTCTAATTATATTTTCCACTGTTGAGTAATAAGGACATGTGCTGAATTAAAAGTGTGTGTGTGCGTGCAGAGAGAGAGGGAGGGGGGGAGTGTGTAGAGAGAGAGGACATATTTTGAAATTGTAAATATTTCCCATTACGTAATGAAATTTCTCGTCTATTCAGCTACAATAGTCCAATACATAATAATAATTATTATTATTTTATTTATTAAAGACTTCATCGATCTCAGTCTAAAACACCCATGGGGAAAGGCATTTGGCATTACTAAATCTTGGTTTTTGTGGACGAGGCGTATTTATGATGTCTTAATTTTTATTTTATTCATGAAACATTTTTATTTGTATTCATTAAAGAATGTGCGTTTATTATAATTGTACTGCACGGAAAGGCTCAGTATTGTGGTGTTTCTGTGTGACCTGACTGGAGCATTCAGCAGCTCCTATAGTGGTGTCACAGTGGTGGGTGTAACAGGACTGTACTGCAGCACGTGGGCTTCCTGCGGTGGGTGTGTTAGGAGGACTGTAAGGCGCTAATTGGCTCTGTGCAGGGGTGTTTTGCAATGAGGGAGCGGGACTCCCCGTCTCTATTATCCCATGACAGGGCTTGGGGACAGTCTATGACGGCGGCGCCGTGTGAACCAGATCCCGCTGCTAGCCAAGGAGAGGCTGGAGCCCGCAGGGGGGCGATACCGACAGGGGAGGAGGAGCCACAGCACGGCTGGGGCCGCCTCTCATCCCGGGCTCCCTGGCGGCTCCTCGGCAGGCCCGACTCCTTCTTCCTCCTGAAGGGACAGCAGGCCAGGGCTTCGCAGCGGGCTTCTGGGCGCGCGCGCGCGCGCGGCTCAGCCATGGCGGGCTCTGCGCTGCAGCGGGGCATGGTCTCTGTCGTGCTGCTGCTCTGCCTCTTCGTGGCGGTGCCCAGGCTGTTCGGGGGCGGAGGAGGAGGAGCGGGCAGAGCCTTGCGGGGGGGCAAGGCTGGCCCCGGTCGCTACGGTCCCTATCCGCCCCCCACAGGTACAGACCGCCCCCTCCCGCCGAGCGCTGCGACTTGTCTCCGGGGAAGCCGCCGCCCGAGCCTCCCTTCTGTCCCGGCAGCAGGGGAGACTGGCGGCGCAACTTGTTGTTAAGCGTCCTCCTTAGGCCGCTGGGCCGGCTTTGGGTAACAGGCTGAACCCCGTTCCCCTAGCTGGAGGAGAGGAGGTGGGAGAAAGGGTAACAGGCTGCGATTCCTTTTATACTATTCTCCTCCCCGCGGGGGGGTTAGCTTGTGGGTGTGAGAGATGGCGCAGTCTGCGACCCTGGTCTCAAATCAGGAGGGTTTGTGAAATAGGGTGAAGCCACAGCCTTTTTAGGCCATGTCTACCCAACACAATTATGTCGTCCTAACTTATGTTGGCATACAGCCACCGCAGTTATGCTCGCTCCTGTGTTCTTGTGCAGGCTTGGCTCCTTGTGTTGGTGGTGTGGGTCCTCTACACCACCAGGAGCGCTTCTACCAATTTTATCGGCATTGTGGGGCGGCTCCTGAAAGCATCTAGTAGTTGATGTAAGCAACTCAGTGTTTACACGGATGCTGACCTAATTACATTGACCCTGATTCTAGGCTGCTTGGGGAGGTGATGTTGCTAAATTGGTGTAGTGAGGCACTCATGTCAGCTGGAGTCAAATTTAAGTGACGACTTCCAGAACTAGGTGATGTAAGACAGCTTGTGTCAACGCAACCCTATAGTGTAGACCAGGCTTTGGCCTTTGCCTCCCTCTCTGTAAATACTTGTATGTGGCCAATAGTTGGAATTCCTTTGTGTTCTCATGTTGTTTAGAGCTACAAATTGGAGGCTAGCTTGAAAAGAGTTTTGTGACAATCAACTCTGGATAAGTCAAACTAACGTCCTACACTCACCCAGTGTTCTGGTGCATAAAATAAACATAACTATTTGCAGTCAACGGCGTGAAGTCATTGTAAAGGAATCACGAGGTAGAGACAATGCTAAGACACATTTTGTCTCATTTAATAGAGAGGAAGTAACTGGGAGCATTTCCCCCTCTCCTAAAAGTGTAGATGATGCTCTGTTCTCAAAAGCACACATTTTATTCGGCTAACGAGGTATTGCTTGTAACCAAATGCTGTTCTTAGTCTTTTTTTTATTCCAAATAAATGGTAAAAACAGGATGCAGGGAAGTGTGAAAAAGCTGAGTGTTACAATCTCAATAACAGGTTTCAGAGTAGCAGCTGTGTTAGTCTATATTCACAAAAAGAAAACTTGTGACACCTTAGACTAACAAATTTATTTGAGCATAAGCTTTCGTGAGCTACAGCTCACTTCATTGGATGCATTTCGTGGAAAATACAGTGGGGAGATTTATATACACACACAGAGAACATGAAACAATGGGTTTTATCATACACACTGTAAGGAGAGTGATCGCTTAAGATGAGCCATCACCAGCAGCGGGGTGGGGGAGGAAAACCTTTCATGGTGACAAGCAAGGTAGGCTATTTCCAGCAGTTAACAAGAACATCTGAGGAACAGTGGGGGGTGGGGTGGGGGGGAGAAATAACATGGGGAAATAGTTTTACTTTGTGTAATGACTCATCCATTCTAGTCTCTATTCAAGCCTAAGTTAATTGTATCCAGTTTGCAAATTAATTCCAATTCAGCAGTCTCTCCTTGGAGTCTGTTTTTGAAGCTTTTTTGTTGAAGGATAGCCGCTCTTAGGTCTGTAATCAAGTGACCGGTGAGATTGAAGTGTTCTCCGACTGGTATTTGACTGTTATAATTCTTGACGTCTGATTTGTGTCCATTTATTCTTTTACGTAGAAACTGTCCAGTTTGACCAATGTACATGGCAGAGGGGCATTGCTGGCACATGATGGCATATATCACATTGGTAGATGCGCAGGTGAACGAGCCTCTGATAGTGTGGCTGATGTGATTAGGCCTTATGATGGTGTCTCCTGAATAGAGATGTGGATAGAGTTGGCAACGGGCTTTGTTGCAAGGATAGGTTCCTGGGTTAGTGGTTCTGTTGTGTGATGTGTGGTTGCTGGTGAGTATTTGCTTCAGATTGGGGGGCTGTCTGTAAGCAAGGACTGGCCTGTCTCCCAAGATCTGTGAGAGTGATGGGTCGTCCTTCAGGATAGGCTGTAGATCCTTGATGATGCGTTGGAGAGGTTTTAGTTGGGGGCTGAAGGTGATGGCTAGTGGCGTTCTGTTGTTTTCTTTGTTGGGCCTGTCCTGTAGTAGGTGACTTCTGGGTACTCTTCTGGCTCTGTCATTCTGTCTCTTCACTTCAGCAGGTGGGTATTGTAGTTGTAAGAATGCATGATAGAGATCTTGTAGGTATTTGAGGGGATGGAGCAAATGCGGTTATATCGTAGAGCTTGGCTGTAGACAATGGATCGTGTTGTATGATCTGGATGAAAGCTAGAGGCATGTAGGTAGGAATAGCGGTCAGTAGGTTTCCGATATAGGGTGGTGTTTATGTGACCATCGCTTATTAGCACCATAGTGTCCAGGAAGTGGATCTCTTGTGTGGACTGGTCCAGGCTGAGGTTGATGGTGGGATGGAAATTGTTGAAATCATGGTGGAATTTCTCAAGGGCTTCTTTTCCATGGGTACAGATGAAGAAGATGTCATCAATGTAGCGCAAGTAGAGTAGGGGCATTAGGAGACGAGAGCTGAGGAAGCGTTGTTCTAAGTCAGCCATAAAAATGTTGGCATACTGTAGGGCCATGTGGGTACCCATTGCAGTGCCGCTGATTTGAAGGTATACATTGTCCCCAAATGTGAAATAGTTATGGGTCAGGACAAAGTCACAAAGTTCAGCCACCAGGTTAGCCGTGACATTATCGGGGATACTGTTCCTGATGGCTTGTAGTCCATCTTTGTGTGGAATGTTGGTGTAGAGGGCTTCTACATCCATAGTGGCTAGGATGGTGTTTTTAGGAAGATCGCTAATGGACTGTAGTTTCCTCAGGAAGTCAGTGGTGTCTCGAAGATAGCTGGGAGTGCTGGTAACGTAGGGCCTGAGGAGGGAGTCTACATAGCCAGACAATCCTGCTGTCAGGGTGCCAATGCCTGAGATGATGGGGCATCTGGGAGTGCTGGTAACGTAGGGCCTGAGGAGGGAGTCTACATAGCCAGACAATCTCAATAAGGAAATTAAATAATGTTGATTGGTGCGTAATGTGCTAGTATTTACTTCTGCAAACTGGCATTGGGGATGACGTTTGTTTAAAACTAATAATCTTCATCTGTGCTGAGATTGGAGCTGTTCACTAAATCCAAATCCTTGTCTGGTCTAAATTGGTATGGAACTGTGCTAATTTATGCCAGCCAAGGATTTGGCCCTATATATCTAAAGGCAAGTGCTCCATTTTAATATTTGCAATTAATTAGATCAATTGAACTTCGAGACAGCTTTAGGATTTGATAAATTGAAGGCAGTTGTAAACCAGGAGAAATAACAAGACTACTTCTGCTCCTGCTTTCCTGCCCTGTCAGCTTAGGACTTCAGTGCCCTGCCTGGTTTGAGCCAGACTTGCTAGCCTGCTGCAAACCCAGACCCAGGTCTGAACCATGTCCCCTAACAGCTGTAGGCTTAACTGAAAGCAGTTTACAGAAGTGTTCCTGTCCTTGACACTCAGATGCCCAACTCCTGGTGGGGCCCAAACCCTGAATAAGTCTTATACAGGGTAAACTCATAAATTGTTTGCCCTCTAGAACACTGATGGAGAGATATGCACAGCTGTTTGCCCCCCAAGTATTAATACATACTCTGGGTTAATTAATAAGTAAAAAGTGATTTTATTAAATACAGAAAATAGGATTTAAGTGTTTCCAAGTAGTAACAGACAGAACAAAGTGAATTACTAAGCAAAATAAAATAAAACCCATAAGTCTATGTCTAATAAAACTGAATACAGACCAAACCTCACCAGTTCCAGTAAGCTTCCTTTTACAGACTGATCTCCTTCTAGTCCGGGTCCAGCAATCACTCACACCCCCTGTATTTATTGCCCTTCATTCCAGTTTCTTTCTTGGGAGTGAAGAGGCTATCTTTTTAGCCAGCTGAAGATAAAATGGAAGGGGTCTCCCAAGGGCTTAAATAGACTCTCTTGTGGGTGGAAACCCCCGCCTCCCTCCTATGCAAAGTCCAGCTCCAAGATGGAGTTCTGGAGTCACCTGGGCAAGTCACATGTCCATGTGTGACTCACAGTTTTTACAGGCAGAAGTCATTGCCCACATGGTATCTTGAATGTCTCCAGGAAGACTTCTTATGTGGATTGGAGCATTCCAAGATGCATTGTTCTTTAAGTGCTTCTTGATTGGGCACTTAACTTACAAGTTCTTTTCTCCAGGAACTGACCAAATGCTCTACTAAGGTTATTTAGAAATCAAGCCAGTACAAGGCCAATATTCATAACTTCCAACACAAAAATGATACATGCATACAAATAGGATTAATAGATGCAGTAGATCATAACCTTTGCATAGATATGTTACATGGCATATGTAGAATAGAACATATTCCAGTTTTGTCATATATATGCATAAGTGTATTTCCATAAAGCCTTATGGTGGGCACCGTCACAGGGGTTTCTACAAGAGATCCCTTCTGTATCTGAGGTTTCAGAGTAGCAGCCGTGTTAGTCTGTATTCGCAAAAAGAAAAGGAGTACTTGTGGCACCTTAGAGACTAACAAATTTATTAGAGCATAAGCTTTCGTGAGCTACAGCTCACTTCATCGGATGCATTTGGTGGAAAAAACAGAGGAGAGATTTATATACACACACACAGAGAACATGAAACAATGGGTTTATCATACACACTGTAAGGAGAGTGATCACTTAAGATAAGCCATCACCAACAGCAGGGGGGGGAAGGAGGAAAACCTTTCATGGTGACAAGCAGGTAGGCTAATTCCAGCAGTTAACAAGAATATCAGAGGAACAGTGGGGGGTGGGGTGGGAGGGAGAAATACCATGGGGAAATAGTTTTACTTTGTGTAATGACTCATCCGTTCCCAGTCTCTATTCAAGCCTAAGTTAATTGTATCCAGTTTGCAAATTAATTCCAATTCAGCAGTCTCTCGTTGGAGTCTGTTTTTGAAGCTTTTTTGTTGAAGTATAGCCACTCTTAGGTCTGTGATCGAGTGACCAGAGAGATTGAAGTGTTCTCCAACTGGTTTTTGAATGTTATAATTCTTGACGTCTGATTTGTGTCCATTCATTCTTTTACGTAGAGACTGTCCAGTTTGGCCGATGTACATGGCAGAGGGGCATTGCTGGCACATGATGGCATATATCACATTGGTAGATGCGCAGGTGAACGAGCCTCTGATAGTGTGGCTGATGTGATTAGGCCCTATGATGGTATCCCCTGAATAGATATGTGGACAGAATTGGCAACGGGCTTTGTTCAAGGATAGGTTCCTGGGTTAGTGGTTCTGTTGGGTGGTGTGTGGTTGCTGGTGAGTATTTGCTTCAGATTGGGGGGCTGTCTGTAAGCAAGGACTGGTCTGTCTCCCAAGATCTGAGAGAGCGATGGCTCGTCCTTCAGGATAGGTTGTAGATCCTTGATGATGCGTTGGAGAGGTTTTAGTTGGGGGCTGAAGGTGATGGCTAGTGGCGTTCTGTTGTTTTCTTTGTTGGGCCTGTCCTGTAGTAGGTGACTTCTGGGTACTCTTCTGGCTCTGTCAATCTGTTTCTTCACTTCAGCACAAGAACAAATCCGCACAGACACACCACTGGAGCCCCGACCTGGGGTATTCTATCTGCTACCCAAGATCCATAAACCTGGAAATCCTGGACGCCCTATCATCTCAGGCATTGGCACCCTGACAGCAGGATTGTCTGGCTATGTAGACTCCCTGCTCAGGCCCTTCGTTACCAGCACTCCCAGCTATTTTCGAGACACCACCGATTTCCTGAGGAAACTACAGTCCATTGGTGATCTTCCTAAAAACACCATCCTAGCCACTATGGATGTAGAAGCCCTCTACACCAACATTCCACACAAAGATGGACTACAAGCCGTCAGGAACAGTATCCCCGATACTGTCACGGCTAACCTGGTGGCAGAACTTTGTGACTTTGTCCTGACCCATAACTATTTCACATTTGGGGACAATGTATACCTTCAAATCAGCGGCACTGCGATGGGTACCCGCATGGCCCCACAGTATGCCAACATTTTTATGGCTGACTTAGAACAACGCTTCCTCAGCTCTCGTCCCCTAATGCCCCTACTCTACTTGCGCTACATTGATGACATCTTCATCATCTGGACCCATGGAAAAGAAGCTCTTGAGGAATTCCACCATGATTTCAACAATTTCCATCCCACCATCAACCTCAGCCTGGACCAGTCCACACAAGAGATCCACTTCCTGGACACTACGGTGCTAATAAGCGATGGTCACATAAACACCACCCTATATCGGAAACCTACTGACCGCTATTCCTACCTACATGCCTCTAGCTTTCATCCAGATCATACCACTCGATCCATTGTCTACAGCCAAGCGCTACGATATAACCGCATTTGCTCCAACCCTTCAGACAGAGACAAACACCTACAAGATCTCTATCATGCATTCCTACAACTACAATACCCACCTGCTGAAGTGAAGAAACAGATTGACAGAGCCAGAAGAGAACCCAGAAGTCACCTACTACAGGACAGGCCCAACAAAGAAAACAACAGAACGCCACTAGCCATCACCTTCAGCCCCCAACTAAAACCTCTCCAACGCATCATCAAGGATCTACAACCTATCCTGAAGGACAAGCCATCGCTCTCTCAGATCTTGGGAGACAGACCAGTCCTTGCTTACAGACAGCCCCCCAATCTGAAGCAAATACTCACCAGCAACCACACACCACCCAACAGAACCACTAACCCAGGAACCTATCCTTGCAACAAAGCCCGTTGCCAACTCTGTCCACATATCTATTCAGGGGATACCATCATAGGGCCTAATCACATCAGCCACACTATCAGAGGCTCGTTCACCTGCGCATCTACCAATGTGATATATGCCATCATGTGCCAGCAATGCCCCTCTGCCATGTACATTGGCCAAACTGGACAGTCTCTACGTAAAAGAATGAATGGACACAAATCAGACGTCAAGAATTATAACATTCAAAAACCAGTTGGAGAACACTTCAATCTCTCTGGTCACTCGATCACAGACCTAAGAGTGGCTATACTTCAACAAAAAAGCTTCAAAAACAGACTCCAACGAGAGACTGCTGAATTGGAATTAATTTGCAAACTGGATACAATTAACTTAGGCTTGAATAGAGACTGGGAATGGATGAGTCATTACACAAAGTAAAACTATTTCCCCATGGTATTTCTCCCTCCCACCCCACCCCCCACTGTTCCTCTGATATTCTTGTTAACTGCTGGAATTAGCCTACCTGCTTGTCACCATGAAAGGTTTTCCTCCTTCCCCCCCCTGCTGTTGGTGATGGCTTATCTTAAGTGATCACTCTCCTTACAGTGTGTATGATAAACCCATTGTTTCATGTTCTCTGTGTGTGTGTGTGTGTATATAAATCTCTCCTCTGTTTTTTCCACCAAATGCATCCGATGAAGTGAGCTGTAGCTCACGAAAGCTTATGCTCTAATAAATTTGTTAGTCTCTAAGGTGCCACAAGTACTCCTTTTCTTTCTTCTGTATCTGAGTATGTTCCATGCCTATTACTGAAGATGAGTTGGCTGCAGGGTGGATAAAAATTAATACTTTTAAAAATGGATTTTTAAAATTTAAATTACATTTTAAAAAAACTATTCAAAATTTAAATTTGAGATTGACAACCTATGTTAAGACATTAATTTACTATAATCTATTTAAAACCAATTAAATTAAATATTCAAGCAGCACATATTTGCTGGTAAAATTTAAAGAGTCATGTTGCTGAAATGTTGAAAGTCACTGGCTAAGCACCTGGAATTAGAGTTTGCTGAAGCGCTAAACTACCTTTTGATAGCAGTAGTCTCTTCAGGTGTAGACAACACACTCCATTTCTGTTTGTTCATGCATTTCATTTCAGTGACTAATCCATTTAAAACTGAGATGCTGATTGGCAGCTGAAAGAGCAGGAAAGCTTGCTTTTTCTCTTCCAATCTATGAATAAAATCGGGATGTGATGTACTAGTTTTAAAATCTTGAAGAACATGAAGACCAGAAACAATTGGAACTATAGCTAATACTTCCTTTTTATTTAATAAATATTTTAGTTTTAAATATAAAATATATCTTGATAAACTTTTTTTTCTTGCCTATCCAGTGAATTTAAGATGGGTTTTATTTAACGAAAACCACAAAACCCCGCCATTTTAAAGTTATCTTTAATTCTAATTTTCCATCTACATGCAGCTGGAAAAACATCACACGCAACATATGAATCATTTAGTAAATAAGATGCCAGAGACCATTTTTAACATAATAAATATAAGAATCTGAATAAACGTCTTAAGCTATATAATTAAATAGATATAGCATTTCCTCCTTATTAGCAAAAAGTACCACCAGACTTAGAGTAAAGGCTATATTTAATTAAAAATCAATATATTTACCAACCAATGAGATTCAACTTTTCATTAGAAGGACTAAAAAGTGCAAATGCAAAATGAGATTAAAATTCTTTATTTAAATATTTCCTGCTTGCTGATTTAAATCATGATCAAAATCAATGAGTTAAAACAATTCATCCTATTTGACTGGAGGCCAGCATTTGGCCCACATTCCTGTGCATTACCTGCTGGAGCCAGTGTTTTGGTATGGTAACAAAGTAAAATAAACTCTTTAGCTGGCTGTGCAGTTCCCACATATTCAGTTCCCTATGCCAATTCAGAAGATATCCAGACTCTGACCCATACATTAGGTAAGACCCTTGCACGTCTTGGATGTTTGGTCAGTAAATCATGCTGCCTATTTTCCCTTTGGTTATTTATGCAAAAGAAAGAAGACCGAAGAAAGTGCTTTAACTTGTCCATGTGCTTCTCAAAGGTCACAGAAGTCACGGGTTTTGTGACTTCTGCAGCAGCCAGTGTGGCTGACCTCAGGACGGCTCAGGCAGCTGGCTCCAGGACCAGCTGCTCAGATGGCTCTGGGGACAGCCACACCAGCAGTTGCTGGACCAGCTCTGCACCCAGCTGCTCGGGCGGCCCCGCAGCTCGGTGCACTGGCTGCTGCTGGAGTGGTGTTCCCCCTGAGCAGCAGCCCCCCCCCCCCCGCACCCCAGCATCAGTGTCTCTCCTCCCCCCTACCCCCCATTTAGTCATGGATATTTTTAGTAAAAGCCTTAGACAGGTCACTGGCCATGAATTTTTGTTTATTGCCTATGACCTGTTCATGACTTTTACTAAAAATACCCATGACTAAATCATAGCCTTAGTCATGAAGACTATACAAGATGATTGAGCTAAACAAAGTTTAAGCATGTAGAAATGTTTACATAAATGGCTTAAAAAAAGAGAGAGATTACAGTAACTTAAATGTTTCGAAAACAAACTGGATATAGGTACAAACGGCTATGACTGAGCACAAGTTAAAACAACAGAAAGTAAAGACTAACTATTAATGTGCAAAATAACTAGGTGAAGGAAAATGTATATCTTAAAAATAATTGCATACTATTTCTTCAATGTCACTTTATCCTTTTTGGTTTGTTAAGACTGTAAATTCTTGTCATCCATATGTTAGGAAAGAATCTAGTGACTTTTGGACACTATATTAAAAATACTGTGGCTCTATAAAAAGCAGGCTTTCTAATTTTGAGTACCGATCCCTTAATCAGAGCTATGCCAAAAGTTTGATATGAACCTTAAACCCAAAATCTACCTGGGTTTGAGTTAATACACAATGGCCTAATGACTTAACTGTTTTATTCAAACATTGTTTGCTACCTGTCAGTGTCATTTTAAACTCTTTAGCTCTGTCTGGATATCCATGAACTCGATTGAGGTAGCTGTTTGTGCTGTCTTGAGTTCTGTCTGCATTAGTCGGAGTAGCTCATGTGATATCTTAATATGGCTACCCGGCTCTACTTCATGTTCCAAGGAACAACAATTGGATATGTAAAACTTGCTCAAATTTCAGATGCTGCAAACTGATTAAATATGACAGAACTTGAAGGGTGGTTGAGAACCGCTCCACTGAAGAGCTGATATTAATCTCAACTATAATTCCAATTCAACATTAGAGGTCTGAATGTTTTTTGGGGAGGGCTTTGGCATTTTAAGATAATTCTAAAACCCCTAAGAATTATTCTCACATTAGACATTTTATTCTAGATTTACAAAATATCATGATTTGGGGTCGTCTCCCTGCATCTAAATTCATATTTTCACTTCTTGACCCCAAAAAAAAAATCTGTATCAAAACCATTTCTCCACCTAGAGGAATCTATTTTAGTAATCTTTCTCCTTTGACTGTGACAAAATTGCAATGTCTATTTTTGTTTAAGGCTTGAATCCTACTTGTTGTACATTCACTGGACACTGCTATCTTGATGTAAGATAGTATCAGGGAGTGTGGGTTTTGTTTTTTTTTTCCAAGTACAGTATCACCTTCTTGTGAAGTGGTGTTGAATGAAACAAGGCTCACATCTCTGGAAACTTTAAGGCACATCGTTCAATAGGCAGCAGAATATGGCCATAGGCTAGCAACTATTGGCAGAAGTAGTAAGCTTACTATGATTCACATGAAAACTGTCTGTAATTATGTTCTTTGTTATTCTCACTAGAAATCCTCAGGTGTGTTGGTGTTCTGAAGGATATTAGAAGTTGTGACTGGGAGGTGACACTTGAGCTAAGAATGCATTTGTTACTTATTTCTGGGGGGAGAATTACACTGTAGTCTGAAACTTCATGCTTCTTTTCAGCTTAAGGGTATATATTTGTTAGCTATGTAAAGGTTGCGAAAATTTCATTTGCCATTTTCTAGATCATATTGGTATGTGGGAGGCAGACTTTTCATGCTTCAATACTATTCTTGCTCTCCTCAATTCAAATTTCAAAGATACTAATTTTGAAACTTCAGACTCCTTGTTGATTCAGTTGTCAATAGGCTATCTTAATAAGACACATTGAAAGCCTTTTTAGAAATAGAGTTAAGTGTTTGGAAAATGTGTACTGCATATGTGTAATACCATATATTTAACTCTACTGAGATATTACACTCCTATACATGTGTAAGAGCAGTCACAATAACACTGAACTTAGAACTAAAACCTGTATTTTACATATGCTAATCTGGTTATTTCAGTGAATGTCTCTTGCTCATACAGGGAAACATTAAATTTCTGTTTCTATAGATAATACTGAAATCAAAGCTCTTTTTTGTGGGAAAAATTAGTAAAAGTTTGATGCTAATAATAAAAATCAGTTCCAGTAGGTTTAAGTTCAATGCCAGATTGCTATTTGCATTTTCATTTTAATGTCAGTGTATTACTGGTTATATCTAACTTAACTGCAGTTTGCAATTACTTTGCCAAATTATTTCCATTGGTAAGAAAGAAATCACCTAGTAACTTGTACTGTGTTTTTATTTAGTAGTTTTGAAGAAAGAGAGTATTTTACTTTGAGAATTTTTTAAAGATACCCTTTACTGTGCATATGTGAAAGGGTGGTCTAGTGTAGCCTTGTAGGTGGCTGTTCTATAATAGGTTTCAGTTGACACAATATTAAAGAAATGGTGGATGTACAAGGAGGAAAATTTCAGAACAGTCTCATTTTGAAATTAACTACAAGGCTGAACTTTTTCTTCTAAAATATTTCATTTTGCAGGTGCCTCTGAGAGAGTTCATCAGTCTCATCTGAATTCAGGAAGTTCTGAAAGTAAAACATACCAAAGCTTTCAGCAGATGAGGCATGTAAAGGAAAAGGACAGGAAGAGTGAGAGAACTAGAGGAAGTGGCAAAGACTTAGCTTTTACCCTCATGCCCTTGTATGCTATTGGTGTGGGGGTGTTTGCAGCATACAAATTCCTAAAGGTAAATCTTAAATATAAATATCTTAACCATAGAAGTGAGAGATTGTAAAGACTTAACAGGTCATTTGTTCCTGTGTCCATGCAGATTGTTCTTTAAAATACTCCTATTTTGGTTTTTGCCCAGTGTGGTTTCAAAGGTGAGGTGCAAAGTAAAAAACTGTGCTGCTTACTGCTTTTTGTGTGTGTGTGTGTGTGTGTGTGTGTGTGTGTGGACTTTTTTAACTCTCCATTTTTCCTCTTGTCTTTTACATTTCAAATCTAAGATCCTAACTTCCCTCTCTGGGTCTTGGGCAAGACTTTGGAGATGCAGCCTCATATGATAGTACTATTCATAATCTAAGCAGCAGCTCAAACTCTCTCTCTCTTTCCACATAGAAATGTGTCCCCCTGCATATTCTCTTTGCTTCCCCACAGAAAAATGGTTTCTGTGGGGAAGCAAAGAGCAGCTGTACCAGTGCTCACACCCTGGCAGTGCAGGTGCATCTGTCCAGGCACCTGAAGCAGCTTGGGGATAGATAAGTCTCACTGCTGGAGGGAAAGGGGCTGGAGGTGTCTTTGGATGCCCTGGCTGCACAGGGACGTTAGTCCCAGCTGGGCAGGGAGGGGGAAGGAGGACGATGTGGAGATGGAGTTCCCCCTCCCCCAAATGGAGCAAGGGTTGGGTCAGATCAACCCCCCAGAAACCTCCCGCCAGCTGCAGGAAGCTCTGAATGGCTGAGGGGTCTGGGTGCAGAGGGTGAGGCTCAGTGGTAAGGAGTTCTGCATGTGGGAGAGTGAGGCTCAGTTAGGGGTTTGGGTGTGTGGGGTGAGTCCAGATGCATGGGGCTTGGTCAGATGGGGAAGCAGCTCCCCATATAGTGACCCATCCCCCCCACTTCTTAGCCCCACTGTTCCTTCTCCACGAGGAGAGGGGTCACTGTAAGGGGAGCTATTCCCCCTGTCTACCCAACCTTTGTGCATTTGGACCAGTCCCAGCACCCCCACCCCCCCCTCGAATTCCCACCCTCAGACTTCCCTGCACCCAGAACCCTCCACCCCCTCAAACCTCACCCACTGTCCCAGCATCTGGACCCCCTGCACTGAGCCCTAACCATCTTCACCTGGACTCCCCTGCACCCAGAACCCCACAACGAGTCCCTGTGCATACAGATCCCCCCCTGCACCTCGATTTCCCGCAGAGATGCCTGCATCTAAATTGCACCACACAGAACCCTGGTACTCTTGAGGGAATTCTGCACCTAAAATTAAAAATTCTGTGCCTGAAAACTTTAATTTCTGCAAAATGCTGCCTATTTTATTTGTCAAAATAGCACAGTAACACAATAACAAAATTACCAAAATAACTGAAAATGGTATGGTTATATTTTTCAAAAGACTTGTCAGCAAATAATGGAAAATGGTGTGGTGGTTTGACAAATAAAATGGGTAGAATTTTTAATTTTTTTGGTGTAAAATTCTCTCAGGAGCAAATCTACCTGCTCTGTCTCAGTACATGCTAGTATGGTCTAAAGGTACCTAATTCATGTAACTAGGTACCTTCTAGAGCATGCTAGGAGCACTGTATAGACACGCCCTGAAATCTTTAGCGGTAAAAGTCTAGATTTTTTTTTCCCCCCCATCAGTTATGTAGCAACGATGGGGAATTTTGTTTAAAAAACAGAACACCATATGTATTTTTAGTGCCAAAAGAGAGGTGGTAATCCAGTTTTCTAGTGAAGTGAGGACCTGATATTTATTTGCATTGTGGTAGCTACTAAGATCTCCAGTCCTAGAACTGGAGAAAACCATTCTGGGCACTATACAAACACATAATAAAATGACGACAGTTGCTTTTCTGAAATGATTACAGTCTAAATGAGACCAGAGACTACAGGTGGGTAGAACAAACAAAGAGCATAAGGTAATAAGTCAGAACTGGTCAGCATGAAAAGTAGTTGTCACGTTTAATGGCAGTCAGGCAGCTGGTGTAAGCTCTCATGATGTCCACAAAAGGAAAAGAGAGTTTTAAGGAGGCTGATCAGTTGGCCTTGTGGGTGTTTATGGGGAACCTCCTCCCATGCATGAGGAGCAATATGGGAGGGAGTGTGAAGATGCTTGTTTGTAACACCTTTGTTAAATTTACAAAGGCTGGTGTCATTATCAAAGCGGATGCTGCTGAAGTTGACATCTTCATGTGTATAGGAGATAATGGAGGACAGGCCTCGAAGGTACTTCTGGGGAATTCTGCACCACTGCACATGTGGAGAATTCATGTCCCCCCCAGTTTTTTGTTTTTTTTTCCTTGCAGAAAATAGAATTCTGCTTCAGAGGTGCTGTGGTTACACCTTTTACCCACCAGGGGCTGCTGTGATGCCAGAACAGAGAGCAGCTGGCTCAGGCTGGAGCAGCCAGCTGCAGATAGGGAGGAGGGGAGAGACTGCATTCTTTACAGTGCCCTGCCAACAGGGCCAGGTGAGGGGACTCCGGATATGGAGGAATGGCCAGAGCAGGGCACACAGGGCTGCTGGGGGTCACATAGACTGGGGTTTAAAAGGGTGTGGGGGACAGACTGGGGTGGGGGCACAGAAGCTAGTGGGGGGCACAGACAGCATTGAGCTAGGGGCTGACTAGGACAGGAGGTGCAGGGTGAGGAGGGGGACCCCAGGGAACATGGGGGTGCAGGGTGATAGGGAAGGCAGGGCATATGGGGGGTAGCGGCTGAGTGAGGAGGGTGTTGTAGGACCCCAGGGGGCATGGGAGGGTGGCTGAGTGAGGGGGAGAGGCTAGGGGTCAGCTAGGGTCAGTGTGGGGGATGCTCCCAAACTGCCTAACAATCCACCCCCCTCAAAACAAACACAAACCCTGTTCCATGCTTCTCCAACCCACACCCAACAACCCTCCAGGTTCACTCCCAGGCTCCTTTCCAGCAATTATTACAGACATACTTGCTGTATTGCCAAAATAATTGACATAAGCATGATTATATTGTGTTGTTTTGACAAAATATGCAGAATTTTTTGTCAGAATTCCTGCAGAAGTATCATGGAGGGCCTTAAAAGCAAAGATGAGTAGTGTGTTTGCTGTGGGGAGAGGGAAGAATGCAAAGGGGGCTGACCTAGTCAAAGTGGTGAGCCATGAAAACTATTTTTGCAGCAATATAAGCAGGGCAGACTGCATTTCTCAAAACTGGAGAAGAAAAGGTAGTGGTAATTGAGATTCAGGATGAGGGCCTGTGCTACAAGAGGCTTAACTGTATGGTTGGAGAGAAAAGGTCATTGCTAGAGGTTGCTTATCCAGTATAAAAAGCAAAATCTCCCCCCTTTGCCTTTTAAATGCCCCAGATATTATATAATATATATATTTGTTTTTTCCTTGACAAGACCTTTCAGGCCTGGAATTTTTCCCAAGAAAAATAGTGGAAGCCCTAGATATAGATAGGGCTTCCACCACTTTTCTTGGGGGAGAATTCCAAAAGGCCTTATCAAGAAAATTTTCCTGACATTCAGCATAACTTTTTTTTTTTTTTTTTTTTTAAATAAAGGTATCATTCCCAATGAGATTTCTCCCTACCACCCTGTCTGCTGGTATTCCTCAGCATTCTTGGTGTTTATAGTCTTCACATACTTGGAGATTTATTAACATACTGTAGTTGAGGCAGTTAGCATACATTGATCAGAAATGGAGTCTTAATTGTCTTGCATAATTATATGGTCTAGGAGGTTAAATTTCTGAAGATTTTTGTGGTTAAATGTAAATTGAAGGTGTTGATGTGTCTGCTAAAACAAATGCCCCTTAATAAATTTGAGACCAGTTTGTGTATTTGCACAATTGAATAGCCGTATAGCAATTTTCATGCATTGTTCATATAGTGACTAGAAATTCTGTAAACCCTTTTGACTATAAGGTGACAGTGTAAATCTGTGGGGGTTTTTTCTATGTGCTTACAATGACATATTTGAGGTAGAAGTCAAAATATTTTGGGGTCGATGAACATATGTAAGATCTTGAACATAGTTTTATAAGCACATTTTTGTTATCCTTGGCTTGTTTTCTGGCAGCTTCTGAAATAAATTGTTTGATTCTGATGTGGGTACTTCTGGTGAGATAATCTGAAACAAATAAAATTGTTATGTTTTTTTTTATATAATGCATCTGCTGAAAGCAACAGGACACCTACTATACTAGCAAAACTAGAGTGATTTGGACAAACATTTTATGGACATTATTTAACAAATGTTAAAATGCCCCTTTAGCAAAAAGCTTTGGATAGTTTCAGTGAGAGCTTTGCTGCGTTTGAGGAGTGGGGGGATCAAGGGTGAATGAAAATATCATAAAGTAAATAGTAATTGAGACTTTTAATGGGTTTAGATGCTTAAATAAGGTTTCTATATTCTAAGTTTAACTTCACTTTTTTTTTTTTTAGATGAAATCTCAAGAAGGAAGTTCTTCCAAGAAACAGAAAAATGCAGAAGATAAGGCAAAAGAAACAGGCAAGACATCAGTTCAGAACATGCATAATTGCAAAATGCATAGTTTTCCTTCTAAAATAAAACCATATGCATTCACTGATATGTTGCAGAACAAAACCCAATTGCTTAGTTTATTAAAATGCTTTGAAGAACATTAGCAAGACTGTTATTTTAAATTAGGTGCTTGGGTATGTGATAGGCATAGAGCAATGCACAGTAATGGCATTCTTAGAATCAGAGAAATGTGGGGCTGGAAGGGACAGAGCAGCTTTCTAGCCCACCCACTGTGCTGAGGCAGCACCAAGTATACCTAGATCATACCTGACAGGTGTTTGTCCAACCTGTTCCTAAAAGCCTCCAATGGTAGGAATTTCACAACCTTCTTTGGAAGCCTAGTCCAGAGCTTACCTATTGTTTTAGTGAGTGTTTTTCTTAATATCCAACCTAAATCTCCGTTGCTGCAGATTAAACAATTTATTTCTTGTCCTGCCTTGAGTGTACATGGAGAACAATTCATCACTGTCCTCTTTCTTTATAACAGTCCTTAAAATATTTGAAGACTGAAGTCCTCCCTCAGCTTTCTTTTCTCAAGACTAGATATGTCCCATTGTTTTACCTTTCCTGATGGTTCAGGTTTTCTAAACTTCTTATCCTTTTTGTTGCTTTCCCCAGGACTCTCTAACTTGTCCACATATTTCTTAAAGTGTGGTGCCCAAAACTGGACACACAACTTTAGTGAGGCCTACCATTGCTATCTAGAGTGGGACAATTACCTCCTGTGTTTTATACAACCCTACTTAATGCGTCCCAGAATGACATTCGACTTTCTTGAAACTGATTCACATTTTTGGCTCATATTCAATTTATGATCCACGATAATGCCCTTATCCTTTTCTGCAATACTACTGCCTAGCAAGTTATTTCCCAATTTGTGTTCACACTTTTGATTTTTTTTTTCCTTCCAAAGTGCAGTAGTTTGTTCTTGTCTTCATCTTGTTGATTCCAGACCAGTTCTTCAGTTTTGTTTTTAATTCTAATGCTGTCCTTCAAAGTGTTGGAAACCCCTCCCAGCTTGATGTCCTCCTCAGATTTTACAAGCATATTCTCCACTTCATTCCAAGTTATTAATGGAAATAATGGATAGTAATAGACCCTGGACTGACCCCTGAGAGGCCCTGTTAGATACACCCTTCCAGTTTGACAGTGAACCGTTGATTACTATTTGAGAATGG
This sequence comes from Dermochelys coriacea, assembly GCF_009764565.3. Taxonomy (NCBI): domain Eukaryota; kingdom Metazoa; phylum Chordata; order Testudines; family Dermochelyidae; genus Dermochelys; species Dermochelys coriacea. The sequence continues at coordinate 284,091,264 of NC_050068.2, forward strand.
TCTTTCAACCAGCTGTGCATCCACCCTATAGTAACTTTTTCTAGACTACATTTCCCTAGTTTGCTTAATAGACTGTCATGTGGGACTGTGTCAAAAGCTTTACTAACATCAAGATCTATCACACATGCTGCTTCCACCCCAGCCAGTGGGCCAGTAACCCTATCAAAGAAGGGGCCTGTCAGGATTTATTTTTGATGAATCCATGTGGACTATTACATGAAACCCTATTATCCTGTAGGCACTTACAAACTGATTCTTTTAATAACTTGTTCCAGTATTTTTACAAGTATCAAAGTTAGGCTGACTGGTCTCTAATTAGCTGAGTCCTTTGTTCCCCTTTTTAAAGATATGTACTATGTTTGCTGTTTTCCAGGCTTCTGAGACCGTAACCGTCCTCCATGAATTTTTGAAGATAATTCCCAATGATTCTGAGATTGCTATGTCTAATTCCTTGAGTTCCTTAGGGTAAACTTTGTCAGGCCCTGTCATCTTGAATGCATCTAATTTATCTAAATATTCTCTAACTTGTTCCTTCCCTCTTATTGTTAATATTGTGGTAAGCATTTGGTCACAGATAACCTTTTTATGGAAGACTTAAGCAAAACGGGCATTAAACACCTCAGCCTTCTTGATGTCACGTGTTATTAGTTCTCCTTCTCCAGCTAAGCTGTGGTCCAGTACTTTCTCTTCCTCCTAATGTATTTCTAGAACCTCTTCATATTGCCTTTTGTTTCTTGCTAGACATAACACATTTTGTCTTGGGCGTTCTGATTTTTGTCTCTACGTGCTTGTGCTGTTCTTGTCTGTCCATCCTTAGCAATTTGTCTGTTTCTACATTTATAGAATTCCTTTTTTCATTTTTCAGGTTAAGGAGCTATTTGTGAGCCTTTGGTTTCAAAATGCTAAGGGCATGGCTTTTGTTTATTGATTGGCTTGTTCTTTTTGGCAATGAGGACACAATATACATTTAGAATAATTTGCTGTAACAGGACATTCTTGGTTGATAAATGCAAAGTAATGCACACTGGAAAACCTAATCCCAATTGTACATACAAGACAATGGGATCTAAATTAGCTATTACCACTTAAGAGATCTTGGAGTCATTGTGGATAGTTCTGTGAAAACGTCCACTCAATGCACACTGGCAGTCCAAAAAGCTAACTAAATGTTAGGAATAATTAGGAAAAGGATAGAAGATAAGATAGTAAATATCATAATGCCATTCTATAAATCCATGGTATGCTATAAATCCTTGAATACTATGTCTAGTTCTGGTCACCCCAACTCAAAGATCTATTAGAATTAGAAAAAGTACAGAGAAGGTCAACAAAAATTATTAGGGGTATAGAACAATTTCCATATGAGGCGAGTCTAATAAGACTGTGTGACTTTTCAGTTTGGAAAAGAGATGATGATGAAGGGGGAATATGATCGTGACTGGTGTGGAGAAAGTAAATAAGTGGTATTTACTCCTTCACATAACACTAGAAGCAGGGGTCACATAATGAAATTAATAGGCAGTAGGTTTAAAACAAACAAATGGAAGTACTTCTTCACGCAGTGCACAGCCAACCTGTGCAACTCATTGTCAGGGGATGTTGTGAAGGCCAAAAGTATAACTCAATTCAAAAATGAAATCAATAAGTTCATGGAGGATAGGTACATCAGTGGGTATTAGCCAAGATGGTCAGGGATGCAATTCTATGCTCTAGGTGTCCCTGGCCTCTGACTATGAGAGACTGGGAGTGGACGTCAGGGGATGAATCACTTATTTGCCCCATTTTGTTCATTCCTTCTGAAGCACCTGACATTGGCCACTGTTGGAAGACAGGATACGGGTCTAGATGGACCATTGGTCTGACCCACGATGGCCATTCTTATGGTTCAGGGGTGTACAAACTTTTTGGCCCGAGGGCCACATCTGAGTATGGAAATTGTATGGCAGGCCATGATTGCTCATGAAATTGGGGATTGGGGTGTGGGAGGGGGTGAGGGCTCCAGCTGGGGGTGCAGGCTCTGGGGTGGGGCCAGAAATGGTGACTTCAGGGTGCTGAAGGGAGCTCTGGCTGGGGTTGCGGGCCCTGGGATGGGGTTAGGGGTGCAAGAGTTCTCTGGGCTGGGACCAAGGGGTTTGGAGGGAAGGAGGGGGATCAGGCTAGGGGTATGAGGTTGGGGTGCGGGAGGGGGTCGGGGTGCAGGCTGTGGGCAGTGTTTACCTCAAGCAGATCCTGGAAGCAGGGGTGTGTCGTCCCCCCCCCCCCCGGCTCCCACACTGAGGAGTGGCTAGGCGGCTCTGCGCGCCGCCCTGTCTGCAGGTGCCACCCCTGCAGCTCCTATTGGCCGCGTAGGATCCGGAGCGGGGGGACATGTTGCTGCTGCTTTCGGGAGCCATGGCACATGTGGAGTGGGGCAAGCCCCTGACCTTGCTCCTTCTGGGAGCTCAAGGGCCAGATTAAAACATCTGAAGGGCTGGATGTGGTCCCCAGGCCATGGTTTGCCCACCCCTGTTATGGCTGGTTGAATGTTCTCCAATAAAGTAATTTTGAGGATGGGAGTTTGGCAGTTTAGGTAAATTACAATCTGTTTTATTGGGTCTCGCAATCTAGAGCAGAAGATCAATATGTACTAATGTGTCATTTTTTTAGAGTAGGTCAGACTGGGCATGTCAAACTTTAGTGTATTTAAAAATCATAAATGCTTTATAGAAGAGATGTAGTGAAGAGCAATGGAGTAATCAATTACCACTGCATATTAATAAAGGATTGTTCCCCACAACACACTTTCTAGTGTCTTTTTGAGCCTAGTCTAAATGCCAAGTAATGTGGTTTCTGTTACGCCCTTTGGGGAATCTGCAATAGATCTTAATATTTACTCTCAGGATGTTTTGCCTTTGTAGTCATGATTTCCCCTTTATTGCTCCTACTTACATTGCTTTTTATTTACTACCCTCCTGTGCCTTTGCTGGTGTTTACATCCTTCAAATCCCTATAACCTATTAGGATGTCTTTCCCATCATGCTTAGAAAAATATTTGTGTCAATTTTTTTCCGCATTTGTCTGATAACTGGAGTTACTTTTTCTGAACTTCAGTTCCTCCTCTTTTGGTAGGGTAGTGCCAAGAGCTGAGCAACTTTTAGACACAGTCACTCCAAAGTTTTACAGAGAAGGGGTTACTTTATTTCTTTTTGATGATGTATACCGAACCAGAAACGTGATTGGCTTTTATTTCTTTGCTGCCATTTTGCAGTGCAAACACATGTCTAATACACTATCTTTTCTTTTAGAACATCAGCTTTTGGAACTGGAGCAGCATCTAGCACAGACAGAGAAAATTTTAAATTCTTTATTGACTCAGTTAGACCCACTGTCAAACTGGTGAGTAATTCCAGGATAAGGAATACAGGTTATGCCTTAAATAAAGTTATATTAATTGACTTCTAACTTTTTTAGGGAGTTACATCTCAAAAGATCATCTTATTTATGATGTGAAAGGTACTGAGAAACCTTGTTTGTAATGTAGCATTTGTATAATGCTATACAGACAGTAGCCAACTCTTCAGATTTAAACAGGCATTCCTACAGACAGCTCCCTTGTTGACATACAAATGTAAGCTGCATGGTAACAGGATGATGATACTGCAAAGTGGTATTTTCATGTGTTGCCCATTCAAAACACCCATATGAAACATGTTCACCAATTTTGCTTCAGTTCTTCAGAAACAATATTATTTTAAGTACTAAGTAAAATTCCTGGTTTCTCAAATGATTTTTTAATAAAGATTGTCTTCAAAATTATGGAAAGCCCAGTTGTAGAAAAACTGATCTTAATTGAAACTTAATACAGATTCTGAGGAAGGAGAAATAAGTATAGTTTAGTGAAATCTCTTCTCAATACAAAGTAAACTTAAATAGCATTTGAAATTCTTTGCTGGGGATTGGATATCTCATGACTTAACATAATATGGAGTTTCTTCCCCTTCCAGATCATGGGTAGTGACCAAAAGTAACTGCTATTTGATAGCTACCATATTTGGCCTTTATGAACTTATCTTATTTGGTTTAGGTGGCCGTGAATGTATATCAGAGGGAATTATCATAATTTCTGATCCAATGGTAGTCTCAGTAGAAAACTAAGTAGCTCACGTTAGTTATTCCCTATACTGCTAGAAAAGTACCTCCCCTGAAGTAGGGTTGAGGCACGCTAATTGGGAGTGCTGTACATCAGCAATCTAGAGTCCCTATCTGCATGTGAACAAGTTGTCTAGAATAGCTTTCATAGTTAATTCCATGTTTCAGTGGGCACTTAAACTGGAACACCCATCATAAAAATTCAGTAATGAAATCAGCCAGTCGCTATATTTCAGCTTTGCTTTTTTCCCTCCTCAATCTTCAGAGGAAATGTAATGATGGTTGCCAACAAGTTTTCAAACTGTTTTTAGTCACTCCAACCATGATAGTAGTAATTCACCTCGAAAAAATAATTCGATCTATTCTGGAGTCAGAATAATATTTTGATGCAATTTTGACAAGTGTTCATTTCCAGTTGTAGCTCAGGTGAACCTTCAGCTTCTTGTGTCTCTTCATTTCAGTGTTAATGCTTTGGCTTGTGAACAGAAAGATGAAATAATGACACAGCTCCAGTCCATTAGACAGCTGATGAAGGAAAGTGGATTGGATAAATCAGAAATGAAACTAAAAGGTATTTCTAGTTTTCAGTCAATGTTGTAGATCAGGGCTCTTAAACTCAAATTACCAGGAGGGCCGCATGAAGACTAATACATTGGCCTGATGGCCGCATCACTGACACTGCCCCTGGCCCTGGCCCCACCCCGCCCCTTCCCCAAATCCCTGCCCTGCCTCTTCTCTGCCTCCTCCCCTGAGCACGCAGCTTCCCGCTCCCGCCACCCCTCCTGGAAACCACTAAGTGCTGCCAAACAGTTGTTTGGCGGTTGGGCGGTAGGGGAGGGGAACTTGGCAGCTGCAGGAAATAACTGGGAGGGGTACGGAGAACTTGGTGGGCCACAGCAAATAACTCTGCGGACCACATGTTTGAGACCCCATTGTAGATCCTTATTACAGTAAAATCAGTATTTAGCTTAAATTGTAAATAATTGAATGATCAGTTCATACATCTTGGATGCAATATGGTTCTTACTTCCAGACTGCTGGATATTATCAGACAGTATTTTAAAATCTTATTTTTTGCCATTTGTTGTAGTGTATATAAAAGTAGCAGCTCACTTCTTACCTGTGGGGTACCTAGTTACAAATTGAGATGTTGGATCTTTAGAGGTGGGAACACAGTTCAATCCTACCAGAATATACTGCTGCATTTAGAGCCAAGAGTCCTCTGCTGCTTTATTAGTGAGACTGGAATTGTCTGAATGCATCATGAGTTCTCAGCCTCAATAGGTCTCTAATGCATTAGTCAGACTTTTTGGAGGAATTCAAACTGAAACTTCTAAGAATGACTTCTGAAACTGAAAACCCTATCACTAATCTTAAATCTCCATTTTCTTTTTTTGTAAACTAAGATGTTAATCACACGTGTAATGAGAAACTTGAAGATCTCATTCAGTCGTTTGGCAGACACACTCAGGAAAAAGCAGATGACAACGAAGATCATAGTATTGAAGATGTGCTTGAAGATGCCGATGGTTGTTACAAAAAGGAAGAGCACGAACTGGGTGATGATGAAGTCACACTTAGTCAGCTGATTGAGCCAAAGGTGATAGCAGTTCAAGAAATAATGAATAGAGAGATACTAGAACCAGAAGAGACTGAATTAAGGAGGCGTAATAGATGTGAATTAAATATGCTTATATAAAATGTTCAAAATTAAAGAATTGTTGCACATAAAGTATGCACTTTTTAAAATATTCTGTCACTGCTATATGCTTTTAAAAGTAGAGGTGAAATCCTGCCCCACTGAAGTCAATGGGAGTTCTGCAGTTGACTTCAATGGGTGGCAGGCTTTCACCCAGAATGTTTACACACATACTTCTGTTTATTTTTCCTATAGAAAATATTTCTGTACTATCTGTATATAATACACTGAAATTACACATGGTGCTTCACTAAAGCATCAAGGTTTCTTAATACAATATTTGTTTTCATACCTAATTAAAACTAAGAGGAAAAGATAACTCAGTGATTATTTTAAATATAGAAATCTTAGAGTAATTTACAGGTCTTTTTCTGGAGTTGCACATGCAAACTGAAGGAAATAGACTGCCTGGGGATTCTCTATACCCACAGAAATCCTGTAGAATTCCTGGGCTTCGCTGCAGAAAACAGCAGGGAAGCAAAGAGAAGCCATGCCGGAGGAAGGGGGTGGTGTGACCATGGCTGCAGTTTTTTGGGGGGGATTGCCCCCTCCAAACAGAGTGAGGTGCAGGGGAGACGCACAGGATTCCATGCCACTGCCCACCCTCATTTTTGCAAGCACACAGCTACCCAGCTGAAGGAGGCTGCTTTCTGCTCTGCTGTCTCTGCAGCTGAACACTGCCTCCAGAGTCCTAATGGTAGTTGTGCTCCCTTTGTGTGCTGGGAGCTTTCCTGTTTTCTGTGCAACAGTGAGTGCCTGTGGTAGGGCTGGGTAAGTGGGGGAAGAGGCAGTGAGGAAAGAAAGGGTGGAATAGTAGAGCAGGGGGAGGGGAATGTGGGAGTGAGGGGAGAGGGATAGAGAAGAAAGGGGATAGGGGAATTGTGGGGAGAAGCAAGAGTCTGGCATGCAGTATCCCCTTGGCAGCAGCTGGGGCTCCCCCGTTAAGCAGGCCCATCAAACCCTCACCCTGACAAGCCCTATTGCCATGCACCTGGACCCCTCTGAGCCCCCTCCACCCCACTAATCCCCAACCTATTAAGCCCCACTATCCCAGCACCTGAACCTCCCCATTGAGCCCCCACACCTGGACCTCCCTGCTGAGCTCCAACCACCTTCACCTGGATCCTCTGAGTCCCATTGCCCCTGCACCTAGGAACAGCACCCCGTTCTCCCTCTGAGCCCTGTGCATCCAGATCTCAAAGGTGAGAGACGAGTATGATAATCAACAGATGGCTCAGGCAGTGGTGCTATAAGGAGGGTTTTGGAGTGTTTGACTACTGGGAAGTATTCGTGGACAGAGGACTGTTCTCCTGGGACAGACTCCACCTGAGTAGGGAGGGAAATAGACGTCTGGGTTGGAGGTTGGCACAACTGATTAAAAGAGCTTTAAACTAGGAACTCAGAGGAGATGGTTGGGAGATGATCATGTAATCTTCATGTCTGATTCTAATGTTGATGGAGGAAAATCAAGAGAATGGAGAAAGGAACAGCAATGGGTAGAAGAATGAACGTTAAGAGGAAAGAGTGCTCATATCAATTAAGCTAACAGGTAGGTGACACTGGCAGTAGAATGGCTGTACCCAATTGGGTGAGGAATCTGGGCAAAGCCAAGCAGAAACAACTGAAATGTTTGTATACCAATGCAAGGAGCCTGGATAACAAAATGGAGGAACTAGAACTACTCGTGCAAGAAGTGAAACCAGGTTTTGTAAGGATAACAAATGTGGTAGAATAGTAGTCATGACTGGAGTACAGGTATTGAAGGTTATGTGCTGTTCAAGAAAGACAGAAATAAATGTAAAGGTGGTGGTGTAGTATATTAATGACAAGGTAGACTGTAAAAAGAAGTGATGGATAAGACAGTCTGTTTTGGATCAAAATCACTGAGGAAGAACTACCAGAGGTTCCCCAGGGCTAGCGCTTGGGGTATGCTAGAGACATCCCCTCCCCCCCGATCCAATTTGGATATGGATAGAGACTTTTTGAATGAAACAAATACTGGGAATTATCTGGGAAGTTAGTCTCCCATAATCACACACAGATTGGAGGACAGGTGTTACTACTAATAGTAGGGCCCAGATTTTCCTGGGTGTGAATCACTGCACCAACAAGAGGTGATGCCATTTTAAATTTGGTATTGGTGAGTCGTAAGGACCTTATAGAAGAGCTGATTGTAGGGGACAACCTTAGTTCAAGTCATCATGAGCTAATTAAGTTTAAACTAAATGGAAGGATAAACAAAAATAGATCGGCATCTAGGGTCCTTGATTTTCAAAAGAGCAAACTAAAAATTAAGGGAATTTGTTGAGGAAGTGGACTGGACTGAACTGAACTCAAGGTTTTGAATGTGGTGGAGGCTTGGAATTACTTTGTCACCATTGCAAAAACTGTCTGAAGCCTGTATCGCAAGCAAGGGGAAAACATTTGTAGGGAAGGGTTACAAACCAAGCTGAATGGGTAAGCGTCTCAAAGTGCTTATTAAGAGAAAGCAGAATGGGCTAGATCAGCAAGGAAAGATGATTCCTCTTGGAGGTCAGAAAAGTGAGAGCTGCCAAAAGCCAAGCAGAGTTGGACCTTGCAAAGTAAAAGGTTCTGTAGCCATATAAGTAGAAAGAAACTAAGGAAAGAAGTGGGACTGCTGAGCACTGAGGATGGGGTGGAGATTAAAGATAATCTAGACATGACAACACTTAAACCTGAGGCAAAGTGTCTTTAATAAGTGGTAATAAGGTTCTTCAGGATAGTGGAAAGGTGGCTAATGGGAATGAGGATATGGAAGTGGAAATTTCCACATCTGAGGTGGAAGTCAAACAGCTTAATGGGACTAAATCAGGGGGCTGGATAATCTCCATCCAAGAATATTAAAGGAACTGGCACATGAAATTGCAAGCCCAATAGCAAGGATTTTTAATGAATCTGTGAACTCGGGTTGTACCCTATGACCAGAAAATTGCTAATATGGTATATATTTTTAAGAGTGATCTGGGAAACTGCAGGCCCATTAGTTTGACCTCATTTGTATGTAAGGTCTTGGAACAAATTTTGAAAGAGGAAGGACATGGAGGTAGATGGTAATTGGGATAGAATATAACATGGTTTTACAAAAGGTAGATTGTGTCAGACCAATGTGATCTCATTCTTTAAGATAACTGATTTTTGTAGACAAAGAACATGCAGATCACATATACCTGGATTTTAGTAAGGCATTTGATCCAGTTCCACATGGGAAATTATTAAATTACAGAAGATGGGGGGATTACTATGTTGGCAGAAAGTTAAGTGAGGAACTGGTTAAAGGGGAGACTACAAGGAGTCATACTAAAAGGTGAACTGTCAGGTTGGAGGGAGGTTACGAGTGGAGTTCCTCAGGATTGGTTTTGGGACCTATTTTAACTTCATTAATGATTTTGGCACAAAAACTGGGAGTATGCTAATAAAATCCATGGATGACATGAAGTTCAGAAGAATTGCCAATATGGAAGAGGACCGTAATATCATACAAGAAGGTCTGGATGACCTTGAAAACTGGAATAGAAATGGGATCGAACATAATAATGAAGAGTACAATGTCATACACTTAAGGACTAACAACAAGAATTTTTGCTATAAGCTGGGGATTTATCAGTGGGAAGCAACAGGAAGAGGAGAAAGACCTGGGTGAATTGGTTGATCACAGGATGACTAAGCGGTGAAAAGGCTAATGCAGTCCAAAAATGCATCGGGCAGGGTATTTTCAGTAAAGATAGGGAAGTGTTAGTACCAGGGTACAAGGTATCGCTGAGACCTCATCTGGAATACTGTGTGCAGTTCTGGTCTGCCATGTTTAAGAAAGATTTAATTCAAATGGGATCAGGTGCAGAGAAGGGCTACTAGAATAATCCTAAGGAATGGAAAACTTACCTTATGAGAGGAGATTCAAAAACCTTGGCTTGTTTAGCCTAACTAAATGAAGGCTGAGGGGAGATATGGTTGCTCTCTTCCACCCTGGTATTTCTCTTTGATGTATTTACAGAGGAGTTACTTAAGTTAAACGCCAATGTAGACATGAGAACAAATGGATATAAACTGGCCATCAACAAGTTTTGAAACTAGACAAAGGTTTCTAACCATCAGAGGAGTGAAGTTCTGGAGTAGTCTACCAAGGGGGGTGTCATAAATATAAAGGGAGGGGTAAACACCTTTAAAATCCCTCCTGGCCAGAGGAAAAACCCCTTTCACCTGTAAAGGGTTAAGAAGCTAGGATAACCTCCCTGGCACCTGACCAAAATGACCAATGAGGAGACAAGATACTTTCAAAGCTGGAGGGGGGGAGAAACAAAGACTCTCTGTCTGTGTTGCTTTTGCTGGGAACAGAAAAGGAATGGAGTCTTAAAACTTAGTAAGTAAGCTAGCTAGATAGGCATTAGATTCTGATTTGTTTAAACGACTGATAAAAATAAGCTGTGCTGAATGGAATGTTTGTTCCTGTTTTTGTGTCTTTTTGTAACTTAAGGTTTTGCCTAGAGGGGTTCTCTATGTTTTGAATCTGATTACCCTGTAAGGTATTTATCATCCTGATTTTACAGAGATGATTCTTTTACATTTTTTCTTCAATTAAAATTCTTCTTTTAAGAACCTGATTGCTTTTTCATTGTTCTTAAGATCCAAGGGTTTGGATCTGTGTTCACCTATGCAAATTGGTGAGGATTTTTATCAAGCCTTCCCCAGGAAAGGGGGTGTAGAGTTTGGGGAGGATTTTGGGGGAAAGATGTTTCCAAGCAGGCTCTTTCCCTGTTATATATTTGTTATTGGTGGTTGCAGCAATAAAGTCCAAGGGCAAAAGTTAAAATAGTTTGTACCTTGGGGAAGTTTTAACCTAAATTGGTAAAAATAATCTTAGGGGGGTTTCATGCAGGTCCCTACATCTGTACCCTAGAGTTCAGAGTGGGGAAGGAACCTTGACGGGGGCAAAAAAAATCTAACTGGCTTCAAGATGGAGCTTGATAAATTTATGGAGGGGATGGTATGATGATTGCCTACAATAGCGTGTAGCTGATCTGTGACTGCTAAATATCTCCAATGGCTGGTGATGGAACACTACATAGAATTCTTTCCCAGGTGTCTGGTGTTGGGTCTTGCCCACATGCTCATGGTCTAACTGATGGTCATATTTGGGGTTGGGAAGGAATTTTCTCCCAGGTCAGATTGGCAGAGATCCTGGGGGGTTTTCATCTTCCTCTGCAACATGGGGCACGAGTCACTTGCAGGTTTAAACTAGTGTAAATAGTGGATTCTCTGTAACTTGAAGTCTTTAAATCAATGTTTGAGACTTCAGTAACTCAGCTAGAAGTTGTAGGTCTTTTACGGGAGTGGGTAGATAAGCTTCTGTGGCCTACGATATGCAGGAGATCAGACTAGATCATCATGATGGTCCCTTATGGCCTTAAAATCTACAATCTTATAGGTTCCCCTCCTTAGGAAAATTAAGATAGATGTTGTGCAGTACTAACCTAAATATCTTTTGAAGTATGACAGGAATAGGCCTCTGAAGCAAAGATACCAAATAGGAACCAAAAAATGGGAGAACAATTGTATGTTAAAGGAGCCAGATTAGCAGTTAAAATACCCAAATTGATAGTTTGCCTTTCGTTTCTCACTGTGTAAGACATAGTTGTAATATCTTTATCACAATTCAGCTTCACATTCAAAACCAGTAACCTCTCTAAATTGGCTGCAAAGATCCAGCTGGAGAATAACAGTCTACATTGTGGCAAGTTTTCAAACTTCTGTTGCCATCATTAGGCCTCTAAGTGGTGTGACTTCCAGAAACACTTAACCTCCCCTAAGCCCGTTAAAGTTAATGGTAGTTTCAGGTGGTCGGCACATCTGGAAATACACACTCCTACATAAGTGCCTTAACTGTTAGAAATCAAGTTTTAAAACTTTACAGATGTTGTGTTTTTTACTGCCATAATATATTTCCTGTTACACTGACCTAACAGAAACACAGAATTCTGTACCAGGCTAGTCTCCAAGTTTTGAATCCAGTTGCAATTCAATAGCTGTTTCTTCCAGTCTCTGCTTTTTTCTGGGTACAATATAAGTTTGAGTATTACAATAGGCTTGAAGCTTTGAGGTCTTCCTTATGGGAAACTTCATACTGGATAGCCACAGTGATAATCCTAGCCAGCATACAAGAATCTACACTGTATACATCAACCCTCAAAGTATTATATAATGTAAAACTGGTTCTACTAGATAGACTTTAAATGATTGGCTGTTCTTCCTCTAGCTTTCTGGAATAAGGTGATTACCAGGTGCAATCAGGAATAAATTTGCATGAAGATTATTAAATAGTTGAAGGACCCAGTTTTCCTTCCTTTGTTGTATCTGGGTAATGTGACTTAATGGTAGAAGAAGGATACTTTCCTGATATAGTAATTTCTGTGAAGAAAGACAATCTGCATACATTTTTGTCATGTAAAATAAATATAGTAGGGAAAATACAAAAACACTTCTATGTTAACAAATATACGTTGTGGCATTACACTCCATATTCTTTATGGAAATATGCTTATAATATGGATATGACAACTGATATATTATGCAAGATGGGTCTTGTAAGGATCATTGGAAAGACTGATTTATTGAATGTGATTATCCAATGTGTATGCATGTATCATTTCTGTATCTAATGTTATGAATATGGACTACATTACAGTTACAACTGGGTGTGTATTGGGAAGACACCCACCAGATGACAGGCCATCACATTTGATGGATCATCAGGAAGGAACAACAAGACCATGAAGATACTAATCTCTGTCCCTTCTGGAAGGTGTCTGGGGACCTAACTGTGACACTACTTGGTCAGGTGGTCTTGTCAACTGATAATTATTATCTGGGACTTCTTGTAACTTTGCATTGAAACGGAAGGGGAGTTAAGTTTGGGAAACAAAGGATTCCCGCCTCATCTAAATCTAATTTAAGGGTGGGGAGGAAGGCAAATGGGACTCCTCCTCTCCATGGCCTGTCTGCCCAAGAAGAAAGACTGCTAAAGACACCTGAAGGGAAGGCAAAGGGGGAGTCCAGACTGAGACAGGGATCCAGTCTGAAAAGAAATATAACTGGAACTCTAAACCACAGAGACTTTGCAACCTGCCTAAAATAACACTTAGGGTAAGAAATTACATTTTGTAACCTGTTTCTTAAGTATATTGAGCTTAGCTTCCATATTTTGTTTTGTTTGTTCAGTAATCGGCTTTGTTCTGTCTGTTGCTTATATTCACATCAAATGCACCTTTTTATAGTTGTTTTGCTTACAATATAACCCTGTGCGTACAATTAATAATTGGGAGCAGGGAAAGAGGCTGTGCATACCTTCCTCCACATTGAGGGAGGAGGCAGATTTCATAATATACCTTTGGGTCTGAACCTCAAGGAAAGTGGACACCAGAGTGCTGAGGGCAAGTCCCTTACACAGCCTTCCCAGAACTGATCTCAGTGTCTGTTTTGTTCTGCAGTCGGGTATGGCCTTGCTTGTGTGTGTGCTGGAAGAGGCTTAATAGCTTGGCTCAGCAAGACAATAAAAAGGCTTAACAAGCAGGCTCAGTGTTCTCAGCACATCAGGAGACACCTTAAGGGGTCCAAACCGTCACATACATGTTTGGCAAAGAAATTGTTAAATATTAATATTGTACTATAGACAATACGCAAAAACACCTGGATTTCTTTAAGTCTGATAAAGGTCCATCTAGCATATTTCTAAAAATGGTTGAGCTATAGCAAAAATGTCATTTAAAACAAACTTTCAAGAAATCCAGAATAGAAAAATGCAAAATTATCTTCCATATGGCAATTGCTTCTCAGTTTACTGTTTTCTAATCTATATAATTCCTCAGGACATAACTAGTATAAAGAACTCCATTTGATGTCATGTAATACGAGTATAGTAAACAGGGCAAGAAGCAAATGAACTTGAATAATTATGGATGCCATATGGCAAACTCAGTTTCATTTTAATAAGTACAAGGAAACAAGTAAAATATTCAATCTAATAATGAACAGCTTTCTAAGCAACGCACACTCATCGTTGACAAATGCCGCTTAAAAAGTTAATGTCTAACAATTATGGTGAAAAGCTAAAGTGCTCTAATTCTGTTCCACTTTACTTTTCTGAAAATGTTTTGAGCAGGTTTGGTGAGCATGTGCCAGGAGAAAAAAAAACAGGATTAACACCATAATTACAGTGGTATTTCAGGGCTGCTGTAGTTTGTGTCAGATTATTAGAAATAACCTTTTCTGAAAGTTTATAACTCAGCTATCACTTGCCTTGAACAGAGTTTTGGCATATGAAATCTGTCCAGAACTAACTATCACACTTTTTTTTTTTTTTTTTTAAATTGCAAGATACTCCCTGAAAACCATTGTGGCTTCCATTCTGGACATGGTGCTTCATACATGATTTGCACTTGGGCAAATTCAGGAGAACACAATCAAAACCTATGTGTAGTTTTTGTCAATCTTACTAATGCCTTTGATTTTGTAAATCAAGATGGCCTGTGACAGTCCTCTGCAAGTTTGGTTGTCCCGATAAGTTTGTGAACATTATTAAATCTTTTCAGGCAAGAATGGAGGTTCATGTCCTTGACCAAGGCTGCTTCTCAAGTCCCTTTGTCACCAGTGGAGTAAAACAAGGCTGAGTTTTTGCTCCAACATTATTTAGCATCATGTTTGCAGCTGTTCTAATAGATGCATTCAGAGGTATGGTTTATGCCATTTATATTCAGTACTGTATGGATAGTGGTGTGTTGAATCAACATTGTGTGAGAAGACAAAAGTATTATAAACAATTCATGAATTACTTTTCATTGATGATGATACTTCTTTGACCTATATACTCAGGGACATTCACCTTGACATTGCTTATAGATTGTTTTGCAGGTTAAGCCAAAACATTTTGGTGCATGATCAGCTTAAAGAAGACAGAAGTCATGGTGCATCCTCAATCAGGAAGTGGTGCAATTCTCTAGTTTTGTCCATCCACAATGTACCACTCAAGGTAGTGACAAATTGTGCTATGTAGGCAGTGTCATTTCATGAGATGCATGGTTTGATGCCAACATTACGAAGCACATTGGTGCAGCCAGTGATGTCTTTGGAAAACTTCAGCATCATCTCTGGGACAAATATACTATCGGTCTGCAAACAAACGGATGTTTACTGTGATGTCAACAGCATCATGCTCCTCTACAGCTGCAAATCATGAATTACTTATTAATGCCACCTAAAATTCTTAGACCAGTTCCACTATGATGTCTATAGTGGATAAGGAGAATTAAATGACCATATTTGATTCCAAATACCAAGGTTCTCAAGTGCTGCAGTACCACAGACATTGAATCTTTTACAGTGAAAGTGCAGCTCAGATGGTGTGGTAGTGTGGTCTGTATGTCTGATGATAGAATACTGAAAGCTGTCTTCTACAGAGAATTGCAGGCTGGAACTTGTTTTAGGGACAGACTAAGGAAACATTCCAAAGACTCAAAGCTAACCTCCAGTCTTGCAAAGTTGATGTCAACACCTAGGAGTCTAAGACCATGACAAGATACGATGGCGGCAACTCTGCCATCTCTAACTGAAAGACTTTGAGAGCTCATGGATTGCTGCAATCAAGGAGAGTTGTGCAGGGCACAAAACTAAAAGCAGCGCACACTTATCTGCAATTATTTGTTTTTACCTGAGGCACTTGTGGATAGGGCTGAAATTGGTCTTGGGTCTCATCTCATGACCCACAATAGGGATTGACTAGCTCATCCATTGAACTCAATAGGAAACTCCATCATCATCATTAATTGTGTACTGGCTTCATCCTTATTCACGCTTCTATAACTCAGAAGCTGCTTTAAGTGAAATCAATTGTATTTAATCATATGCAAGTGTGAATGCTTTGAGTCTCTTAAAAAAGCACAAACATTCACATTAAATATCTAAAGACGGATTAAATATGCAAGAGCTAAAGCAAAGAAATAATTTTAGGTACGGTTTATTTTGTCCGGCAAGTTGGCAATATATATGGCGTTAGTCCTTTTTTCTTCTAGAAGAGTGTTGGAAAATATTTTCCACTAAAATTTTAAATTTTTTTTTCTAAAGCCTGATTTTTTTTTTTTTAACACTAAAGTTTCACCAAGCTAAGAGAAGAACATCAGCCACAGCCTCAACAAATGTCTCTAGTTGGGAAATGAGACACCAGGACCTTGGAAATACTAAAGTTAAAAGTGTAGGTCTGATGTAAGACTAGATTACTTCCAGGAATCTATTATGGCAGCGGTTCTCAAACTGGGGTCTGCAAGGGTACTCCAGGGGGTCCGTGAGTCATGTCTGGCTCCAGGGGGTCCATGAGTCATGTCCGGGGCTGCTAGCCCCTCTGATCAACTCCTCTCCCACCCTCCCAGTGCCTCCTGCATGTCACGGAACAGCTGTTCCACTGTGTGCAGGAGGCACTGGAAGGGAAGGGGAGAGCAGGGACGGGGCATGCTTGGGGGAGGAGATGGAAAGAGGCAAGGAAGAGGAGGAGCAGGTAGAGGGCAGGAAGGGGTGGGGCCTTGAGGGGAAAGGGTGGAGTCGGGGCGGTCCTGGGGCCGAGCAGGGGTTGAGCACCCCTTGGGAAAATTAAAGTTGGTTTAGGGGTCCATGAAAAATTTTAAATCAAAATGGGGATTCTAGGGTTGCTAAAGTTTGAAAACTGCTGTATTCTGGCACTTAACAATGGAATCATTCCTGAAGCTCAAGATGCTGGCTACCTGTATTACTAAAGAAATTCTCCAATCTCCACTTTGCTTTTCTAATCTCTATTCTAAATAAGCAAAAGTCACTCCACCTTGAGTTAAACGCTGTGGACCCTGAGCATGCTCAGGGAGAACCCAGGATTTCTAAAATGGTGCCGCGGCAAAGAGCCAAGTATGTGTGGATCAGCAGAATCATAGCTCTGAGGCAAATGACAACAGTGAGCATGTGAAAATAAAAACATGTATTAGAAGGGAGCGACAATGTAGCTTAAAAGGCCAGCTGCCAACAGGCAGTTTCTGAGTATGACCCTGAGTCAGCAAGAGAAAGAGCGTTGAATGATTGGGAGAAGATTGAAAACCAACAAGAGGAGCCAAAGAAAGCTGGTGGAAAGAAGTCAGAAAAGCTGTGCCAGAGAGCTAGAAAGAAGACCAAAGCTGACGAAACTGAACAGCAACAGGGACTAGAGAAAAAATTCTAAAGAATTTATAAAGCAATACCAACAGATTTATAAAGTAAACCTGTTCTTTTAATTATATCATATATCGCGTTAGCGTGTGTGTGTATTTATAAAAATGCATAAAATTCAGCTTTTAATTGCAACAATCTATGTAAACTTTAAAGCAATTTTAGAACTGCTGTCAGCAATTTGTTACAAACTGACAACTTGTAACAAATCCCTTTGCTTAGAATCATTTGAATGATATGCTATTGTAGTTTTGAATGCTCTTTAACTTGCAATAAGGGATTGTGTCTCCAGGGCTTTGGGGTTTTTTGGGGTTTTTTTTTAAAGGCTGTCAAGCTATTAAAAAAATTATTCATACTGTTAATACCTTTTTAAATATTTTTTGATTTCTACATTTTAAAATACATTGAACACATTCAATTACAACACAATACAAAGTGTACAGTGCTCACTTTATATTTTTGATTACAAGTATTTACACTGTAAAAAAAAAAACCCAAAAGAAATAGTATTTTTCCATTCACTTAATACAAGTACTGTAGTGAAATTTTTATCATGAAAGTTGAACTTACAAAGGTAGAATTATGGAAAAAAAACAAACCAATCCCTGCATTCAAAAATAAAACAATGTAAAATTTTAGAGCTTGCAAGTCCACTCCGTCTACTTCTTGTTCAGACAAACAAGCTTGTTTACATTTGCAGGAGATAATGCTGCCCACTTCCTGTTTACAATGCCACTTGAAAGTGAGAACAGGCATTCTCATGGCACTGTTGTAGCTGGCGTCACAAGATATTTACGTGCCAGATGCACTAAAGATTCATATGTCCCTTCAGGCTTCAATCACCATTCCAGGGTACGCACGTCCATGCTGATGACAGGTTCTGCTCGATCACTATAGAAAGCGGTGTGGACCGATGCATGTTCATTTTCGTTATCTGAGTCAGATGCCATCAGCAGAAGGCTGATTTTCTTTTTTGGTGGTTTGGGTTCTGTAGTTTCCACATCACAGGATTGCTCTTCTAAGACTTCTGAAAGCATGCTCCACACCTTGTCCCTCTCAGATTTTGGAAGGCACTTCAGATTCTTAAACCTTGGGTCGAGTGATGTAGCTCTCTTTAGAAATTTCACATTGGTACATTCTTTGCATTTTATCAAATCTGCAGTGAAAGTGTTCTTAAAATGAACAACGTGTGCTGGGTCATCAGAATAGGTAATCATCAAGTGATCTGTTCCCTGGTCTGGCACCCCCAACCCTTAGAAAGTGAAGAGAACTATACCAGGTTACCACAATTCGCAGAAACAAGAAGATACAAATGTGGGTTCCCATTTAGACTGTCCTTTAAAGCAGTGGTTTTCAACCTGTGGTTTGTGGACCCCTTATCAGCAGACTACATCTAAGGGGTCCACAAAAGATTTTTGTTATCATAGAACAGTGGTTTTCAACCTGTGGTCTGTAGACTTGGGTGGGTCCTGTAGACTATGTCTAAGATTTCCAAAGGGGACTGCACCGCCCATTTGAAATATTTTAGGGGTCCATAAATGAAAAAAGGTTGAAAAATCACTGCTTTAACTGGAAGGGCAGATAGATATCTATCTTAAACAAAAAGAAGTGAAATGGGTACTTGTGGACATGTGAACAGGCAAAACAGGTCAAGAACAATCTGAATGGGATCAAAGGCATTGGTCCTATAAGTCATCAACAAATCAGTGAGATCAAAGAGCCAGAACAGCACAAAAAGATGCAACATCAAGGCAACAGGACAAATAGGAGAGCAGAAGAAACAGTCCAGGTCCAGGAAAAACAAGACATTACAATAAATGGATAATAAATCCATGTGATTATAATGATAAAAGAATATAGTTAAATGGAAGCTGGGCTGTATACCATCCAGGATATTTCACTCTATGTGGATACAGTATACTTAGACTTGAAAGAATTTTTTTTGTATAATTTTGACATACTATCAATCTTTATTTTTAAGCATTGTTTTCAATTTTTATCAATTTTCAATTGCACAAAATTATGGGTGATTAATCATTTTGATTTTTAAATATTGAAAAAATGCACGAGTTTCAGGAAATTATGAGGAAAGGTCTCAGTAATTTAATAACAGTAGGTTATGAAATTCAAGAAGTTAAACTTTATAAACTGTTAAAGCTCAAATTGTCAGCATTGCATGTCAAAATATACAGAGTAAAGGTATGTCTACACTGCCCATGTTACAGTGCTGTGATGTGGGCAGTGTAATCACACTGTGGGGGTGGGGGAGAGCTCTCATAGATACTAAGGTCAGAAGGGACCATTCTGATCATCTAGTCCGACCTCCTGCACAATGCAGGCCACAGAATCTCACCCACCCACTCCTATGAAAAATCTCACCTATGTCTGAGCTATTGAAGTCCTCAGATCATGGTTTAAAGACTTCAAGGAGCAGAGAATCCTTCTTCAAGTGACCGTGCTCCATGCTACAGAGGAAGGCGAAAAACCTCCAGGGCCTCTTCCAATCTGCCTTGGAGGAAAATTCCTTCCCAACCCCAAATATGGCAATCGGCTAAACCCTGAGCATATGGGCAAGATTCACCAGCCAGATAGTACAGAAAATTCTTTCCTGGGTAACTCAGATCCCAACCATCTAATATCCCATCTCAGGGGATTAGGCCTATTTACCCTGAATATTTAAAGATCAATTAATTACCAAAATCACATTATCCCATCATACCATCTCCTCCATAAACTTATCGAGTAGAATCTCTTCTGGGGATTTAAAAAAAAAAAAAACCACCCTGACTGAGGGGTGGTAGCTTTATCACCAAGGATAAAGTGCTGTCTATACTGGCGTTTTCAGTACTAAAGTTTTGTTGCTCAGGGTTGTGGTTTTTTCACACCCCTGAACAACTAAAGTGTTAGCACTGAAGTGGCAGTATAGACACAGCCTAAGTATCCTTAAATCAAATTCTAATAAGTTCTCAAGCAGCATTTTTCTTACTTTGCCTATCTGGCAATTTCAATTATTTATGATGGAAATATTTTTTGTCAGTTTGTGTACTGTGAAATCAACATTTATCAACATTTACCAATCAAAAACCTAATCCTTCCAAGTCTAAGTATACTTAATAGGTATAACATTACATTTAATTTATTGTGATTTGTATTATAAACATAAACAAAGTTAATAGCAAGAGACCTAGGTCTCCCCTATTGAGGTAAATTTGATTTTAGAATTATAACAAATATTCCAAAATTTATATTAAATGAAGAAAGGTCACCTATCATGGAAAATTTTAAGAATAAGTGAACTCAGATATGGTATAATAGTCTCATAATTTCCAATGTAATGAAGATGTTTGATAAGATGAGGTAAGGTTTAGTTCTTAAGAATATATACATATTACAAACAAACAAACAAAAACAAAACCCACCAACAGGGAACTAACATGCCCATGGGGGAAGTAAGGAGAGTCTGGGCTCCCACAGCTAGAGGGGATCAAGTGTCAATGGGGGAATGCACAAGGAAGGAGGGAAATAGGGATCAGAGAACAGTATTGACAAATAGAAAATAAATGTATTGCTTGATCTTATCAATGATGAGCAATTAGACAAATGGTATTGTCCTCGGTGCATAATATAAGTTACGGTTGTGAATTGGCAATGCATTAAATGTTGTAGATAAATTCCACTTTAGTACCATTTGTAATCTGGGGTCAGTGACATTGCATTCTAGTTGAGGCACATGTTGTTCAAAATAATCTTGCTCTGCATCTGGTTCTATGTAGATTTCTTTTATGGTACTGTTACCAATATTGGAACCTCACACAGCGATATTTAATACATTAACTACAGTCCATTCAGTAGGTTACCAGGAAAGTGGCATCTAACAGTAATGACTGAATCTATCTCAACTACAGGTGTATAACACAGCAACAAAAACACTATAAAAATGCTTATCCCAGATTTTCTAAATGAATCTATGATTCAAAGTGAACCCCAGTATCAGAGATAAGGTCGAAAAGTATCTACCACTTTTTAATGTGCACATTGACCCACTTCCTTTAAATTTAGTAACATTATCAGATCAAAAAGACACACACATGATTCAGATTAGCAATGACATGCACAAGGCAAAGCAAGCCTCAAAAGACCTTATCTGTGATGGGAATCTTAAAATGCTGATTTCCCACACTTGGATAAAAGTTGCATTTAAAGCTTTGCTTGTATTACAAGTATTAGTTTTAGTTGTGTGAATTATGTATTGCCGCTTATGCAGTTTGTTGAGATGGTATAAATCACATATAAATGCCTTCATCACTGCTTCATATATTAATTTGACAAAACAGTTGCCTTGTTAATAACAATTGTCAAAGCAACAAGCAGGGGACCTGTGGACCAATATATATGCTGGGCTAACATATATATAGCACATTATCAATATGTATTATTTATACCCATATATTAATATATATTCAGCACACTATCAATATACCATTATTTATTTCTAGCAGTTATAAGCCAGTTCAGGCCATATGTCTTTTCATAATCCTGTTCTCTTATGCTAAGTATCCCACAACAGTTTTAAAAGCTGAAATTAGCATTGGCATTAGAAAATAGAAAATTTGTCAAAGGATAAATTAATGTTTTGCCCTGGTACAAGCTAGGGAGATACCTTAACAGATCAGTACATGGAATGCTAGAATCCAATCCAAAGCTAAGGAAAGTACAGAACAACAAGATAAGGCCTGGGAGAAACTGAAGGGTTGGATTTTAGTGATATGCAAAAAGTTTTGTAGCTTGTAAAATTATCCTATAAATACTCTTAGCTGAAATGTGTAACTCTGGAAGAATGCCTTCTGTGTAAGTGTATTGAACAATGCTCCATGAGATGGTTTCCTGAACACTGGTATGGTACAGAACCTTTTCCCTTGTACTATAATATTATAGACTTTTAGCAATAAAGGTGATTGTTATTGGTTATTTGGTTTCTTGAGTATATTTCATAATGAACCAAAGTGTGGTCAAACAATTGACTGTACAAATTTACCAACACCAAAAACAGATGTTAAATATCCTTTTATGTTTTAATAGAATGATTATATTAATAAAAATGAATTAAAATATATGGCAAATCAGACTCAGGATGAGGGTACAATAATATAGGTGTTAAAAAAGAAAAGCAATATATGTGGGAGTTTTAAAATTACTGTGTGTATGATGGGAACTCTACCAAAAAAGTCTTATTTAAAGAAGGGGGTGCAAATGAAATGGGGACCTTTTTAACAAAGGGTGTTATACTGGGCCAGAGTAGCCTTGGTACTCAAGGATGAGTTTAATAATATCATGATTGATTATGTTAAGGGAATGAACAATCCAACAAAATAGAGAAGGGTATTCTGCTCACTGAAAGAATATAATCTTAGTATAATCTATTTAGAGTAAATACACCGGGAGAAAAATGTTGATAAATACCGGAATGCTTCTTGGATACAGCTACCATATGTCTCTCCAGGGCAATATAATAGAAGAGGGATGGCAGTACTCTTTGTTAAACACTTCCCTTTTCTTGTTTCAGCACAATTTACAGTTACAGAGGGCAGATATATTTTAGTTCAGGGTTCCTTGAAAGGTAAATTTCTCATCATAGCTAATTATATACTCTCAATCAAGGGCAAACTTCCTTTTTTAAAAGCAGTTTCTAGTTTAGGAAATTTTAGGGAAGGTGATATTACTCCGGGGTGGGGGGAAGTGGCAGGTGTTAATGAGGTGCTTAATCCCCTTTTGAATTCATTGACTGTGCCCAGAGGGCATCCAGGGGTAGCAAGTGCAAATGTGTTGCATCACTTAGAAAATGATGATCTGGCAGATGTCTAGCTGGAGATAAATCTGGATGTCATGGATTATACCTGTTATTCTGCTACTAATAAATCTTATTCCAGTGTTGACATGATTTTCTTTTCTAGGCTAATTTGGTCAAAAAAAGCTGATCTGGGAATCATAACTTGGTCTGATCATGCCCCTGAATATATTATGTTAAAAATTGGGATTCAGTGGAAAAACAAAGTGCCTGGTCGTTGAATAGAGCTTTGCTGTATGACACTATCTTAGAATTCAAGAGCTGGAAGAAAATTTTCAGAAACACATAGAAGAAAATGATAAGGAAGGGATCAATAACTGTTCTCTGGGACACTGGAAAGGCAGTAATGAGGGGATCCTTATAAAGCATCATACCTAATAAGATGAGAGCTCTTGAAGAAGAGTGTTTGGTTAAAGAACTTTCTAATTTGGAAAAAAGAAAAGGAGTACTGGTGGCACCTTAGAGACTAACAAATTTATTAGAGCATAAGCTTTCGTGAGCTACAGCTCACTTCGATGCATCCGATGAAGTGAGCTGTAGCTCACGAAAGCTTATGCTCTAATAAATTTGTTAGTCTCTAAGGTGCCACCAGTACTCCTTTTCTTTTTGCGAATACAGACTAACACGGCTGCTACTCTGAAACCTCTAATTTGGAAGGTAGACATAAATCTCCAGGATCTAAAAGGGTGTATAAGAAAAAAATCAGATAAGAAGGAAGATTAACTTATTACAAACAAGAAAGGCTGAGCAAACACTTAGATATATTAAACAAAAATATTATGAAAAGGGTAATTAAGTTGATAGGTTTTTAGCCAGAAAGTTAAAAAAAAATAGAAACAGGATAAATCTCTCATCTCTCTGAATAGAAATAAAAAGGGAGATTTATTCATTGGCATCAAACAAATCTCTGAAGCATTTGCTAACTTTTTCTATATTTTGTATGCTTTACAACACCCCAATCTTTTATTTATTTTATTTAATTTATTAATTGATATTTTAGAAGTGTGAGACTACCTTACCTTTCAGAGGATGATGTGGCAGCTCTAGATAGGCAAATTGCTGCAGAGGAAATTGAAGGTGTAATTAAGAATTTAAAATCCAGTAAAGCTCCAGGTCCCGATGGGTTTTCTGGGAGTATTATAGAACTCTAAAGCAGGAGTTGGACCTTTTTTTAACTGAATTGTTTAATGCTATATTGCAGGGGAATGAGATTCCAAATTCCTAAAGTGACAACAATTTTTGCCTCTATCTAAAAAAGGAAAAGATCTTAGCAATTGTACATCATGTGGACCTATTTCTTTAATTAATGTGGACGCTAAAATTTATGCTAACATGCTGGCAAACAGATTGAGTGTCAACTTGTCCAAATATGTTCACACTGACCAATCTGGGTTTGTTGCTGGCAAGGATCTATCTGATAATATAAAAAAAAATTCTGAATTTGATATATAATGTTAATTCTAGTAATTCTTCTTGTGTGCTACTTTCTTTGGATGCCAAGAAAGCTTTGAGTGGCTGGAGTGGGAGAACTTCAGACTGATTTTGATAAGGTTTGGTTTTGGAAATCAGTTTTATAGGGGCATATCCGCCCTATATACTCATCCTTGGGAATGTACTTTGGTAATCAAATTCCCTCCTTTTAATTCATCTAGGTGGTATGAGACAGGTTTTCCTGTCATTCCCCCTGTTGTTCACTCTGGCAATAAAGCCATTTGCAATAAATGTGTTTGTGACAGAGTGCTATCGGCAGCACCCTGATCACTGATGTTGCGGCAGCATAAAGAAGACTGCAGGCTCAGCTGTGACCAATAAACACATGATTTTGGGTATCGTGCACCTGTGTGGTAATTACTGGGATAATGATATAATTGGAGGATATAAGTAGAAGGAACAGGAAGCAAGCAGAGGCACCAAAGGTAAGATGTGTTGAGGAGGAAAGCTGTATGGAAAGTGCCTTTCATAAGGTGTGTGTTATGTTCTGTGAATAGATGAGAAGAGGAATAAAAGGTACATGTGATGAAAGGAAAACAGTCCAGCATATTTGCAACCATGAGGTGGCAGAAACAGGCTAGACAGTGCAGCACACTGAGTAGCTGAAAGAATACCCTGAGTCATGTGGGGGCTTGTCTGTCAGTTTAACACACTTGATTGAGAGAAGGTGACTGAAGAGGTAACCGGTGTGAGGACAGAGGGATCTGGACTCAATGAAGGAGATGCAGGGCTGCCTAGTGAGCAACAGACAGAAATACAGAAAACCCAGCAGGCAGAGTGGCAAGTGCTCTTGGGCTGGCTGGCAGGCAGAGCAGGGGAGGATGCTATAGAAGTTTATTAAGAAACAGTCCCAAATAAAGCAACAGCTCCTACAGGGGTTAGTAAATTCCAGTGAGGGAACTGGAAATCTGGTGGCAGGCTTGGAACTATGTAGGATGCCTTGAAGCCTTTTTGGTGATGTTTGAGTGCGTGGCTACCAGTGCCAGAGGGGACAAGGATACTTGGGCATTGTGGCTGTCTCCCTATCTCATGGCCACGCCATTCCCTGGATGAGCATAGATGAGTGGGGGCATGCTAGTAAATAAAGGAAACACTGAATCTGGAACAGAAACTTGTTTCTCTTTTGTTAAATGTGGACAAACTTTGTCAGGGTATAAAACTACTCATTAAAGTGAAATTAAACAGCTACTATTTTTTTTTTCTTTTTAAGTGTAGTCATCACCTCTGCCCCCAATACCAAAAAAAAAAGTGGTCTGCTTGGGTGTGCAAGTTTTTAGCCTTGAGGCTGTAAGCGCTTCAGGACCTGGGTGCTGTTGATGTGTAACTGTGCAGTGCCCCGGCTGTTTGTGGTTGTGACCTATTGTAACCCACATATTCACCACTGTTATGATAAGTTTTGTACAAAGTATGCCTTGTGAGATAGTTTGAAAAGTCAGGCTGTTGCGGATTAATATCCTGTTGAAAGGTATGTATAGCTTCACTGTAGATGAAGTTATGAGAGTTTTGCTACGTGTTTGTGAGTCTGGCGATGCGCCACAGCCCAGCTCCTCAGAGATAACAAAAGAGCGACCAACACCCAGCCAGGTGTTAACTGACCAGCAGGGGAGTACGGCCCGCCGACCGCAATTGCGGGCCCAGGGGCTAATGGGGCACTGCGGGTTGCAGCCCGGGGCATGACCGAGGGGTGGGCTGCTGTTGCCAGCAGGGCCGGGTGGATTTCGCACGGGTGGCTCCCGAGGCCCGGGCTCGAACACGTGGGGCTGTGCAGGGAGTAGGGGCTGAGGGCTCAGGCTGGTTCTTTGGCGTTCACCAGCGCGGGGGCGCTGAGGGACACGGAGCGCGGACGCCGGAGCGCGCAAACCCCAGCCCCGGGCTCCCGGCTGCTTCGGCCCTCGCCGCCGCCCCGCATCTCGAGCCCGGAGGGGCGTGGCCATGGGAGGGGGGAGAGAGACAAACACCTACAAGATCTCTATCATGCATTCCTACAACTACAATACCCACCTGCTGAAGTGAAGAAACAGATTGACAGAGCCAGAAGAGTACCCAGAAGTCACCTACTACAGGACAGGCCCAACAAAGAAAACAACAGAACGCCACTAGCCATCACCTTCAGCCCCCAACTAAAACCTCTCCAACGCATCATCAAGGATCTACAACCTGTCCTGAAGGACGAGCCATCGCTCTCTCAGATCTTGGGAGACAGGCCAGTCCTTGCTTACAGACAGCCCCCCAATCTGAAGCAAATACTCACCAGCAACCACACCCCACCCAACAGAACCACTAACCCAGGAACCTATCCTTGCAACAAAGCCCGTTGCCAACTCTGTCCACATATCTATTCAGGGGATACCATCATAGGGCCTAATCACATCAGCCACACTATCAGAGGCTCGTTCACCTGCGCATCTACCAATGTGATATATGCCATCATGTGCCAGCAATGCCCCTCTGCCATGTACATTGGCCAAACTGGACAGTCTCTATGTAAAAGAATGAATGGACACAAATCAGACGTCAAGAATTAGAACATTCAAAAACCAGTTGGAGAACACTTCAATCTCTCTGGTCACTCGATCACAGACCTAAGAGTGGCTATACTTCAACAAAAAAGCTTCAAAAACAGACTCCAAGGAGAGACTGCTGAATTGGAATTAATTTGCAAACTGGATACAATTAACTTAGGCTTGAATAGAGACTGGGAATGGATGAGTCATTACACAAAGTAAAACTATTTCCCCATGGTATTTCTCCCTCCCACCCCACCCCCCACTGTTCCTCTGATATTCTTGTTAACTGCTGGAATTAGCCTACCTGCTTGTCACCATGAAAGGTTTTCCTCCTTCCCCCCCCTGCTGTTGGTGATGGCTTATCTTAAGTGATCACTCTCCTTACAGTGTGTATGATAAACCCATTGTTTCATGTTCTCTGTGTGTGTATATAAATCTCTCCTCTGTTTTTTCCACCAAATGCATCCGATGAAGTGAGCTGTAGCTCACGAAAGCTTATGCTCTAATAAATGTGTTAGTCTCTAAGGTGCCACAAGTCCTCCTTTTCTTTTTGCGAAGACAGACTAACGCGGCTGCTCCTCTGGAAACAGGGTGGGAGGAGCCTGACTGGGCCGGGCGAAGGAGCGCGGACGCCCCCACGCCGGCGCGCGTCCCCGCCCCTCGAGTGCACGCGCAGCAGAGCCGGCGGGTGCGCGCACAGGGACGCTGCAAGAGTTGGGAAAAGGGGCGGCGGCCGCAGAGGTGAGCGGGTGGCGAGTGCGCGCCTGGGGAGGGGGCGAGGGGCTCCGGGGCCTTCAGGGCCGGGGGCAGCCGCCGGCCCCCCCTAGCCCGAGAGCGGGGGGCGCTCGGCGGCCCGCCGCGTCCGGGCTTGTTTACGGGAAACCTAGGCAACGGGCGGGACAAGGCGCGCCCTCGTGCGCGCGGCGCTGCCCCTTCAGGAGGCCCCGGAGGCCCAATTGCGGGGTCCCCTTTCCCCGGCTGCGGGCATCGCCGGGAGAGACACCCCGCTGCCGAGCCCAGCGGCTGCCGGCGGGCCCGGGCTTAGCCAGGACAGTCCTCACCCCCCCCTTTCCCTGCCCCAAAACTCGGGAGTGGAACACAACACGGGTGTGTGTTGTGTTTCCGTCTGCTGTCTGAGCCGGTAGGGCGCTCTTGCTTCAGGTGTCCGAGCGTTTCTCTGCGGCCACAGGGGTTAGAAACGTATAAAACAAAACCAAAAATGGAGCTGCTCATGTAATTGCTTGGCTGCCGGAGCTTTAAGAAAAAAACACCGCACCCTGAGATTTGTGATGAAACCACACTCGCTGGCAGTCCTGCGAACAGTATGGATCACTGGAGAGGGCTGTCCCATGAAGTCCACAGCCAGAGAGCTTCAATATCCCTTTTATAATGACAGGTTTCAGAGTAGCAGCCGTGTTAGTCTGTATTCGCAAAAAGAAAAGGAGGACTTGTGGCACCTTAGAGACGAACAAATTTATTAGAGCATAAGCTTTCGTGAGCTACATCCGATGAAGTGAGCTGCAGCTCACGAAAGCTTATGCTCTAATAAATTTGTTCGTCTCTAAGGTGCCACAAGTACTCCTTTTCTTTTTGCGAATATCCCTTTTGCACTTCTAACAACCTGTTCCAGAGAGATCTAAACTAAGGGTGAGAGGATTTCAGTCCCTAACCCTATTTATCCTGTTACCTTTCATTTAAGACTACTGACAAAGTGGGCAAGGTAATATCTTTTATTGGACCAGCTTCTGTTCGTGAGGGAGACAAGCTTTGGAGCCACACCAGAGCTTTTCTTCAGGTCTGGGAAAGGTACCCTGAGCATCAAATGCAAGGTGGATCAGATTATGTAGCATAAGTACAGGTTTCAGAGTAGCAGCCGTGTTAGTCTGTATTCGCAAAAAGAAAAGGAGTACTTGTGGCACCTTAGAGACTAACAAATTTATTAGAGCATAAGCTTTCGTGAGCTACAGCTCACTTCATCGGATGCATTTGGTGGAAAAAACAGAGGAGAGATTTATATACACACACACAGAGAACATGAAACAATGGGTTTATCATACACACTGTAAGGAGAGTGATCACTTAAGATAAGCCATCACCAACAGCAGGGGGGGGGGAAAGGAGGAAAACCTTTCATGGTGACAAGCAAGGTAAGCTAATTCCAGCAGTTAACAAGAATATCAGAGGGACAGTGGGGGGTGGGGTGGGAGGGAGAAATACCATGGGGAAATAGTTTTACTTTGTGTAATGACTCATCCATTCCCAGTCTCTATTCAAGCCTAAGTTAATTGTATCCAGTTTGCAAATTAATTCCAATTCAGCAGTCTCTCGTTGGAGTCTGTTTTTGAAGCTTTTTTGTTGAAGTATAGCCACTCTTAGGTCTGTGATCGAGTGACCAGAGAGATTGAAGTGTTCTCCAACTGGTTTTTGAATGTTATAATTCTTGACGTCTGATTTGTGTCCATTCATTCTTTTACGTAGAGACTGTCCAGTTTGGCCAATGTACATGGCAGAGGGGCATTGCTGGCACATGATGGCATATATCACATTGGTAGATGCGCAGGTGAACGAGCCTCTGATCGTGTGGCTGATGTGATTAGGCCCTATGATGGTATCCCCTGAATAGATATGTGGACAGAGTTGGCAACGGGCTTTGTTGCAAGGATAGGTTCCTGGGTTAGTGGTTCTGTTGTGTGGTGTGTGGTTGCTGGTGAGTATTTGCTTCAGATTGGGGGGCTGTCTGTAAGCAAGGACTGGCCTGTCTCCCAAGATCTGAGAGAGCGATGGCTCGTCCTTCAGAATAGGTTGTAGATCCTTGATGATGCGTTGGAGGGGTTTTAGTTGGGGGCTGAAGGTGATGGCTAGTGGCGTTCTGTTGTTTTCTTTGTTGGGCCTGTCCTGTAGTAGGTGACTTCTGGGTACTCTTCTGGCTCTGTCAATCTGTTTCTTCACTTCAGCAGGTGGGTATTGTAGTTGTAGGAATGCATAATAGAGATCTTGTAGGTGTTTGTCTCTGTCTGAGGGGTTGGAGCAAATGCGGTTATATCGTAGCGCTTGGCTGTAGACAATGGATCGAGTGGTATGATCTGGATGAAAGCTAGAGGCATGTAGGTAGGAATAGCGGTCAGTAGGTTTCCGATATAGGGTGGTGTTTATGTGACCATCGCTTATTAGCACCGTAGTGTCCAGGAAGTGGATCTCTTGTGTGGACTGGTCCAGGCTGAGGTTGATGGTGGGATGGAAATTGTTGAAATCGTGGTGGAATTCCTCAAGAGCTTCTTTTCCATGGGTCCAGATGATGAAGATGTCATCAATGTAGCGCAAGTAGAGTAGGGGCATTAGGGGACGAGAGCTGAGGAAGCGTTGTTCTAAGTCAGCCATAAAAATGTTGGCATACTGTGGGGCCATGCGGGTACCCATCGCAGTGCCGCTGATTTGAAGGTATACATTGTCACCAAATGTGAAATAGTTATGGGTCAGGACAAAGTCACAAAGTTCTGCCACCAGGTTAGCCGTGACAGTATCGGGGATACTGTTCCTGACAGCTTGTAGTCCATCTTTGCTGAAGCAAATACTCACCAGCAACCACACACCACATAACAGAACCACTAACCCAGGAATCTATCTTTGCAACAAAGCCCGTTGCTAACTCTGTCCACATATCTATCTATTCAGGGGATACCATCATAGGGCCTAATCACATCAGCCACACTATCAGAGGCTCGTTCACCTGCGCATCTACCAATGTGATATATGCCATCATGTGCCAGCAATGCCCCTCTGCCATGTACATTGGCCAAACTGGACAGTCTCTACGCAAAAGAATGAATGGACACAAATCAGACGTCAAGAATTATAACATTCAAAAACCAGTTGGAGAACACTTCAATCTCTCTGGTCACTCGATCACAGACCTAAGAGTGGCTATACTTCAACAAAAAAGCTTCAAAAACAGACTCCAACGAGAGACTGCTGAATTGGAATTAATTTGAAAACTGGATACAATTAACTTAGGCTTGAATAGAGACTGGGAATGGATGAGTCATTACACAAAGTAAAACTATTTCCCCATGGTATTTCTCCCTCACCCCCCACCCCCCACTGTTCCTCTGATATTCTTGTTAACTGCTGGAATTAGCCTACCTTGCTTGTCACCATGAAAGGTTTTCCTCCTTTCCCCCCCACTGCTGCTGGTGATGGCTTATCTTAAGTGATCACTCTCCTTACAGTGTGTATGATAAACCCATTGTTTCATGTTCTCTGTCTGTGTATATAAATCTCTCCTCTGTTTTTTCCACCAAATGCATCCGATGAAGTGAGCTGTAGCTCACGAAAGCTTATGCTCTAATAAATTTGTTAGTCTCTAAGGTGCCACAAGTACTCCTTTTCTTGTAGCATAAGTAGTTAGCACGTATTCTAAGGGACCACTAATGGACCACTCTTCCTTGAATGGTCCCTTAGAATATGTGCTAACTACTTATGCTAAACAGTTTGTTCTACCTTGTGGTGGTATTTCTGTGATGTGGACGCTTGTCCACAAGGAAGTGGGGATGGTAAACTTGTGAGCTTTCTACTTCCCAAGATTTTTTTTTCCTACTGTAAAAGTTTCTCTTATCTTTTCTGTGTGGTGGTTAAATCGTTGTAAACACATAGTATTTTTATATTGAGTCAAAATATTTAATACTATTTTAAAAATCTGATTACATTAATTTGTGAATCCTGATAATGAATATGCACTAGTTTTTCCCTGTTATGATCATGAAAATCTCCTTACATTTTAAATGAAATGTTTGAGGTTATGTGAAGATAGATGCATTTTCACTTTAAATAACAAATAGGCCCATCACCTCTGCTGGGGAGCAGCGAATGCTTGAAACTATCATCTGTAAGTAACTGAATATGAGGCTAACTTTTACCCCTGCATAATTTAGAACATACATCATGAGGCGTCAGGTTTCTGGGAATCTTGAAATTGGGAGGGAGCCTGCCTGTAGGTGCAGAACTATCCAGGGTAGGAGAGGAGACTTTGCAGAGGGGATGGTGTGTGGCATGAAGGGAGGGTTTGGAGCTATTAGGGATACCATAGCTGGGATCCAGAAGGATTCTTAGGGTATGGCAAAAGTTCTGGTCTGGCTAAAAATATGTAGGATGTAAGTCAGGAATCGGGAGGGTTGACGCATCTAGTACGAATTGGAAATGCTAGAGTTAAGAGGGGACAAACGGGAGCCTGAGGGGAAAAGAAAATCAGTGTTTCCAGGGAGTGAAGTTTGAAGCTAAGACAGAAGCCTGGAACTGCTTCCAGCAAAAGATAACACTGGCAAGGGAAGACTGAAGTCAGGAGTTACTGTGGAGATGGGCATCCAGTGCAACCTTGCCATAGATCATTGATAGGGCCCTACCAAATTCATGGTCCATTTTGATCAATTTCATGGCCAGATGGTTTTAAAATTGGTCAGTTTAACCTTTTCCAGTGTTTACATCTGAGATTTCACAGTGTTGGAAGGGACCTCAGGAAGTCATCTACTCCAACCCCCTGCTCAAAGGAGGACCAATCCCCAATTTTTGCCCCAGATCCCTAAATGGGCCCCCTCAAGGATTGAACTCAAAACCCTGGGTTTAGCAGGCCAATGCTCAAACCACCGAGCTATCCCTCCTCACAGGGCTGGGAAGGGACAGCACTCAGAACTTCCTCTTCACCAGCGCGTCTGGGGAGATGGAGGTGTGTGTGGATCAGACTCACCTCCAGGTACTTTTTGGGTTGGGATCCCCGTGGTCACAAATCATTGAATAAATACTCCCAAGTTGTAATTTAATTATTTTCTACATAAGTACTATTATAAATAAAAATATATGGTTTTCATATAGTCTCTCTTATTTACAGTTTATTGTGAAGTCCATCGTCAAATTTGCATGGATTTGGAGGTTAAAGGAGTTGCTGCATCTCCTAGAGGGCAAGCTGAGCGGTCATCAAGGGGGAAGAAACTTAGTCAGGTATGTTTAATGGAAAGATTAATGTTTCTGTTTTGATTTACAAATGTGTTTTTTATTTCACAGACCATTTAGTACCATCTTATGTTCAGGATTTTAAAATATTGTAGTTTATGAAACCCTATTAAGATTACTGCAATATAAAAGAAAACAAGTTGAACTTGCAGCGTAATTATTGAAAGTAAATAAATTATTGTCTTGGTGAGTATGAATACAGTCTTGGATAATGGTAACCATTAGTTTGACTGCGACTGACCTGAACATTAATACTTTCTGAAGTATGGACTGTAGATATTTTCTTTTTTGTTTTCATAAATATTGTGCTCTTTAGGTTTATAGATTTAAAAATAGTTAACCGATTATTGATTAGCATTTGCTTTTCTTCAGGCCCACATACTTCCATTTACCTTCCTTCTTGTTGCTAGGTGACCACATTAGGGGGTCCAGGACTTAGACCTGTCAACTATGGCAGACTGCCTTTCTCCTACCTGACAAGATGTCTTTCTCTATTCCACTATCAGATGTGTTCTGTAATAGCATCCTCCAGCCAGTACTCTTGTGAGAATGCTGTTTTGTACCCCAATCATTCAGTAGGGGCCTCTGTGGTGTATTGGAGAAAGGAGCATTCCTATTCTTTCCTGATCTCCCCCTGAGTTCAGAATGTAGCCATTATTGTAATACTTCTGCCTTCTGTAACAGAAAACAGTCATAAAACAAGATTCAAATTCTGTTCTCCAAGTCTACAGTGCAGTTAAGCACCTGTGGCTGGCCCATGTCAGCTGACTTGGGCTGTGGGGCTGTACAGTTGCAGTGCAGACATTCAGGCTCTCTGGGAATTTGTGAGGGAGGAATATCCCAGAGCTCAGGCTCCAGCCCAAGACCAAACGTCTATACCAGAATTTTACAACCCTCAAAAAACAGAACTGTGTCTTTAAATCATGACTTAATTATTATGCTGACATTTTTGTAGGGATGGAAACCAAATATACAAGCAACTCATGGCCTTCGTCCAGCTGAGTAAGTCTATTCTTCCTACTTATGAACTGTCTGTTTCATTCTGCATTAAGTAACTTTGGTAAATTTCCTTATTTCATTGTCTTTATGCTGATATAAAAATCAAGGAGTTAGGTGAAATTTATCACCATAGACTTGTTGGCTATGCTTTATACTTGAAGAAGAGTTTAATTGTTTTCTTTAAAATGATACTTTTAAAAGTCACACTTATTTTTTTAAATTTCATAAAGTAGGTTTTTTCTAAATGTACATTGACATAAATTGGAATCTGGTGGCATTATTAGTGATTACTCATTTAATATTTTTGCTTTCTTTCAAATATTTAAAAGTTGGATGGTTGAGCTTTACTTTTTTAGTTACTATCTAAGCTCATGGCAGTTATTTCTAATTGTAAACAAGCTATCTTTTATACTTTTTACCATTATGAAAGGGGATAGGAGAGAAGAATTGCTGTTCCTTAAAGATATTTCATTATAAAGACAGAGTTTTAAAAAGTGATTTGAAATCTGTTTTGTATAGTACTTCCAAAATGGGGGATTCTGAGACCTGGGAATAGGTATATTAATTACCTATTAAGTCATCTATTATCAATGCCATATTTGAGACTGAACTGCCTTATTTTAAATAATCTTTATGGTCATTTTAGCTCTCCGTACCATTCTACCAGGATGTATCAAACATGACCTTGGAATGTCTATGGCTGGATAAAGGGATAGTTCAATCTCTGTGTGTATTCAGTCATTCTCCACTGACTGAATGGGCCTGGAGGGTCAGCATGTCTTCCAGTCCTAGAAGGGACTCTGTAAGAACAGAGTTTGAAAAATGTTGGTAGCAAAGTGAGAGAAAGTATGTACTATTGATGCTCAGACTATACTTGGGTGGTTGCTGTTCGAAGGTTTACAGTGCTTGAAACTGAAATCTGGCATTTTTCACAAGTACTGTTTTTAAGTACACATTCCAAGTCTCGGTATGACTGGTAGTTTTGTAATGTATTGATTTAATAAAGGCTTGAGTAAATTGTCTATCTTTAGCCAACACTCATCTGTTTTGCTAAAATAGAGTTAAATACCAGCAGCCGTACACAGCGGAATTTAGGGTACGTCTAAGCTGCTCACTCTTTACGGTGGCCTGTAGGGTACATACATTGGCATGTCTTGCTAGTATGGGTGTAAATAGCAGTGTATGTGGTGAGGCACTACTTAGTTGAGTAAAGATACCCATGAACCCTTGGAGTATGTACTCTACACAGCTCAGAACATGACCCTCCCCCTCCCACTGTTTTTGACAGTGTAGTGTCTTGCTGCCTCCCTACTGCCAGTCTTTCCCTGCTGCAGGGACCTGTGGGGAAAGGCTCTGGCAGGGTGTGACAGCGGGAGCCTTTCCCCACTGATGCATGTGGCTATGCACCACAGTGTGAATGCAGCTCACTTTTTTCTGTGGCATTTAACTATCCATACTCTGAATGCCACCACCAATGGTGTGCAATATAGACATAGCCTTACGGTCTGATCCAGCTCCCACTGAAAGTTAGCAGGCATTGGATTGAACCCAAAGGGCACAATCCAGAAAGATGCTGAATGCATCTTCAATAGTGCTGGGTATCTTCAACTTCAGTTTATTTTAGAGGATGGTAAGGACACTCATTATCTAGTGGGATTAGGGCTAAAATGAAGTAAAAGTACAGAATTGCTTAATGCATTTCAATTGACTCTTTAATTTCTTTAAGCTGAATGAAGAGTCACTATTGGTATTTAATTGCAGTATAGTTGGGTTCCACTGTGCTAATTCCCTTCCAATTAGTTTTGAAGAGCTGCATTCAAAAAGGATTACTTCCCCATTGCCTCTCTTCTGGCTGATTATGGAGAAGAGAGAATTTGCCACAATACTATTGTGGCAGAGGCATAATGAGAAATCCCTGGCTTCTGATCTTGCTGCAGCTGCTCCTAGTGGGGAGTGAAGAGGAGCCAGGATGGCCTTGATAGAACTATTTGAGGCTGGAAGTGAAGATAGGGCCTTCCAGGGGCCCTTCACAGCTGCCAGTGTTCTCTGTAACTGGTGATGAAGAAAGGCTCTGTTGCCACTTCTGAGGTGAAGCGAAGGGGGTTGGTAGGGACTTTTGCCAGGTAGGCCCTCTCCAATTATAGTGAAACTGTTTATAGCGAAGATATTTTTGTGAATGGGAAAAGCACTTCATTATCAGAGTGTTCCCTTTACTACAATTGAAATCATGTATTGAGAATGTATTGAAGCATTACTAAGGCCATTTTTTAACTTCCTGCAGGGTGCCATGCCTTGATTTGGGCAAGCTGGGGTCTTCAGATGAAGAGGTTAGTGTTATCAGAAAAGTTTGCAGGAGTTGGTCAAAACCATTTATTTTGACTATGAAATAAGTACAAATAATCTTGTTCTCTTTGTATTTTAGGATGGAGATTCTTACATACCATACAGTAAGAGGTTTCCTTGCATTGGCCCTCCAGATTCATCTTCAACTGTTAGTTGGGGTACACCATTACAGACTCCTTATGCACAGCATCATCAGACACAACAGGTCAATTTGCCACTACTGATATCTTTAAAAATTCTGTCTTTCATGAGAATTGAAACAAATAAAGCACGTCTAATTTTATTACACAATTTAGTTCTTTCCATTTGTGTGATTAAATTAAAAGATAGGAGAGTATTATTGGTTGAAGTGCTTTCTAATAAGGGTTTTTGTTTTTTTTTTTCTTGGAAGCTCTTCAGAAATTTCAAACTCCATTTCTTCATCACAGTAACTATTTATTGTACACTATTGATTTATACTCTAATTCTTTTAATTTTGCCTACTAACAGTTTGTACACTAGTGGTCGCTATTGTTAGTAACAATTTGTGAAAGCATCTGAAAATTGTGGATTGAGGTAGAATATAACTTTGATTTCTACTTCTAAACAAATCTTAAGAAAATTGTGTAAATCAGAAAATAATAAAATAATTAACCAAAATAAGAAATAGTTCTTAAACATAAGGTATGAAAAATAACTTTTTGTTTACAAATAGAAAATATTTATTTTGTGGAAGAATGAGTTGATTTTGGCCACTCATAGACTATCGTAGCCGAGTGCAATAACTTCATTATTAGTGTTTTTCTTCCTTTCAAAGAGAATTTCAGAGTAATATCTAGTTTGGTTGACAACATAATAGTATATATTTTTAAATAAATCTAAATAGAACATCAGTATTTAATCTTCTCTTTCTGTGCTGAGTAAGAACCTAAAATTATAAAAAAGACCAGCTAAACCCAGTTGTCAGAGAAGGAAAATCAGTTATTCAGTTTTAATATACTGCTTTCTGGAAAATTACAGAGCTGTCCAAATTACTGAAATTAAGAATTCATTTGATAATGACTCTGCTGAACGTTTTTTCAGTTAGTCATTGTTACTTGAGAGTGAGGTGTCCTTTGAATTTTTCTGTTTTGTTTAACTTTGGAAAAATGTATTTGACAAATTTTCTTATGATTCATGCAGCATGGATGGTGTTAATTACTATTTAAAATAACATTTATTTTTCCTTTCTATTAAACAGCTGGCTAGAAAACATTGTTGGAAGAAAATGGAGGTAAAATAACTGGAAAAATACATCCTGACAAAATAATATTAGTAACTGAATAGCAGAGGATTGTGATGTATGATCTGAAAATTAAACAGGTTTTAATTTCTTTGGTATGATAATTAAATGGCTTAGTTGAGAGACTTTTAATCTCCTATTATTTTATATAGTTAGCTTTTGCATTTTGAAACTGTATCGGTTGTGATGATTTTTTGTCATTAGAAGAAGGAAAAGGTTCAGGGGTTGCAAAGGTTAATCTTCTGAGATTGATTTGTGCTCAAGAAGTGGTTTCCCAAAGTTCAAACCAATTCAGGCGCCTGTACAAATCTACAGGATTATTTTCTGTGGTAAGGGTGAGAGGTATATGCCAAATTTTAGTAAATTGCATTATATTTCTGTAGTTAAGGAATGGAAGGCATCCTAACCTCCCTATGTGTGTGTGTTCTGATGGAAAATTGGAAAACATCCTTTGGTAGTTCTTTTAAAAAAAAATAATTTTCTTTAACCCCAAAAACAATTAATAGAAAAAGTGAGTCCATAACAGCAGTCATACCATGTGAGGGCCTGATCATGAGAATATCTATGCACATATGCAGTCCTTAAGCAAATAATCCCTTGAAGTCAAATGGGACACTTCCATGAGTAGTGGTTTGCAGGACTGGATCCTTAGAAAGCAGCACTGTGCTGCCAGTGTAGGTTGGAACATTGTTTGGAACAATGTAAAACCTTTTATTACCTCTCAGCAATTGTTGTTAATACAGCAACTCACATTGATTAACTTAAAACATGGTCATTCTCTGTATGAAATGATCACCTATTAGGTCACTTTTTCCCCAATTAGGATACTGCAGACCACATTCTCTCTCCCTTTGTGTGTATGTCTGTGTCTGTCTCTCTCTCTCTCTCTCTCTCTCTCTCTCTGTGTGTGTCTTTCTTGGTTTGTTTACGCTACACTACGTGTTTTTTGCCTGTGTAGTTATGTTAGCAGAGCCTCCTGGTGCAGATACAGCAGGAGCCAACAGAATAAGTTCCGCTGGCATAGCTAAATCACTTCCCTGTTCGACATTAGCTAAGCCTACAGAAGCACTCTTCCTTTGTCATAGTGGCATTTACAACAGGTTTTGCTGTCATAGCTATGTCAGTTAGAGGGTGTGATATTTCCCCCGCCCCCCACTCCAAATCCTGTCCAACATAGCTATACCAACAAAACTTTGTAGTGTGGACTAAGCTTGTATATGTGTGTGTCTTTGTCTTGTACTCTCTAATAACATGCATATGGTCTTAAGTTAGTCAATGTGCGTTGCTGTGTTCTTATTAGCTGAATATTGATATATACTCTTTTGCTAGAAGGCATTTTTCAAATTGATAATCAGTGAACATAAATCTGTTTTACTACTGTAAAGTTGAAATAGCTTTGACTACCTCCCAGTTTCTTCTTTCACTTTATTTTACCTTCCCTCTCCCTCTTTATCCTCTTCATTGTTTCCCAGATACCACAGGGATGGATGTGATATAAGAACCTAAATAGAATAGATCTCCTGCTCATTCTCCCTCTTAGTTTCTATTCCATCTGAATCTACCTTGAGGAGAAAAGATAGTCAAGTGCCACTGATATATTTTAACATATTTTTCTGTGTGGCCATGATTTCTGCATTGCTTGCTTCAGATGCCTGATTGTAGCAATACTTCCACATGAAATAAAAAAAAATCATGCTTCCTCTGTAGGAAACTTCATAGGTGAATCTTCCCTAAGAGACTAGGTGGTAAAATAATTTAAATATAGATTTTTTTTTTCTTTATTTCTTGGTCATTCCCACTCAGTTCTACTGTCACTCCATGGCCTGGTCTACAATGAGATTGACCAAGCTACGTCACTGAGAGCTGTGAAAAATTTCATGCCTTGAGTGCCATAGTTAGGTTGACCTAGTTCCCACTGTAGGTGTGGCTAGGTCAGTGGGAGAATTCTTTCATTGACCTAGCTATCGCATCCCAGAGTTATGGATTTAACTACAGTGACAGAAAAACCTGTTTTGTTGATCTAGGAAGCAGTGCTATAGTGACTGTAGGGTAGGCATGCTCCAAGTCCTGTCTGTAGAACACTCATAAAATCATCAAGTGAGAGGGAAATAATTCCTCACTTTTGCATTTTGTATAGACTTTTCTTGAAAGAGATTCACATCTTCCAATGGAGGCTAGTTTCACAGTGTGAGAAACACTGTTCTAGAACAGGGCTTGGTCTACACTTGAAAGTTATATTGGCATAACTGTGTCAGTCGGGGAGAAAAAAACCACACCCCAAATGATGCAACTTTGCTGACACAATGCTCAGTGTGTTGGACGTATATAGACGGAAGAGTGTTCCGTCGACATGCTAATGTTGTTGTTCAGACAGGTAGTGTTCTCCCACCACCAGAAAAAGCCCTTCTGTCAATGTAGGCTGTGTCTACACTATAGGGCTATGCCAACATGGTACAGTCTCTGTGGTGTAGACATACCCCAGGATTGCTGAACTACTGGTGCAGGGCCCGCACATGGTTCATAAGGTGGCACTGCTGGATCCATTACTGATTGGAAGGTGGTGTTGAAAAATCAGCAGAATCCCATAGGTGTTAGGACCCAGTGAGAGACAGAGGAGAGGAGGAAAAAAAGCATTTTGGTTCCTCCCCCAACCCTGCTCTTACTGCTACTGTTTCTACGCAACCCAGCACAGCGCTTGACTTTAGGAGAAGGGAACTGGGATCTCAAGAAACTAGGTAGCTGGGTTCAACACCTTTTCAACTGATGTTGTCCTTGGAGTTGAGCAATGTATAGGGGAAGGTGTGGGAGCACTACCCCAACAATTAGTCAGTACCACTACAACCTCTGATCTAGATAACTGTTGGCCCCTTCATTCAGCATTCCAAACCAAATATGGGTTTCTGCTGTTGCTCCAGTCTCACAGTCCTTTGCATCTGCAAAGGCTGGCAAGAGACCACCGGTGGATTTTGGTTTCTGGTTATGACCGAGAGTCGCTTCATTCACAGAAAAAAAAATTCTCTAAGCAAAACAAGAAGAGTTTCACGAGAACAACCTAATGTTGTTATACAACAATATTTATGTTCTTCTAAATGTTAAGTGTGGTGTCAAGGAACATCAGTCCTTTAACTGCAAAAATGTACTGGAGGAGTATAATAATCCTGCTGTTGACATTGTGTATCACAGTAGGAGGCTGTTGTTTCTGATTATTCTTTGCTTTTTAGCTTTCTTTGGAGCAAAAGACAATACCAGAAAATCTGCCATCCCCAACAGACAAATACAAACTAAAATACCAGCAGTATGAAGCAGAAATGAAAGAGGGATATAAACAGTATTCTCAGAGAACTGCAGAAAAGAAAAAAAACAATGCCCAGTCTCAGGAATCTTCAAGAAAAACAGCACATAAAAAGGTAACCTCTTTTAAATTTGCAGATGTACTTTGGAACTCATCTTCATTAGTATCTGAGCATCTCTAATGTTGAATAGGCATTAAAATAGAGGAAGTCTATTTGAACTCTTTCCTCTTATGAACACTAGAAGCATAAGTCTCCAGTGGGAGAGCAAGAATATGCCCTGGGAAGGCACTTCTCCCAGCCAGATGAGCAAGATTTGCATGAGCTACAGATGAGATTTCTTGTTTGCACTTTTATTAGAAGGAAAATGCATAATTGGTGACTCCAAAAGAGGAAGGATGATTGTAAAAATGTTACATTAGAATGGTGAAGTGCTTTCAGTCCTTATTGAAATATGTATATAGAGCCATAACTTTGCATAGTTTACAAAGAACAGAAAAAAATATATTACTACTGCCCTATAGAACTTAGATAAATTGAAAATGAAAATTAGCAGAAAAAAGATGTTGTGGGGAAAAGAGGGAAAGGGGTTAAAATAAATAAAGATAATGTGAACTATTTAGGTTGTAAGTCCTTTGGGGGCAGGGATAGCTTATTCCATGTGTGTATGGTGCCCAGTACAAGAGAGTCCCAAATCCTGATTGGGACTTCTTGGTGCTACCACAATACAAATAATAAATAATAATTGTATTATATTACTAATGAATCTTATAAATTCTGCTACTTGTTAAAATAAGACTGGTGATGGTATAAAAGATGAGGAGTGGAGATCAACAACAGAAAAACAAAATAAAAAAAGTTACCTTTCATTTTGTTTTGAAGAAGAGGGAGAGGGTGAAGATGCTCAGAACACCGGAAGAGTTAGCATTCCAGGTATGAGGAGAAGCATGAAAAAGACATGGAGGTGGGAGTAGGAGGTGAGCAAGAGGTGTGAGAAGGGGAATGGTCATTGAAGAGAGAGAAACTGGATGAAGCCTTGATCAAAGATGATGAGTTTGAATACTATGGAAAGAAAGAGGAAGCCAATGAATGGACTAAAAAGCAGTGAAATGACAATGGTGAAGGATAATTTTAGCTGCTGAATATTAATAGAATGGAAAGGAAAAAGTTATGGAGGAGGGAGATTAGTATCCCAGGCAGAGATGGCTACTGTGTATATTGCTTGATTGTCTAAAAAGGACAATTTTAAATTTAACTTTAAATTTGCAAATGTACTTAGCCGTGTTCCAAGTAAAACCTAAGACAAACTATAACTGAAAGAATTGAGACAGGAAAAATTATCCTTTTTTTTTTTTCTAATTGTGTTTATTTTGTTCATGTTATAGCACTTGTTAGTGATAGTGTTTTGTTGATGGTGAGTTTCATTTCCTCTCTCCTGCACAAGCATAACACCACACTGTCCTGCATCTGGCTAAGAGTAACTCACTTGCATGCTCTACTTCTCCAGGCTCTGCAAGAGAGCATTTATGGGAGCAGCACAACTGAAATTGAAACTGAAAGGACACCAGATGGATGTTTTCAAAGAGGAGGGCAGAACAGAATTGGAGCCAAGTGTGTTTGGTGGAGTTGCTTTTGGGCCCACTCAAAAGATATTTCTAAACATGAGACGAGTAAAAAATTCTAATTTTTTTTAAAGTAAAATAAAAAATCAGGCTATACTATTTTTAATACCTTGATTTTATCCTCAAGTGTTTAATTACTTTTTTCTTCAATCTTCACTAAATTGTTAATTGTATTCAGATGTTTAACACAGTGAATATTAACAAGGGAGAAGGATCTCTTGTCAGAATAGGAAAAGAACAGGTTAAAGAAATATTAAATAAGCTAGATATATTCAAGTTGGCAAAGTCTGATGAAATTCACTGTAGAATACTTGAGCTATCAAAGCAATTTCTGAACGATTAATAATTATCTTCAACAATTATGGAGAGCAGCTGAGGTCCCAGAGGACTGGTGATGGACAAACTTAGTACATATTTTCCAAAAGGGGAAAAAGGAGGTTTTAGGGAATTACGATCTTCAACCTAGAAAGATAATGGAACAAATGATTAAACAATCAATTTGTTGAAACCTGAGGGATAACAAGGTGAGAAGTAATAGCCAACATGGATTTGTCAAGAACAAATCGTGTCAAACCACTCTAATTTCCTTCTTTGACAGGGTTACAGGCTTAGTGGAGGGAGGAAGCAGTACATGTGGTATCTTTGGATTTTAGTAAGGCTTTTGACACTCTCTCCCACATAAGTCTCATAAGTAAATCAGGGAAATATGGTCTAGATGAAATTACTATAAGGTGGTTGTATAGCTGATAACTAGTCTTTTAGTACAGTCTATTAGTGATTCATTGTGAAACTGAGAGGGCATATCAAGTCCTCCAGGGATAAGTCCTGAATTTGGTACTAATCACAATTTTAATTAACGACAGATAATGCAGAGTATGTTTATAAAATTTTGTGGATGACATCAAACTGGGAGGGGTTGCAAGTACTTTGGAAGACAGGATTAGAATTCAGAATGATCTCAATATATTGGAGATTTGATCTGAAATCAATCAGATGAAATTCA
Organism: Dermochelys coriacea; assembly: GCF_009764565.3. Lineage (NCBI taxonomy): Eukaryota > Metazoa > Chordata > Testudines > Dermochelyidae > Dermochelys > Dermochelys coriacea. The sequence goes on from NC_050068.2 coordinate 284,134,684, forward strand.
AGAAAGACAAGTGCAAAGTACTACACTTAAGAAGGAAAAATCAAATGCAAAATGGATAATATTTGGTGCTGCGGTAGTACTGTAGACACCGATCTTGTGGTTGCAGTTGATCACAAATTGAATATGAGCCAATGAGATGCAGTTGCAAAAAAGGCTAATATTCTGCCGTGTATTAATAGGATTATTGTATGTAAGATATGGGAAATAATTGTTCGGCTCTACCGGCCTCTGGCGAGGCCTCAGGTGGAGTACTGTTTCCAGTCCTGGGTGCCACACATTAAGAAAGATGTGGCCAAATTGGAGAGGGTGTAGTGCAAAGCAACAAACATGATAAAAGGTTTAGAAAACCTGACCGGTAGGGAAAGGGCATATTTAGTCTTGAGAAAAGAAGACTGAAGAGGATCTGATAACAACCTTAAGTTAAGGGTTGCTATAGAAGACTATGATCAATTGTTCTCTGTGTCCACTGAAGGTAGGACAAACAGTAATTGTCTTATTCTGCAGCAAGTGAGATTTAGGTTGGATACTAAGAAGATTTTTCTCACTAAAAGGAAAGGTAAACTCTGGAATGGTCTTCCAAGGGAGGTTGTGAAATCCCATCTTTTGGAGGTTTTTAAGGACAGAATGGACAAACACCTCTCAGGGATGGTAGGTATACTTGATCCTACCTCAGCACAGTGGGATGGACTGTATGACCTCTCTGAATCCCTTCCAGCCCTACATTTCTATGATTCAGTGAAATACAATATGTAAAATAGCTGGTGAGTCAGTATTACTCAGAAAAGGATTTAAGGGTTATAGTGGATCATAAACTGAATGAGTCAATGTAATACCATGGCAAAAACGGCAAATGTTGTGGGATATATTAACAAGAGGGTCTTATATAAGATATGGAAGATAATTGTTCCTTTCTACTCTGCACTGGTAAAGCCTCAGACGGATACTGTGTCCAGTTTTGGGCACCACATGTCAAGAAAGATGTGAACAAACTGGAGAGAGTCCAGAAGAGAGAACAAAACTGATAAGAGGTTTGGAAAACATAATATATGAGGAAAGGTTGAAAGAATTGGACGTTTTTAGTCCAAAGAAGAGAAGGCTGAGGAGGAGCATGATAACGGTTCTCAAATATGTAAAGAGGACAGTGATCAATTGTTCTCCACGTCCAACAAGGGTGGGACAAGAAGTAATTGGCTTAGTTTGTAGTAAGTGAGATTCAGGTTAGGTATTAGAAAAAACCTTTCTAACTGTAAGGATAATTGAGCACTAGATTAGGTTGTGGAATCCGCATTGTTGGAGGTTTTAAGAACAAGTTAGTCAACACCTGTCAGGGATGGTCTAAGCATACTTGGTCCTGTCTCAGTGCAGGGGGACGGACTAGATGACCTCTTAAGGTCCCTCCCAACCTTACATTTCTATTATTCTTTTTATAGAATTTATAAAACACTCAATTAGCTTTTTTTTATTCAGTCCCTGAGAACATAAATAATTGTTTTATGAGAACGTGATCTTTGCATTCAGCATAATTAATTAAAAAAACAAACAACAAACCCCGCTTCCAGTGAATTTTTCTGAAAAAAGTCTATTTCTTCCCCTTCATTTCTAAATATATTACATTTACCCTGTCCATCCATCTCCTCTTAAGAGCACTGTTAACTTCCGTAAAACTGCAGGAGGTGTCTGTTACAAGAGAAATCTAAACCAGCAGTTCTCAAACTGTGGGTCAGCACCCCAAGTGGGTCATGACATCATTTTAATGGGGTTGTCAGGGCTGGTGTTAGACTTGCTGGGGCTGAAGCCAAAGCCTGAGCCCCCACTGCCCAGGGCTGAAGCCAAAGCCTGAGGGCTTCAGTGCTGGGTAGTGAGGCTCAGGTTACAGGCCCCCCACCTGGGGCTTAAGCCCTTGGGCTTTGGCTTTGGTCCCCCTGCCTGGGTAGTGGGACTTGGGCTTTGGCAGAGCGTGGCTGGGCTCAGGCTTCGGTCCCCCCTCCTGGGGTCACGTAGTAACTTTTGTTGTCAGAAGGAGATTGTGGTGCAATGAAGTTTGAGAACCCCTGGTCTAAACCAAAGAAAAATATTTTTGTTTGCTACAACTGGTTGTCCATGATGATGTAAGTAAAATTCAGTGTATTTCTTTGTAGGATCCACAGCCTGAAGACAGGACTGATCATGATCTTACGGCTCTTGATGAGAGAGCCCTCTTGCAGCAATGCTATACAAGCAAGCCCTACACAATGCAGCACAGCATAAGGAAGTTAGAACCTGTAAGTTTCCTGGATGGTATTAAATTGTTATATAAATATCCCTATATATCAGTTCTTGTAGGTATAAATTTTGATATGCTGTGGAAATACAGAATGGGGTTTTCAAAAGCAGTCAGTGCCCAACTTCTTCCATTGAAGTAAAAAGAAATTTAACCATTGTTTTCAATGGGAACAGAGTTAGGCTAAGTGCTGAGCACTTTTGAAAATCTCACTGATAGCAGTTTGTATATATGTGTATTTTTACATAACATATTTATATTGATTAAATCATACATGTTCTAGCATTGACAAGAAATTAACTGCGTGACCTAATAGATCTCTCCTATTTCTTCTGTGATGTTTTGTCAGAACTGTACAGAAAAAGCACAAGAACTCTAAACACTGAGTTTAGGATTATTTTATAATGAAATTGAACTTTGGTGAGATCTGGTTTTGCGTGCTTTACTACTGAACATGAATGGTGGTTTTTTTTCATATTTGCTTTTTTAGGGACACAACTGTCTATTGAAATGGGTTAGTATAGTGACATTCTCACACAATATGTTAAGCCATTCAAATTTTTGTGAGACTATAAATGCAAGTAGAATAAATGGAAAGTATTAGTTGCCCATCTGTTTGAATTGAAGTTTGCATTATCATAAACACTTAAATTATTGTAATTTCCATTGAAATGAATGTAGATGGGGCACTACTGATAGCAGTAGTTCCTTGCATGATAAGAAAACTCTCATATTCATTACTATCATTAGATACTTTATCTGTTTGCTTCTTTAATTAAAAAAACAAAACAACAACCCTTAATATTAAGGGCTCAGTACTGCAGGGATGAGGATTGTGCAAGGGCAGTTCAGAGCCACCATTTTAAAATTGCTGAATGTCACCTTTTGTTAGTCACAGTCAGCTAAGGTGCAGAAAATGGAAAGGAGTGGGTGCTGCTGGCTGACTGGGCTGTCAAGAACACTGTAACCAACATACTTTGAGTCATTAAGTAGCTGTTTGAAAGATGTCAAGGGAACCTTTAGAAGCATTTCTGTCGGTGTTCGGCACTCATACCTATGCCCTCTCTCTTTCTAAGTGTCTCTTAAGCACAACTCCTGGTTGACAGTAGGAGTAATTGTTAGCGACTACATGTGCCATTTACATTCACTGGATTGCATTTAAGCACATATGCATTGGCCATGCTCAGTACCCACCCATTCCCTTACCAAGACTATGTAATTTCTCCACAGTATGAAAGGCTCTGCACAGTTGCTGAGCAAATGCTGAATGTTAAGAGGTAGTGCTTTGGCTCTCAGCACTACTTTCAGCAATGCTCAGCAGCCTCCTGGACTTGCCTTTTTGCTGGACTACACCAATAAAACAAAACAAAAAGACTTGATTTATGGATCATCTGATGTATTGAACTCACTGTATTGTGATTAAGGACTGTAGCACATTAGAATATTCTTTCAGAGGGTCTTGAAATAGTTGTTGAACTTGGATATCTCGTATACAAAAGTACATAGGCACAACGAGTGAAAGCTGCCAAGGCATCCTTAACTTAGAATTTCAATTTTGAGTTGATTTATGTCATATCCTTAGTGCTTTGAGAGAGATTTAATATGTTATATATATAATTTGAGTTGTCATCCATATGTTTTTTCTTTTCTGAAAATATCAGCCCTATTGTCAGTTGTGCATAGTTACTTTTAAAAAGCCTTAAAGATGGTCTTAAATATAATATATGTTAAGATTTCCTTTTAGTGTAACTATTATTAATACTACTTTTAAAGTGTAGTTTTTCTGTAATTTCCTTCTGTTCATTGTTTTGCAGTATCAAAAATAGTTTAGAGGTAAGCCGTTATATTTTGTATTTGTATTGAAGAGTATTTTGAGGCGATAGCAACCATGATGCAGACTTCTTTGATTGAAGGTTTGCATCCACAACTGGTCAGTTCAGTCTGTAGTCTAGGAGTACTCTTGGATTCCTTGCTGATGCTGAGCTCTCACATCACAATGGCTGTGAGATTCTGTCCCATCCTGGCAGGTGAAGGCCTGGCCTCAGTTGTATTGCATCCATTACCTCTCGGCTGGGCTACAGCAATGCAATATGCCTGGGCATGAAACCGTCAACACTTGGGAAATGCCAACAAGTACAAAACATTGCATCATGTCTCCTCAGCAACACAGGCAACTTTGAGCACATTGCACCTGCCCTATGCTTTCTACACTGACTTCCCATAGAATTTTGAATCAAGGACAAAGTCTTGGTCCTTATCTTCAAAGCTCTCCATGGCCGGGGCCCAGGAAACCTAAAAGACTGTTTAAAGCTCCTGGATGAAAACAACTTTGCTCCTCTGACACAGTGGAACTCTCAACAGTAGGAGTAAAGCTCATCTGTGTGGGAATCAGGACCTTCTCTGGGGGTTGTCACAGACTCTGGAAATAACTCCCCCAGTAACTAAGGACTATCACAAACCTCACCAGCTTCCACTCCAAGTGCAATGTGCGTTTCTTTGACCTTGCCTTCTCTAACATAAACACAGGTAGCAACAGGTATGTCTAAGAAAACAATAATATCCTACAAAATCAGGGCACACCATTCCACACTCTTCTTCCTCTGGGAAGTGAACGAGAGAGCAAACAATACATAACAGATGTATGGTCACCTGGCTTAACACACTGCTGGAAGGCACTTAGATACTATGGTCACAAGTGCAGTATGAAGGCTTGTATATATTTACTATGCAGAATATCTAAATGATCTATAAGAAGGAGTGAAATGAGAATTCTCCTGTTTTAGGAAGACCATGGTGACATCCTGGAGCAAATCACACAAACTGTACCAACTATTGTTAGAATTTTGCAGAACAAGCTGTATTCCTTTTAAATAAAAAGGCTATTTTGTTCACAGTAGAGTTCTTTCTTTTGTCCTATGTCCTCTATTGAAATCAAATACTTTGTCTCAATAGCTTTGTAACAACCCTACCATGAATTTTTCTAACAGCTGAATGAAGGATGCACTAAAAAAAAAAGTCTTCTGGCATTGAATTGAAATTCAGATGTTGAAGTTTCACTCTCTAAAATGGGATTCTCTCTTCTCAACATGCACACTGCTTGAGTCTTAGTGTGGAAATCTATGGGCATTTAGGAAATACTCCATAGACTACAGCTTACAGTGATTATCACTTTGTCCTCTAGTATATAATTACTTTTAACCTATCCCTTGGATCAAGTAATGGGAAAGGATGTATATGTTCAATAACTTAATATAATGCACTGATGATTGTGACTGCATCACGGATAAAAACCAAACATTTGTAATTCAGAAAGGAAAAAAGCCTGCTCAGAATTAACAGTTTGTGATGAATTTGAGTTAGTTATTTTGGCAAGCGGTAATTCATACTTACTGGATAGTGTTGGCATCCTTTCGTTTGCAAGAGATAGTGGGAATTGCAGTCTATGATGTAGATGGTTTGCAATGTCTCAGGTGACTGAATAATCCAATCTGAGATTTGCACGATCTTTGCCAGTTATTGGAAATATATGTATCTTGGTTGGGAGCTGCTTGCTTCCTACGAGCTCTTTTATCTTCCAGCTGTAGGAGCCAGCTTCTGTCATGGACTTCGATGCTCTGGTGGAGATGATGGCGCCTCTTGTTACGATCACTTGCCAGGATTTCCCATTGGTCAGAATCAATTCCAAATTCCTTCATATCTCACTTGCATGTGTCTTTATAGTGAAGCTTGGGAAATCCTGCTGTTGTTTCCTCTGATACCCAAGGACATGCTATACGGGGAGCTATCTGTCCATCTTCCAACCTACTCAGATGGACCAGCCAGCGCAGTCGTCTTTGCTTGAGCAGGGCTGTCACACTTGTTAAATTTGCCCTTTGAATAACCTCTGCGTTGGTGACTGTATTTTGCCATTTGGTATTGAGTATGCGGTGTAAACAATGTAGGTGGAAACTGTTTAATCTTTTCTCCTGATGAGCATATGTTGTCCGTGTTTCCCCACCATACATGAGAGTGCTGAGTACGCAAGCTTGGTACACTAGCATTTTGGTCTTGATGGTAAGCTTTGAGTTGTTCCATGCTCTTTTAGTTAGTCTGCTAAATGTGGTGGTAGCCTTTCCAATGCAAACATTTAGTTCTTCATCTAGTGAGAAGTTGGTGAGAACATTTAGTTCTTCATCCAGTGAGAAGTTGGTGTTAGGACAGAGGGTTCCACAAGATCCTTCAATTACCGTAGGTTTTACAGTAAAACCTACATAGCTGAACTTTTGGACTACTTCTAGCTGGTTTGCATTTAAGGTAATTGAAGGATCTTGTGGAACCCTCTGTCCTAACACAATCGTTATATTGATGCTGATGGTCAGAGCAAATGCCTGACAAGCAATTGAAAGGCGGTTCATGAGTTCTTGTAGTAGATTTCTATTATGGGCTATGAGAGCAGCATCATCAGCCAATAGAAGTTCCCTGGTTAGCACCTTTTTAACTTTGGTCTTTGACTTAAGTCGGGAGAGGTTGAAGAGTTTCCGATCTGATGTTGTGTGGAGATACACTCCATCTTTCATGTCCTTAAACGCACAATTCAAGAAGATTCGAAAGAGTGTAGGAGTAAGAACACATCCTTGCTTCACTCTCTGCTTTACATCTCAAAGCTGTCCAAAGTGGACTTGCCAAACTGTTGTGGAATGAATGTATAAGACTTAACAGGGTTGATGGGCATCCTATCTTTTCTAGTAATGCAAATAGACCGGCTCTGTTGACTGTGTCAAATGCTTTGATTAGGTCCACAAAGGTGATGTACAATGCTCTCTATGCAGAGAGCAAAACTGACTTACTAGGAGACTTGTGAATTATACCCTTTACAACTTAACCCTATAACAACTTTGGTAAAGTTAGTGATTATCCTTTAAAGTTATCTGGTGTTTGATTGGCAACCAGTTTTTCATCCTCTTCAACTATAGTAGGACTTGGTCTATATAGAATTTGGTTTGCCCAGGTAAAAATGCCTACCCGGGAAAGCTGCTCTCAGGCACAGATTGTCTCTGTATTTAGCACATTAGTGAAATAGAGTTGCACTAAGATAGAGGGAGCGACAGCAAAGACGGAGGTAGATAACTAATCACAGGTATACAGATTGGGTTGGGAACTTGCATTAAAAAACACTGAACAGTGTCTTAGTTTGTTTTATTGGGAAGACAACGTAAATAAGGGAAAACCTAAATTCAGTAGAGAAGTTCAGAAATCTGATATATTTTAAATGATAGGGTTTTGCCAGAGAGTAAAACCCACTGCCAGCAAGGAAGAATAGTTGGGATAATCTCTCCAATGAATAGGGTGAATCCTGTAAGACTCTTCCAGTTGTCATATATCCGAGAAGGAGAATATTCCAGCACATAGCTGACATGCTTTCAAATAAATAATTGAGTGAACAATCCATAAAAGAATCTTTCACAACACAAAATCAAATTGGTAGAGGTAAATCTTCATTGCTTCAAATCATAATTTGTATCTGCACTGATTCCTGTGATACATTGGATGGGGAGGGAAGTTTCTCTTATGCTTTGTCCCACTTAAATAATACACTGAAAGTAATGTGGGAGCAAATATAAAGAAATCTGGCCCTCCGCATAAATGTTAGAGAAAAAATCTGAAAATCATCTTATTTTCTGAAGTGTTTGTTGCATCTCATAGGCTCTTAATGGATTTTTCATTTCAGGAGGATGTAGCTGCAGAGAGGAGAAAGCAAACTGTAGTAGAGCAAGTGATGGTGGATCAGTTATCTAGGTAAGAGAATATACAAAGTATAATTAACACTGTAGAAGAATCAACTCTCTGAAAGTGTGCCCTACCTTGTGAAGGAAGTATTGTTTTGTTTTATTTTTTTTAAATTTGTGAACATTCTTTAAATTCTTTGATATTTTTGTAAAACTTGTGATGAAAATTATCAGCCTTCTAATTTTAAATGCCCGTCAGTATGATGTAAGTATCTCTCAGAAGAATTAAAATTTGTTAACACTTGCACCCTAATTTTAAGTAAAAAAAAAACAAAAAACAAAAAAACAAAAACAAAAACAAAACAAGGAGTCCTTATGGCACCTTAGAGACTAACCGATTTATTTGGGCATAAGCTTTTGTGGGCTAGAACCCATTTCATTGGATGCATGGAGTGAAATACAGGAGCAGGTATAAATACATGAAAGGTTGGAGGGTAGCTTTACCAAATGTGAGGTCAGTCTAACAAGTTAAATCAATTAACAGCAGGATACCAAGGGAGGAAAAATAACGTTTGAAGTGGTAAGAGTGTGGCCCATTACAGACAATTGACAAGAAGGTGTGACCGGTTTCAGAGTAGCAGCCGTGTTAGTCTGTATCCACAAAAAGAATGAATGAATTAATCAGCACAACACTCCTTTGAAGTAAGACAATATTGTTCCAGTTTTACAGAGTTGGCTCTGAGAGATTGAGTTGGCCAATGTCACACAACTAGGCAGTTAACACCCATGAGTTGGTAGGTCTTTGGAGCACTTTCGACAGCATTTTAGTGCCTTGAAGGAGGAAGGGTCTTGTGCTTTTGTTTGGTGACCCTCACCCAGCAGTATAAGTAACTGCACTGACTGTCTCTAGAAAGAACCAGAGGAAAGTGATAGAGCCTTTGCAAGGGGACAGAGGGAATGAAAATAACTTTGTGCTGCTTCAGATTGCAAAATACATTCTAATTTTTTTCTTATTTAAAAGTATATGTGATGAAATACAATAAGATGTGTACTAATGGACCATTCTTGCATTTCTTTGTGCTTGAAGTAACTGATTATCAGGCTTATTTTCCTTAATATACCTTAGGTAAGCACAAATAATGCCAGCCTGTGAAGTATGATTATATTACTCTAGCATTTACAAGAGTAAGAACAAAAGTGATCTACAAATTTATAAAAAGAAAAGGATACTTATGGCATCTTAGAGACTAACAAATTTATTTGAGCATAAGCTTTCATGAGCTACAGCTCACTTCATCGGGTGCATTCAGTGGAAAATACAGTGGGGAGATTTATATACACAGAGAATATGAAAAAATGGGTGTTATCATACACACTGTAAGGAGAGTGATCGGGTAAGGTGAGCTATTACCAGCATGAGAGCGGGGAGGGGGGCGGGAAACCTTTTGTAGTGATGATCAAGATGGGTCATTTCCAGCAGTTGACGAGAATGTCTGAGGAACGGGGGGGGGCGGGGGAGGGAATAGTTTTACTTTGTGTAATGACTCATCCATTCCCAGTCTCTATTCAAGCCTAAGTTAATTGTATCCAGTTTGCAAATTAATTCCAATTCAGCAGTCTCTCATTGGAGTCTGTTTTTGAAGTTTTTTTTGTTGAAGAATTGCCACTTTTAGGTCTGTAATCGAGTGACCAGAGAGATTGAAGTGTTCTCCAACTGGTTTTTGAATATTATAATTCTTGACGTCTGATTTGTGTCCATTTATTTATTTGTGTCGTCCCCCCCCACTCTCCTGCTGGTAATAGCTCACCTTACCTGATCACTCTCCTTACAGTGTGTATGATAACACCCATTGTTTCATATTGTCTGTGTATATAAATCTCCCCACGGTATTTTCCACAGAATGCATCCAATGAAGTGAGCTGTAGCTCACAAAAGCTTATGCTCAAATAAATTTGTTAGTCTCTAAGGTGCCACAAGTCCTCCTTTTCTTTTTGCGAATACAGACCAACACGGCTGCTACTCTGAAACCTACACATTTATATTTACCACAGAGCAATGGTTCTCAAACTTATGTGATTGTGCCCCATGTCTTTGTGTCTATAGTAGTTTACAGCCCCCTCCCCCACCCAAACACATACACCGACAAAAAATAATCAACATGCAACTCTCACTAAACATTTAAAACAGTAAGGTATTTAGTCAAACAGAGCCAGTGATCCATTGTAATAAGAGCAAAAGCAAAACTGTGATTGTGGTCGATGCTTATAATTAAATGTGCACACCGTGTTGTAGCAAACCGATTAATGTACAGATGGCAATGACTTTGTATAATACTATGCAAATTTAACAGAAATCTGTCAAAATGCACAGAACCATCTAGAGTCAAATGCACAGCACCACCTGAGGACCTGATATGTCTGGAGGAATCAGCTTTGCTAACTATTAATTGCTGTGGGTAAAATGTGCTCAGTAGCTTCCCCACCCTCCTAAAGCTTCTCATGCCCCCCAGAATACATTCTGCATACACACACCTGGGAGAGGTGCCCCTGAGTTTGAGAACCTCTGCCATAGAGTAATGTTGTTTTGTTTTTTTTTCGGTGAGGGCTGTAATAAGTGACCCAGAGCAAAGTACAAATATCAGTACTTACCAGAGAGATTGGACCTTTCCAGATCTTGGAACAGCACCGTTGCGCTTTAGAAAAAGAACGTTACATGAAACAAAGTAAGGGTTTTTTTGTTTTTTTTTGTGGTGGTGGTTTGGGATTTTTTGAGCTACAGGCTTATAGCCCTAATTTCAAGCCGTTGTAACTTTAACAAAACCTATTCCTTTCAGGCTGAAACTTTTCGTGCTTGGTCTTGTTTTCTTTCTCTTTTTTATTTCTTTTTCTTTTGCAGAATGTAGTAAAGTTTGTTCCATCCAGTTTTAGAGGTGCAAAAACAAGATCAGTGAGTTCTTTGAGTACTGCCTGTATGATCTTCATTATGGGCACTTTGTGTGCCTGGGATAAAACAGGTTGGAACTTTCTAGATAGCAGTGTCTGTGTTTCACATACATCTTGCATGTGTCCTTATGCTCCAAAGGGTGCACAGCTCCAACTTTTCATTTACTTCTGACTGCTGTAGGAAGTGAGCAGGAGCTCAATGCTAGCCCCATCAGCCCCACTTCATGAAAAAGTTGGGATTTTTACTTATATATGTAGTCTTGGAGGTATGATATTTAGTATTAGTTATTGCTACACTTTGCCAGTTTTTTTTTCTTTTTGGGTCTCTTTAGTTGTTTTTGGTTTTAGGCCTCCATTAAGCCTTCCTCATGCCATTTTATGTATTTTATCCATTACTATGGCTGAATCTAACAGCTTCAAGCCATGCCTTCCTGCAGTGGCACTATGGCTGTCTTAGATAAATGTGCTTTTTCTGCCTCAGGGAACGTTGTTTTCCTGATGATTCTTTGAGTGTAATGATTTACCAAAAGCACATGTAGAATGTGGAAGAACCATTTTAAACTTATGTGGGTATTGTCCCACAGTACAGATCTTCTAGAGCAGAGTTTCCAAAGCTTTTAAAAGCTTGTCAGCTGCCCTCTTGTCCTCCCAGGCAACTGTGCAGGCTTTTAAGAATCCATTGCACCTCTTAACTTACACATCTTTGTGTGTCCCCTCTCCCCTACACCCAACACACTTCAGCACTTCAGGAAATGCTGATGTACATCTTAATGTAATAGTTTCTCTCTATTCTTACATGTTTTGATGACCAGTGAAATAGTTGACATTTAAAATATTGTCACTACTATCTGAGTTAACACCAATTGAAATGGATGGGGCAGTCCACATTGCAGAGCTATTGTTTTTGCCTCTCTGCAAATGTAAGGCAGATATCTCTGCATCAGTTGCATTCAGGTACTCAATATAATTAAATTATAAGAGACTTACTTTCTTTTGAAAAAATGAAAGCTGTGATTTGGGGAGCAATTTTAAAGTTTTGCTCCAGTCCCCCTCGGAAAGTCTCTGTGCTCCCCACGGGGTATGCCTCTACTTTAGTAAAATTGATCTAGAGAAATGGAAACTGATGTTGACTGGACATTCTGCTACTGTGGTGATGAGAACCAAATAAGTTCCTAACTATATAGAGAGGTTCTGGAGTTGTTCTAAGTCAGGAATCAGCAGCCAAATGATTTCCATGCTGAAGAGTAGTTCAATAGTAAGGACTGATTAAGTCACTCTTTCTGATTCAGAGGCTGAGTGTTAAGCCATTCCCCAGGGGCTCTTCAATCTTACACTTGCATATCCTGAAATCCAGCATTGTAAATCCACATTCAGCTCCACTATTGAATGCCACTTCAGTGTTGAGATAAAGTAGAAGGTTTGTTAAGTTCTTAAGGGACTATTTTTCTGAGTATTGCTTTTCCAGCATTGGTTTTCCTCGAGAGAGCCAAGGAAAATGAATATAAAGAGTCAACAGATTTGTAACTCTTCTTAGCACATCTAAATAACCGTGATGGGATGTCTACCCACGTAGGTCTGACTGGGGTTAAGGTGGCCAGTTAACTGCCCAGGCTGCACCTTGAGGAGGAGCCAGGGTGCAGAGAATTAAGTAACTGCAAGCAGGCCCACTTGTGCAGGAACAGGTGGGCCTGTAAAGCCAGGTAGGGGGGGCTACAGATGACAGCTGCTGAGAAAGGGCAGTCACTCCATGGGAAGAGGGAGGAATGCTTGGGAGCTGCTGGGAAAGGCTTCAGGAAGACAGGCAGCAGTCACTTTCTGGGAAGGAGGAGGAAGCTTTTGAGCTGGTACACCCAGAGAAAGAAGGGGAACCAGGGTGTAGTAAGCAGTCCAGGAGCAGTGAGGCCAGAGAGAGGGAGCCAGAACTGCTGAGCTGACTGTCCCCAGATTGAAACCCGGAGAAGAGGGCAGACAGTGTGCAAATTGTGGACTGTGGTGTTGTCCTCCAGAGCTAATCACCAGAGTGACCAGGAGGAGGTGCCAGAACTGCAGTGAGTGAAGCACCCCGTGACAATAACATTGATCCCAAAGATATCCGAACTTGCTCTCCCTGCATTCCAGCTCTTTCATCTGCTTTGACTCAACTGGGAAGGGTAACCTGGATCAACTCATAACTAGGTTACAACAATCCAGGTTTATTGTTAGTTCTAGAAATGATTGATATTTAATGCAAAATTTTACATTTTTGGAATATATTTGTTGATAAATGTCTTGAATTCTTATAACAGAATAAGGACCAGATCAGCATTAACTGAAAATGTGCTTTCTAATAAGTTACGCTTTGATGGCAGAATTCTATCAAGGTAATCATAAATGTAATAGAACTCCTTTTTAAATCTGTGAGTAATGAATTATTTTCTTTTGCATATTGGAATAATTGCAATACATTACACATCTGTTTAGAAGTATGTGCTTATAATATGAACATTAGAGCCCTGCATGGGTCTAGTGTAGAGACTTGCAGTGAGACTGGGATCTCGCAGGTCCCAGAGGACCCGCTGCCATAATAGCAGCAGTGGGTGGGAGCGAGATTAAAAATAGTCCCATGCAGGGTTCTATTGTACATTACATAGATATGTGTAATTTTAATTTTCTTAAGGGGCTGCTATATGCTGACATAGTTTAGAACAGTCTTGAGGCTTATTTGACCCAAGAATCAGGGTTATATAAAGGTCCTTTCAGATGTCTTTTACTGCAGCCAGTGCTTTCTGGATGCAGCTGAGCATTCAGCCATTTGCTTCAGAGATCATGATGAACATAGCTGGTCCTAATATATGTAATCTGTCGGTTGAGTTGTGAAAATGCTTTCTGCATGTGCTGCACACCTGATTATGGAAGGCATTTTAAACAAATAGGCTAAAATTAAATTTAGATACGTGGCTGGAACCACACGCTAGATTGAACAATATTTCAAATTAAGCTAAAGCAATCAAAACCAGTAATAATCTTAAAATGATTATAATAATATTGCAGGGCATTTGCTATTGGACTGCTACTGAGGATGTATATTTCAAAATAGTGATATAGTCATCCCATTTCAGTTTGAAATAGATTACATTAAACACAAAACTCTAATGCTGCTTTTCAATTACCATTGTAGGAACGGGCGTGATGCTTGCAGAGAGCTGATTGGATTCTTTTTTATGTATGACAGATCTCTTACTGTATATGAGTATCGACAATTTGGAAAAAATAGGTAGGTTAAATAACTGTTAAAAATTCTCAAGAAAAAATTCTCCAGAATATATCCAGAAGAATTTACTTTCAAGTTTAATTATTTAAACTTATTTTAAATAATCTCACAGAACAAATGCCCTACCTTTCATTCAGAAAGGAGTTTATAGTCATCAGCATGGACAAAGAAAAGGACAACAATATGATCTTAGTGACTTTTATGTTGTAAGTATTTTTCTATTGAAAATATATCCACTCTGCTGCTGATTTGGAAATGCCACTTGAGTTGTTTGAATTCTGGCCTGAAGCAAAGACTCTAATCTAGCATTCAAGGGATTGATCCAAAGTATGCTGCAGTCAATTGAAGTCTTTCGGCTTGCTATGGTTGAGGCCCTAAGTCTTAAGGAGTCTGCACTAGAGGTGGTTGGGAATTTTCGACTAACTCATTTTTCGTTGGAAAATGCCAATTTGTCACAACCAAAACTTTTTGTGGAAACGTCAATTTCAATGAAAGTTTATTTGAAACTGATTTCTCAAGTTAGGATGGAATGTTCAGGGAGATTGAATCCCAGAATAGCCAGTAGCCCAATGGTTAGGGCACTCAGCTATGATGTGGGAGACTCAGGTTTAGGTCCCTGCTCCAAATCAGGCAGAGCAGGGACTTGAACCGGGGTTTCACATATCCCAGATGAGTGCTCTAACCATTTGAGCTACTATTCTGGGGTGGATGGTTTTTTTTTTTTTTTTGTTTTTTCTAAAATTGTGAAAGATTTTTGTTTTTCGTATTGTGAAATAGCAAATGCATTGAAATCTTTAGATTTTTAGAGGATGGGAAAACCCTTTCCTGCCCAGCTCTGGTTTGGACCATTGTGCTATATAAAAGCACCCACTCTCTGCCAAATACTAGAGATGTCAGTGGTAGTCTCAAAACACTACTGCGTGTTCTACTTTTTTCCACCAGCGGGCACAAAGCTGCAGCTGGGAAGGGGTTTGTAAACATATACTGTTGTTACAAAAGTGCGTAACTGTGAAAGGGGAGAGGGCCTGATGGCCAAGTAGAACAAAGTTGTGAGTTAGATCATTAGGTATGTGGCAGACATGCAGATTCTGATGGGAATTCATGTTCCTTCCATACAAGTACAGCTGCTAGCATAGAATTTGACTTACTGATTCTCTAACTTTTAAAATCTCATGTTTTGTGTTTTCAGTACTGAACTAGAAATGTGCCATATTCTAATTGTGTCCTAAAATAGCATTTTTTTCCTGTTAAAATTTTAAAAATTCTAGTTCTTCATGAATGTCTGGTGTAGTATGTTTTATAGAATATACAACTTGTTTATATATCATTCATTTGTTATCCCGTACAGGGTGCTAACCTGACTTTTCTGAGTTGCAATCTTAGCCTTCCAGAAAGTATTAAACAGAACCCAATACTTACCCTTCGTGTCACAAATATTGATGAAGCTGCAATGGATATTCTAAAGTAAGTGCAAAAGACTAGCTTTTCTGATTAATTTTTCTTTTTTGCAAATATCTTCCCAAATGAAGAATTTATATACAAGCTTTAAACAAATACATTTTATTGACTCTGCTAAAAGTTTCTGCATTTAGGCTCTTATTAGGAAGAACTAGACAGCTGAATGAAATGGTTTTGAAGTAATGTACAAAGGAGTCTTTAACTGTTGTAAAATAAAAGATTTACACTCCTTAAAGGTCTTATTCTTTGCATTTTGGTGCTGAACTTGAACTTAAAGACAAACTATCTAGATAGAAATCATATTTAAACCTTTCTGATGGTAACAGCTTAGATTACTTAATTTGAAAGAATAAGCCTTCTGCTTGGAACACATCCCTCGGCCCACACCGCTTCCCACAGCCCCCATTGGCCTGGAGTGGCGAACCGGGACCAGTGGGAGCTGCAATCGGCCGAATCTCCAGATGCGGCGGGTAAACAAACCAGCCCGGCCTGCCAGGGGGCTTACCCTGGTGGGCCGCATCCCAAAAGTTGCCGATCCCTGGAATAAATTGTAACTGGTGCACTTCCCTAACGATAAGACACCTCTTACAGTGCCAAGTTGAGAAACCTGAAAGCCAGAGAATGTAACCATGTAATCTCTCTCTAGTCCTTGCATCCGACGAAGTGGGTATTCACCCACGAAAGCTTATGCTCCAATACATCTGTTAGTCTATAAGGTGCCACAGGACTCTTTGCCGCTTTTACAGATCCAGAATAACACGGCTACCCCTCTGATACTCTCTAGTCCTTGTCATCTTAGTCAATGCAGACTAATAAAGGTTTGATTATCTTGGCTAGATTTGGCCCTTCGCTGACTTCACCAGCATGGCTGAATGTGGCAAAGAATGACTAAGAATATCACTTAGAGTATTTTATTTTTTTTTTTTGTCACTGACTTTGGAGTGTACCTAATGAGCGAGTGACTTTTCTGGTTTGGAAGATAACTTGAATAAACATCTGTAACTTTTTCATAATGAAATGTGAGTAGTCTTAATGCATTTCGCTAAGAACGTAGAGCCTGGTTGTGTCCCTAAGAGAAACTCTGTACATGGATCTTTCCCCTTCCGCACAGAAAGGAGATTCAGCCACCTGGGCAGCAGCATTTTCTCATCCCAAGGAGGTGCTGCTGCAGGAGGGCTGGCTGTGGATGTGTGGTAGGACTCCTCTTTTCTGTATTTGTTTCCTCTCTTCCCTATGCCCAGTGAAATCCAGGATGGAAGTGTGATATACTATATTTCTACAGTGGAAAACTTCTCTTGAAGGGGAATTCCTAAATTTATTGTTTCAAAATAGGCTTTGATAAATTCAATTGTTTCATGCATTAAAATAAGGGAACTTTTAAAAAAACTTATGTCACCTTTGTAACCACTAGATGAATGGCTAATCATTGAATGTACATTATTTTGTAAAGCAGACTCTCAGCTGAATCTCTCTGCAAAAGTAAACTGTCATGTATATTTAATGTCTTCCTCTGGATTTCTGGATTTCATTGTCAATACAGTAGTTCTTGCTACAAATAATTTTGTTTGAAGATTGATTCCATTACTGTGTGGTCTGAACCATTCTAATTCTATTAAGTGATTTTAAGATGTACTTTCATGGAATTTGTTGACTCAAATTATGGTGAGGAGTCGATGTTAGCTTATAATATATATTTAAAGATTTAAATCATCCTGTCCTATAAAAGCAATAACGATGCCACAATTAAGACAGTCATTCGGTATCTAAATACTTTATTAGAACAACTTAATTGACTATTGCTACAAATTTCATGTTGTCTATCGAAATGCCTAGCTATATAAAACCTGTTTTCAATTACAGTAATACACACTTTATGGCCCCATTGCTCTGCCATGGTGTAAAGGGGCCATACCATAAATGAGAAGCAGGCCCCTAAAATTTATAACTTATCTGCATATTGTAGTGTCCAGTAATATGTATCAATATGATATTTACAGCTATTTTTCCCTTCTAATTATGGCAAGGTTTTCACAAAATGCAGGACAAGAGTTTAATTGTTGATGATTCATGTAAGGCATTTTGCCCCTCATGAATATATTCTTTCTGCTGACAGCTTCTCTCCTCATTCATCACTAATAGTAATACTTCCCATCTTTTGGAATTCAGAAATGGTCTAGTGTTGTCCTGAAGACTTCAGGACTGAGTCTTGCCCTTCAGCTCAGGCCACTGAATTTTCTGCCTCAAGTGTCAAAGCAAGTTGGTGGTTCAGTTTCTCTCAACTGTTTTTGTTTTATAACTTTAAATTTTATTTGATTTTTGTGCAGTTACTTCATTTCAGTTTCTTTTTTTCCCTTCTCTGAGGTGAGGAATTACTGGAGTATTGAGGTTTTAACCCCCTTGACTTCTCTGGTACAACACCTCTTAAATGGTTTCCCTGTCTCTTCCATTGTGGCAGCAGAGTGCAAGCATTAAGCCAAGACCAAGAGGCGCTATAGGCAGTTTTTTAGGGGAGATATACCCTGCTGCCATAAGTCACTGATCCTGATACTGCCAGGACATGGGGGGGCTTTTTTGTTGGATAGATATGTAGGGCCTTGACTTCTGCCCAAAACGGTGAGGCCTTGTCTACACTACCAAGTTTTGTCACCAAAAGTGCCGTTTGTCGACCCAAACAGTGAGTGAGTACACACTGTGAGGTGACTTTTGTCGGGGAGAATGCCTGGTTTTGGTGACAGAATACAGCCATCCCCACAAGAGATTTACATCTTTCTGTCCACATTTTTGTCGAGAAAGTGCAAGTGTAGATACCACGCTTCATTGCATCGCTTTAATTGGCCTCGAAGAGATGACCCACAACGCCCATCCTGACCGCTCTGGTCAGCAATTTGAACTCCACTGCTCTGCAGCCAAATAAATAACCATCCTCCCCTCCCCCTTAAAAGCCCCAGGAATTTTTGAAATTCCATTTCCTGTTTGCTCGGTGTGGAGAGGTCTCATCACACATTCCCAGGTGACCATGGTGGGTTATTGCAGCAAATGCTCTCCCGCTTGGACCACTGCAGAGCTGTTGGATCTGATCAGTATATGGGGAGAGGAGGCTGTGCAGTCCCAGCTGTACCTGAGCTGCAGGAATTGGGATATCTACGGGCAGATTTCTTGAGGATTGTGTGAAAACGGCTATGATGGGGACACGCTGCAGTGCAGAGTGAAGATAAAGGGGCTGAGGCAGGCATACCATAAGGCAAGGGAGGCAAACCATTGCTCAGGTGTGTCACCTAAGATCTGGCGGTCCTATAAGGAATTGAATGCTATCCTCGGTGGCGACCCCACCTCCATTGCCAAGAGCCCCATGGATACTTCGGAGGGCATGGAGGCGGCAGAAAGAGGACCAAACCTGAAGGACGCAGTTATTGATGAAGAGGCGGCGTTAGATGAGGATGTGCAGCTCCCGGCAGGGTCGCCCAGTGGGGCAGGCAGCCAGGAACTGTTCTCCACTCCCGAGGTGTCTAGCTTGTCTCAGCAGTCACTCTCCAATTAGCAAGAAGCAGGAGATGAGACTCCTGGTAAGTGTCTGTGACTTGTGTAGTGCGGAGGTGGGTTCAGGGCATAGAAATGTGTGAGGCTGCCTGTGTTTCTATGAGCTGGACATTTCCCTGTATAGCTAATCAATGTGGCAGAACTGGTGTTGATGCACGCCAAGATCTCACAGGAATCCTCCAGAGAGATCTCCGGGAAACTTTCCTGGTGGTACTCAGCAATCCTCTGCCGAAGGTTCCATGGCAGAGCAGCTTTGTTCCTTCCCCCATTGAAGGAAACTTTCCCGTGCCATTCAGCAATCGCGTGTGGGGGACCAAAGCAGCACATAGGCAAGCAGCACAGGGAGCAGGGCGGAAGCCACAAGCGTGGAGTAGACATACCTTCGTTTCCCTGCTTACCCTTAACAGTGAGATTTCTGCTGGATTACCCCGCCTGTGGAAAAGTGTGGGAGAATTTTTAGAATTTGTTCCCTAGACCCTTGCAAAGAGTGTGCTCTTTTCCCCAGGTTGAGCGCCCTCCACTCCACCCCCCTCCCCCCCACCAAAACTCACTATGCTTTGGGTGTTCGCAGAGATGTGTGCCTGGCTAGGGTCAGTGAGAAAGTGATGGCAGTGTTGCAAAAGGTGTATTTAACTGAAATGTTTCAATGCTGAATTTAACAATCCCGCTTCTGTTCTTCACCAGATGTGGCCTTCAGAAACCCCCCACACACCCCGGCTGAGCATCTCTGCCAGATAAGAAAACCATCCAAGATGCAGCAAAGAAGACATGTTCTGGGAGGTCCTGCAGTGCTCCAACAGCTATGTCCTAAGCACCTTCAGAGCGGGTTATGCCATCCAGCTGCTCTCCAGCCTCCCTCTCCGTCCCTCTTCAATGACCCCTCACATGAGATACTGCTCCTCAAGCAGGTCTGCTCTGTGCTGGCAGTGGATGAGGGTCCGCCAGAATACCTGGTACTTCCCAATACCCAAATCCAAGGGAGGAGTAAGATCCATCTTCGGCCTTAGTGGAGTCAACAAATATATCCAGTACATGAGGTTCTGAATGGTCATTCCATCAATTATCCTCTCTGCGTTGTCTCAGAATGACTTGTTTGCTGCTGTGAACCTTCAGGACACCTACTTTCACCTGGTGATTTTACCAAGGCACAGAAAGTTCCTTTGGTTTGTCATGGCGGAATGCCACTTTTAGTACACAGTGCTTCTGTGATAAATAAAGTGTGTGTGTGGGAGGGGGATAGCTCCCTTTGATGGACACCCAGCCAGCCAGTTATCTGTAAAATCCCTCTTGGTAGCTGTTCTTTACTTGCTTTACCTGTAAAGGGTTAAAAAGACCCCCAGGAAAAGAAGGAAAAAAAAAAAGGCACCTGACCAAAAAAGCCAACGGGATGGTAGAATTTTTTAGAATTGGGAAAGAAACTTTCCCATTGTCTGTTCTCTGGGCTGGAGGGACAGAGCAGCCATGCTAAAAGCATCTTAAGCCAGGTATTTTCATAAATCATCCGATCATGTCTAGAACTATTTATCTGAACTCCAAATATGTAAGTAGATCAGAATGTTTAGCTAGATGCGATTAGGGTTATTTCTTTTATTTCTTATTGGCTTGTGGACTCTTCTGTGCTAATTCCAGATGCTTTTGTTTGCTTGTAACCTTTAAGCTAACCCCCCAAGAAAGCTATTTTTGGTGCTTGATTTTTGGAATTGCTCTTTTAAAATCTAACAAAAGCATAAGTTCCAGATGTATTTTCTTCCCATTTGTTTTTAATAAAATTTACCTTTTTTTAAGAACAGGATTGGATTTTTGATGTCCTAAGAGATTTGTGCATGTTGTTTGATTAGCTGGTAGCCACAGTTAATTTCCTTTGTTTTCTTTTTCAGCCCTTCCCCAGAGGGGTGGTGGTGAAAGGACTTGAGAGTACCCCACAGGGAGGAATTCCCAAGTGCTCCTTCCTGGTTTTAAAGGTGTTTTTTTGCATTTGGGTGGTGTCAGCGTTTACCAAGCCAAGGTCAGAGAAAAGCTGTAACCTTGGGAGTTTAATACAAGCCTGGATTGGCACGTATTAGTTTTTAAAATCCTTGTGGCCCCACTTCTGCACTCGGAGTGACAGAGTTGGGATTCAACCTTGAGAGCTTCCATTCGACCCCCTCTTCTAACCCTATGTTTTTACCAAATGCATAGTCATTGGTACAGCTTATCTCGGGAAGAAGGGGCTTTACATTTTCCTGTATCTGGCTGACTGGTTACTGAGAGGCAGATCCAGAGAGCAAGTTCTTGCTCAAATTAGCACCACACTGCACTTACTCGACCGTCTGGGTCTCATCTAAACACCGGAAAGTCAATCTTGGCTTCCACTCAAAAAATAGAGTTCATTGGGACTCTGTTAGATTCCATGCTGTCAAGAACATTCCTGCTGACTGACCATTTTCAGACAATTAGCCATCTTTGCCTTAGTCTGCAACTTCAGCCTTCCACGACAGTTTGAATGTGTCTGCAACTCTTGGGCCACATACAGGTGGTCCAGTTTGCAAAGTTGTGCCTTCATCCCCTTCCATTGCACCTGCAGAAAACACAGGTTTCTTGAAGCAAGGACTTCTCCTTCATATGGACCTGGACAACCTACATTAACAGCTTGGGCATCAGAAAAGATGTGTAGTTCAGTGGGATTTCTCGCATTAGTCTAATCAGTACTTTTTAGTATCCAGACAGAACTCAACCAGGAAATTTCATTAATTGATCTGGTCAAATTATGTTTCTGGTGTGAGGGGAAACAGAAAACTCTTTGGGGCAGGGATTGGCTCTTTATTTGTACAATGCCCAACACAATGGGGCCCTGGTGTCCTTATACTACCATAATATAAGTTATAATGATAATCACAAAATTCTGGTGATCTCAGCAACACTAGTCCTTCAACCATAGAAAAGAAGGTAACAGTTCTAGCATCATTCTTCAGGTGGGCTCCCCATTTGAGTATCATCAGGTGTTTAATCTGTCATTCTGACTAATCTTGACAAGTCTGTGGCAGGATTTTCTAGTTGCCATTAGGTCCAAAAGACTGAGTTTGGAATTGGTTTCTCTGTCCATTCAAGAACAACTCGACTATTGTTGTAGGAAAAAGTTGTTCTTTTAGCTCCGGAAGCCTTTCTGTTCAGAGTGAATTCTTCTTTCTACAATTTCTGTGAAATGATTCCTCCATCATTTTGTTGCAGTGCTTAGCACCTCTGAATGTTGAAGCCATAAATGGGCATTAGGGTTACAGGGCTAACTGCACTTCTGGTCCCTTGATTGTCTTCGTGAGCTCATCCTCTAGAGCCTTTACCCACCTCAGGGTGGAATTTTGCAATTCTCTTACTTTTAGTCAGGTTTGGGCTATGGTACCCTGTGTATCAACTGTTGTTACCCTGCAACTCTGACTGAGTTGGGAGACTGCAGCCAGAAATAAATAGTGACCACACAGACTTCTTAAAATAAATGTATTGTTTATTTAGCAGTAGAAACAAAGCACTGAAGGAAAAAAAGGTTTTAAAGCAGCGTACACACATCAATCTTGCCATTTGCTGATGGTAACCAAGGGAGACACAACTTTCAGACACCCCTGGCAGGTTCCTGTGTCTGCTAGATTCCCCTGAACAGCTGCCAGCTTTTTCTTGAGAGGCTGCTCCTTTAAATCCTGTCGGAGTTTTTTATTCTTCTGTGTTAGATGAGTCCTTTGGTTGTTCCTAGTCAGAACCAGTTTTGTAGGTTATCTGGAGACAGAGAGAATCAATTCTAATATAATCAAAACGAACAGTTCTGGCATTGGCCCTTAATGACTCTAACCTATCAGTTGATGGGTCAATTGCTGTCAGGAGCCATCTCCTCGTTCTAGACTGACCCCCAAATGCATTAAACCCATGTAGTCATACAGAAAACATATTTCAGTAACCAGGCCAACATATAGTATCAATAAGTTATTACAGGGCACTTCCAAATCAGTCAGATTACAGATCCCAGTTATTCCTTGTTCATTTCATTCTATCTAAGATAGAGGCCTAGGTCCTCAAAGTTGTTGCAGGCAAGATGTTAAAATCCTGCACCTGGGAAACTATGAAGGGGAGTCAGGACTCCCTCAACAAGGTCTATTGTGGCATTATGGAGAAAAGTGTATGAGAGTTGTCAGAGGAAAAATTGCAAAGTAGGATTCCATTCCGCTGCAGAATGGTAGGAAAATGTTGCTGGGTTTATTCCCAAATAATTCCTTAAATGACAAAACTCTTGCTCTGTTTGGAGGGTCTTCTATTTCTGCTAATTATTTGACTCTGATAATTAAAATTCTGCTTATCCTGTGGCTCCCTATTTCTGTGATTCATTGCTCACTGCTTCCCATTAGTGGTGAATGAGGAGAGAAGCTGTTCGGCAGAGTGAGAAATTTCTTGCCTGATAATTTTCTTTCTGTTAGCAGCTTCTCTTCTTATTCAATCCGCCCTACCAGTCTGGCAAATGACTGTAACACAATTTGTTGTAACAAATAGAAAATTTTCTCTAAATGGAGACCTAGATGTATAATTACCTTAAGGTTATTTATATATTCTATCAGTTTGTCATCTTAATGCTAATAATTGGTTGCTGGAGTATTTCTGCAGCTTTGGAAAAACTCATCTGGTGGCCTAAACTAAAGAGAGGGGCTTAGTACTGGAGCCTCCAGCAACACCATGGTTGCTGAATTCCACAGGTTAGAAGTGTTTCTTATTAGTGATGAATGAGAGAAACTGCTAACAGAAGATTATCAGGTAAGAAATTTCTCATTCCTACTGCTATCACACAAGAACATTTTGTATGCCAGTATATATTAAAGTTAAGGTACTCAGTGTGCTGATGAGTGATATAAGAATAATGGTATTTTTTTCTGTTCAGAATATTTTTGGTCACAATCTTTTTGTTAACTTTATTATTATGAACTGATTAATTTTAGAACTACTTCTGTGGGAATCAAGCAAGACATTACCCAGCAAGAGATTGATGAGAGCAGAGTTTTCAAGGTTGTTCAAGGTTTGTATACTTAACACAATTATGTTTAATTTTTTGTTAGTGTCATAGATTCATAGATAGTAAGGTCAGAAGGGACCATTCTGATCATCTAGTCCGACCTCCTGCACAGCGCAGGCCACAGAATCTCACCCACCCACTCCTATGAAAAACCTCACCCATGTCTGAGCTATTGAAGTCCTTAAATCATGGTTCAAAGACTTCAAGGAGCAGAGAAGCCTCCCTCAAGTCAACCATGCCCCATGCTACAGAGGAAGGCGAAAAACCTCCAGGACCTCTCCAATCTGCCCTGGAGGAAAATTCCTTCCCGACCCCAAATATGGCAATCGGCTAAACCCTGAGCATATGGGCAAGATTCACCAGCCACATACTACAGAAAATTCTTTCCTGGGTAACTCAGATCCCATCCATCTAATATCCCATCTCAGGGGATTTGGCCTATTTACCCTGAATATTTAAAGATCAATTACTTACCAAAATCCCATTATCCCATCATACCATCTCCTCCATAAACTTATCAAGTAGAATCTTAAAACCAGATAGATCTTTTGCCTCCACTGCTTCCCTTGGAAGGCTATTCCAAAACTTCACTCCTCTGATGGTTAAAAACCTTCGTCTGATTTCAAGTCTAAACTTCCTGGTGGCCAGTTTATACCCATTTGTTCTTGTATCCACATTGGTGCTGAGCTGAAATAATTCCTCTCCCTCTCCTGTATTTATCCCTCTGATATATTTATAGAGAGCAATCATATCTCCCCTCAACCTTCTTTTAGTTAGGCTAAACAAGCCAAGCTCCTTAAGTCTCCTTTCATAAGACAAGTTTTCCATTCCTCGGATCATCCTAGTAGCCCTTCTCTGTACCTGCTCCAGTTTGAATTCATCCTTTTTAAACATGGGAGACCAGAACTGCACACAGTATTCTAGGTGAGGTCTCACCAGTGCCTTGTATAACAGTACTAAAACCTCCTTATCCCTACTGGAAATGCCTCTCCTGATGCATCCCAAAACTGCATTAGTTTTTTTCACAGCCATATCACATTGGCAGTTCATAGTCATCCTATGATCAACCAATACTCCAAGGTCCTTCTCCTCTTCTGTTACTTCTAATTGATGCGTCTCCAACTTATAACTAAAATCTAAATGAGCACTAACAAAGTTTTAAATAATTTCTTTTTTAAAGGAAATAAACACATGCAAGATATTTGTTAGTACAATAATTATTACTACTGGCATTAGACAACATAGAAAAGGAATATATGTCTTTCACTTTCTGCTCTAATGTATATGTTCTTTGAGAATTTTCATTTTTTTGACAAAAGAAAAGCCCAGCACAAGCTATGTGTAGATTAGTTACAAATGTAATGTGTAAAATGTTGCTTTCAGTCATGACATTGCGTACGAAATAAAAGTTAAGAACCCCATTCATGTGACACTGAATTTTAATATATTTTGCCCATTTGTCACTGATACAGTATTGAGAAAATAGCTTTATGTTGGATAGCTCTTTTGGTAATTCTTAATACACTGAATGTGTTCTAGATTTCCATACATGATAAATATTTTGCTTACAAATAAAGATGTCAGTGCACATTTATTTGTGTTCACTGGAAGATTTAATTCATCTGTACACTGCAATTGATAGATTTTTGGAGAGAAGACTTTGCTGTTTCAAATTAACATAATTCTCTTCAAGCAGGACTACATTAATGCAAAGTAGGAACCTTTAAGTTCACGCTGATAGGGTCCACATGGGGGATTCACAGTGCAGCATTTTGGTGTATACTGCTATTCACATCTCGCATTCCAAACTGCAGGGCAGTGTTGAGAGCCCTTATACTTCAAAAACAAGAGAACTTGGATGCATGGATGTGCTGTTTAACAAGCAGTGTGGTAAGCGGGAGTTTTTTGGAAAAAGACCTTCAAAACATCTTCATGTAAACATTGTTTCCTTTATTTCTCCTGATGCTTAGGTATACTTAAAGACAAGCTAAGTAAAAGGGGAGTTCGTGTTGTAACAGGATTAGGAAAATACTTCCGAGAACTGGATCGGAAGAGAGATGGCGCTTTCTCTAAGGCAGTCTTTAAACAAGCTCTAACAGTATTTCATTTAGAAGTGCCTGAAAAGGTAAGTCTTGATGCAACTGTAATCAAGAGTGTGATCCCAAAGCGATTGTCTTCTAAAAGTTTATGGAGTTGCTACTTGCCTTCATTTAAATGTGCAGTTTGATAACTATATTTGCTGCTTTTTTGTGGTTTTCAGGACTTCTATTTCCAGTCCCATATGAAACCCTTTTTTTAAAAGGAACAGTCAGGCCTTCTTTAAATATCTTAAAGAAGCAGAAAGTGCACAACCCAATTTTTTTTCTTTTGCGGGTCTCCTTTAAAATACTAACAATAAAAAAAATTCCTGGGGCCTAATTGAGAGAGAGCTAATATACGTCCAGTTGATAGGTAGGGTGGGAGAAACTTGCTTAAAAAAAGGTTAGTGACTGATTGGTAGCTTACGATTTCTGTATCCTTAATTGATAGTCTAGACTGCAATAAAGAAACTATTCCATGTATTAGATTGGGTGGTAGAGTCCCATTGCCAAAATAGATTACTCCTGAGGGAATTCTGAGCTACTGTGCCTGTGCATAATTAATGAGTCCCACATATTTTTAATTGTGCAGAAAAAGGTCTGTGAAAATGTTGTTGCAGTTCTGCCTTTTGCCCACCAAAGGGAGATGTGGTGTAAGAATAGCAGCAGCTCCCAGCAGAAATAACTTCTGCAGTTCCGCCTTTTGTCCACAAGAGGGCCCTGTGGTGACAGAACAAAGCAGCAGCTCCTCACCAGTGAGAGATGAGAGTCCCACCTTCGTTGCAGCGGGCCAGGTCAGGAGACCGGCTATGGGGAGACAGACTGTGGGGTACTGCGGGGGTCAGACAGATGCTTATAAGGGATAGTGAGGGAGGACAGACTGAGGCAGGGGCTGAATGGAAGTGGAGGCACAGTAGGGAGAGAGGTGCAGGGGCCACATGGTGATAGGGGAGGGGTGCAGAGCTACATAGGGACAAGGTTTCAGAATAGCAGCCTTGTTAGACTGTATTTGCAAAAAAAAAAAAAAAAAGTACTTGTGACACCTTAGAGACTAACAAATTTATTTGAGCATAAGCTTTCGTGAGCTACAGCTCACTTCATCGGAATGCATCTGATGAATGAGCTATAGCTCACGAAAGCTTATGCTCAAATAAATTTTAGTCTCTAAGGTGCCACAAGTACTCCTTTTCTTTTTATAGGGACAAGGGGTGACTGGGTGGGGGACAGAGACACATGGGGACGGGGAAGGCAGACAGGGACACATAGGGACAGGGTGGCTGGGTGGGGGCACAGAGCTACATGGGGTTGGGGAGGGTGTGCAGGGCCACATGGGGATGGGCGGAGTTGGTGTCTGAGGGGGATGAGGGACACATGGACAGGGGGTGCATGGACACATGGGGACAAAGGCAGATGTACCTGACTGAATGGGAGAGGCTGGTGTCAGCCAGGGTCTTCATGGGGGAAACTCCCTAAGAATCCCTCCCATGCCCCTCCAACTTGTTCCATACTTTTTCCTACCCACACCCAACAACCCTTCAAGTTCACACCAAGGCTCCTTCCCAGCAATTTACTTCCCTCTCCCTCAGCTCCTCCATTACCCCGGACTCCCCCAAGCTTTGCACTGCTTCTGAGGGGTGCGGGAAATACAGTTTTGTATTATAGTTTAAATGAATTATTATTCAGAGTTCTGTATTAATATGCCCAGTAAGGAGTCTATTTGTCAAAAAAAACATTTTGTGAATCTTTTTTGTTGTCTGCATTGTTACAGATGTACTTGCTGACAGGTATTTTGAAATAAATGACCAAAAATAATTGAAACTGGTGCGATTATATTGTGTTGTTTTGACAAAATATGCAAATTTTTACAGAATTTTAAAATATTGTGCAGAGAATTTTTAATTTTTGTTGCATAATTTTTTTGGGGGGGAGCACAGAATTCCCCTGGGAGTAATAGATGTTGACAAGCTGTTAGTTAAGGATCTCAGGAATTCTCTACTCTCTTACCATCCAGGAAGGGCAGGGGTCAGTCATATGTGGTGTCTCCGATTGCCATTAGTGCTCCCATGACTGTTGCTTGTGTTACTGTCCTGAGTTCTTGGAAAGAGGTTTGCTTCAATTGCTGCTCTTGGCTGGTTTTGTTGATGTTGAGGGGAGATGGATTTAAATGATCTTCTCTGTCAAATAAGATAATTTCTTGCAGCAGGAGGTCCTGGGTTCTGAGATTGAGTAAAGACAGGCTGAGTTTATCAAGTGGTTATTTAGTCCTGAAAAATTCTGTGGGGTATGATTTTGCTGCATCTCTGCTACAGGAGAAGTGGGATTTATTTGCCTCCTAAATAGCAGTAGCATAGGTTTTAAAGCTTTTATTGGTTCTCAGTAAACTTTGGGAATTTCAGAGGGTTTCAGAGGGTATCCTCCTAGAGCAGGAGTGGGCAAACTTTTTGGCCCAAGGGCCACATCTGGGTGGGGAAATTGTACATGGGGCCATGAATGTAGGCAGGGCCAGTGCAAGGATACTTTGCTCCCTAGGTGAAACTTACACTGTGCACCTTCCCCCACCCCGCACATGGGATTTGCTTCTCAATGAACCAAAGGAGCCTTTATAGACCCCAGGGGCCAGCTGTGCCCAGCAGCAGCTCCCCAAACCAGGTTCCCCCACCACACCTCCTCAACTCCCCTGGAGGGTGCACAGCTCCCCCACGAGCCCACCCCACCCCGGTGGCCCCCTCCCCGAGTCCACTCATTGGCTTTGCCAGGCTTGGGCCACTGCAGCAGCTCGGCAGGGAGGAGCAGCCTTCCAGAGGCACCAGAGAGCCAGAGCGTCCCGCTTGCGGTGGTGGCGAGCCCCAGCCATGGAGGAGCTGGTGCGTCGCAGGGGGGCAGCAGCTCTGGAAAGGTGGCAGCACCACTAGTGGGGAGCAGCCGCGCCCCCCCACCTCTCCTGCCCAGGCTGCGGCCTAGCGGATGCATGCGCCCCCCTCATCTAGGATTACCATATTTCAACAATCCAAAAAAGAGGACGGGGGAGAGCCCTGCCCTCATCCACTCCCCCCCCCCATCCCCGCTCCTTGTCCCCTGACTGCCCCCTCCTGGGACCCCCAACCCTAACCCTAACCCTGCCCCCTAGGTCCCTAACCCCTACCTGTCCCCGACTGTCCCAACCCCATCCCCACCCCCAGACAGACCCCTGGGACTCCCACGCCCCTTCCAACCACTCCCCGTCCCCTGACAGGATCCCCAGAACTCCTGACCCATCCAATCCTCCCCCTGCTCCCTGACTGCCCCCCGGCCATGGGACTCCCCTTACCATGCCCATGCCGGTCAGACGCTGGCTCCACATGGAGGCAAAACACGCTGCTGGGCTGCCACACGCACAGCCCGTCCCCCGCAGAGTGCTGAGGCTCACACGCCTGGGAGCCGCAGAACCCAAGTGCGGAGAAGGGGGGAGGCAGGGGGCGCATGGGGCCAGTGCCCGCATGCATCCGCTGCAGGAGCTCCTGGGGGTGGGGGGATGCCAGGCTGTAGCCTGGGCAGGACGGGCCGGGGGGCGCGGCTGCACCCCGCTAGTGGCACGGCTGCACCCCGGTAGTGGCGCGGCTGCCTTTGCAGGGCTGCTGCCCTCCTGCGCCGCACTGGCTCCTCCATGGCTGGGGCTTGCCACACCTGCAAGCCAAAGCTCTAGCTCTCCGGTGCCTCTGGAAGGCGGCTTCTCCTTGCTGAGCCAGGGCACCGCTTTTTGGAGCCCCCAGCCACTTGGCGCCCTAGGCAACTGCCTAGTTCGCCTAGTGGTTGCACCAGCCCTGAATGTAGGGCTGGGGCAGGGGGTTGGGGTATGGGAGGTGGTGCGGTGTGCAGGAAGGGGCTCAGGGCAAGGGGTGCGGAGCGGGAGGGGGTTCGGGGCGGGGGTTGGGGTCCAGGGTGCAGGAGGGATTCAGGGGGCAGGCTCCAGCCCGGCGCTGCTTACTTTGAGTGGCTTTGGGGTGGTAGCAGTACACAGTGGGGCTAAGGCAGGCTCCCTGACTGCCCTGTCCCCGTGCCGCTCCCAGAAGTGGCCAGCACGTCTGGCAGTGGCTCCTGGGGTGGGGCAGGTGGCTCTGCTGCGCACGGCCCTCGCCTGCGGGTACCACCCCCGAAGCTCCCATTGGCCGCGGTTACCCATTCCCGGCCAATGGGAGCTGCGGGGAGCAGTGCCTGCAGGTGAGGGCAGCACACAAAGCCCTCTGCTTCTCCCTCCCTCAGGAGCTGCAGGGACGTGGGGCCAGGGCAGGCAGGGAGCCTGCGTTGGCCTCGCTGCGCCATGGGACTGGCAATCCCACAGGGTGGGATAGTTTGCCCTCCCTGTCCTAGAGGGTGGGATCAAGCCCTTAGTTCTTGCTTTAACTACCGGTGGTCAGTCTGTCTTACATAATTGTTTGTATTTTGGTGAATGCAATTGCAGTCTTTCCTTAATAATGTGATTCTCTTACTAATTTGTAATATAGTCTATTGTATATGGAGCTGACTAGCTTATGTTCAGACAGCTCTTGTAAGATGTAACTCTGGAAAGTCACTCTTTTCTTTAAATTGCAGGATTTTGAGTCTTTGTGGCTTATTCTTGATGACAACTGTAATGATAAAGTCGATTATGGGGAGTTCACTCGCGCCATTATTGGGGAAATGAATGAGTATCGAAAAGCATTTGTTAGAAAAGTAAGTTCATTTTAATTATTCTAAATATGGATATAACAATATAAATTAGAAAAATCTGAAATTGTTGAATGCCTGTTTTTGATCAATAATATATTAGTTTTTGATATTTTTTTTTTTTTGGTTAAGTTGTGTATCTGAAATTTAGGCATCTAAGAATGTCGTGCTGGTTTGTTAAACTAATCTAAATTTAGATTTAAAGGGCTGCGTCTGCTTTGCTTGTGTGGAACTACTCAGTTTTGATTTCTGCAACTGGCATCAAAAAATTTCCATTATTTCATGAGTTTAGTGTGCTGTCTATACTTACCCATTCTTACAGTGTGGTCTAGTGGATAGGTCACTAGACTGGGACGCAGAAGAGCTACCTTCCATTCCCGGTTCTGCCATAATCCTGTTGGTTGATTTTGGGCAAGTCACGTCAGCTGTGTGCCTCAATTTCCCCTTCCGTCTACATTTTAAGAAGGGGATAATGACACTGACCTCTTCTATAAACCATTTGAGATCTACAATTGAAAAGCACAGTGTGAGCGCAAGATATCACTTTTATTTATTTAAAGTACCATTTTGTGAGATGGTGCATGTATGAAAACTGGATAGATGAAGGGATTGGTAATGTAATTTGTGGAGCCTTTCATTTTCTAGGACCATTGTTAGAATCCACCCCATATTGTAGTGACTGGAAGTTGTTAAATACTGAGAACAGTGCCCTGCTTTTTGGTATCTTTATTCCTAGAGGACCTGGTTTTCCCAGTCTTGAGTCCCACACTCTGTGAGTAATACCACTGAAATAAAGATTATATTACTAGTGCTAGTAGTCAAGTATCAAGGGGTAGCCATGTTAGTCTGTATCCACAAAAACAACAAGGAGTCTGGTGGTACCTTAAAGACTAACAGATTTAGTTGGGCTTAAGCTTTCGTGGATAAAACACCACTTCTTCAGATGCTAGTAGTGTCAATGCAATACGGTTACTGGAAATTTAACTGAGTTCTTTTTCTGCCCCATATAACTAGTTGTCAATTAGTAAAAGATTCTGTAATCTGTTCTTGTTGTTGCAAAAGGCAGAGACAATACAGCTTGATTTCAGATCCTAGGTTGAATCTGTAGTATTAGTGGGGAAAAAAAGGTGTTTAAATTTTTATATAGAAGTCACCTGAGAAAAAATAACTATGGAATCCCACAATGTTTTGAGTCAGTTTTCTGACTAAATTGCAGGCTGAGATTGCTCATGTAAAATATGTAAGTATTTCAGTAAAAGTGCAAATCTATTATATTGGACCTAAAAATATCTGATGTAATTAAATACATTCATGTAATAATTTCTGCTAACTTCTGTACCGTATTTCCTTTTTATCTTTGCTTAGGCTTATATGAAACTTGATTTCAACAAAACTGGCAGTGTACCTATGGTAGATATCAGAAAGTGTTATTGTGCCAAGAAACACTCTCGAGTGTTGTCAGGTAATTCATGTAAAAAAGAAATATTTTAATTAGTAAACTGATTTTACTTGTTAGCAGAAATACAGTACCTGTGAATTGTTGCTGTTATTATAAACTAGTGGCTTGGACTTGAGGTTGTTAATTAGAATTATTTTGTCATCTGGTCAAAACACCTAGACAAACACCAGTTAGGAAAGCTCTAGTTACTACTTAGTCCTGCCTTGAATGCAGGGGAGGGGATTAGATAATCTATTGAGGTCCCTATCAGTCCTATGCTTCTATGATCCTGTGGTCACCTGTAATTTGTCTGTCTTATTAGATCTGACCAGGGAGTTATAGCCTAACTTCAATACCTGGATAGATACTGGACCAAATTGTTAAACAATCAGAGTATAAGCACCCACCAGGTTATAAGAAATAGCATGGATTTGTAAAAAATATCATGCCAAACCAACCTAATTTCCTTCTTTGACAGGATTATTGGCACAGGAGATAAGGAGGAAGTAGTAGGCGAAGTGTATCTTGATTTTAGTAAAGTTTTGATACAGTCCCACATGAATTCTCATAAGCAAACTAGGGAAATGTGGTCTATATGAAATTACTAAAAGTAGGTGCACAACTAGTTGAAAGACCGTACTCAAAGAATAGTTATCAATGGTTTACTGTCGAAAGGGGAAAGGTGTATCTAGTGGGATCCTGCAAGGGTCAGTCTTGGTTCCGATACTATTTGATATTTCCATTAATGACTTGGATAATGGAGTGGAGAGTATGCTTATAAAGTTTGTGGGTGACACTAAGCTGGGAGGTGTTGCAAGCACTTTGGAGAACAGAATTAGAATTCAAAATGACCTTGACAAATTGAAGAATTAGTCTGAAATCAGTAAGGTGAAATTCAGTACATTCAAGAAGGGAAAAATCAAATGCACAACTACAAAATGGGGAATAACTGGTAGGTGCTAATACTGCTGAAAATGATCTAATGGTTATAGTGGATCATAAATTAAGTGTTCATCAATGTGATGCAGTTGTGCAAAAGGCTTTTACATTCTGTGGTGTATTAACAGGAGTGTCCTATTGAGTTATGGGAGGTAATTGTCCTACTCTGCTTGGTACTAATGAGACCTCAACGGGAGTACTGTGTCCAGTTCTGGGTGTTGCAATTTAAGAAAGATGTGGACACATTGGAGAGAGTTTGAAGCCACGATAGATCAAAATGCACTATGGATAGTGCAAAGCAGCAGGGTCTACACGGGCACTTAGTGCATGGCAGGCTTGTGGGCAGTAGATTTATACCCTGGATTGCTGTGCACTGAATTGCCGCAGAGACCAGCTCTAAACGTATTCAGGATTGAAGCTACCTTCTGAATAAACAATTAATAATTTTCTGGGATATGGAGTTCACTAATCCCTTTATAATTTGAAGTATTTTTACAGTGTGTAGCCGATTTTCTTTTCAGGGCTATAAAACAGAATTTACAAGGTTTAAATCTCGTGTTGAAGAAAAAGGACTTTAAATCATAGAAAAAATCCAATTGCAAGAACACACTTCCATAGAACAAATTAATATTGGATTATTTTTATCAGTAATATTTCCTAATTCCTTGAAATATTTTGTGTAGTTTATAAGACTAGCATAGTCCATCTATCTCTAGATTGTATCTAAAAACTCAGAATAAACTCCAGCTCTTGCAAAAATCAGTGGGTTTTCTATTTGTTTTTTTAAATACCTGAGTTGTTTCCAAAATGCATAAAGCCTGAAGCATTCCCATATATTAAAGTTATTCTGTTGCCCTATCATAGCACTGTTGAGTAGAATCACTCTGTCCCCTTCATGGAAGAGACAGGAAATTTTCCAAGGGATTGCTTTAGGACTTCATAGAATAGAATACATTCAAGCTGCATGAAAAAAATATTTCAGCATTTGAGAAACTTCAAGCCTGTTATTTCCAAACAAAGTGTTCAAACAAGTTTGTTCAAATTACTTCATAGTTCTAAAAAACTGGATGTATTAAAAAGGGGACTATCTAATAGCAGTCAGGAAGTACACAGCATTGGTAAGATTGCTGCTGGGAAACTGTCCAGTTCAGATGTCCACACTTCAAGAAAGATGTAAAGATTCTGGAAAGAGTTCAAAAGAGGGCCACAAAAATGGACTGGAAAACAAGCTTTACAATGAAAGGCTTAAGGAGCTCAACATATTTATCTTATTGAGAAGACTGAGAAGTGACTTAATCACTGTGTATAAGAGAGACTATATGATAGTGGGGGCTTTTCAACCTTGCTGACAAAGGCATAGCAAGATCCAGTGTTTTGGAAGCTGAAGTTAAAAACCTTGACATATGAGGCAGTTTACTAGCAGTGAGGGTATTTATACATTGGAAGAGCTTACTTGGGTGGAAGGGTGAGTGATGGAATTCACTTGTTGGTGGAATTGTTTAAAACAAGTTTAGAGATCTTTCTAAAACTTATGCCTTAATCCATCTTTTGGGACAAATTCTGTGGCCTGTGTATGCACAGTTTGGATGATCATGTGGTGGTCCCTTCTGCCTCTGAAATCTGTGAATTTTCCTCTTTATCCACTTCCTTTATGGGCTGTGGGGAGAACAAGATTGCCTGCATTGCCCTCATCATGCTCATAACAGTGGCAGCTCTGCACTAAGATAATGACTAATCAAATCTTATGCTTCAGGGCTTCAGCTGGTGGCCGGCAGGGGTTCGGAAGCAATGCTTTTTTCTGAAGCACAATTGGCCAGATGTATTCTGGGTTTTTCTTTCACCTTCCTCTGAAGCAGTAGAGATTGGCCGCAGCTGGAGATGGGACAGCAGATGTGGTGGAACAGTGCTCTGAGGTGGCAGAAAGAATCCTCTTTCTTAAATGCCTGGCTGGTGTGTCTTGCTCGCATGCTCAGGATGAAACTCCTAACCAGATTTGGAAGTAATTTTCCTCCAAGTCAGATTGGCAGTGACCTTGGGTTTATTTTTTGTCTTCCTCTACATCAGTGGTTTTCAAAGCCGGTCCACCGCTTGTTCAGGGAAAGCCCCTGGCAGGCCGGACCAGTTTGTTTACTTGCCGTGTCTGCAGGTTCGGCCGATCGTGGCTCCCACTGGCCGTGGGTCGCTGCTCCAGGCCAATGGAGGCTGCGGGAAGTGTCGCGGGCCAAGGGACATGCTGGCTGCCCTTCCCGCAGCCCCCATTGGCCTGGAGCAGCGACCCACGGCCAGTGGGAGCCGCGATCGGCCGAACCTGCAGACGCGGCAGGTAAACAAACTGGTCCGGCCCGCCAGGGGCTTTCCCTGAAAAAGCGGTGGACCGGCTTTGAGAACCTCTACAGCAAGGGATGTGAATTGCCTAATAGGGTCATCTAGGCCTATCTCACCTAAGCAGTTCCTTTCCATTGCAGAAACCTTGGGTGGCTGCAGATTTGGGGATGGAAATAAATTTTTTTCTGCAGAAGCCTGTCGGTGGCTCCCTATGGGGAGGTTGTTAGGAACAGATCCTGCAAGGGGCTCTCCTAAGTTAGAAAGTGTCCTTGGGGAAAGTGAAGCATGCCAGAGTTTACAGTAATGGGGACAGATTCTGCACAAGTTAGGGGTCCAGGAGCCTGAAGTAGAAGGAGGGCCTGAGCCTCTCATATACATTCAGTTCGCCACCTGGTGTGGCAGGTTGATACACCTAAAACTAAGAGGAAAAGAACCACTCTGAAACACCTGCTGGAAGAGAAGGTGAGCCCCGCGTGAAGGCTAAAGGAATAACTGTCCAAGGAAGGAGGTGACATCTTTGGAGAGAGGACTATTACTTAAGTATAATTCTTAGTTTTTGAGATACACTTCAGTGGGCTGCCACCCATTTGCTCTCCTACAGAGTATTTTCTACTATTCAGCTTGCATACTGGAGTATTTTTCCATTTAACATGATTTATTGTTGGAGTATTTTTCCTTCCTGCTCCTAAAAGGAACTAACCAAGGAAAGCTATGGGACAGTATTGGCATTGAACAGGTATCATGGTAGATGTCTTATAAGATTCTCTAACTGCTAAGAACTCTGTAGTTAGGGGAATTACTGACTGGCCTCATGCTTAGACCAGGGACTCTCAGGGTGAAATTCTGGCTCCATTGAAACTTCACTTCGGAGGTGGTAATCCATTCAGACTGTATCTTCAGAATTACAAATATGTTACTTCTTTTCTATGCTAAAAGTAATTTGGGATGTAATCTTGATCAAGAAGAAATCACTTTGTGTGTTATAATCCAAAAACTCATTTAGAATGCAAACTTTATTTCCTAAGATGTTTCTAGAGCTCTGAATTTGTATTGCACTAAAACACATTCACTTAATCACAAAGATTAACCTTTCAGTAATTTAAAAGTGTGCTACATACTGCAGTCCTTTGAAGAAGCCTCTGATCTCTCTCCATTTAAATCTATTTTGGACTGATGTACTGAGGAGGTGGTGGTGGTGGTGGTGATGATAAATGTGATGAGATGTCCTATGTTATGAAGATGAGACAGTTCTAGTAGCCTAAATCAAGTGAAAACAAATCTCCACTATTCAGATTGCATTACCCATGTATAGTAAACTAAATTCTGGTTAAAAGTAAAGACAGCAGTCATTTCTTTTGACAAATACATTTTAAAATCAAAATTTTGTAGTTTGCTAAAGGAAAAAATCTACACAATTTAAAAAGTTTTTTTCTGTAACTATATCATATGCTTCATATTGAGTGTTCCTGAGAATGTGTTTAATGGCAAGTAATATTTTAACAGGTGATGCCACAGAGGAAGAAATTAAATCTTCATTTCTAGAAACACTAGAGGATGCCTGCAGCAATTCCGGTGAAGTGTCATATTATGAGTTTGAAGATTACTATGAAGGATTAAGTATTGGAATCATGAATGATGAAGATTTTGTTAATATTTTAAAGAATGCTTGGGGAATTTAGAACTGAAGAATATATAGAATGTCATAAAACCCCCACTCCAAAAGAGGAGTAAATTAAGTGAGGATTTATTTTTGATATGAGTTACTTTTTGAATGAATGTTTCAAATTTGTTTTAATAATCTGAAAATATTTGAGTAAATTTTCAGAATGATATACAAGTTGTACATAAATCTCCCTTTGAATATTTTTATGTACATTTTGTGTTTTATTAAACTGTAAAATTTATAATGGCTTTGTGCACTTCCATCTGGCAGCAAGATCACTTGTCTCATTAAATTTACTGTAGTTTATTTTAAAAACAGTAATCTAGAATATAAACATAGGTGAAAGGATACATGCAAGAGAAAACTTACTATGCATCATAAGTACCTGTTGTATGATGTATTGTTGAGAAGCTTTAGATTTGACTATCTATGTTATATATGAACACTGTGGGTTTTTTTTCTCTAAAATGTGTTGCTCATAAAAGAGGACATTTGTTTTATGAAATGCGTAGGGCCAGATTCTGCTTGGCTCTTACGTTGATGAGAAGGATGCAAGTCATCCCTCCCTCCAAGTTGGGGAGAGATGCACAATACTAAAAATGCATAGAAAATTAAGAACAGTGCATACCTTCTTTTAATGTTCTAATTTTCAGAGCAAAATAGAGCTTGTTCTGAATATATTTACTGATCTTCATCAGACATAGTAGATTGAACCACAGGTTCTCCAAAGATGTTAAAGAGATGCTTTTGACTAGAGTTTGGATATATTGTGCATATAGGTTGGAGAAATGTGTTCCAGGGCCTGTCATGTACTTCAGGCCTTACAACGTTTTGCTGAATTGTTTTTTCAAACAAATAATAGATTTACTCTTTCTAGATTGTGACTTGCATACAGTCTGCTGCTATGATAGTTATTTTTGGTGGAACCTTAATGGTAAACTCCTTAATTCAAACTGATAGGTTTTTCTTTTTTTAACCTTTCTAAGAAAGCAGCAATTACAACTAAAAAATTAAATTTCAAGTCCACACCCCGCTCAAATTTTTCTTACTACTGTAAATATTTAATCAGTTGTGCCTTTTAATAAAATATATCTTGTAAATCCTGAAAGATTCATTGTATTAAGAAATGGAAAATGCCTTATTGATTTTTTTTCTAATTATATTTCATAATAGTCTTGGTGAAATATCTTTAACACTAGGGCCAATTTGGAATCAGACTATATATGTTCAGTCTTGTGCTGTTAAAATGTAGTTTGCTTTGTACTTGTCTGATTGCATTTTGATTTATGATCTGTCATGTGTTCTGTGGACAACACAAGTTTCTTCTGTCAGACAAAACTTGTTGCTCACAGGAATTTGAGGACAACCTTGAGATTTGTTGGACTTTGGTCAATCTCTTTGTCAGGCTGGTTTATTCTATCTATGTAACCTTTTCCTTTGCTTATTTTTTTAACTCATGCCCACTTATTGTCTGATTGTTAGTTTCTTGTAGCCCCTGCTCATTTTGAATCCTTGCTCATTTTTAACATCTCTTCCTGCTGTATTTACTAGTTTTATGTTTAACTTTCCGTTTTTATATTTTTAATGTTCTGTTTCTGATTTTTGTTTGTTGTAACCATTTCCTATTTAACCATGTCTTACGTAGCTTATGTTTACCTCTTAACTCTTATGTAATTGTCCCTCACTCCCTTTATTTCCCCTCCCTAATAAAGATGTCCCTTTTCCTTTCACATTACCCATTGTCATTCTGTGATAATTTACCCATTAATTCAGCTCCAAGTGAAGGTTTATCTCTGTTCTTTTGGTCCACCATAAACCTGTATCCATGTCTGCTGTTAAAGAAAGAAAAGTTCCATGAATGCTTACCCTGGTGTAATTCCTCTGGGGGTTGATAAAATGTACACTTCTCCACTCCTGCTGGAATCTACCCTCCCTGGAGAGATTCTGTAGACAACGTGGGATGAAATTGTTGGTGCTGGGGAGAAGAGATGGACCTGATTCTCCTGCTGGGTGTCACGTATATCTGTCCTAGAGATTTTACAGGAAAGCACTTGTTTATGTGCTAAAAAACACATACATCAAAATGCCATTTTTACTGATCTTTTAAACGCATCATCAGTCCCACTAAACTCATTGACTTAATTAGAGTTAACAGCAGAGATGTGTTCAACCCACTGCTTATGTGTGTCAGTGATTTGGGAATTAAATATGGGTCTACAGCTTTAAGGTAGTAAGCTCA
This sequence comes from Dermochelys coriacea, assembly GCF_009764565.3. Classification (NCBI taxonomy): domain Eukaryota; kingdom Metazoa; phylum Chordata; order Testudines; family Dermochelyidae; genus Dermochelys; species Dermochelys coriacea. The sequence continues at coordinate 284,174,225 of NC_050068.2, forward strand.
AAATGTTCTTCCTGGTAAACAGCAAAATGCTAGAAGGAAATATGGAAATTTAATATCAGCTAGCTCATAGAAGAAAGAAACTTTTTCTCGGACCGTGATTCCTATTTACCTAATTTCACCAAATTGCTAAAACATGTTTGGCCAGCCTTTGCATGTAGATTACAAAATACATTGGCAAAATTGTCTTCTCACGTTAAAAATATGGGGGAATATTTTGCGAGGAAATCTCCATGATGATGGCTTCTCTCATCATCCTGTGCCCACATGGGAAGGGCAGGAATAGCCCCCAGAAAGCTGCCCCGCTGCTTGGTGAATTTCTGGCATGACAACTATCTGTACAGAAGCCCTATGGCTCGTGTCCCTTGCAATTTATGTCTTTGTCTTGCTCTTGTCAGTGTCTGTTCTTTGTCACATAAATCTGACACTTTAAAGTTGAACATAAGTCCATAGTTATTTTGATCACTTTTTTTCTTTAGATTCTGAAGGTACATTCTCCTCGACCATCATCCACAATAAATACTAAGGGCTAGATTTTTAAAAAGTATTTAGGCATCTAAATATCCCAATAGGCACCTAGTAGAATTTTCAAAAGTGCCAAGGTCCTTGGGAGTTAGGTACTTTGGCACTTTTGAAAATCTCATTTGGTGTCAATTTGAATTTTTAGGTGCCTAAATACTTCTAAAATGTGGCTCCAAGACACTGGAGATTGACACTCCAATCAAATGATTAAGTTCTGAGGCTGAAAGACTCAAGTGTCTAATGTTTCATGCTAATGTGGTGTTTTCCAAAAATTCTATTTTGTACAACAAAGTTGGTATCCTCCAATTAAATGAGAACTCCAACTTGTGAATCTTTTTGTCCTTTTGCTTTTTTTAGTCTCTTCTCAAATGTCCCAATGTTTTACTTGGGTGTATCCTGACTTCTTCCGTTATTATTTACTTGAAAGGTAATGTGGTTAAACTGCATCTCTTGTTGCTACCAAAGTTTTGTACCATTAAAACGTCTTGGTGGTATACTTGTGAGAAATCTGGGATTCCCAATGTCTGCCTCAAAATACATTTCAAACATATCTAGTAGATCTATGTTTGACGTTCTTGGCATTGCCTAAATGTTCAAAAATAGCCAGTGCCCTCAGTACTGGTATTCCCATTCGGTAAAGCTATTTAGCTGTATCTGTAAGGCAAGTTCTTTGCTGCAACAAAGAGCTCAACAAAACAAATAATCTTCAAGGCTGTTCTTTATGCTGATTGCTAAAGGCCCTAGGAGCTGTTTATAGCTGAGGATATCCAGAGTGCAGTATGCTATGGACATGTCCTGTCTCTCTTCTTGCACTTGCCACCAGGAGGATGGTGTAGAGATAAGTGAATGAATCTGTTTGACTCAAATGACTATTTCACTTGTGGTGACTCTGAGCACTTGAATGAATGAATGTGCATTGATGAGTATGTTTCCCTCTAGTCTAAGGGCTGCACTGGTAACTGGAATCTTGTGTGGTATCTAATAAAAAACACACAAACACACGCAATATCCTCTCCTCCACCTCTGTCATTAAATGGAATGGTGGCATCCTGAACTGGAAATGAGAGCTCTGATAATGAAACCTTAGGGAGCACCAGTGGGATAGCTGTATCCATCTGTCAGATGCACAGATATGAAATAGCCCTTGTAAGAATTGATGCCAGGGATTCCATGTCAAAGCTTGATCGTGTCCTGAATTCTTTTTGTAGTTCAGGTCCAGGCCTATTCTTTTGGGACAAGAAAATGGGATAAGTGAAAATACACGTTTAAAAGAATTGTGCACCTTCAAACTCCCCCCCCCCAGTCTAAAGGAGGGGCACAGGACTGTTTACTATGCCATCATGTTTTAAGTTCCTGGGCAGAGGTGATAAACTTGGGGATGAGGGGTTGTACAAGAGGAGAGAACAGGAGGCCAAATCCTCTCCCAAGTGTATCCCTTCTTGAAGAGCTCAGTATCCAGCGATCTTTCTTCCAGGAAAAAATAAAGCCTGCCCTCAGTCTTGTTAACATGAATGCAGGCATGGGATTTTGTAGCTATGTGTTGGATGTTATGGAGGAGAAGGATTGGTTGGATTTTCTAATTCTATTTAAGTTCTTATGCCAGGCCAGTCACTGTGGTATCTGAATGTCCTGTTGTCAGCCTTTTTTTCCCTCTCTGTCTCGGCCAGAGCCCCTACCCATGGTAGAGGATGAATCTCTTTCCCTGTCTTTGGCTATAGGCTTGAAAGGAAAGTCTTGGCTTGTACATTTTTTTTTTCCTGTCCTTTCTGAGGTGGCAAGGACTTGTTACTTAATCTAATGAAAGGACAAACTTTGTCCAAAGGCTCAACAAGGTTTGTACCCCCATCACCCATTTTGCAACTTTAGAGATAGAGATAACTACCAGCTTTCCAAATTCTCAGAGTGAGAGACTGAATTCATAGGAATGATGTTGCTGTATCAAATGAGGCATGTGCCCTGAACAAAAAGGCCAGGAATCTTTTCCTCGGGCCTAGTTTGAATTGTTTATCCCTTGAATTTTCCAGACCATTTGCTCAGGTGGTGACTGCTTCAGAAGAAAGTGTGGCGAAAAGGTGCCTACATGTGTGGAGTGGTTATAGAGTTCCTGGTCCTCCACACTGAGAGGAGAGCTGTGAAAGCTGCAACAGAAACGTGCCAGAGCCCTGTCTCAGTGCAGTAATGGACCCCATAGCACAAATGGCTATGTTACAGAAGTTTAATTTTGGCACTTAGGAGCTGGCCTTAGTGGATCCATAAATTCAAGCAATTCTGGATTGCTTCCTCTTAAACAGAGAAAGCAGAAAAATAGCAGGGAAATGTCCTCATATTTGCCATGGCTGATGCTGATATCCTGTACCCTACCTGTCACTGATGAGGAAAAGAAAAAATACTCCAAAGTGAAAGAGGCTTTTAATGCCCCCATTTCAAAAGCAGACAATATTATATACGAAAGGGCCAAATTTAATAGGCAGTGCCAGGAACAAGGGGAAAATATCTGAGACTTTCATTACTGCACTTCATAGTCTTAATAAACATTGCAAATAAGAATGTTAAAAGAAGAAATAAAGATACCAGCACCTCTCCTATCTGAGACACAAGTTTATCAGCACAGTTTCGGTTAGACCCAGATCTCACACTAGCAAAAGCTATAGCTGAAGTGAGAATGCAAGAAACCATAAAGGAACAGCAATCTGACTATTTCACATTTGGGACAATGTATACCTTCAAATCAGTGCCACTGCGATGGGTACCCGCATGGCCCCACGGTATGCCAACATTTTTATGCCTGACTTAGAACAACGCTTCCTCAGCTCTCGTCTCCTAATGCCCTTACTCTACTTGCGCTACATTGATGACATCTTCATCATCTGGACCCATGGAAAAGAAGCCCTTGAGGAATTCCACCATGATTTCAACAATTTCCATGCCACCATCAACCTCAGCCTGGACCAGTCCACACAAGAGATCCACTTCCTGGACACTATGGTGCTAATAAGCGATGGTCACATAAACACCACCCTATATCGGAAACCTACTGACCGCTATTCCTACCTACATGCCTCTAGCTTTCATCCAGATCATACCACACGATCCATTGTCTACAGCCAAGCTCTGCGATATAACTGCATTTGCTCCAACCCCTCAGACAGAGACAAACACCTACAAGATCTCTATCATGCATTCCTACAACTACAATACCCACCTGCTGAAGTGAAGAAACAGATTGACAGAGCCAGAAGAGTACCCAGAAGTCACCTACTACAGGACAGGCCCAACAAAGAAAACAACAGAACGCCACTAGCCATCACCTTCAGCCCCCAACTAAAACCTCTCCAACGCATCATCAAGGATCTACAACCTATCCTGAAGGATGACCCATCACTCTCACAGATCTTGGGAGACAGGCCAGTCCTTGCTTACAGACAGCCCCCCAGTCTGAAGCAAATACTCACCAGCAACCACACCCCACACAACAGAACCACTAACCCAGGAACCTATCCTTGCAACAAAGCCCGTTGCCAACTCTGTCCACATATCTATTCAGGGGACACCATCATAGGGCCTAATCACATCAGCCACACTATCAGAGGCTTGTTCACCTGCGCATCTACCAATGTGATATATGCCATCATGTGCCAGCAATGCCCCTCTGCCATGTACATTGGTCAAACTGGACAGTCTCTACGTAAAAGAATAAATGGACACAAATCAGACGTCAAGAATTATAACATTCAAAAACCAGTCGGAGAACACTTCAATCTCTCCTGTCACTCGATTACAGACCTGAGGGTGGCTATCCTTCAACAAAAAAGCTTCAAAAACAGAACGAGAGACTGCTGAATTGGAATTAATTTGCAAACTGGATACAATTAACTTAGGCTTGAATAGAGACTGGGAATGGATGAGTCATTACACAAAGTAAAACTATTTCCCCATGTTATTTCTCTCCCCCACCCCACCCCCCACTGTTCCTCAGATATGCTTGTTAACTGCTGGAAATAGCCTACCTTGCTTGTCACCATGAAAGGTTTTCCTCCTTTCCCCCCCCTGCTGCTGGTGATGGCTTATCTTAAGTGATCACTCTCCTTACAGTGTGTATGATAAAACCCATTGTTTCATGTTCTCTGTGTGTATATATCAATCTCCCCTCTGTATTTTCCACCAAATGCATCCGATGAAGTGAGCTGTAGCTCACGAAAGCTTATGCTCTAATAAATTTGTTAGTCTCTAAGGTGCCACAAGTACTCCTTTTCTTTTTGCGAATACAGACTAACACAGCTGCTACTCTGAAACCAATCTGACTCGCATGCTAGCAGCATAGGGAAGACTGCATCAGACAATATTGATACAGTAAAGAGAAAAGACACAAATGTGAAAAGACCAGTGAGGCCAAATTTACAACATAAGAACAGTGCACAACTAGAGAATGGGAGAGCAAAGAACCTTAATAGGAGAGAAAAGCTCTGGAAAATATGGCAAGACACCACCACCACTGGCAACAATGCAAAAAGAGACCAGATGTAGAAGATGCCACAAAATGGGATATTTTGCAGCAGCATGCAGGTCAGCAAGAGAAGTTGAAACAATCCAAGAGGGAGTGTTATCCTATGACAGTGAGTCCCTAGGGACTATGTCCTCAATAGAACAGATAACACCTTGGTACACAAGCATGAATCTCAACAATTGAAATTGTAAATTTTAAATTGACATTGAGGCATCAGAACATTTCCAAAAGAGAATCTCTCAGATTGTGTCAGATTTGGCTAGCAGATTTGGTATATGGCAGAGAGAAAAATGAACATGATGAGAGACTACATGCAGTTTTAAGATGTTTTCAACAACCAGCCTCAACTCATTTTGGGAAATTCTTACCAAATTTAGCTCATGTAACAAAACGCTTAAGATATCTCCTTTAATGGTCAAAATATGTGCATCTGGGGTAGCCTGCAACAGAACACTTTTAATAAAATAAAAGAACTACTGACATCTCTACTGACCTCCACCTGTTTTGACACAAATATTTGGCACAATATTTGGTAAACCATTCAACCACAGTAACAACAGACGCATCTTCCTGTGAGTTAAGAGCAGTTCACACACAAGACTGGACAGAAGGCAACCACCGACCTATTGAATTCACACCAAGAAGCCTCACAGAATCCAAACAGCAGTCTGCTCAAGTGGAACAGGAAACTCTAGCAGTCACTTAAGCACAGATGAGCCATTCACAGGCCCATCTGTTTGGCTTGAATTTTAACATAGACAGACCACCTTAATGGCATTATTGAGTTAAAAACCACTGGATGACTTTCCACCTACGATGCAAAGATTTCAGCTGTGACTGATTCAGTTTACTTTCAATTTTGAACACATCCCAGGGAAAGCACTCATAGCCGCAGACATCCTATCTAAAGTCCCAGTTGAGCAGCCGCCAATGGAAGAAGAAAAGGCTTTAGAGACAAAGTCTATGTTGACCTTGTTCTGGTGGCAATTCGTATCTGCCAGCTAACTTCAGCAAGTTAGAGATAAACACTTTTGATGGGAGCTTATGCACCTGCTGCCTGATGGAGGCAGAACTCCTAAAGCCTTCCTCAGCCTGGTATTTCTCTGACTTCACCAGCTCTACATCTCTATAACTGTCCCCATTTTGGCACAGGGGACATGTTAGGATTGGCAGATACACTGAAAAGAGCTAACAGCAGTTTCACTTTTCAGGGGTTTGAGAGACTTGCTCCTCAACTTTTTCCCTCCAGTCTTGTTCAGTGATGTTTCTCACCTCTGTAGTTGGGCTTTGAGTTGGACTGAAACTGGTTAATTTAGGTTCAAAACCCGGGACATTTCCATTCTTCCCTGAAAAAGCTTGGGTTCACTCTCCTTACCTTTTTGCTGTTCTCTGTTTGGGGGAAAAACGCTAGCCAATCCCTCCATTCCCCTCAACCTCTGATATCCTTTTTGGGAGGAGAGGGGATTTGGCCTGTTCCCCATGTCCTCTGCCTTTGAGAATGTTGGCTAAGAGGCCAATTCCTCATAGGAAACTGACACTTCACTGTGATACCACAGACTGCACCACACACAGGCTATGGAAAGCCTAGGCCATTACAGAAGAATATGGATTAAAACAAGTGGAAGCAAGAAAAGCTGGCTGAGACACATATACAGTAGCAATATATCCTTTTGTTATGACCTCTGTTAATTACGTGAATTTTAATGCTTTCTATAACTCACTCTAATTTTGGGATCATATTATTTTTCTTGACACGAATTAAATCCTGCAATTAAGCTGATAAAATGATTTTTTTTTGCTTATAAAGTCATTTCCTTTGACAGTGTTTGCACTGGTGGTGACATTGACTGCAGGTGGCATTCATGAATTCTGCAATTGTTTCTGCTTTTTAGGCTAGTTAGAAATTACTGGATCCCACCTCTTCCTCCTCAGTCTTTCAGGACCAAATGGAATAGCAACTGAGATTTTGAAGCCTGAAGCTTAAAGTGCTGACCTAGCATTGCAAGACTTCATCCAGTGTTCTCAGGATAAGAGGATTTAAGGTACTTGAATGTCAAGCCAATGCTCCTATTTCACTCTTTTTATAATAGCATATTGGAAAGGGCTGATGAAGCAAGACAGTTTATACCAAATTATATTATGATACTGTGCTTTTCATGGGTTTAATAGACTTAAGGGACAGGGGACTATTAGTGTTACATAGTTTCAAAGTGACCTTAATGAAATAAGCACAGAGTGAAGTTTTGAATTTTAAAAGTAAAATAAAAACCACTGGAAACAGATCTTCCTATGCTGGCAATTGGCTTTCCACCCCTTTAGTGGATTCCACTTTCATCTCTCTGCCTTTTTTTTCATACTGCCTGTATTCCCAGTGACACCTCTTGGCCCATTCTGCTGTGCTTCCTCCCTCTCCTTCTCCAAAGCTAACTTCTTCCAAAAAAACTAGGAAGTCTAGGCCTTTCCTCAGAAAATGTTATCAATCATAAAAACACAGAACAAACAAAAATAACTTGTAGGGATGAGTGGGTGGGAGGCCTGATAACATCACTGCTCATTCACTTACTGATTGTTGCTTCCCATCGCTTGCCTCTGATCCATGTCCCATTGAAGTCAGTAGACTCATTGACTTCAGTGGGAGATGAATCAGGCCCTTTGTCTCTGTGCTTTGGGTTAGATTGGCCCCGGTAGTGCACAGGTTTACTGAGTGATGATAGAGGGAGATTGCAAAGAGTGCCCCATTGCACACACTTCACAAGGGTCAGGGACAACCCAAGACCTTGTGTTCCAGTTGCTTCTTGCTGTACCCTCTAGGAGCCAAAATCTCCCCTAATGGGGCAGGGAGGAAGTGTGAGAGAGCTTTATTCTTCTCCCGCTCAATAGCCAGTAGATCTGATCAGCGACGATGAAGGGAATACATAGCAGCAACGGTGCAGCATGCACACTCCCTGCACATCAGTTGGCACAGTTTCGCTCTCTTGGATGGTGTGGCTCTGCATTGCCACACAACACAGGGTAGTTTTCAAAGTACAAGTTTTGGCCTTTTGTGTTCAGGTTATAGGCTTTCTACTTGTTTGTAAAATACCTAGCACACTTTTAGAACTATATGAATGAATAATAATCTGGTTTTGGAAACCCCAAAAGAAGGCCCAGGAATACTCTACTCTAATCCACTTTAACTGTGATCAGGCATATTTTATTTATAGGGCAAAATATGGGACAGTAAGTTCAAAGAAACCCATATTGTTAATTTATTGTACTTTGTGTTATGGTAAAGTAGACCTAATTAAAAAAAAAGTGTTTAAAAAAGCTGCACCAAAATATAATTAACAGGCAGGTTGTTTTATGGGGAATTATATTTGAACATGTCTGTTTTCATGGAAGAAGTTAATTTGGTATATAATATATTTGTTTAACAGACTGGTTTTATCAGATTGATTTTTTTTTTATCATATTTTGGTACATTTGATGGCATATGAATGATATTTTCTCCTTCCCTCACTGAATCATATTTCTATGGAATTTTAAGGTGAGTATTATGTCCTATTACTCCATGATATGGTAAAAAGGCACAAAAGCTACCTCTACTTAAAAGTTACCTATAGTTCTCAAAGTATGGGGCATTCCATACTGTTGCAGAATCATGTCATTCTAATAAAAAAAAAAAACCCACCAAACATTGAGAAATCTGACTTCTCCTACTCTGCTTTCAAGATGTAGGATTTTTATTAATTCTTGCTGCTCTATTTTTTTCCTGCTTTGACTTTAATGAGGCTCTCTCTGTAGGATGGAGAGCTTCAAGAGTTCTTACTCAATAAGAGACAGCGAGAAAGCACTTGTTACAAGATGGAGATTTTCTTCCAACTCTTTGTTATACTTAAATCACTGATGGTTCCCATCCCCTACATATTTTTCCCCACAATGAATTAATATCCTATAATAATGCTCCAAATTACATAGCACCTTTCATCTAGTAGGAGCAGCATACAAAGTGCTTTACACACTAGTAAGGTTCATTAACTCATTAATATTTCTTTTTGGTTTAATTCCATTTCTCTCATCAAAATAAAAGGAATTTTAAAACAGGTCGTCTCATTCATTCCTAATAATTATGAACATGAACATTTCTGCATTCCTTTTTACTTTACAGTCTTTTGATAACTTATACTGACTTTCACTCTTAGATTGTACAGAATATTTGATTGCAATAGGTAATCTAGACCATGCATTCATAAGGCATACCTATGAACAGCTGACACATGAAAGTAAAAAGTTCAAAAAACAAACAAACCCCACAACTAATAACAGCATTGCCACTGACAGTTGATTCTAGGATTTCTAACCACCTAGAAGTATATAAATATAATGAGGGGGAAATATTGGGAATAATCTTGGCAGTAGAACAAAAAATTGACATGATAGGAAATAACTTATTCATCTAAAACCATAAAGACTCTGGTAAGGATGACGATAAAGTCTTTTTCTATTTTAATGGAAGCTGTATTATATTAACACCGTATTGTGAAATTGAACTCATTGCTGACAATGCAGGACACAGTTATGCTTTCCATCTAAGACAAGATTGTCATAAAGGACAAAAAACATTTCCCTGTGTATTTCAGAATATATTGGAGCTAGGGAAAGAACTTAAGTATTGAGTGTCCTAAACAATTTTTGAAAAGCCATATTAAGAGCCTAAATCAGTACATTTTAAAATTTGTTCATTAATGAGCTTGATAAATGGTTGCATTTTTTCAGAGTTTAATGTAGTATTACAATTCATTGTGGTAATGCTAAATTTTAAACTGAAGCTCTTTTCTGGGGGAGGGTCAATCATTTTTTGATAGCCTTTGCAGTAGTGAAAGCGATTGTTCAGGTTGCAACTCCACTTTCATGTAATCCCAGTTTTCACTCTGTCTTCCACAAATTTTCTTCTTTTAGTCACAACCCAATTATTTTTTTTATTTTCTTATGTCTTCTTGTAGGATCTAGGAACCTCAGTCAAAAATCAGGGTCCAGTTGTGCTAGGCCAGGGGTGGGCAATAACTTTTGCGGGGGGGGGGGCAACTCTACGAATTTTGGTAAATTGTCATGGGCTGCACATTTCTACTATATTAATGGAGCGGGTGTGAGGTCTGGGAGGGAATTTGGATGCAGGAGGGAGCTCTGGGCCTGTGCAGAGTGTTGGGGTGCAGGAGAGGGTGAGGGGTGTGGACTTTGGGAGGGAGTCTGGTGCAGGAGGGGGCTCCAGCCTGGGGCAAGAGATCGGAGTGCAGGAGGGGATGCAGGGGTCTGGGAGGGAATTGGGGTGCAGGAGGGAGCTCCGGCCTGGGGCAGGAGATCGGAGTGCAGGAGAGGATGCAGGGGCCTGGGAGGGAATTGGGGTGCAGGAGGGAGCTCCGGCCTGGGGCAGGAGATCGGAGTGCAGGAGAGGATGCAGGGGCCTGGGAGGGAATTGGGGTGCAGGAGGGAGCTCCGGCCTGGGGCAGGAGATCGGAGTGCAGGAGGGGATGCAGGGGCCTGGGAGGGAATTGGGGTGCAGGAGGGAGCTCCGGCCTGGGGCAGGAGATCGGAGTGCAGGAGGGGATGCAGGGGCCTGGGAGGGAATTGGGGTGCAGGAGGGAGCTCCGGCCTGGGGCAGGAGATCGGAGTGCAGGAGGGGATGCAGGGGCCTGGGAGGGAATTGGGGTGCAGGAGGGAGCTCCGGGCTGGTGCAGAGTGTTGGGGTGCAGGAGAGGGAGAGGGGTGTGGGCTCCGGCAGGGAATCTGGTGCAGGAGGGGGCTCCGGACAGAGGCAGGGGATTGGGGCACAGGAGGAGATGCAGGGTCTGGGAGGGAGTTTGAGTGCAGGAGTGGGTTTTGAGCTGGGGTAGGGGGCTGGGGTGCGGGAGGGGTGCAAGGTGCAGGCTGTGCCTCTGAGGCGCTTACCACAGGCGGGCTGGCCGGCTGTGCACCAGCACCCCGGGCCCCGGGCCCCTCCTGGAAGCGGCTGCGGCCGGCTGCTGCTGTCGCGTCTCTGCGCGCCCCTTGCGGGGGGGGGGCGGGGTCTCCGTGCGCCGCCAGCGCCCACAAGCTCCGCCTGCGCAGCTCCCATTGGCCGGTTTCTGGCCAATGAGAGCTGTGAGAATGGTGCTGGGGTTGGGGGCGGTGTGCGGAGCCGCTTCTTCTTCCCCCCGACCCCCTGCAGGGGGCGCACAGGGACATGCCAGGAGCGGCCTGGGGCCACGGCCGGCGGCCTGTGCGCTCCGCTGTGCCACGGGACGTTTAGCGGAGACCCTGAGTTGGTAACCAAAGAGCCCGGCTGGCCGGACAGACACGTTAGACGAGCCAGATCCAGCCCACAGGCCGTGTTTTGCCCACCCCTGTGCTAGGCATTCGACCAGCTGGTCCCGGGAGATAGTCCTTGCTTCAGAAGACTGCAAGCCCTGGCAAGCAGGGGTGGATCCCAGCGGAGGGGCTGGGAAAGGCACGCGGCTGCAGGCTGGGGGCAGCACGGTTTACCCCGGGCAGCAGCCGCCCCGGTGGCCGGGGCTCCCTGAGCAGCGGGCATTGTGGCCTTTAGGAAGTGCCTTCAGCCCCCTCCCTACCCATCCTGCTGCTCCCCGGCTGGCAGGAGCAGAGAGAGGAGCCGGCCCGGCTCCCCGGGGGCTGCATGCAGCCGGTGGAAGGGGAGGGGGACAGAGCGAGCCGCCACCGCCGGCTCCGGGGCATAGTAGCCTGTTGCACGGGGGCTGCTGCATCAGGTTCATCTCAGAACCATGTGACCAGCCCGTAAGGGGCTGTGGGCTGGTTAGTCTCCTCTCAGGGATGAATGGGCTGCACGGAAGCATGGGGCTAAAGTTGGGCTGCTCTCCCTGGGAACGGGTCCGAGCAGAGTCGGGCAGCAGCTGGGCGTGGAGGTTCCAGCCAGTGGCTAGCCTGGGGGGGATGAAGGAGAGGGGCCGGAGCGGGGGGGCGTGTCACTGCAAAAGGTGGGGAGAGAAGAAGGGGGCCTGCAGCAGTGCTCTCCCTACAACTGCTATGATTTGGGCTATGCTGGGGGTGCAGTGAGCTAGGGGCAGCAGTGGGGGTGGGTGTCACGGGGAATTCTCTTCTCTCCCTATTCCTTCCCGCATTCCAGAGAGCAGGAAAAACTTTTGTCCTCCGTGGGCTGGCCAAGCCATGTGTCCAGGATTCATGGCAGATAGAGCAGCCTCTGAAGCCCAGAAAATGCCAGGGCAGCACTGCTATTTAAGGGGCTGCCTGACTTCAGTACTTCCTGGAGCCCCTACAAACCGCCAGAGCCACCCGGAGCCTGCACTCCAAACCCCCTCCCGTGCCCCTGCCCCAGCTCAGAACCCCTCTCTTGCACCCCAATCCCCTCATCCCTGGCCTCACCCCAAAGCCCACACCCCCAGCCAGAGCCCTTACCCCCTCTTGCAACCCAACCCCCTGTCCCAACCCAGCAAGGGTGGGGGAGAGCAAGCGACAGAGGAACAGGGAATGGAATGAGTGAGGGCGGGGCGTTGGGGAAAGGGTGGATGAGGGTCTTTGGTTTTCTGAAATTAGAAAGTTGGGAACCCTTGTGAGAACACCCAGGGAATCATTTACTAACAATAGACAAGATACATTAGGAATGGGTAAAGAGTGCGTTGAGCATGGACAATGCATGGATGAAACATGCTGCACAGGGATTGGTTCCTGCAAAGTAACCAAGCCAATTCCAAAATGTGTGATGCAATGTATAGTGAATGCAATGAAATGAGTAAATATATATAAAGGAAGAGCTTTTCTATGTAATTTTGGATGTGTGGTATGCCCGGCCTAAACCCACCTGCTACTCTTGAGTCTGATCAACTTAGCATAGCTTTGCTGTATGCCAAATAAAGGAACCTGAGTGATGAAATCAGGAGTAGAACTGAGTTTTTTGGATCCCAGAGAATTGGATGAAATTTCTCCCAGCACTGGACAAGGTGTTCTGGATAGTGGAAGAGGTGGAAGAGGTCTCAGGTGGAATCCCAACATTTTGAAAATGTCAATTTGAAATGTTTTGACCTTTCTGACATTTTTTGTTTTTCAGCGAAAACTATTTGCCAGATTTGACTCCAAATCACAAATAGCTTCAGTGCCCTTGAAAAATGAATTTTTTAGCAAATGTACTATTCACTGAAAAAATTTCACCCAGCTCTAGTTGCAACCCATACTCCTCATTAGCCATCCCAGTGGCCTCCTAAATACATTGAACAGGTGACAGCATAGACCCCTATGACACCTTGCAGAAGAGAACTCTTGGGTCAGAAGAACAATTGCCCACAACTACCCCTCTGGGTTCTCTCAAAAAAGAAATGAAGTAACTCTATCCATCACTGCTAGGATTCACAAGCAAGTCAACAACAACAACAAATTTGACAGTATTGTCAAATGCTTCTGAAAGTTCTAAAAGAATTAGCATGGATATGATATTTTCATCCACTGCTAGGTGGAGATCAATTAATGCAACCAGTACAGTTTCAATCCTATACCCAAACCTATAATCTGATTTGACCAGAATCAAGGAAATCTGAGGACTCAAGAAAATAACTTGCCATGCCATAGCCATCGTGGGTCCTTTCTCCATAATTAGAGATGGGATACCAGTCAGTAGTTAGCCAGACTGTCAGGGTCAAGAGTTGGTTTCATGAACAGTGGCCTCATAACAGCTTCTTTAAGAATCATCGGAATCCTGCAATCACATGAGGAAATAGACAATTCCAACCAACAATGGAACCAGTACTTCCCCACTATCTTTCACCAGTCAGGAAGGACAAGGGTCCATGTTACAAGTTATTGTAGGAAGCCACCCTAGCATCTCTATCCCCTCATTGAGCAATACTGAAACGTAAGCAAAGACTCAGTATTTGTCTTCTTGAGAACATTGCTCTGTTTCCATGGCAGTAGACAGCTCAGTCAGAACTTGGGCAACTTTGCAAAGTAATGTGAAAAAGAAATCTGAAAAAAACACTTGACAGTAACTGAATGGAAGCAGCCAAGATTGATCAAGCTTAAATATACTCAGAACAATTCCATAATTTGAGACTTTAAAGACCCTATAAAGAAATTTTTCTTTGCTTCCTGCACTGCCTTGGCATGTGATCTTAAATCTGCATGTCTCAGTCAGTGAGGTTCTGCATGAGATTTCTGCCACCATACTCCATGTCTCCCCTTTTGCTTCATCTGTTGGAGGTCATCTGTAAACCATAGTTAATTGTGAGGTTGAGAGCAAAACTGGCATGAAGGTTGTTTAGTAGCCATTATATCAGTAGTAGAGAACAAAAGATTAGCGTAAAGTCTTACCTAAACATTGGTAGATTGCTCAATTCCCTCAGAGGGTGTTTGGAAGATCATTGACACAATCAACCTCAAAAGCCAGACCATTAAAGCAGATGCCTTACCCTGTTGGGATAGATGTACCCAATCCGCAAACCAATAGAGCCAATAGATGAAAAATCTATTGGAGGCCCGTAGAACTTCCTGAATCACAAAGAAGAGACAAGAAAGAGCCTGTCCTAATTATTTGCACCTGTCTTTATGAATTTTCACAACATATTTTTGTGGATTTATGGGGGGTTATAAATATGGTACAAATTGATCTTTATCCTGGAGATCCCACACCTCCTGTATTTGCCCCCTGATTCATGAGGACCGGAGAAAGTGGTCTAGCTCTTATGGTCTCATTGACTACCATTTCAACTTACAGTCTCTGTTTTTTGCAGTGGAATGGCCCTAGGATAGTGGGTAGCCTTAGGATAGTGAGTGGCATAATCTAGTAAAACGAAAATGTAATGGTGTCCCCATTGTGCTCTTCTCAAAGGACCAAATTATGTCTAACTCAGTTTATTCAAACGGGTGTTAACCTGGTCCTGGGAAACTAAAGGTTCCTTTAAGTTTCTTTTCAGGGCCAATCATTGACACTCCATGCAGAGGGCACAGAAATTGGCTGTCTCCTTCTACACCTCTTGCTAATAAAATGAAAATAGCAGATGGTGTAGGGTGTTGTTCATCCCCAGATATCCAGCATAGGACAATTCAGGAGTTAGTCTTAATATCTCTTTTTGAGGAGATCATGGTACTAGTAACTAATAATGGACCTCCACAGCTTGGATAATTTGATCCACCCAATAGAACACATCTTTTTGTAGCTCAAAATGATATGATGTGGCCTGACCATCTTGGGTAACAGTTGTATTTATTATGCTTTACATTGCAGTAGTGCTTAGAGGACCTACATGAGATGAAGTCCTTATTATGCTGGATGCTATACAAACACATAATAAAAGACAGTTCACACCCCAAAGAGCGTCAGCTAAAATGGACAAGAATGGACATGATGTGGAGGGGAAACATAGGCACAGGGAGAGTGCTGCTATTTGTAAATAGAGTTTCTTATATTTTCCATCCCCTTATTGTTCATGTGCCAGCTCCTGGCATCTGAGCAGGGCTGAGGGTTAGTGGAGTCTTGCTAGATTTCGGGCTAGCTAGACTTACAAGATTGTTCAGAGGTCATCTCTCAGGACATGACTGTCTGGTCCAGACCTTCCCTGCTTTCCATCTCTGATCTTCACATTTTCTGACTGTGAGAAGGTGAGTCAAATAATCAGTTTACATTAGGAGTTATGGAAGTCTGGCACACAAGTGCTGACTCTGTGTTGGAGACACTAATTAGCTGATTCTAAGTCCCTCAGGGTATCTCAGCATATTTGATTAGATCTAAGGCATATTTTTTTATAATTCCTGCTGTGGAAATATGTGGAGCTGATGCCAAGAACTGAGTCCATACATTTATAGAACAGTACTCTTGACCTGGCCTCAGGATTAGATACCTAATTCAGGAAACCAGTACTGTATTCATTGTTTAATTAGTCTTCACCTCCTTAGAGTTGTGATTGCTTGTCAGTGCCCCAGAAGTGGCACTCTGTACTGACATCACTTGAAGGAGAAAGAAATTACTGACCTTTAACTGGAGTTCAAGTAGATTGTCAGGACAGATCAAAGCTTCATTGCTACTTTTCAGAATCGGTATGGGATACTAAAAAGTGCCCAGTACTGAGGAAGCCTGGGGCTATGCCACCTTGAAATACTTATATATAATATTCCATAGCTCTAGACAAAGTCTGCATCCCACAGATGTAGATCTTTACTGATGAAACTACTTGAAAAGTTGCAGTTACAGGTGAGTAAACTTTCTTTCCCCCATCTTGGATTACTAATGCCCCTAGCATGGGTAATGTATGCAGGGGGCTACAAGGGGGTTCAATAGAGGTGCACGGCCATTCAGAGCATCGGTTCAGTTCAATGCTGCTTTTGAAGCATTAGTTAGCATCAATTAGGGTTTTTTGGGGGGTGGGGGTCAAAAGGTATAACAGGTGATCTGTCCCCTTTAAAGGCTAGTTTGTTCCAAGGAATAGCCTCTTTAAGAACATGCATTCTGGGACTGGTAGTTATGGTAAGGATCACCAGAGCAAGCTGGCAATGGGAGACAGGTGACTGAATGATATGACTACCTGCTGGGGTTTATACAGGAGTGCTCTTAGCTTGGTCAAAGGGAACCTGGAGAGAGACCTGGAGGGATGCTCCTCTGTGGTTGATACTGGATGGTGGGTTGGGAAGCCTGCCAGGATTCAAGCACAGTTTTAAGGAGGGGTGTGGAGACTGTCTAGTAAGGAGCTTGATCCCAAGAACATAGGCTACGAAAGAGTTTAGGGAGATATTTTCAGTAGCGCCCAAGATCTGGAGTGGGACTGAGCCCTCCCCTACTCAAAGGGAACTGGTGAGCCAAGAGAGCTGAAGCCCTAAATCAAGGGTAATTGGTAACCCCCAAGAAAGGAATGCCTTGAGCCTGAAATAACCAAAGGATGTATGTATTTATTCTGTGAAGGTTTAATAAATCAGTCTCCAAGAGGGGTAATAATTTAAATTTCCTTGGTGACTTGACTGGAGAGCCAAGTGGGAAAATGGGACGGGGTTGCTCTGGGCCTGCATCCTGAAACAGAGAGCTAGAATTTGACTGGTGGAGTTCTGGAAAAATACCAATGTGCAGCTCAGGAATCAAAGTTCAATAATCAGGCATTCTGTGCAAGTAAGTGCTGCATTTCAGAGTTTATGCAAAGCAAAACCGTACACCATACTGCTGAAGCTGTCATTTCTCACTCCCAACCTCCCAGCACATCTTTTTCTTCTGAAAAGATGAGAATTTAAATACAAAAACCTGCATTAATTTTACATAACACTATTAATTTTTAAAAAGGAAATGCAAAATGTAAGGTTTAACTAACCCATGTAGTGGAGTATTGTGGATGATTAGTTAGGTTAGTGTGAGTAGCAGGATGAGAACTAAGGGTTTCTGTATTCATTCTTCTGTGTCACATTACTTCTAACAAATATCTACCTTTGCTTCTTGAATTTTCCTTCTGAAAAAGTGTGTATTAATCTTTCTGGTCAAAATTTAATGTGAAAAGAGTTTCTACATAATTCACTGACAGAAATTTTACAATGAATTAAAAATTTAAGTTGGGGGGGAGGGAAATCAGATCCGATGAAGTGAGCTGTAGCTCATGAAAGCTTATGCTCTAATAAATTTGTTAGTCTCTAAGGTGCCACAAGTACTTCTTTTCTTTTTGCGAATACAGACTAACACGGCTGCTACTCTGAAACATGAATTGTAAAGTAATTTGTGCATTAATCAAACCCATTTTGCATTTGTCTTATTTTTAAAGTCCAAAAATATCCACTTTTTTATTTAATCATCAGAATTCCCTATTGTTTTCCCCTGTAACTTTGCACAATTAAATCACTTTATGACTCCTAGCAGTGCAATTTTGTACCTATTTGCTTAATTTTATTCTTCCTCTACTTTCTGTACATCAGTCACTCTAAGGAATGATTTTGGTCCTAAAGTTTAGCTCAAAATACCTTCTGATATAATGTTAATTGTTGTGAATCTCAGTCTACAATAATAACAATATTGATTTATGGTCTAATGAATTCTGCAAAATCTGTAAAAGATCAAAATCTGTAATTGTATATAGTTCACATATATTTTCACAGAAATGATCATGAGACTTATGGAGAGGAAGAAACATTTCAAAACTTGATTGAAACTCAATGATTAAACTTGTATTTAAAATCATTAATGGTATTCACTGCACTCTAGTTTAAATTGATTTAAGATTACATTTTTGATCACGTCATGCTGTTTTCAACTATTACTGTATTTTCTGTCATTCTTCCTGTTTGCTATAGCATCTGTGAAATTGGGCAAATGCTGCTTTGCATTAGAAAATTTAGTAAAAATAAGGGTTTGTGCCTCCATGTGAAACCTTTTCTTCTTTCCATAGATCATAATTTCAGATAAGGATACTTTTTTCTTTTCTCCTGTTTGCCCTTTCTTGTATTGATTTACAGTTGGTAGTTCTACTGAGTCTGCATCATGATACCTAAGTTTGCAATAGGAATCCTTTTCTGTTAAGTGGAACTCTCATTTGGCTTCCAATTTCCAGAAAGCAATCTCTTCAAGTACAGTTCTATGACTTTGTCAACTTTCTGTTTGATAATACACTATCTGCTTTCCTTTCAAAATATCTGTCCTAAGGGGAGGTTTTTTGTACTTTGCTGAGATTCATTCAGTTCCTGCAAGCTATCCTGAATTTTCAAATCTTCAACTACAGGAACGCCTTTCCAATGAATATTTAACATGAATCCATATTGCTGTTGGTATGAGTGGAAATATTTTTCTATTTTGACTATATTTTTGTTAAATGTAGGGAGCCAGAGTGGCTTCCCTCTGAATCAGAGGATAAAGAGCCACTCTCTCAGCCTAAGTAGGCAGGGCCAGACCAAGCTTACTCCAACCCCTGAAGGGGAGGGGTGGAACAGGAAGTACAAAGGGCCAGGCCCTTATCCCAGTCAGGGCAGCACCAGGGAGAGAGACAGACACAGACTGCTGGCTGTTCCCTTCAGACCTTGCTGCCGAGCCAGGGGAGGCCCTGGACCAGGAGAAACCTGACCTGGAAGAAGGACTGGGACTACCAGGAGTGCCAGCTGCCAAGGAGCCAGGCAGTAACCCAGGCCAACGTGAGCCTGATGCAGAGTGGGAGCTGGAGCTGCCAGCAGCTGAGTATCCTGATGAGCTGGAGGGACTGGAGGGACCTGCTCAAAAGACCGGGTAGGAGGTAGCCCAGTGGCAGATCTGCACAGTGCAGTGGGTCTATTTGATCAGTGTGGTGCGGACGAGAGGGACCCTCTCCTCCCGCCACTGTCAGGGCCCTGGGCTGGAACGCAGTGGAGTTGGGTGGGCCTGTGTTCCCCTACCCTGGCCAACCCGCCTTGGGTAGCAGAATCCCGACAGTGCTACAGATTCTGGCTGGCGCTCCTCCTGCCTGAGGGATGCACCACTGACTCCGGCTGGCGCACCTCCCTTCCCTAATTCCCTGACAGAAAGGTGTGTGACCCAGGCCTGCCAGTGAGGCAGTAGTTCCCCACCTTCCCCCAGCAGTTCAGTGGACCAACTGAAACCTGTCACATTAAGAATCACTTTGGTCCCAAACTTGAAGCTGTTGTATGCCTACTCCTTAAACCCTCCCACTTCCATGGGAATTTTAAGGGTACAAAAATGCAGGATTGGGCCTCTTTCACATTCTACAGAAGAAAGTAAAATGTGATCATTTGTGGGGAAGATTAAAATAGTGTTGCCAGTCAGGAAGAAGCTGATGGTAGAATATTGCTATATTTATTCCATTATTTTGTTAAAGTGTTCCCTTCTGGGCTTTGAAATCAAATCTCTGTTATGATTTCTTTCTGTATTTTGTTGTGAAATCTATCACTTGCTAAAAGTACAAGGAATGATACCAAAAGAAATTAATTGTATTATATTTAGTAACTGGTGCACTGTGCAATTTTTTTTTTAGACTTGACTAAAGCTTTACATTATAATGTAGACTGATCTTTTCACACTGTAAAATATTTTCTATTTCCCCCAAGCAATAAAACCAGTTTTTTTTTTAATAGACATATTACCCTATCTGGCAGCAAAGCCAATGGGAATGGACTTTAGGATTAGAAATCACCAGTTTGACTTGTTGGATACTGTCTCTGGTTTCTATTGGAGAGATGGTTGCCTCATGAATAGACCCTGCATATGAGATTGCACACATCCTAGTGGATCAGTAGAAGCCCTGTGACTCCATGCCTGGCTCCATCTTTGGTGCCCTAGCAGTTGGTCCCAGCTCAGTTTCCCACTATGAGAGAGGGGGGCCGGGAGCTGCAGAAATGTATTACATCTGCAAGCTGCATCCAGCAGATTAATGCAGTCTTTCTCATCTCTATTTACCATTTCAAACAAGAAAGGCTTTTTGCACTGCACTTGAGTCAATGTTTGTACATTCTACCACCTGCAGGTCTGTTTTCATATGCTGTGTTCAAGAAGCCATGCCTCTGAAAGGTCTACAATGTAAATCTCCACCCAAAAAAGATCAAGTATAAAACATATGGGGCTAAATTCTGTTTTGGGTTGCAACAACTAGTTTCCAGTAGCCTCACATCAGATTTACAACTATGTACAGAATGCAGATTTTGCCTTTTAGGAGTTGCAATCTCGTAGTTGTATCTGCTGTTGGCAAGGATGTGTGGGGTCTCAGTTACCGCTCCTCCAGTAGAGCCTTGATGGGGTGCCCAGGTGACGACCCCCAGGCCTCTGCTGAGGTGGAAGGGAAACCCTCTATTGAGGAGGCCTCACAAGCGACTTTTCTCACAATCCTCCGCTGGGGGCTGAGGTATCTCTGCCCTTTGGCCAGCCCCCAGCATGCTTGAAAACAAGAAGCACCAGTGGGCTAGGGAGGGAGGCAGGCCGTCGAAACCTGATGCCCTGTCACAGGGCTCTGCTGGGGTTGCCTGGCGGCGTTGGCGGGGGTGATCACTTTGCTGGGATGATTTGTGGGGCCTCTCCCTAGGCTCCCTGCTCCAAATCCTCCCTTCACCAGCCGCCTGAAAACAAGGCGCGGCTCTCCTTCCCCGGCTGCCCGAAGAGATGCAGCCGCCGCCTGCGCGCCTGAAGGGAAGCGGAGACGGCGGGCTCCGACAGCCACACGTGTCTGCTTGGGCCGATCTGGGAGGGCCTCCAGTGACGCGGACTGATCCAGCCCTGCTGCCGCCACTGCGCACCATGTGCCTGCCTCCTGCCGCCCATGGGGACAGGCTGCTGGCGCCCTGGGCCCAGTTGTGCCTGCTGGGTACCGCGGCCCCGCGAACTCCTCTCTGCTGTCACCTGTAGCTTGGTGCCGCTTTCCCCGGCCCATAAACCACCACTGCCAGCCCCGCTTCCTCCCTGCCGCTGTCCTTAAGGGAGCGATTAAGTGTCACCGGAGCGGGGGCGGGGTTGCCTTTTTCGGCCAAAGGCGGCGATTGTATTTGCGGCCGTCTCCCCCAGCCCCGCACCCGCGGAGAGGGCGGTGCGCGACGGAGTTTGCCGGAGAGGGGTGCTGAAGGGGCAGCTCCCACGCCACCCTCCTGCGGGGAGCGGCTGCGCTTGCCAGGCGAACCTGAGTTGCCTTTGCGCCTTCAGATGAGAGAGTCTCCCCAAGCAGCCGCTCGGATTACAGCAGCCCGCACCCAGTCCCTTAGGTGCTCTGACCAGCCACCCATGGTTTTGCTGTCTCTCTGTGGCGGTTGCTCTTCATTCCGATGTTGAAAGGTTGCGGGGATCGTGCAAAATGAGGGAAGCGAGAGCTACTAACAGGCGGTCGGGGCTGCTTTTATTCCTTTCGCAGTTCAGCACCAAGGGTGGTGGAATAGCCACCTGAACATGCGGAGAACAAGAAGAAGCAGTTCTCGCCTGACACATACACACGCAGGTCGGCGGAGGATCCGCCAACAGCGGCGAAGAAAACAGCGTCTGGCATATGAAGAGGAGCCTCTCTCTCTCTTCTCATTAAGGTATCTGAGAAGCCGGGGCTGGGGGGGGGGGGGACCGTGGAAAAATCCACGCCAGCCTGGCTGTGATGCCGTCTGGTCTTCCTAAATATGAATGTATAGGTAAAATCCGCGGGGAGGTTAGTGATTTGAGAAAGTAGCAGCCAGAGCTACACGCTAACAACTCCTATAAGGGTGTGCCTGCTGCCTGAGCTGTTTCGAGGTTTGGTTTTTCCGCCTAGAGACCAAACCTTCTCTCCTAAGCACCTAATACCATAAAAGATGGACAAATAGCAAATAATTGAACTGCTTGCTTTTATTCAGAGAGCTTGATCCAAAAAGCCCAGAAACAGAGAGGACAAAGGGGTGGCGAAGGTGACTGATCCGTATCCAGGAGAAGCAGGGCTGTTCGGTTTCTCTCTGTCTCTGTTGGGGGAAGGAAGAGGAGCAGGGGAAGAGTGCAGATCACCGAGGGGGGAAAAAGCCATCTGAAAGCAGGGGAGGCAAAGACTGGTTTGTAGAAGGGGGTGTGGGAGCGACAGTGCTTTGAATTCGTCAAGGATACAGCGAAAGGTCTACGAGGTTTGCTTCAGTGTCGCTTGCAAACCAACTTTCCAGCCGCTGGTGCGAAGAGAAGCTCCGGCAGCTACTGTTGTAGGAAAGCGAGGAGGGGCTAGTGGAAAACCCAGGCGGAGACCCTGGGATGCCAGCGGAAGGCAGGTCCTATTGGAGGGGGATTTTGGAAGCTAGAAAAGGCAGTCCTGGAGATCTGGCTCATAGTGGGGGAGGCAAAGGCGGCAAGTTGGGGAAGAGAGGAAGGGTCGACCCAGGTGGTGGGCGCAGGAGATGGGAGGAGGGGAAAGAGCAGGGAAGGTGTGGGCTGCAGTGGGGCATTTTCGTGGAAGGGGGTAGGAGGCAGAAAGTGATTTCGAGAGAATCAGGCTCCCGAGCCCCCCTCCCATTTCCCATCTTTCCTCCAGTCCCTGCTGGTCTCACGCTGACGGCTCTGCCTGTCTGTCCCCGCAGTCATGTCTGACCCAGAGAGATGGGAAAGCTCGAGGATAACGAGAGGGTGATCCTCAACGTGGGGGGCACCCGGCACGAGACCTACCGGAGCACGCTGAAGACCCTGCCGGGGACCCGGCTGGCCCTGCTCGCCTGCGAGCTCCAGAGCGAGCCCTCGGGCGGGGAAGAGCCGCCGCCGCCGCCGCCGCCGGCTCCCCGGCCCCCGCCTCCCCCCACCCCCGGCGGCCCCAGCGAGTTCTTCTTCGACCGGCACCCGGGGGTCTTCGCCTACGTGCTCAACTACTACCGCACGGGCAAGCTGCACTGCCCGGCCGACGTGTGCGGGCCGCTCTTCGAGGAGGAGCTCGCCTTCTGGGGCATCGACGAGACCGACGTGGAGCCCTGCTGCTGGATGACCTACCGCCAGCACCGCGACGCCGAGGAGGCGCTCGACATCTTCGAGAGCCCCGAGCTGCTCAGCGCGGAGCCGCCGCTCCACGGCGACGACGACGACCTGGCCGCCAAGAGGCTGGGCATCGAGGACGTGGGGGCGGCGGCGGCGGCGGCCGGGCCCCCCGACGGCGTGGGCGGCCGCTGGAGACGGCTGCGGCCCCGGGTGTGGGCGCTCTTCGAGGACCCCTACTCGTCCCGCGCCGCCAGGGTGAGAGAGCGAGCGCGGCGCCTGCCGCAGCCCCTGAGCCCGGGGGGGTGTGGGGGGGGCGTGACCCTTCCCCAGCCCCTGAGCCCGGGGGTGTGGGGGGGTGACCCTGTCCCAGGGCCTGAGCCCGGGGGTGTGGGGGGGCGTGACCCTTCCCCAGCCCCTGAGCCCGGGGGCGTGTGTGGGGGGCGTGACCCTTCCCCAGCCCCTGAGCCTGGGGGTGTGGGGGGGCGTGACCCTTCCCCAGCCCCTGAGCCCGGGGGCGTGTGTGGGGGGCGTGACCCTTCCCCAGCCCCTGAGCCTGGGGGTGTGGGGGGGCGTGACCCTTCCCCAGCCCCTGAGCCCGGGGGTGTGTGTGGGGGGCGTGACCCTGCCCCAGCCCCTGAGCCCGGGGGTGTGTGTGGGGGGGGGCGTGACCCTGCCCCAGCCCCTGAGCCCAGGGGTGTGTGTGGGGGGGGCGTGACCCTGCCCCAGCCCCTGAGCCCAGGGGTGTGTGTGGGGGGGCGTGACCCTGCCCCAGCCCCTGAGCCCGGGGGTGTGTGTGTGTGTGGGGGGTGTTACCCTGCTCCAGCCCCTGAGCCCGGAGGTGTGGGGGGGAGCGTGACCCTGCCCCAGCTCCTGAGCCCGGGGGTGCGTGTGTGTGGGGGGGGTGTGACCCTGCCCCAGCCCCTGAGTCCGGGGGTGTGTGTGTGGGGGGGCGTGACCCTGCCCCAGCCCCTGAGCCCGGGTGTGTGTGTGTGGGGGGGCGTGACCTGCCCCAGCCCCTGAGCCCGGGGGTGTGTGTGGGGGGGGGCGTGACCCTGCCCCAGCCCCTGAGCCCGGGGATATGTGTGGGGGGGGCGTGACCCAGCCCCAGCCCCAGATCCAGCCCCTGAGCCCTGAGGGGCATAACCCTGCCCAGCCCCTGAGCCCGGGTGTGTGTATGGGGGGGGCGTGACCCTGCCCCAGCCCCTGAGCCCTGGGAGTGTGTGTGTGGAGGGGTGCCCCTGCCCCAGCCCCTGAGCCCGGGTGTGTGTGGGGGGGCATGACCCTGCCCTAGCCCCTGAGCCCGGGTGTGTGTGTGGGGGGGGGGGGCGTGACCCTGCCCCCGCCCCAGCTCCAGCCCCTGAGCCCTGGGGGGCGTGATCCTGCCCCAGCCCCTGAGCCCCGGGAGTGTGTGTGTGGGGGGGTGACCCTGCCCCAGCCCCTGAGCCCGGGTGTGTGGGGGGCGGGCCTGACCCTGCCTTAGCCCTGAGCCCTGGGGGAGTGACCCTGCTTCAGCTCCTTCCCCCGTGGCGGTGACCTGACTTAGCCCTCCCCCCCCACTTGTGTATGTTGGGGAGGGTTGTCAATTTTGGTGGGATGGATTCCTGGAGGTTTCATCACATGACATAATCTTTAATTCAAGATTAATCTCTCATTCCTGGACACTGCGAGCCAATCCTGGAGGGTTGGCAACTCAGCCCTGGGTCCCCCAGGGTGTTTGTGTATGTGGAGGAAAGGTGACCCTTGCTCAGCTTCTGGCCGCCCTGTGTGTGTGGGGGGGGACTCTGGTTCAGGCCCTGGTCCCCTGGGGTGGGGTGTGAGTGTGTGGACCCTAACTCAGGGCCTGGTCCTCTGAGATGAAGGGGGCACCCTGCCTCAGTCGCTGGATTGCTGAGGTGTGTGTGTATGTGTGTGTGTGTGAGGGGTACTCCTGCCTCAGTTACTGGACCCCTGAGGGGTTTTGTGCAAGGGGGTACCACTGACTCCTGGTGCGTGTGTGTTGGGGTGTATGTGACCCTAAATCTGTCCCTGGTCCCCTGGAGAGATTGATGTGGGGATGAATTGACTAAAGGCTGTCTATAGATACTCACAAGAGTAGCAGGATCTGGACCCTGCTAGGGAGTGACTCTGACTCATTCTCCTCCACCCTGCTCAGGCTTTGATTTTGGGGGTGACATTGTGTTAATAGGGAAGTGAGGGTGACTTGATCCCTGTGATTTGTGAGGGTGTCCTTAGTTCTCTCCTTGCTTTGGTGCCTGGATTTGAGGGTGATCATAGTTTAACATGTGTGTGACAGAGGGGGATCCTGATTCACCCTAGTCTTTGGATTAGTCCGTGATTTCTGAGGGTGACCCTTATTTATTCTGTGATCCAGGACACAATTCTGAGGCAGTAAGTGATTTTACTAAGTTATCTTGATTTAGACTGGAGGTTAGGATTTTGCCACAGATTATTTTCTGTTTTTAAGTGAGACCCTGATTTTAGTCTCATATTTTTGTTTCTTATTCAATCACCATGTGGATTCACTGTCTGACCTGTGGCTGTGGGCCTAATTAAGCCTCTGGAGTTCCTTCTGGTAAAGAAATCTGGTGCAGTTTTTGAAGAAAAAGAAATGGAGGTTTTTCCAGGTTTAAACTTTTTAACCCCCACTTCCACAACATTCTCCCCCAAACAATTTCTTCATTTTGAGTTTGTTATAACTACAAGTGGTTTTGTTTTATGCAAGTGGAATAAGTGTTTTGCAACACATGTATCAGGATTTCTTCTGAAGGGTTCAAACTTGGGCCTCATTCTGCAAATACTTACAACTATGTTTAACTTAACTGTGGGAGTAGTCCCATTGACTTCAATAGGATTACTCACCTTTGTAAAATTAAGCATGTAGTTAAGTATGTTGCGGAATCATATTTTAGGGCCTGATTCAGCTCCCATTGAAGTTAATGGGTTAATGCCTACTGACTCAAATGCAGGTAGGATTGGGTCTTTAGTGAGAGGAGAAACTAACTAGGCAGGAGGTGCATTTCTCCCAGCTGCTCCGAGGCTCCCCAGTCACTCCTGTTCTTCACTGATTGGTAGCATTCTCCAAGGAATCAAAGCTTGTGTAGCAGCTCGCTTTTCCTGTGCCACTGGCTTTAGATAATACTGAAATAAAATATAATAGAGAATTAATGATAATGGAATAAATTTCTATTATTGCTTACTAATGGGACATACCCACACACATTTATAACATTTCAGCAATATTATTTTAAAAGTAGAATGTGTTCTAGATGTCAGACTAATACCCGTCTTCATCAAAATGCCATTGGAAAACATCTTCGAATATTCATTACCTACATTTTCCTTTTAACTATGTATTGATTCTGTAGTGGGGTTGTTTGGTTTTTTTGGAGACTTTCCAACATTCTTTGCCAGAGAACTTACAAATATGGAGTAAAGGTTAAATGTAAGACACCAAGAGAAACGTGGAAAGAGAAATGCTGGCTATAATTGAGCCATAGTACCAAGGTTCCTTCACATGTTTTTGATCTGCTTGCATTCCTCAATCCTATCTTTCAATGCTATGGACCAGAACACTTTATCATTAGTTGTTTGGTTGATATTAGTGGATTTGTTGAGTCTTAAAAATGAACTGTGCATTTATATTGTAACATAACATTGTAATCTGCTAATATGAATGTTATAGAAGAGACTGCATTTACTTTAGACTTAAAAACTAGTTTTGAATTTGATTTCTGACTGGCTGCTTAATACTGAAGTGAATAAGCCCATAGCTAGAGCTATAACTACATTCAAGGCTGCAACTGTTTATGGTAAACTTTCTGCTAAGAAGCTCACTCTGTGATTTGCTAGTGGCTTTCAGAGAAGAAAATAATTTTGTGTCTAAGTGCTAGTGAACACCTAATAAACACTTTCACTTAACCATCCCCCTGCCACTTTGGGCAACTCAGGCACTGGTACACCTCAGCCCTGTATATTCTCTGCCTGTGGTTCGTAATAGCCTGGTCTCCTGTGGGCTATAATATTTTGATCTCATTTCTGTTGCTGGGTTTAGTATGTGGGTGCTGAGTGGTATTGATGGCCTGTGATATACAGGAGGTCAGACGATGATCTATTGGTTCCTTCTGGTCTTAAATTATGATTCTCTAGGTACATCAAGATTGAAAACAAAACAACAACAAAACCCACAACACTCGTGGCAGTGAGTCTCAGAGCCTTGGTGAATTAAAGCTATTGTTCACAGGGCTAATGCTATGGGCTAAAAATAGTAATGTAGAGGTTCCCACTTGGGCTGGAGCCTGGGCTTTGAAACTCACTGAGGGGAGAAGGTATCAGAGTCCAAGCAGGATCATCTACCCTGCTATTTTTAGCCCCCATAATGTGAGTCCTATGAGCCTGAGTCAGTTGATCTGGGCTCAGAGATTGGCTGATGCATTTTTTTTGTGGCAATGTAGACATAGTGTAAGACTCTAGTGATGGCAATCTTATTGTGGAACTGAAATGCTATTGCCAATTTAGACGCTGTCTTTCCAGAAACAAAGATAGCTTTCTGATGCTTCTGATAAATGCAATAATAGTTTGTGTAAATTCAAATAAATGATGTATAAATCTATAAACATTTGGGGTGCAATCTTGGCTCCACTGAAGTCGGTTGCAAAACTCCCATTGACTTCAGTGGGGCCAGGATTTCATACTTTGCATTGTAGTCTATCTTATTGACTCATGAACCACTTATCTCAGATTATAGATAAACTTAGTGTTAAACGTTCATAATCACTAGTATTTTTTAGGATTATTGTCCTATTTAATTTGAGCAATTTCAATTTTCTGAAATATGACAAAGCTGGCATTTTCTTTATTTTGATTAACAGGATAGCACTTAATATTTATGATTTGTGATTTCTAAACTGTGATCTCTAAAAATAGAAATTTATAGAAATTCAAATATAAGTTGTCATG
This sequence comes from Dermochelys coriacea, assembly GCF_009764565.3. Classification (NCBI taxonomy): domain Eukaryota; kingdom Metazoa; phylum Chordata; order Testudines; family Dermochelyidae; genus Dermochelys; species Dermochelys coriacea. The sequence continues at coordinate 284,202,532 of NC_050068.2, forward strand.
GTAACCTGTTGTGTGTGTGTGTGTGTGTGTGTGTGTGTGTGTGTGTGTGTGTGTGTGAGAGAGAGAGAGCGAGAGATATTCTAGCAAGACCATCAAATGATGTTATATAAATAGTGGAAGTAACTAGTTTGTTGATGAAAGATGCATTTGTTTCTATTTATGATTCTAAAAATCTTCAACTTTAATCATATTCAGATGGTAACTGAGATTTATTATCTATTTTTTCAATATTCTGTTAAATGGCGTAAGAATGAGAAACTATTGATATATTAGCTGATGTTCCTTAAGAACTCACGTGTCCAAAATGGTGGCGGTGGTGAGGTTTTGATTTTGTTTTGTTTTTTTAAAGAGATCCAGATATGTTGCAAGGTAGAGAATGATCAGTATCATTCCTGCCACTCTACAGATATAAAATGTGATAAACATGTGATATCTTTTAAATGGGCTACATAGAGTAACTTTTTTCAAAATTTCCATATCTGTGCAACATTTCCTATTGTGGTTCTCTTTTCGAACATTTTTCTTTCACTCCAGACAAAAGTAATAGAGAAATCATTCACAAAACAGCATTTTGCAAAATACTGTCATGTACATATAAGAAGACGCTATGCTAAGACACTAGCATAGAAGGGACTAGTCATTTAACACATCTGTGCCTTGGTTTCCCCGAGATAGTGGGGATAGGTATTATCCCTATCATGTGTATTATGAGGCCTAATTAATTCATGTTTGTAAATCACTTTATACTAATTCACATTTGTAAATAGGAGGCAATTGCTATAAAAGCTAAAGTATCAATTGCAGTCAAGAAGAGCAAATTGTAAAGATAAATCTGAAAAATTTATAAGGAAATATTTGAGTCAAAAATAAATGCTGGGTTTGAAGGAGTTCAAACAGAACCAGCCTTTGGGACCCAGGAAGCTTTTAGTTATCAGACACTCCCAGCTCCAACAGGGACTTACAAATGCCAGGTTTACTTTCAGATTTCATGTTTAAAACCAAGTAAATTTTCAAGTCCATTTTCTTTTGAAATATAATCTTGAATATGTGGTGCTATGTAAACAGATCATTAGGGTTTTTTACTTATTTTTCAGAAACATCCTGGTTATTCACAGTCCCCACTATGGGAATTTTCAAATCTGGCCTTAGGGTCTATAAAAACTGTGGCCACATACCCCTCATTTTTTGAGAAGACCATAAATTCATTCACAGTTGTGGGGAGAGTAGCTGCAAAATGGGGTAGTTGAATAATGCCTCAATCAGCATGGCCTATTTCACTAAATATGGTACTACATGTAAGGCCCTTTACATTCTAATCCTAACCTTCTGTAGCTGTAGTCAAGTCAGATAACCCTTAGTTTCCTTATCTCTAAAATAGAGACAATAATATTTGCCTGCTTCACAGTGGGGAGAGTTATGACAGCTATTTAGGTAACATTTATGAAGTGCTAATATTCACTGGTATGCAAAAACTTCTGAGGGTCCTTGCAACCTGTAAGTCCATCTGGACAACTACCCCTTGCAGAACTTTAGAAAAAAAATGGATATATCTGCTAGCACTCTTGCTGAAGTGGGATGGGAGTTGTGAAGATCCCACACTTTAATATAAAATTAGTCAGTTAAACTTCAAAGACTTATCTCACTAATCCTCAAGCATTGTGATGTGACTGTACTGGGTAGGAATTAGTTACATTGAGCAAGATGGGAGAGGAGACACGTTCAGGGGCAGCAGGTTTGTATAATTTTTGGTGGGGCCCAGAATGGGTCTAAGTCCCGCCTCCCCCACTGCCATGTAAGCTGATATATATATATATATAAAATAATGTAAAAATGGACTGGAAATAGTACAGTTTCCCTACATTGCACAATGTGTGGGGCATAAGGGGATGAGGGCTCTGGCTGGGGGTAAGGGCTCTGGGGTGGTGGTGGGGATGAGGGGTTTGGGGTGTGGGGGGATGAGGGCTCTGGCTGGGGATGAGTGGGTTTGGGGTGTGGAAGGGGCTCAGGGCTAAGGCAGAGGGTTGAGGTGCAGTGGTGAGGGCTGCAGAGTGGGGCCAGGGATGAGGGATTCATGGTGCGGGGGGGGGCTCAGGACTGGAGTAGAGGGTTGAGGTGCAGGGGGTGAGGGCTCTGGCTGAGAGTGCAGGCTCTGGGGTGAAGCGGGGCTGGGGATGAGGAGTTTGAGGTGCAGACAGGCTGCCCCAAGGATGGGGCCAGAGAGGACTCCACAGTCCCTCCAGCCCTCTCCCTGCTGGGAGCACACTCACCTGGCACCGTTGCTGCACGTGCTCCTAGGGGCTGGGCCCCTCTCAGGTCCAGGAAGCCTCCTCACTTCCCCCGTGGTCGGTACCAGAGGGTGGGGAGGGCTGCCATTATGCGTGTGTGCCTCCTGCTTCCACAAGTGGTGCCACTCCCTTTTGTAGCTGGCAGCGGCCGGCGAGGGAGTGCAGCGCGGAGTGGCAGAGCAGCCACCCGCTGCCCAGGGCGCAGGCAGGGACACTCCGGGGGAGGTGTATGGGGGCGGCAGGCGGGGCTGGGCGATGCTCCAGGGGAGGCACGCGGGGTGGCAGGCAGGGCAGGGGAGAGACCTGGCCCCAAACATTGGTGGAGCTGGGCGTCCGTGCCCTGAATTTGCTGGAGCACGGGCACCACGGGCCCATATAACTCGCTGCCCCTGGACACGTATTGTTTTGTAGACTCACTTCAAAATGCTAAAGTCCACTGGCTGTAAGGTATACGAGGGAGCCCTGTTATTGATGGCATCGCTGTAGGAGTATCTTGAATCTTTATTTGATGAATTGGTCTCACTTTTGCGAGGTGTCTAATCTATAATAAGGCAACTGAATACCCTTGGAAATTGTGCTAGTTATATCCTTAGGTTAGGCTGTTAATGATGTATGAAGCTTTTACAAATGTTGATTCTGGAAGTAAAATTGCTGGCCTAATCGGATTGAAACATGGTGAGAGGAGGAGTAAGGAAATATGATGGAGTAAAGAAGAAAATGTTCGACTCAGAATATTTACTCGGAAGGTCACAAAGGTTGAGGACTTATCTGTGTTCTTAAAAAGGCAGAAAAACCTTTCTAATCTCAAATTATTGATTTCTTCTGCAACTGAAACAAATATATTTTCAGACGTTACCTTCTGAGCTCTTATGTGTCATATAGCCCTCTTCCATCTGGAAATGATTACAGAAGAATTCTACGGAAATAAAAAGGATCATACAGAAATTGAGAGGGGTTTTTTTTGTCATTCTGGTAAGGAAAATGCTAGTTCTATTTGTTTAGTGGGAAACAATGCATTAGATTAAATTAGCTAGCTCTAACCATTCTATTTGAAATATTTAGTCTGTAGGGACAGTTGTTGCTTTTAAAGCAACAGGAAGAATTGTACTTTATGCAGCAGTATTATAGCAATTCATATCCAGCCAACAGATTACTGTACCCCCAAGGGCTGATTAAATCATGTTGTAGATGACTCTTACTAGTTATCTTCTGCAATACTATTAGAACACTACGGCAATAGCTTGAGAATGTCTGTTAGAACGCTTGGCTGACAATTGTTGCTTAATAAATGACCTAGCAACAGCTGATTTGGCCTACCCTAAATTTGGATGGTATCTGTTTGTTTGTACCATTATATCAATAAGGTAAAATAAGAGAGATTTCTGCCTGCCTAACTTCTGCCTTCTTTCTACAGCTGTTCTGCCTGCTGCTGCTCTTGTTGCCATGGAAACAAGCCAGCTCCTGACTTCCTGTTTCCACTGCAAATATTGTCTCTCTCCAACTTATTCATCTTAGAAAAGCATTTTGCCTTGGTTCTGACATAAATGCCACACAGATGACCTGTCCTGTCATTTCAGAAACAGAAGATTTTATATCTGCATGCATGTGGCCAAATTCAAGTCTCAGTTACTCTGGAATAATCTGAAGAAAATCCAGTGAGATCAATGGATTTGTGAATTTACATTGGTGTAACTGAAAGCAGAAGTTAGCTCAAAATATGTGCACTCACATACACAACTGATGATAGTACAGTGTGAGATTTATTTTCACTTGGGTAATTTATTAGACAAAATTGTGTTCTGTTTGGGTTTTTTTTTAGTTAATACATAATAGGCAATCTCTTGTATTTTGACCTTGGAAAATATTTAAATCACAGAATAATAGTTACTTTGAAGAAGAGGAATCATTTAGATGGAATGGTTGAAGTAGATTAAGACAGGAAGAAGACCTCCCCAGTTGTGGTGCCTGTTGTGATAGGTCTCAATACTATGTGCTGGCACAGTGTTGCATCTTCATATGGTCACAGGATGCAGCCAGGAAAAAAGAATGGGAACACAAGAAGAAATGTATCTGACAGGTGTTTGTGCCCTTAAGCTGCCCCATAGCCAGCTGAAAAGAAGGTTGTGTGAGTATGTGCGGGTGCAGAATGAGGAACTCAGCAGAGGCACCTCTCTGGTGCTACCTTTTCCAATTTCTACCAGCATGGAAAATCTGTATTGATGCATGACACAGAAAAGTGAGAGGTCAGACAATTCTGAAATCCCTAATGCAGTTTCCTGCATTTAGAATATCTTAAGATATTTTGCATAACATTTCTCTGTCCAGGGCTGCCTGTAAATTAAAACTTCTGGCGGGTGACTTTCAAGACCCACCCAGCCCTTGTACCTCTTTGTATTACTGAAACACACATGCAAAATTAAGGACCAACTCACCTCCTAATGTGTTATATAATTTATGGACAGCCCCAGATTCCCTTCCTCGCCCACTAAAGAGAGGAGAGGGAGCACGTGTGTGTGACCTCTTCTTCCTGCAACGTATTCCCAGTTACATTTTTACACCAGGAAAGGGGGTGGGGAGGAGGAGCGAGAGGTCTTTTAATAATAGATCTTTCTATATTCAAAGCACTGTACAGACATTTTAGAGAAGAGCGTTACACCAGTTCTTCCTAGCTATCAAGCACTGTTGCTGCTCTATCATTGGTGAAGTCGGTTGGGAGTCCCAGAGACACCAGGTCTTGCTGTTGCTCACACTTCACATTTCTCACCTCATGGAGTGGAGAAAAGGGAAAGCCCTGGGGCCAGGTCATCTTGAGGGAGGAGAGGGAACGCGCTCTCTCTCTGTTTAATAGATGATGGGGAGATGTGTTCCCTTGTCCTCCTCTGTATTTAACTCCTCTTCATAGCACGTGTCTGACAAGGAGATTTATATATGTGCTTTTATAGCCAATGCAGAAACTTGTTTTTTTTTCTTTCTGGCAATTTACTTTTCATTGGTAATGAAGATAGAAATAAACATGTATTTAGGTTATAATCTTTCATCTAATATAGAATTACAGTATACAATTCCAGTGTTGGGGATTTATATGGTAGCATAACTCCCCCACAAAATAGTGATCAAACAGGTACAAAAATGTTTTAAAAACAATGTTAAGTGGTTCTGTTAAGTGATTTTTATCCTAATAGCTTACAGCTCAACATACCATCCTTATTTGTATACAACACCTGTTGTCTTCAGTCAGAGTTTGACACGAGTAAGGACTGTAGCACTAAGTCCTTTCATATAGCAGATACAATTCTGAGTGATGAAAAAATAAAGCTGTGAAATATGTACAAATATGTTAATAATAATAAACTTAGTATCATGAATGTCAACAAAATAAAACAGAAATTTAAGTACAAAGGTGACTTGGGCTATTTACTTCATTACCATGAAATATGCCATAGAAGGTTGTAATAACTACATGCTAATTCTGTTGGAAATACCTATACAAAAAGGATAACATGAAGTCACTTTTGTTTCTTACCACCAATTTGTTTAATTTAAATGTATTGCTAGTACTTGATAACTAAAAACAATTTTAAAAGCAATATAGTACTTCACTTTGTTTCCTTCAGTTAAACTTCTGTAACAATGAAAATACATAAAACCAGTTTCTGCTATTTGCATCTTGTTTTGGAGAACCTTTGACCAAAAAGATGACATTATAAGTGATAATCAAATTATCCAGCTATATACCATTACTGCATGTTGTTTTCTTTTCTGCCTTTTAAGATGTCGGAATGCTCTGGGATGTCTCTGTGCATTTGGTTTTCATGCTGGCAGTTTAATTCAGTGTCTGTTCTTATCACAGCCTTCTACAGCCAGTAGGGATTCCAGTTCAATCATACATACACTCTACTTTGTTTCTGAGAATTTAACACTGGGATGTTTCTTATTTTCTAATTCTTTTTTTATGAAACCGTGTTCCCTGACAGAGGTAAGTTTTTCTTTCTGGGGGTGGGGGTGGGATATGCACATGTCACATATATAAATGTGTGAAGGGGTCAGTTTACCACTGGCACCTCCTTATGGCCAAGCGTGGCAGCTCTCTCTCTACTGAAGCCTTTCAGGGTGTATCAGGATCTGTCCCTCCTTTCCCTCGGGAGGGGCCTTCAGTCTGGTTGTCTGGGAAACTCGTGCCTTCAGTCATCCCTTTTCTCAGGTTCTCCTCCCTGGTCTGCCCACAAGGGAGCTGTTCTGCTCCATTTCTAAACTCCTCCTCCAGCCTGTGCATGTCTAGTAGGTGTTGCAGGGGAGTCCTGTCTGAGTCCAGAGCAGCTCCTTAACCTCTTGTTGTCCAGTGTGGGGTTTGTATACCCCAACACGTGTGTGTATATATGTATATGGCAAAATTGTTTTTTTTTAATTTAATGAGATCATGAGATTTGTTGCCTAATTTATAAGAGGTGATCTGAACAACCAGGGGTCAGACATTAAGTTTAAGCTCATTTGGAATTTTTTCTACATTTAGTTTAATAGAGCTGAGACTGTTGTCATTTTAGAGCATGGCATCATTAGTACAGGTCCTTCAGTACTGCTAGATGGATTGTACATAGTAGCATCTTGGCAGAGGGTTAGACTAGATGACCCTTGCGGTCTCTTCTAATCATATGGCTCTAGCTCATTGATATGCTACTGGAAAAGTTCTGTAGTCAGATGATTAGTCTCTCTTAGTATGGTGATGAATACTGTGTACTGAATAATAACGTGGTAATATACTTAATATTGTGTACATAACATATTTCACAATATAATTTTGCTTTAAATGAATGTAGTTTCTAAAGGGTATATTTGTGTAATTAGAGTAGTCTACAGCATATTATTTGGTGTGTCTGCTTGTTGAATGAGCTGTGGAGTGTGTCCCTTACACTTTGTGCTGCTGGTTCAGAACAGCACGAATATAACGAGGTACAGCATACTCACTGTATAAGAAATAACCTTTTCTTTTGCTATTTAGTTCATATCCTAAGGAAATAATTGTACTACAGAAACAAAATGGAATGATTGCACTGAACAATAGTACAAGGATACGCTAAGCCTGTGAACTGGAATAAGGTGTGGGATTTAAAAAAAACAGTAATGAGATACTGGGACTCAATGTACTGCTAAGAAAATTGTCCTTCAGAGAATTACTTTTGGGAATGTCTGATGTGGAAGTTAAGCATAGTGAGAAAAAAGAGGGTGAGAGAAACTCTAATCAGGCATGTGTTGTTACAATAGAAGAGGCATTGACAGGGCTCCTAATAGTTTTGTAACAGAGTCTCCATCTGTGGCCATCATTGCACTGATACAGAATTTGGAGACTGGAGAAAGCATCAGGGCAATAGGTGATCTAAAATAGATGGAAGAACAATTTCCTCTAATCACACTTTGATTAGGCTGTTTAATTTCTCGGAATATAAATGTCTACAAAATATATTAATCTCTTATGGGCTGTCTTGTGTAAGTTTAAGTGAAATCAAGTGTGCAATAACTAGTATTTAATATGTTTAATATAAACACCTGTTAATCACAAATTTCGCCTTTAAGGAGCGACGAAAATTCTTAAGGAATATATAAAGTGCATTGTTAAGTAAACAGGCATATTAGTATGAATTAGCTTAAACTTTGATTACTGCACAATTTAGGATAGAAGTAATTTTGAGCTTCTAGAGATTGCAAATAAAAGGCTGTGAGAAGACTTCACCATTAGACATTCTGAAGTAACATAAAAACACAATTATTTTTTTCAGAGTAGTCTTATATTTTTTGCAGAGAGATTGTGAAAGAGGTTTAGAGAGAGAGGTGCCGATACACTGGGACACTGGGAGAAAGATTTGGGAAAGACCCAGGACAGAGCAAGATAGGAAGTGGTGCAGGGAGGTAGCGAGAAGTCTGTGCAGTGAGGCTGGGGCTGCTGATTCAGGGTCCCTGGACCAGAACCCAGAGGAGAGGGAGGGTCTGGGTTCCCCTACCAGTCCACTGAGGGAGGTGAACTGGAAACTCCTTTGCAAGGGGTAAAGACTATTGAAACCCTCTGATAGGTTTAGGGATTAGTGAGTCTGGAGTTGGATTGAAGGCCAAATCTGAAGTTGATAGACTATTATTTGGTGGACTATTGGTTTACCCTGGAAGGGGTGGGGCTACATGTGACCCAGCTGGAGGGCCAAGTCACAAGATGCAGCAGACCACAGGCAGAGCAGCAGTCAGCAGGGAATGTAAAAAGAGAAGAGTCTGGTACACCACAAGCAGCCACAAGGGGGTGCACCAGCTAGTGAGTCATGCTCCAACAGGAGAGGCAAGGGTTTCTGTTTGATCTGCTATGCATATTTGGGAGGTGGATTTTCCCTTTGTTTTAAGTTCAAGGGAAAAGGTTGCCTTTTGATTTTCCATCCAAATTTCATGGCATGATAAATTTCAAAGGGAATTGGGGGTTCAATCCTGAGCACCCTGGCTCTGATCCGGAAAAACACTTATGCATGTGAGTAATTCCTTTGACTTCAACGGGGCTTCTCTTGTGCTTGAAATTAAACATATGCTTAAGTGCTTTGGTGGATCAGGGTCTGAATGTTCAGCTCCTTGCAAGAGCAAGTCCTGTAATTCCAACTAACTTTTTTCTTTTTTTAAAGTGGGAAGCTCAGTCCTCTCCTTAATGTTATGATAATCCTTCCCTATGTTTCACGCTGGACTTTTCAACTGAAGAGTGTGTATATAACAGATATATAACAGTATATAGCACGAAAGCTTATGCTCAAATAAATTTGTTAGTCTCTAAGGTGCCACAAATACTCCTTTTCTTTTTGCGAATACAGGCTAACACGGCTGCTACTCTGAAACATATATAACAGATGGACTTCAAAAGCTCTCAGTGGTGAAATCCTGACTTCAGTGGGGCCAGTATTTCATCCCTGGTCTTTAGATGCATATTCTACTAGGCACAAGCAAATGCTTAGGTTAAGTAGCTGACATTTCTGAGTGTATACATTTCAGACATCTCTCACCCTACATCAGTAAATTGATGGAGATCAGGCTTTGGGGAAACGCTATATATGTTGTGGATTTGTACTGGTCTTTTGACAGCAGGAAAAAAGGTTTTTTTCATATCAGCTTCTAAGGTGGCCACACATCTGTCCTGCTTGCAGAAGAAGAGATGCTGTTTAGCATTCATTTCAGGAAAAAGCAAATGAAGCTAAGGTTGTAGTGACCAACAAATATTCAACAAAGTAGGTTTGACGCATTGCAGCTACAGGACCTATTTGAGAAGTCATTGCATTTCTGTGTTGATGCCTATGTGATGGAACAAAGGTGGGGGAGAATGAGGAAAAAAATGATAAATGAGAAAATTATGCCTCAGATAGAAAATGGACAAGTCTGTGGCTTTATGGCTCTAGAATGAAGAGAAAACTATGGTCTAATAACTTTGGTTTGTCAAAATAAAGCTAAATCTAAAACCATTAAAAATAATGACAAGAGAAATCTTGTATTGTATTGTATGAGCCTTTATCTGGTGACATTCATAGCTTTAGGGAAGATGATGCATGCACTTTTTCAAATTTGCAGGCTCATCTCTATGGGGCTATAGCTTTTATCATGCTCAACCTCACTTCCCTGACTTCTAAGTGAGAAGGGGGGTCTTTATAAAAGTACCCCTTTCTTTGTTGAATGAACTCATTGGATTTTGGAAGCAGCTAATCCAGCCTATATTCTACAGATAACAAGCTGCAGATCCCCCCCAACATGGTCTGAGTTCTAATGTCTCATTGAACATTGTAAGTTTTGCTTACAAATTGCTTCCACTGAGACACAAAAGCCCAGCCGTCCTTCCTGAATCACCCCTCCCCTGCATATCAGCATCTGGCCCAACTGCTGAGCTGTTAAGGCCAACGGACTATATTTAATTTTTAACCATTCTGAATCACTGGTATAAAGCAAATCATTTTGTTACTGTTCAATAAGCAATAGCTATTATAAATGTCTGTGTATTGTTAATGCTACCTTTTAATTTATTAGCACTGCATTAGCAGCTTTTCTTTGTAAAGCTAATAGCACACACCAGTTATTGATAAGAAAAGCCAGTAAAATTTCAATGGCTTTGTAAACTCAAACTATTTAAAACTTGCAGGCATTCATTAGAAGAAATGTTTCCATTAGTCTCTAGAGAATATGTGGCTTTAGTGAACTTTAGCTTTGTATTTTATGAGAATTGTTCATCACTACACTAGAATCCTGACAAATTCATATGAGAGAGAATGCTACTCTTTGAAGCAACTTCTGCTTTCCCTAAAATATGAAGGGCTAACTTTTAAGAACAGTGTGAGAGAGTATTTATCTCCTGGCTTGTGTAGATACTGATTGTACATGAACTGTATTTTGAATTAGCAATTATTGTAGGTCAACAAATATTGAAGGTTTTCTTCACATTTACTAATAATTTTATTCTAAAACACAAGGTAATTGTGGTAGTTTCCTCATCATCCCATGCCAAAAACCTCCAAAGCAAACCCCAACCCTTTTGTGTGACAGTGAATGTCTTGGCTATAGTGACAGGTTTCAGAGTAGCAGCCGTGTTAGTCTGTATTCACAAAAAGAAAAGGAGTACTTGTGGCACTTTAGAGAAATTTAGCAAATTTATTTGAGCATAAGCTTTCGTGAGCTACAGCTCACTTCATCGGATGCATTCAGTAGAAATGAGTGGCTATAGTGGATGGTGAAATAAAATGAATCAGAAATTTTTCACTGTAATTCTCTGACTGTTTAGTCAAGTATGTTGTTAACATGACAAGTGTGTACACTATATGAACAGGTATGAAATGTGACAGGGTGAAACTCTGAGCCTCATTCAATTCCTAGCTGCAGTTGTGTATTTATACCTTTTTCTTAATCTATAGATTAAGATGTTAAAGCAGGTTTCCTCTTTATCATTCTTGCTTCTGGTGGTCTGTGCTACAAGCCATTAACACAAGATGCTGTGTCCAGGACCTTAGGACTACTTGTCAGCAGAATGTACTTGTGCTTGTGTGTCTTGAGTCAAAACCCAAACATTATTTTAAGATAGAACTTTTGTGGTTCATGTGAACACTTTGCTTTATCACTTTAATATCAGGATATTTTTCACCCAGCTGGATTAAAGTAATTTTTGTTAGACAACACTTGTTAATAAATGCAGCATTTCTTTCTTCCATGTATTGTATCTTAATAAAAATTGAAAGGAAAAATTATATGCAATTTTAAGCCCTGATTGAGGAAAGCATCTCTCTTAAGGAAAGTGTTTAAGTTCATGCTTAAGTCCAATTGAAGTAAATGGTATGGGCACGTGTTTAAACCTAAGCAAGTACTTAAATGCTGTCCTAAATAGGAATGGACTCAAGCATGTGCTGAAGGGCTTTCCTGAATCAGGGATTCAAATAAAAGCCCTGCAAAGCTCTTAAAAGTCTTTTGTGTCCATATCCTCATCCCCAATACAAGAAATGGGTAAGTGAGATTTGTCCAGCGTCATTTGTGGCTGAAGAAAGGAACTCTTTCCATCATCCACAGGTCTTTGATGTGTCAGTGGAGCTGCTTCACCATGCTAGTTTAGCCTCAGAGCTATAATTGTGTAGTAGTCCCGCTGATCTCCTTTTCATATGGCCTGTAGTTTTGACAGTGGACACCCTCCCATCTCCAAACCTCCTCCATGTTACTAGGAAGCACTTGTCTGTGGCACCCAGAGTGAGCTGAGACCCCGTGTGGCTTCTCAGCCTCCCCAACTCCTGAATACTGAAACCACAGCAGCTCTGCTGTATTAAAGCCTTTCATTGCTTGCAAAGGTGAGGCAGGATTTTGTCCTTGGTATGATGAAAAATGCCATTAATTTAGTATAAATTTGAGAATTATATGGTCAATTACTATCTTCATTTGAGTTTTCAGAAAATTTGACCCTGTGACATGCACCCTCGGGGAGCCCAGCAGAGAATATAATCAATTGCTGCCATACTTTCTGTTAGCTCAACAATCAGAAAACGAATCCTGATTTTTTTTTAAAAGTACAGTATACAAAGACCAGGGCTACCGTTTTCTGGCTGGGATGCCTTTAACTGGGCTCTTAAATAAGTGACGCTGAGCAACTTCAATTCCTGTTAAATTCAATGGGAGCCACAGGTGGTCAGTACATTGATTAAAGTGCCTAACTAGGCATCTTCAATGCATATGCAGACCTTGTGTCCATGGGAGTCTCATTGACTTCAGTAGGGTCTATACAGAACAGGAGGTTGTAAATTGCAGGATCAGGACCTACATTAGAAAACTTGGGTCAAGATTTGCTTTCTGATAAACCAGTATTAAATCAGGATAGAAACAATTTACCTGTTTGATAATACACTCCCATAGTTATCACTGCTGAAGTCACAACTGATGTCACTTCTGAGAGTATATTCTTATTAAACTATTCCATAACAAACTAGTGCTTTTTGGTATCCACCCTTATGGAAAAGCCCTATAAAATTTAATACTGAACAATATCCTTTCTATAGGTTTATTTCAAACCATCCTATACATTTTAATAGAGAATTATATCCCTGCTTAGAATGCTATAGCGTGATTTGAAATAAACCTATAGAAAGGTTATATTTCTCTGTAGTTTATTAAGAGTAATTTCTCTAGAACCCTATGAGACCCTATATCTTATTTATTTTCATTTATAATAGATACTGAAAAAGCACCTGTCCCAGGGATGCAGCTCCCACTGTTGTAACTGGTGATACAGAGCAAGCACGTTCACTGGATGAAGTTCCAGCATAGAGGCCTTGCTCATAAAGTTGAGTTCTAATAAAATGAAAACTCATTGTACATACTTAAGGTGTTATAACATGCCATGTCCAGGTTGCAAAACAAAGAAAGGAACAGCTCAAACCTGGCATATACACATTTGTCTTTTGTTGTGGGAATATAGAACAGAGAAAACCACAAACACCTGAAAACCAACATTTAAACAGTACACAAAAAGGCAGAATGCAGGCATTACTTTTTGCAGTGATTTTACCACCTATCGGCAGGGGAAGGTGTCTGGAGGCTGTGTTGGATGTAACAATGCCACTTTTCAGAAAGCTGGAGAGGCTGAAATGATATGTATGTGTGAAGCTACAGGATATTTTTAAAATACACTTTCCTAGGGTAGAAATTTTGTCAGATTATTTTTTTTAGGGGGAAAAAAATTGAAAATATCTATTCTGTTGTTAACATTTAATTCACAGTGATTTCCCCCCTTCTTCCTCCTTCTCCCCTCATGATAGGCTTGTCTGGTCCAGGATAGGAAATGAGATTGGAACAGGGTGCTTGCCAGAGAGGAAGAATGGTTCAGAGGTAGGTGTTAGTGTGGGAGTCCAGAGAACAAGTTTAATTCCTTGCTCTGCCACAAAATTCATAATGCCTCAGTTCCTTATCTGTAAAATGGGGAAACTGTAATAGTACTTCCCTATATTGCTGGGGAGTTGTGAGGATAAAAAAAATTAAAAATGATACCCACAGTAATGGAGGATATATAAGTACCTGAGATAAGGGAGCATGTGGGTTCAGTAGCAGACTCTAGATCAGGGCATTTGTCAAATGAGGTACAACATAGAATTTCTGCCTCTGGGGGAAGGATCATGCATTTTCATGGGAGGCTGGGGGTAATATATTCATCTGTGCCTTAAAGTTTAAGAATATAAACATGAGATGCACAGAAACTGCATCAAAAGAACATTATTATTATTGCAAAGTCAAACACTCAAAAGGTAGGAAATGATCTACCCTGACTCCTCATTCCAGTCCCATTCTCCTTACCTTCAGATGCATCTGAAGAAGTGGTTTTTTTATCCGTGAAAGCTTATGCCCAAATAAATCTGTTAGTCTTTAAGGTGCCACCGGACTCCTCGTTGTTTTTGTGAATACAGACTAACATGGCTACCACTCTGATACTTGTCTCCTAACCTAGCCTCTTCCAGTTGCCACTCCTCAGGTTTCTAGTCCCAGTCTTTTTACTCAAAAAGTCCTAGTTTTACATTTCCCCATTCCCTGTCCCACTCTTCCCCTGCCCTCCTTTTCATTCCGTCTGCTTTCCAAACCATTCCTAGTTCTCCCTGCCCCACAGTTCCTTGTTCCCAGTCTCTTTCCAAGCCAGTTCCAGGACCCCTCCTAGCTCCTCATCTGAATATCTCTCTGCTCCATACTGTCCTCCAGTCACTTCTTCCCCGCCCCCCCCCCAAATTTCTCATCTCCAGACTCTCAGTCCATGTTTCCCTCCTTGGGTTTCTCATTCAGTCTGTATCCCCACCCTCCAATTAAACCAGTATATTTGTCCAGCCAATCCCAGTTCTCTCCACCACATCCTGGTTCCTTGTCAGATCTATCTGCCCTTCCTCCTCCCCATCCCATTCTCCCATTGCCAATCACAATATCCTTGTCCAGCCAGCCCCAGTTTTTTCCCCAGATCCTCATCCAATCTCAATCCCGCCCCACTGGTTCCCTTTCTCATCCCCTGAATTTTCCTTTCTGGGTCCCAATTCCCTTGCTCAGCCAGTCCCAGTTTTCCTTTGATTCCCCCCGCCAGACTCCAGTTCCAGTCTCCCCTCCAGGCTCCTTGATCCAAACTACTCCTCCTGCCCTACCCCTCCCACAGGTCCAACTGCATTTGGATCAGGCAGCTTCCTCTTCCATGCACCCTGGTCTCAGTGTGTGGCAGTGGGAGAGACATTGAGAGCATAGTAGAGACAGCCTTCCCACTTTCCATTTAAACATAGGACCAGGCATAGCCCACAGCAGCCCAGAGCTGCAGTTGCAGGAAAAGTCCTGCTGAGTCCTGGGAATCATCAGGGAATCTAGCTGGGAAAGCTGTAGCAAGTCTCTACTAAGCATGTATAAACTGGAGTTTTTCAAAGGCTTATAGCTTGGCCAAAGTTAGGAGGATATTCATGTGGACTGCAAAAGGAAAATCTCTGATACAGAGGTCACCCCCTGCTCCAAAGCAGAGACGGCATGAGAGCTGTTCTAAGAAAAGGTCACAGGATTTCTTAACATAGGCAAGAAATTGTATTTTACTTTAGTCTCTTACTTGGAAATGTATGAATCGTTGCAGCTGAAATTTTCCAGAAAATCTCTCAGTGAGGCAGACACCCAACATGGAAAAATTCAGGCCAAATGGTTAAAATTTGGCAGTTACAAGCAACTGAAAATTGGGTCTTATAATGTTAAAGTTGCCCAACACTTCCCAATAGGCAGTGCTACTAGCTCCACCTATAATTGATTAAGAAGATCTATATTTTCAAAAATCTCTTGTTGTTGTTAGTTTGTCTTTCTGAAATCACTTTTCAGCTACAGATTCATTCTGACACTCAGTCATAGGTCACATGTGGGAAAGCCATCCTTGTAATCATCTTAGAGCTTGAACGTTATATTGGTTGTTATGACTTGTAATCTTTAAGTCATGATTTTAAGTCTTCGGTAACTCAGCCAGAGGTTAGGGGTCTATTACAGGAGTGGGTGGGTGAGGTTCTGTGGCCTGCAATGTACAGGAGATCAGACTGGATGATCATGATGGTCCCTTCTGACCTTAAAGTCTATGAGTCTATGAGACTTGGTACTTATACACATGCTGTTTGACTTCTCAGCTAGCCTTGAAGCTGAGATGCAGCTAATTTGAAAAAGGCACAGAGCTAGCAAGGGCTGTCCCAGGTGAAAAAAAAAAGGCAGCAGATGACTCTATACATCAGGAGAGTTCTGATCAATTACTGAAGGTCAGGTTGGTGACCAGACTGTGTACAGTTGTGTACTACTTTATAATATGTCTGTTAACTATTTTATTAGAGTATTAGAAAATTGATTTTGGTTAACTAGGTAAGAGCAACTGATCTAAAATTGGGTAAGAAGCTTTTTCAAGGAGTAGGTGTCACTTACACTGCAGTTCTCAAATAATAAATATTTCACATAACAGGAAAGTAACACTCTGTGAATTGCTTAGGGATGCAAGACTGATGCAAGCCCAGTTAAAACGCTGTTTCTGTGCTGGAAAAATATCAAACAACATTTGGCAAATATCAAATGCTTCAACTATATAAAGCACACAGCTTGTCACAACTGAGTTCGTTCCAAAAGCTGAGCAAGAGAAAGATGTTAATTAACTGAGTCTTCACTAGTCCTGTATAGGCAAAAGACTACTTCACTCGGCTCATTCCTTTGGACTCACTTAAATCCAGTTTCTGTGCCTATCTGAAAAGGACGGTACCTGTAGCCCTGCTAGAAATAAATGATAGCTTTTGAGAATTTGTTCTCATGCTTTTAAAGTTTGGACAGTTTTATCTTTAGTCTGTTTTCAGCACTTTACTGGAGGCAGCATATTGGATATATTTTGTAGACTCCATATATGTAAACTTTCTCACAATGTGAATGAAGCATGATCAAGTAATCTTGTATTTCTCTAGGTTATGCATTCAGTAATGCGGACGGTATAACCTAGATCAGTTTCAAAAGTATCAATTTAGATTGTCACTCTGTTCTTTCCAAAGGTTACAATCTCAGCAGTCTTATGAGTTTGAAGTGTCTCTTTGGAAAATCTCTTGTGTAGTTCTTTCAGCACTTCCTATTTGTTATGACATCCTCTAAAGCAGCAAAGAATTTCCCAGAGCATATAGGGAATCCTGACAGGCTGAACCACAGTGATGAATTGACAAACTAGCACATTAGAGATGTCTAGATCTTCTGTAAATAGCTTTAATTAGGAAACCAATCTGAAAAATATATTAGGACCTAGAGGTAAGACATTGTTTGAGGGAAAACCTAATCAGGAACTGCTGAACAAGACTGATGCCTTTGAAATGACACCTAATTAAGAAGAAAGGCGAGGGGAGAGAAATGAAAAGGTGACAGGGGAGGATGAGAAGAATTTTGAAGACCAAAAAGAGGTTCCAAGGATTAGAGAATAGCATTGCCTTGAAATGTAGGTTGTGTTGATTATAGCTACTTCCTGATTTGTTTTACTCTGCTGCCTAGGGAAGAGAAAAATACATGTTAATATTTTTCTAGGGTAAAATATTTGCATTTATCATAGACCCTGGGAATTCTTGAGCTGATTAGTATAAAGCATTTAGGGGGAGAAAAAACTTTAATGCCTGTTTAATGTAGAGTTGTAAAGTCTTTTTGGACAGAATTATACGCACAGAGATTATTGAACATTGAGAAAGCATTTTTTTCTGAAAAACATCTTTGTTCAATGCACTGTGGGCCTGATCCAAAAACATACAGAAGTCAACTAAAAGACTCCCATTGACTTCAGTAGGCTTTATATCATTGTCCTGTATGTGTGTTTTTTCTATCCTGGCCTCTAGTCATCCTCCCTCCTCAGTATCCTCATTAGCTCTCAGTCAGAGTTTCCTTCCTTTGGTTCCTTAGCTAATCTCAATGCCTGCCCTCCCTTGGCTCCTTGCCCACCCTTTTGGCCTAGCCAGTACCAGTTCTCCTCCTGCACAGTAGCTCCTCATCAAAACTGTTTCCCCTGCTCTCACATCTCCTTCCTGATTGTCTGTCCTATTCTCCTTGTCCCACCAGCTCAATCCTGCACCCCAGCTCCTCATCTGGTCTCAGTCTTCCCTGCACCTACTGGCTCCCAATCTCCTTTCCTAGCCAGTCTCAGTCTCTGCTCTGGTTGTCAGTCTCCTCCCACTGCAAAGCCCAGACCCAATTTCCCACTCCTCCCCCAGCTAGTTTCCAGTCCCAGGTTCCACCCTTCCTCCCCGCAGTGTCCTTTTCCAAATCTACTCCCTTCACACTGCCTGCAAGTCCAGCTCTTGTTGCTTCTCCTTTTGAATCAGGCAACTTTCTCCTCCGTGCTGCTTGGCCTCACCAGTAGCAGTTACTGAGAGCATAGGAGAGACAGTTTGCTTTCAGGTCAGGTGCCTGGACCTAGCATGGTCTGCTGCAGTCCAGAGTTGCAATTGCCAAGAGATTTTTGCTCAGAGCTGTAATGGAGGATATTAAATAGAAGCTATTAAAATTAGACATTTTAAAATCAGCAGTTCCAGATGACTTGCACCCAAGAGTTTAAAAAGAACTGGCTGAGAAGCTCACTGGAACTTTAATGTTGATATTCAAGAAGTCTTGGAATACTGGGGAATTTCCAGATAACTGGAAGAAAGCTAATGTGCCAATTTTTAAAAAGGGTAACTGGGATAAACTGAGTAATTATTGGCCTGTCAGCCTCCCATCAATCCTAGGCAAAATAATGGAGTGCGTGATACAGGACTTGATTAAAGGATGATGATGTAATTAATGCAAATCTACATGGGTTCATGGAAAATAGATCCTGCCAAACTAACCTGATTTTTTAAACGAGATTACAAGATTTAAATGAGATTACAATGAATTTGGTTGATAAAGGTTAGTTTACAGGTACCGCACAACATTTTGATAATTTTATATTTTTCTAGGTTTTTTAAACATGGCATACATTAAATAGATTAAAAGCTGGCTAACTGGTAGCTTTTAAAATATAATTGTAAATGGGGAATCGTCATTAGGCAGATGTGTTTTCAGTGGGGTCCTGCAGGGATCAGTTCTTGGCCCTATGCTATTTGCTATTTTTATAAATGACCTGGAAGAAAACATAAAATCATCACTGATGAAGTTTTCCAATGACACAAAAATGGGGGAGAGGTAAATAATGAAGAGGGCAGGTCACTGATTCAGAGCAATCTGTATTGCTTGGTAAACTGGGTGCAAGCAAACAGTATATGTTTTAATACAGGTAAATGTATACATAAGGGAGCAAAGAATGTAGGCCATACTTACAGGATGGGGGACTCTATCCTGGGCAGCAGTGACTCTGATAAAGATTTGGGGGTTGTGGTGGATAATCAACTGAACATGAGCTTCGAGTGGGATGCTATGGCCAAAGAGCTAATGCAATCGTGGTATGCATAAACAGAGAAATCTCGAATAAGAGTAAAGTATTTATTTTATCTCTGTATTGGGCATTGGTGCAACCATTGCTGGAATACTGTGACCAGTTCTAGTGCCCATAATTCAAGAAGGATAGTGATAAATTGGAGAGGTTCAGAGAAGAGCCATGAGAATGATTAAAGGATTAGCAAATCAGTTTATGGTGATAGACTCAAGGAGCTTAATGTATTTAGCTTAACAATGAGAAGGTTAAGGGGTGACTTGATCACAGTCTGTAGGTATCTACATGGGGAATAGATATTTAATAATGGACACTTCAATCTAGCAGAGAAACGTAGAGCATGATCCAGTGGCTACAAACTGAAACTAGACAAAATCAGATTGGAAATAAGACCTACATTTTTAACAGTGAAAATAATTAACCATTGGAACAATTTACCAATGGTCGTGGTGGATTCTCCATCACTGGCAATTGTAAAATCAAGATTGGATCTTTTTCTAAAAGATCTGCTCTAGGCATTATTTTGGGGGAAGTTCTGTGCTATACAGGTGGTAATACTAGATGATCACAATTATCCCATTTGGCCTTGGAATCTATGAATATATGCTCAGTGTGGACAGAATCTTCAAGGAATTTAGCTGGGAAAGATCTAACAAGTCTCTCCTGAGCACATGCAAACTATATATCTTCAAAGGCTTATAACTTGGCCAAATTTGGATTGATGGTAACGGAAATGGCAAAAGGCACATGGCTGACACAAAG
Organism: Dermochelys coriacea; assembly: GCF_009764565.3. NCBI lineage: Eukaryota > Metazoa > Chordata > Testudines > Dermochelyidae > Dermochelys > Dermochelys coriacea. The sequence goes on from NC_050068.2 coordinate 284,222,503, forward strand.
GCTACCCCCTGCCAAAGTTCAAGTCCCTGCTCCAAATTGTGCGTGGGTGTGGGGCACGGGGGTAGAAGGGGTAGCACTAAAAAAACGGTTACCAGAATTTTTTATCGGGGCAAAAATAACTCTTTCTTGAAAACACAGAATCTCTTTGGCTGAAATTTTCCTGAAAAAATCACCTGGAAGCAGACATCCAACATGAAAATTTCAGGTCAAGTTGTTAACATTTGACAGCGTTATAAGCAACTGAAAATAGCATCATGTAATAGGAATTGTTGGGCAACTTTAACAATAGGTGGTGCTAATAATAGATAAGCATAATTTTTATATAATTTTTATAATTATTTCTCCTACTTTCTGCTTACTCTTGTAAAGTTACAGGGCTCTAGGGACAGCAGCAGTGCATACTGATGATATCTTGCATTCTAAAAAGCTGGCTGAAGAGAAAAGAGACTTTGAAATCTTTTTAAACGTGGAGAGGTTTTTTTTCTTGCATACCAAGTGGGACTCTAGATGAATCTGTCTTCAACAGAGAACAAGGTGGAGTCAAGATCTGATTCAGGAGTTGTTAAAACAGGCCAGGTGGAATCTGCATTTAAATAAATAAAGCAAACTTCAAAAAGGGATGTCTAGACTTAAATGTTTCACTTCAGAGATGGCTACCTTTCAGTGGTGAATAAACTGTTATCTCTGAATAGTTTGTGTCAATTAGGGTATGTCTACACTAGAAATGAAAGTTGACCAATATTAGGTCGACTTACAGCCACAGCAGTAATTACTGCAGCGGTGTATGTCCACACTATCCTCCTTGGCTTGGTGGTGCCTGTCTGCACCAGAAGTGCTTCCATTGATCTAATAAAGGCAGCGTGGGGAGCTGAGAGCCTGGTCTCTCAGCTCCGCAGGCTGCTGGGCTCCTGGTGGACTGCCCTCTGGGCCCATTCTCCCCCTGTTTTCCAGCCTGGAGTGGTGTCTAGGCCCCCTCAGCTCTCCAGGGAAGTGGGGGCAGCTGGGCTCTAGCTGTCCAGCTTTCTTGTCAATTTCATGGCTCCTGATGTGAAAGCGACAAGACGGCTAAGGGCAGCAGATGTAAGGGACGCAGTGTCTACACAGACTTGCCTTGCCATAACTACACTGACATAAGCTTTATGCCTCTCATGGAGGTGTTGTTATTATGTTGGTGTAGTAGGGCACTTACATCGATGGGACCAAAGCTGTAGTGTAGACACTGACATAATTAGGTTGACATAAGCTGCCTTATGTCCAGCTAACTGCGTAGTGTAGACTAGCCCCACATTAAACACTTTTGGTTGAAAAGTAATATGTGTTATATTTTCTATGTACTGTTATACCTGGAAAGAGCTGGAAACTTATTGTTAATGACCTGTTGATAGTCAGTTCAGTTCAGCTGATAGTCAGTTTGGTTCTCAAGTTTATCTTTCTAGGGTTCACTAGCCTGTCTGGACTTGACTTTGGGCTAAGTAGGTATGTCAACCATGGCACAGTGGTTGAGATTTCAAAGCTGATCAGGGGATTTGCCCCACTGTTCCTATTAAAATTAAGAGGAGTTCTGAAGTGGGATCCTCTATTTGGCTTTGAAAATCTTAGCCAATCTACAACTTGTGTTTGCTACCCATATCCTTTTCAGTCTTTAAAAACAGGTTTCAGAGTAGCAGCCGTGTTAGTCTGTATTCGCAAAAAGAAAAGGAGTACTGGTGGCACCTTAGAGACTAACAAATTTATTAGAGCATAAGCTTTCGTGAGCTACAGCTCACTTCATCGGATGCATCCGATGAAGTGAGCTGTAGCTCACGAAAGCTTATGCTCTAATAAATTTGTTAGTCTCTAAGGTGCCACCAGTACTCCTAGTCTTTAAAAACTATCAGTTTGTCATTTATACTTCTGTACCTGATGTCTCTTTTAGAGTGTTCCAGTGAATGACATTTCTAGTTCTTCTTAAGGGTCTGAACTCCTTAGCAGAACAGACACAGTTGAGTTAAGCCAAAGCCAAAGAATCCCTGATGCTCTGCAGATTACTTCCATTTTTGTCATGCTTTCCTTTATTTTGGTGAGCTTCCCCAAAGTTAGCTGTATCCTCTTTTTTTTTGCAGGGAAATAAAATATTCCAGTAGGTCCTATGGTTATTGCCAGAGTTCCAAAGGCTATCAACAGAGGAGTTATTTTTGTAAATCTACTAACTTGAAGTAGAGTTGTGAAGAAATGGGGTTTTTCCAGTGCACAGATTAAATGGACAATAATATGATGCTGAGAAGCCTTTCTTGCTTTAATCATCTTGTGCTGCACTGTCTTCTCTACACTGCTGCTGGCTTCAAGGCAAGCTTTAGTTGCACTGGTTACCTTTTACATCTGCAGCGTGATTCCAAGGCCAGAAGGAACCATTATAATCATCTAGTCTGACTTTCTGTATCGCATAGGCCTTAGAATATGACTAACATATGCATCAATTTGAATGAACAATTTACTGCAATTTACCATACAGTATTGACAAAGTTACCAATGAGTATAAACTAAATTTATTTCAAAGGCTAATCACACTCTTACTATAAAGAAACAAAGTGATAGGAAAAAATACCTCTGCCTCTTGAGACTGAGGGTTCATTTTCACTTTGTTTTCCTAAAGACCATCTCTGAAGCTGGAAGACGACTCTGTTTGCTTGACTGAATTTAATGGCTTCCCCATTTGAGAGGAAACAATTTTCAGAGTATCGGCGCTTGCTTGATTGGTTGACTAAATGTCATAAACATGAAAACAACTTGCTTTAAATTTCAAAGCAACAGGTCATGCCAGTGGGGATCTAATCAAGGCCATGCAGTAGAAGGCTGTTTGATATAATTTCAATTTATTTGATTTGATACTAACATAATATTTTCCATCAAATAAGGACGGATGTGAGAGGTGAAACTTCCTGCCCTGCTAGCCTGTGATTCAAATGGGGCAAGTTACCTTATGTGCAGAGGCTTCTTTAATTAAATTTGTTCCTAAATCTGTAGCATTATTGCATTTTCAATATCTGTTATTATTTAGAATTCAATTTAGCAAATAAATTAATGTTCCATGGTTTTGGCCTCTGAGGACACACAGACTTTCATGGTTTGCCTGTTGCAGAGCCTGAGTTGATTCTGGAACTAAAATAATCTGCAGCCAGCCAGCCAGAAACACTAGCATCAAGAGGCATGAACTTCCTCATTCTTCTTCATTGACCAATATCTCTGAAACCCAGTTATGACCATGTCTATGCAACATCTTTAACCACTGAACTGATGATCAAAAATTTATTGATTATTGTTAGATATTTGTTATTTTATCATATCGGAAACCTTGAGGTTCCATTCATTTGAAGGGCATGGTAATTAAGGCTAAAATTAAATATACAAAGAGAATAATATCCTAACAGATCCTCTTTTGATTAATCAGATACTTGAGATGTTTACTAGTGCCCTTAAGAATAAAGTGGTGTTTACGATGCTGCCAACTAAACCCCAAAGGATTCCGGTGTTGGAGCTTGCAGGATTTTGTGAGATTTCTATAAAACATGATCTCAGAGCAGCAGCAAAGGCAGTTCAATTTAATATCCTAATCCAGGGATTGGCAACCTTTGGCATGTGGCCCATCAGGGGAATCCGCTGGCGGGCCAGGATGGTTTGTTTACCCGCAGCATCTGCGGGTTCGGCCAATCGCAGCTCCCACTGGCTGTGGTTCACCGTTCCAGGCTGCATGCCAAAGGTTGCTGATCCCTGTCCTAATAAATAAATATTTCTGAATGACTCCCCTTGTGCCATATAATGATATCTGGCATCCCCCACTACTCTACTAAAAGTATGGATTAAGGCAATCCAGAGCTTTAGGCATACTATAGCATTAGGCCTTGTCATAAATATAAAGGGAAGGGTAAACACCTTTAAAATCCCTCCTGGCCAGAGGAAAAACCCTTTCACCTGTAAAGGGTTAAGAAGCTAGGATAACCTTGCTGGCACCTGACCAAAATGACCAATGAGGAGACAAGATATTTTCAAAAGCTGGGGAGGGGGGAGAAACAAAGCCTCTCTCTCTGTCTGTGTGATGCTTTTGCCGGGGACAGAACAGGAATGGAGTCTTAGAACTTAGTAAGTAATCTAGCTAGATATGCGTTAGATTCTGTTTGTTTAAATGGCTGAGAAAATAAGCTGTGCTGAATGGAATGGATATTCCTGATTTTGTGTCTTTTTGTAACTTAAGGTTTTGCCTAGAGGGATTCTCTATGTTTTGAATCAAATTACCTTGTAAGGTATTTACCATCCTGATTTTACAGAGGTGATTCTTTTTACTTTTTCTTCTATTAAAATTCTTCTTTTAAGAAACTGAATGCTTTTTCATTGTTCTTAAGATCCAAGAGTTCGGGTCTGTGGTCACCTATGCAAATTGGTGAGGATTTTTATCAAACCTTCCCCAGAAAGGGGCTGGGGTAACATTTGGGAGGATTTTTTGGGGGAAGACATTTTCAAACGGACTCTATCCTAATAATAATAATACTGGTTAGACGTTTGGTGGTGGCAGGGAAAGTCCAAGGGCAAAAGGTAAAATAATTTGTACCTTGGGGAAGTTTTAACCTAAGCTGGTAAAAGTAAGCTTAGGAGGTTTTCATGCAGGTCCCCACATCTGTACCCTGGCATTCAGAGTGGGGATGGAACCTTGACAGGCCTCCATGACTCTATCCCCACAACGTCACCTCAACCCCACTTGGATTGGTGATGACAGAGAGCTTTTGATCTCAGCAGAGTTTCCTTCTTTCCCCTAAGGGTAGCAGCAAAGTTCCTCCCACTCAGAACAAACATACATGCCAACAAAAATCTTCTCTACCCTCCAGAGAAGCATCAGTGGCAGCAGGAGAGGCTCCCAATCTTTACCCCAGTAGTCAGGCTGTATCTTCTTGGGTGAGCAGGCTATGCCTGTTGCACTGTTCTTCTCCAGCCACACAGTGTTCTGCTGGGGTGGTGTTGGAAGAGCTTTCAGATCAACAGGTCTTGGAGTTAACTCTGCCTTGAGATGCATGGGGAAATGCATGCCTTTCTGAGATATAATTTCTAACTGTCTTCAGACACAGGCAGACATCTCTGCATTGGTTACACTTCGGTCATGTTTCCAAGCTTTTCTCCACAACCATGAGAGAGAAAAGTCTTTAAACTAAAACCAAAGCCAAAAAAAAAACCACAACAAAAACCAATCCCAAAAAACAGTGTTGCCAATTCTCTTGATAAAATCAAGAGTCTTGTGATATGTGACTTTTTTTGATGGCTCCGGCTTCTGGAGTCATGTGAATAAGTGTGAGTCTCAGCTTTCATTTGCAAAGAAAAGCTGGAAAGGTGAACTCTCAGGCTCAAACACCAGGAAAAAAAATCTATTGATTTGTAAAATCTTATAATTTTTAAACCAATCTCATGATTTCTGAGTGCTTGGATTTGCAACACTGGTCTGATATAGTCACATGGAACTGGGGCTCTAGGCACAGACCTATATCTCCTGTGCCTTAATCTGGCCATGTCGCCCTGTGTTTTTGCCTAAATCCCCTGCAGAAACTTGACAGCCTTTGGGAGTTCAAGATTAAGTTGTAAGGTTTACTTTTGTAGTAGGTGAGTTATAAATTAATGAGCGCACATTTTATGGATCACCTAATCTGAGAACTTCTATCTTTTTGTTTTTTGGTTTTAACGGTAATATTCTTTTACAGCTGTTTTGTAAATTGGAAATAACTTAATGATGTACAGGAAATAATAAAACAGCTTTTTAGTTACAGAAATTTGAGAACAGTACATGTACAGATGTAATATAAAAATATACTTACAGAAGCAGAGTGGGATATCTGGATTATAGATTAAGGATTCTCTACACATTGTCCATGTGTGGATGCTCTTATTCTAGAATAAGAGTACCTTGTTCCTGTAGCATGTAGATACTAAGAAATACCAATTAACATAAATGATTCCATAATATATCAATTTTCTTCAGCTAAGAAAAACTGTTATAGATTGTAACTATATTGAAGTTATTTTTCATTCACATTGGTGCTGCTGTAGAACCATGTTGGGTCAGATGAATTTCAGTTGATATAACAAGGTGCAATACGATAGATGAGCAAGACCCACTGTTCCAAAGAAGTATGCATCTCTGGGGAAGGCAGAGAGTTTTTCCACCACCATATCATGGTAGATCCCAGAAACAGTGGCTCTTGATTGTAATATGAGTCAACTCCCTGACTGCTTTAGTGTGGCAAATACCTGCAGAATGCCCATATTTTGTGCATTTATTACATATTTCATCTTTAGCTGGACACACATCTTGAGCTATGAAATTTTCTGCATCTTGTGCATTTAGTCTGAAATGCCTTGTAGTTAGTCTGGGATTCCTGCATGGAAATTACTTTTAGCACTCATGCTGTGTCTGTTTACAGCTTCTAAGCTAGTTTCAAGATTGTCTGGTTTGGAAAGTTTGGTTTTGTGCTTTGCTATTTGGGTAGTAGCATGTAGATTTAAAGCTGTCTTTGATTGTCGTTCCTATGAAATACTTTTATCTCTAAGTCCAATGATTAGCCTGTCTCTGACATTTTTATGTTTTGCAGTTCCAAAATCACAGTTTTCAGCCAATGCATGTAGAGCTCCTATGCAAGATCCAGCATTTTCTCCTGGTTCTTGAATTCTTTGATGAAAAGATGCTCTTTCATAAACCATGTTTCTCTGTGATATAAAGTATGCATCAAATATAGCCGGAACCTTTTCATAGTCAACTTTGTGATTATCTTCATTAAAAGCAAAAGACATAAAGATATCCTCTGTCTGCTTCCCCATAGCATAAATTAAAGATGATACCTGGATAACTCCATTTTCCTGGTGGAGCTTTGTAGCAATCATGCAAAATATTTCTTGGAGTCTGTCCATTGTGAAGGTTTATCAATGCTGACGTTCTCTGTAGCATTGAGAGTGGCATGTTGCTGGGACTGATACTGCAGGCTTTGTTCCTTCTGTTTGGAACCTTTGTTCCTGTTTTGCTTCTGTTTCTGTTCTCCTCTTGCACTATTTTACTTCTGAGACCATGTTATGTACACCTTGAACATAGTAGGTTGGAAGGCTGCTATTAGTAGGCCAGGTTGTTATATCACATATGGACTTGCTACAGAACATCCTTCCCAGAGAGATACACCAGATGTGTTCCCTAGAAGATCCTTTAATGCACTGCCAGGTATATCTGTATGCACAGGTGAGGTATGTTGCACATGTCACCTAGTGGTTAAATAGTATAAGATAGTTTAACATTCTATTATACGCTGAAAATATGGAAGGAATCCAAAAGTAAAAGAATTATGTTGCTTTAAGATCTGGCCTGTAACCATGCTTTAAAGATGTAGCATGGAGGAGTGCTGGTAAAGCTGATTTTTATATCCTGGAACCAGTCACACAACGTAGGTCAGGTTTACTCTGTCACATTGCAGGATCCGTTTTAACTGACGACTGTAGCTATTGCTGCAGTCTGCATTGTAGTGAGAAGAGGAATGGACACCTAAGCAGGGTTTTGCACAAACTAGCCTTGCACTTTGACCTTTTGACCTTGAGTAGAAGTTCCAGTTATAGCTGATAGAAATTTTTCATTTGAAATATTTTTCCAACAAAATGGCTTTTTCATGAAAACTCACTGTCCTGTTCTGAGAATTTTTTTTGTGCCCTTGTGAAACCCAAAAGCCCAAAATCTTTTTACTGATGACAAAAAACCTCAAGCTTCTGAAGAAAATTTTTGTTCAAGAGCATAAACACTTATTTATTAAATATACTCAGAATATGGGTGTAGAGTCTCTGCTGTAATCCTCTGCCCTCAACACCGTCTGCTAAGAACTAGAGCAAAGAGTTTGATCCCATTCAGCTGTCTGTTTAGTGTTGTAAAGCATAAACACAAATGAATATGGAAGAAGTTTGAGTTGAGAGCCCATTGTTGGACAAGAATGTCAGTGGATCCATGTGCCCATCACAGAGATTGTTTGGTTTTATCATTGGTATTGGTATTGTTTGGTATTAATGTCACTACTCAAAGGACTGTCAAGGTTAACTGTCTTTAACAGCTGTTCTAGTAGGAGTGTTAAATTCCTGATGGCTGAATGTTTGATCTGACAATTGCAGTGGTGTATATTTTCCTGGCATTCAAAATGTTATGGAACTCTTCCTCTGAAAAGCAAAAATCTGACCTTGCTAAAAGGACAGAGAAATGATGAAATAATGCAGACATGTAACCTGGCTGTGTGAGGTTTTTAAAAAAAAAAAAAAAAAGTTCCCGCATTGAAGCGGCCTATACTGAAAAGCAAAAAACATAAACCATTTTCATCTGTAAAGGGGATATAGTCTCGTGAGCAGAGTGACCAGGTGTGATTTCTCACAATGTCCCAGTGTTTCGGAGGTGCCAGGTTTATCCTGGCAATTTCTACTGAAAGAGGTGTTTTAGCTTCAGTGTGTGTAATCATTCAGCTGGCTGACTTCCCCCTGGCTGGCTGTTCCTGACCTGGCCCCTGCTACACCCTCTTTCCCCCACAGCACCCTTTCTACCTTCCAAATGAACTTAAGGCCAAGTTGGATCTGTGTATCACTTCCGTGTAGTATCTATAATGGAGTAGAACGTAGGATGCTCCAATTTTTGACAGATTGATCTTTCTAACACTTCCAATATCATGGCATTCCAGAGCATGCACCATTCATTAGGTAGATGCTATGTCAGGGAAGTTGAACCCCAAGTTATCTTTTAAGGTATGGAGAGTACTAGTCTTTCTGCAGAGGAAGAGAGGTAATGCCACTTGTGGTGGGAAGAAGACACAAAGGTCCACACACTAGAAGGCAAATGGTAAGTCAGGAAGTGTGCATGGGTGGTTGAAAAGTCATGATCAGATACCTCAGCTAAGATGTCTTCAACACAATCCCTTACTATGGATATCTTTCTTTTCACTCCAACAGTGACAAGCACTTTCAACGCTTCCCGCTGAGCTGCCAAACACTCTTGCTTGCAATAGAAACCCCCTTATAACTGTCAAACGCGCTCACAGCATCCAATGACAAGCTCACCCATGAAACCCCAACAGCTGCTAGCCTACCCCCACCTAAATATAGTGTGCTAGTTTTCTGTTTAAAATATCTGGTCATGTACCAGTGAGTAACTGATAGGGATATAGCCAAAATCAATTTAAATTATAGGCTTTATTTAGATCATAGAATCATAGAATCATAGAATATCAGGGTTGGAAGGGACCCCAGAAGGTCATCTAGTCCAACCCCCTGCTCAAAGCAGGACCAAGTCCCAGTTAAATCATCCCAGCCAGGGCTTTGTCAAGCCTGACCTTAAAAACCTCTAAGGAAGGAGATTCTACCACCTCCCTAGGTAACGCATTCCAGTGTTTCACCACCCTCTTAGTGAAAAAGTTTTTCCTAATATCCAATCTAAACCTCCCCCATTGCAACTTGAGACCATTACTCCTCGTTCTGTCATCTGCTACCATTGAGAACAGTCTAGAGCCATCCTCTTTGAAACCCCCTTTCAGGTAGTTGAAAGCAGCTATCAAATCCCCCCTCATTCTTCTCTTCTGCAGACTAAACAATCCCAGCTCCCTCAGCCTCTCCTCATAAGTCATGTGCTCTAGACCCCTAATCATTTTTGTTGCCCTTCGTTGTACTCTTTCCAATTTATCCACATCCTTCCTGTAGTGTGGGGCCCAAAACTGGACACAGTACTCCAGATGAGGCCTCACCAGTGTCGAATAGAGGGGAACGATCACGTCCCTCGATCTGCTCGCTATGCCCCTACTTATACATCCCAAAATGCCATTGGCCTTCTTGGCAACAAGGGCACACTGCTGACTCATATCCAGCTTCTCGTCCACTGTCACCCCTAGGTCCTTTTCCGCAGAACTGCTGCCGAGCCATTCGGTCCCTAGTCTGTAGCGGTGCATTGGATTCTTCCATCCTAAGTGCAGGACCCTGCACTTATCCTTATTGAACCTCATTAGATTTCTTTTGGCCCAATCCTCCAATTTGTCTAGGTCCTTCTGTATCCTATCCCTCCCCTCCAGCGTATCTACCACTCCTCCCAGTTTAGTATCATCCGCAAATTTGCTGAGAGTGCAATCCACACCATCCTCCAGATCATTTATGAAGATATTGAACAAAACGGGCCCCAGGACCGACCCCTGGGGCACTCCACTTGACACCGGCTGCCAACTAGACATGGAGCCATTGATCACTACCCGTTGAGCCCGACAATCTAGCCAGCTTTCTACCCACCTTATAGTGCATTCATCCAGCCCATACTTCCTTAACTTGCTGACAAGAATGCTGTGGGAGACCGTGTCAAAAGCTTTGCTAAAGTCAAGAAACAATACATCCACTGCTTTCCCTTCATCCACAGAACCAGTAATGTCATCATAAAAGGCGATTAGATTAGTCAGGCATGACCTTCCCTTGGTGAATCCATGCTGACTGTTCCTGATCACTTTCCTCTCCTCTAAGTGCTTCAGGATTGATTCTTTGAGGACCTGCTCCATGATTTTTCCAGGGACTGAGGTGAGGCTGACCGGCCTGTAGTTCCCAGGATCCTCCTTCTTCCCTTTTTTAAAGATGGGCACTACATTAGCCTTTTTCCAGTCATCCGGGACTTCCCCCGTTCGCCACGAGTTTTCAAAGATAATGGCCAAGGGCTCTGCAATCACAGCCGCCAATTCCTTCAGCACTCTCGGATGCAATTCGTCCGGCCCCATGGACTTGTGCACGTCCAGCTTTTCTAAATAGTCCCTAACCACCTCTATCTCTACAGAGGGCTGGCCATCTCTTCCCCATTTTGTGTTGCCCAGCACAGCAGTCTGGGAGCTGACCTTGTTAGTGAAAACAGAGGCAAAAAAAGCATTGAGTACATTAGCTTTTTCCACATCCTCTGTCACTAGCTTGCCTCCCTCATTCAGTAAGGGGCCCACACTTTCCTTGGCTTTCTTCTTGTTGCCAACATACCTGAAGAAACCCTTCTTGTTACTCTTGACATCTCTTGCTAGCTGCAGCTCCAGGTGCGATTTGGCCCTCCTGATATCTTTCCTACATGCCCGAGCAATATTTTTATACTCTTCCCTGGTCATATGTCCAACCTTCCACTTCTTGTAAGCTTCTTTTTTATGTTTAAGATCCGCTAGGATTTCACCATTAAGCCAAGCTGGTCGCCTGCCCTATTTACTATTCTTTCGACTCATCGGGATGGTTTGTCCCTGTAACCTCAACAGGGATTCCTTGAAATACAGCCAGCTCTCCTGGACTCCCTTCCCTTTCATGTTAGTCCCCCAGGGGATCCTGGCCATCTGTTCCCTGAGGGAGTCAAAGTCTGCTTTCCTGAAGTCCAGGGTCCGTATCCTGCTGCTTACCTTTCTTCCCTGCGTCAGGATCCTGAACTCAACCAACTCATGGTCACTGCCTCCCAGATTCCCATCCACTTTTGCTTCCCCCACTAATTCTACCCGGTTTGTGAGCAGCAGGTCAAGAAAAGCGCTCCCCCTAGTTGGCTCCCCTAGCACTTGCACCAGGAAATTGTCCCCTACGCTTTCCAAAAACTTCCTGGATTGTCTATGCACCGCTGTATTGCTCTCCCAGCAGATATCAGGAAAATTAAAGTCACCCATGAGAATCAGGGCATGCGATCTAGTAGCTTCCGTGAGTTGCCGGAAGAAAGCCTCATCCACCTCATCCCCCTGGTCCGGTGGTCTGTAGCAGACTCCCACCATGACATCACTCTTGTTGCACACACTTCTAAACTTAATCCAGAGACACTCAGGTTTTTCCACAGTTTCGTACCGGAGCTCTGAGCAGTCATACTGCTCCCTTACATACAGTGCTACTCCCCCACCTTTTCTGCCCTGCCTGTCCTTCCTGAACAGTTTAAAATAAGATGATAATAAAATATGATAAAAAATGATAAAATAAGATGATAAGCTCTCTATAGTAAGGACTGTCTCTTACTATGTGTACATATACAGTCTACACAATGAGGTTCTATTTTTGGGTGTGGCCTCTAGGAACCACTTTAATATGAATAACAGTCTGTGCTATGGAAAAGTGGGGGAGAGGATGTGTTATGGAAGTTCTCCAATCCAAAGGAAAACTAGGACTATCACAGCTGGAAAGTCGTAAGTAAAGCGGTTGATAACAGTGTATCAGGCAGGTTAGGTAGTTCCCTAGAATAACTGACTTTTTGACACTGAAAGGAGAACTTGAGCTGGATTTTGAACATTCACTTCTCCGCAAACATAGACTCTTGCTTATTGGGTATGGAAAGCATTCTGCCACAAAGTAAGCTTTTCATTTTGTTTGGTTTAGTAACATGTTTGAGGGGTGTAAAGGGTGTGTATTACGGGGGGGGGGGGAGGGAAGAAAGCAAAGAAGAACAGAAAACATACACTAGTTCTATATTCACTGACTCTCTTTCTCTCTGTGTGCTTATATCTGTCAGTCCTTCCTATCTATAATGTATGTGTGTATGTATAACAATTTTCTTACCCAGGTATTCAGTTACCTACTTTAAATACAAATTGGTGACTTTAAAGGAAACAGGAATTGGCAAATGACTATTCTAATCAGGCAACAGCATTTGTTAATTCCATCATATTTTTTTCTTTTGCTATAATACAATAAAGCTAGTAATCTGAATATATTTTCTATTCAATGTAGTGTGATAACTATTATAATTATCAATGCAGTACCAGTTACTTAAGGATGGGGTATACAATCTGAATAGTAGTCTTTCTTCTAAAACAATTTTCACTCCCACTGTGATAACTTCTTTTAATAACCATATGACATGAAATTATACCTAAATGCAAATATTGCGGACACTTTCAAATGAGTTTTATGTCTAATTAAATGTCTGTCATAACAGATCAGACATGTGGGGATGTCCAACTGGATTTGTCTGTTGTATTAATTTAGATGGAATATGTGGGACTAGAGGTGTTAACATAACTCACTGTCCAACAATTAACAGTGTTAAACAAGGTCTGGGGTTTATACCGAGGACCTCAGCCTGCTTAGTACACTGACAAATGCACTATCAAAAATCTTTTAAACATTTTATTAAAGATACAGAAAAGAGGGGAAAACAGTTACAGCATTTGAAATGTAAAGCATTAAATAAGGTTTTCATTTTAATAACACTCCTTGTTCCCATTCCCTTTCCCTGTAGCTGGAGAGTTTTTTAGAAGGAACCCCCCCCTTTCTATGACAATCTTAGATGACATCAAAGATGGTAATAACTTCGGAGAAAGAAAAGAAGTTAGCTGAGGTGAGCTGGAGCTCTTGTTGCTGCCTTTAAAGTCCAATTCCATATCATCTCAGGAGGTGTTTGGGATTCATCTGGAGCTGGTACAGGTGGTGTTTTTTTATCAAGGGCCCTTTCTCTGGCCTAGCCTGGTCAGGATATCTTTCAAGGCCTGAGTGACGAAGGCCTGGCGTCCGAGGAAATGGTAGGAGTGGCAGTCGTGATGGTGAATCTTGCTTTCTGTATTCTTTCTCTGAAGTCTCCTTCTTTAAGGACAAATAAAGGGACTGATGGATGGAATAGCCCATCCACAAATTATTTTGTGCACTAATTATGCCTAGTACCTGACATATTGATTTTGGTTCATTAATTTCTGGTTGCACATCTTCTGTTTTTATCATGCATGATTTCTGCATAGTCCTGAATTATATCAATGTGGCCTTTTTTTGTTTGGACTAATTTAGTTTCCTGTCTGGTTCTCTTGCATCTGTTTAACATTCATTATAGGAAGCAACTTGACTTATTTTCCATCAACATTTGTTGTTATAGGTTATTGTATCATTTTATAAACTTTTACATAATTTTTACAATCGGTCTCACAATTAGGGCAAATTTTTAGGCCCAGTTGTCACAATGTGTCTTAAAGAGCAGGTGAACTGCCATTGGGGCAGAGAGACATCATAAAGTAAATTATTGCATCCATCAGTGTGATATGTTTAATGTATCACATTGAATCTTCCTTCCTGGCTGAAATGCTAAATACAGAGTTGCAATTCAGGTCAAGATTGAACATTAATAATATGACATTTTAACGTGACACTGATCAGACAGGATGCCTTGGAACTAGATGTGTTAAAGTAGGAATATTGGGTGTGTAAGTACTGTAGGTATGGGAGAAGCTCTACATCTAAGTTCATAATAATGATAATCATTGAGACCTCAGCCTGCAGGCTTCCACTCGGCTAGCAGGAAAATTTGATTGCCTAGATTTTGAGTAGGGATTAAGTGTAGATCCCCCTGATGCACATTTTAAAATAACTGGCCCAGGCCTGTGAAGCTCACCATATCCAGACCGTGTGGTTTTTTGGCTAGATTGAAGTTTTTTGAGTGAACAATTCAGTGCTTTGGGCTAAAGGCTGGGGTTTTTGTTGTTTTGCTTTTTGAATTAAAAATGATTTTTCTGTCTGGGTTGTGTTTAATTTCATATAGGCATTACATTTTCTTTTAGGACTGAATTAGGAATTGATATAATACACCTTTTTTGAACACTTGGGGTTGGGGAGGGAACATTTTTGGGGTGAAATTTTATGTGAGCCTTACTATATAGATATGACCTTGAGTCAATAGTGACACTGACTGTCTTTACAAACCTCTCTAATGAATAAAACTACCTATACGTGAGACTTTCTTTATATTAGCACTAAAGTTCATCTGTTCTTGAGGGGAAAAAAATGGCAAATGCACCAATCAGAATCCATCTCCCTGGTGCCAATATTTTGTTAGATTCATAGTTGTGATTTTCAAAGCAGCTTGAAGGAGTTAAGTGCCAAAATCCTGTTGAACATCTATGGGGTTTAGATACCAAACACCTCTGTTAGGCTTTTTTTTGACAACTCCAGCTGCTTAGTCTAAATTTAATTAAATGTATGGGCTGTGGTGTAAATTGGCACAGCTCCTTTGACATTAATGGTGCTACACTGATTTACAACAGCTGAGAACCTGGCCTTTAGTTTATAATAGCTGGTTTATTTTAACTATTTTTCTCACTATCAGTAGCATGTATTAAGTAAGAAAAACTTCCATTTTGTGAATGTAAAACACCTTATCTTTTACTTTTATTATATGCCCACACACACTCAAGGAAGCTAAGAAAGTATCAGGTATTTACAGGTAGTTGCTTCCTTCAGCCTTTCATTGGAAAATTTCCATTCCTGCTTTGTTGTACTTGGGTATGGAGAACATTTTAATTCTTTGACAGAAGTTGTGTACTACTTGGCACACTCTGGATGTGTCTTTTTTATGCTATTTTGTACTATATCGACACAAGTCTATCATTATCAGTTATACGCAGGTGCTTAAGATGTTGACAATTGGTGTGGATTAATAGGTCAGTAAATCATCCCGAATTAATTTAATTTGAAATGGAAGCTGATATTTAATCATGTTTAATATGACTGTGACTAACACTAAGTTTAATGTCAACCTCCCATTAAAAGTCATTGTCACAACTCATGAAGGCATCTCCTAGGCCAGTTTAGATTGCCAATTACATGTGCTTGCCTCTTAGCTTGAAACTTCCTTTTACAATTCTGGTGTTAGAATAAATCATTTTCAAGTTTATTTTGGTCATATTATTTATTCTCAAGCCATGTTTCATTTTACTCCCTTCACACACTACAGTCCTATTTTTAGATCAGACCTAGTCAAAAAGCTTGAAGGTACTTCTGACTAAGACAGAGTGAAGCCAAAAGGACTGATTTAGTTATTCAGGCTATAAAAGGAGCTGAGCTGCTCAAACTGATGATACACATACTGAAAATAAATAACATGATATATTAGGTCATGACTGCCTCCAGGGATTACTGACAAAGTCTTTCTGGCATGACTTTTCCATTTTCATGGGCACACAGCTGAGCCAGATCAGGCCTGAACTCAGTTTGAGCCCTCATTGACTTGCCTGTATCAGCTTGTTTCGTAATTAAGACAACACAGAAAAGCATAACAATCTATTTTAAAAATATTTTTTGAGGATCCATTTGCCCTGTTTATTAATATTGGTTTTAGACCAGCTTTCAGCAACTAAAATCAACTACAATACATATATGGTGCCATATTGGGCTATTTTTTTTTTTTAAAGCAGAACCTCTCTTTGATTACAATGTGGGGAGGGAAGAGTTTGCTTAAAGTGCTGTTCTACTCTGAAAAATGGCTTGTCATCTTACTGTACAGATCAGCTCCCTGTGCTCCTGAGAATCCTAGCTGCTTGCTTCGGTGACTAAAATTAACACGGAACCCCACAATGCACTTTTAGAGAGTCACCTTTCTTGGCAGTAAAACTGGTGCACAATATGGCCCCTTGATAATGAGGGTCTGAACAGTTGTACGCTCATGCTAGTGAATTTAATTTCTGAGCCTTCTGAGACTACCAGATGGTTCTAGTTTTCAGTCTGTGGGAGGTTATTTTTGTTTGTGGGGGGGTTATTACTATTATTTTCAGGAAGGAAGAAATGCCAGCATGTAAAACATCCAGATGTTTGCTTCATATTATAAGGAAGAATCGTATTAAACTAACTGACAATGCCAAACTTCAAAGTATAATTTTTCTTGGTTACTATTTGTGTAGTCCTCACTGATGCATAATTACATTATTTCTTTCTAAAAAAGTGAACTTGAAATCTCTGTTCCTTATCACAGAAGCAGATATTTGAATAAATCTATTTGTATACAGGCAGTAAAATCCCAGCTTGGATAAATCAGGAGTATTTGTGTGTACAGTTCTTGAATCCTAAGGCATTTTTATTAACATACAGAAAACATAAACAGCATTCCAAAATGTACAGAGAGAAGGAGATCGCAACCTGGCATTGCCGTTAAGGAAATTTTCCTGCTTTCTTATTCCCCAATATATTCTGTCTGCTTTGAAAGTCATATTGTCCGTACGGCTTTCTCCATATGGCAACATTAATAAGTCATAACCACCAAAATATGTCCATGTTACCCAGGTATGTATATAAAGAATGTTTCAGGGCAAACATTAATTATTGTGGTGCTATTTGGATCTCCATATCATCCTGGATGCATCCGCACTTCTTTCCTGTTTTACAGGATTTAACTCATCTCCATAAATTCATCCTGATTTGAAATATGACAGACAAGATCTTGGTATGTGAGCATATTAATTTTGTTTAATTGATTTATTTAAATCAGTTGCTCATGAAAATGAGAGATGATGGCTTTGGCTTGCACAACATATACATGCTCCCCATGTGTGGTTGTGTCACCATATCTCAATCCAGTGCCCTTACGCTATCATTTGTGGGTCTTTCCTGAACAAACATTCTCTATTTTGCTGAAAGGAATGATGGACAAAACTCCTTTGAGTGTTAATTTGAGAACAACAAACTTAGTTTCAGCTGCATCATAAGCCAAATTTTATTCCAACTCTACAGAAAAGAAAGGCTTATAAGGACACTGAACCATTAGGCCTGCCAATTTGGCCATTATATTTGCTTTTTGTAAATCACAATATTTATGATTTAAGGTCCTTCCTGCACTCATCTAGTTCAAAACCACATTATGGAAAATAGGTCTTGTAAAATTTTTGTTGAAAAAATCAGGTAGATTGGTGTCTTGAATATTACTTTGAGGGGAAAATGAGAATAAGATGTTTAATGGAATTTTCAACAAATGTGTTCTTATCATTTGAAGTATCCAAATTCATCTGGGAGTGGGAAGATTTATCAATAACTTCTACTAACCCTAAAAGTTTGGAACAATTCACCAAGGGTCATGGTAGATTCTCCATCACTGACAATATTTAAACATCAAGATGGGATGTTTTTCTGAAAGATATGCTTTAAAAATTATTTTGGTTCAAGTTCTATGGCCTGTGTTACATAGGAGATCAGACTACATGATCACAGTGGTCCCTTCTGGCCTTGGAATCAATGAATGAATCTAATAGGATTCGGAGACTGAGATATATGTGCCTTGAGATGACTACTGTATAGTGTACATGAATGCAGTCAGATTGTGATGACTGCAGCCATTACTGTCTGAGTTCAGCCTGTATGAAATTAACTTCTGTGGCTGCTGGCTGACAAAAAGTCTGCAGGTGGAGGATGATTACAATTTTTCTGGCGGGGAGGGAAATCCGCTTATTCAGCAGCCATGAATATATGATTAGATATTAGAGGGCAGATTCTCGGCTTCCAACCAGTCCAGTTACCAGGACTGACAGTCAGGCTTTTAAAGTGCTTGCTTTTCAATTATGCCTCTCTGTCAGGACTAGAGATGGAGGCATATGGCTTTCAAGAGCAGAGCTATAAGCAGAAAATAAGTCAAAAGTAGTTGAAAAATTTTACAAAATACTCCCCCTGTGGCCAATGTAGACAGCCTCTGTGCATGTGAATTTCTGTGTGGTGGGGAAAGGAAGAGAATCTACACTTTATAAAAAAATGTAAACCAAACTAAACACTCACTGAGTCCGTCTGCTGGAATAACTTCCATTTATTGTACAGCTGCATGCAGGGATGCTAAAGGAAACAAGAATCAGAAGTTGTGGATGCCAGAAGGAGATGAGTCCATGTCTGATGGGTCCATAGCTTGTAGTATTTTTGTGGACTCTGGTGACTGAGCAATGTTGCTGCTGAATAGCATGGCCTTCACTGAAGCCAGAAAAGCTCATGACTTTGACACTGAAGAGTTGACATCCATGATATGAGGATATTGTACCAATTTTGGAAGTTTGTTTCAGGGCAATTTAATGTCTAGCAACTGTAGGGGTATAATCTACTAGAATTCTTTGAGGGGGGTCAACAAACATGTGGACCAAGGGGATCCAGTGGATATAATGTATTTAGACTTTCAGAAAGCCTTTGACAAGGTCCCTCACCAAAAGCTCTTATGCAAAGTAAGCTGCCACAGGATAAGAGGGAAGGTGCTCTTATTGATTGATAACTGGTTAAAAGATAGGAAACAAAGGGTAGGTATAAATGGTCAGTTTTCAGAATGGAGAGAGATAAATAGTGATGTCCCGCAGGGGTCTGTTCTGGGACCGGTCCTATTCAACATATTCATAAATGATCTGGAAAAAGGGGTAAACAGTGAGATGGCAAAATTTGCAGATGATACAAAATTACTAAAGATAGTTAAGACCCAGGCAGACTGTGAAGAGCTACAAAAGGATCTCTCAAAACTGGGTGACTGGGCAACAAAATGGCAGATGAAATTTAATGTTGATAAATGCAAAGTAATGCACATTGGAAAGAATATCCCAACTATACATATACAATGATGGGGTCTAAATTTGCTGTTACCACTCAAGAAAGAGATCTTGGAGTCATTGTGGATAGTTCTCTGAAAACATCCACTCAGCGTGCATTGGCAGACAAAAAAGCAAACAGAATGCTGGGAATAATTAAGAAAGGGATAGATAATAGGACAGAAAATATCATGTTGCCTCTATATGAATCCATGGTACGCCCACATCTTGAATACTGTGTGCAGATGTGGTCACCCCATCTCAAAAAAGATATATTGGAATTGGAAAAGGTTCAGAAAAGGGCAACAAAATGATTAGGGGTATGGAACGGCTTCCATATGAGGAGAGATTAATA
The DNA here is from genome assembly GCF_009764565.3 of Dermochelys coriacea. Classification (NCBI taxonomy): domain Eukaryota; kingdom Metazoa; phylum Chordata; order Testudines; family Dermochelyidae; genus Dermochelys; species Dermochelys coriacea. Next base: position 284,242,141 of record NC_050068.2, read on the forward strand.
AGACTGGGACTTTTCAGCTTGGAAAAGAGACTGCTAAGGGGAGATATGATTGAGTCTATAAAATCATGACTGGTGTAGAGAAAGTAGATAAGGAAGTGTTGTTTACTACTTCTCATAACACAAGAACTAGGGGTCACCAAATTAAATTAATAGGGAGCAGGTTTAAAACAAATAAAAGGAAGTATTTCTTCACACAACGCACAGTCAACCTGTGGAACTCCTTGCCAGAGGATGTTGTGAAGGCCAAAACCATGATAGGTCTCAAAAAAGAACTAGATAAATTCATGGAGGATAGATCCATCAATGGCTGTTAGCCAGGATGGGCAGAGATGATGTCCCTAGCCTCTGTTTGCCAGAAGCTGGGAATGAGTGACAGTGGATGGATCACTTGATGATTACCTATTCAGTTCACTTCCTCTGGGGCACCTGGCACTGGCCACTGTTGGAAGACAGGATACAGAGCTAGATGGACCTTTGGTCTGACCCAGTAAGGCCATTCTTATGTTCTTCTGTAGTTGTAGAAAGGAGACCATAAGTGCATGTGTGGGGATTGGGGGTGGAGGATTATAGTAAAGGAATAGTAAGGAAAGTGTAGAGGGGCACCCAGCTGCCCATTCAGTGCATGGGATGGATGCACAAAGGGGTGGGATTAAGGTTGCACTGCAACTGCAAATATGACAATTCCTAACTTTTGAGTGCTTGATTTTGCAATCTAAATAATGTTCTTTTATGTATTTTTTGTATGGCATATAGAATATTCTGTGCAAAATGGTATTGGAAAGAACTGGTTATATAAGGAAAATATCTCAGAATTTCTCAATTATGACAAAAACCCTCTTACATGTGAGAAATAGTAGCAAAGATGACTCTATCTATCGATCTATCTATCTATCTATCTATCTATCTATCTATCTATCTATCTATCTATCTATCTATCTATCTATCTAGTGAAGAACCTTCTATTTTTGTCCCTTTGGGTAAAATACCAAAATAATACAAGTCTTACTGTTCAAAAACTAAGCTTTCTGTGTCCAAATCTTTTAGGCCTTCTCCAGATTAAACAAACAAAGCAATACAAACAAAACAAAAACATGAGAGGATACTATCAGTTAATATAGGAAATCAGCTTGACACAGCTTTAAAGTCTATCATAGGGAATATTTTTCTTAGTTCAACCTTTAGTGTTTTTGCATCAATCTTTTCAGCAATAAGTATTATCTTTTGAAAAATGTAGCATTTACACTAGGTCCTATACATACACAAAATAGTTATTCAGTCAGTTGTATTCCTATCAGTTTTATCTATATCAAAAGCCTTTTGCAGCTTTGAGAGGGATAATTCCCCGAAGAGCTGCTGGTCTTTTTTGTAAATTCTTTCACTTGTCTGAAACTAACTAATCAATTGAACATACAATCCTTTATTTAAACTTTGGGATTATCTTTCTGCCAAATATTCCTGTTTAAAGCATAGTTTCACTCTAAACCTGACCATGTAAAATGGAACCTTCTTACTCAACAGATCTGTTCTTCATGCATATTAAGAGACATATCTGTTTAAGTTGGTGACAAAAATATTTTTTCTAACTTTCATTCACTGCACAGCTCTGAAAGTCCCTTCTTTTTGGTGCATCATCAGCAGAATTGTTTATTTATATAACCTATAAATGGGGCTTACCATTTGTTGGTGATACTAGTCAGCCTTGCCCAGCACAGCCGTGGAGGCTCATGTAAACACAGTCCCCTTTGCAGCAGTGACCTCAGGACAAAAACTGCCCCAAAGTCTTGTGATTGAATCATTAGTCTGGGCTCTCTTTGCCATAGCAAAGAAAACCCTCTTCTTCAGACTGTAGCTAATGGAAGCTGGCAAAATTCTTAGAATACTACCTAATTTCCAATTATTTTACTCCTGGAAACTGGGAGCTTTCAAGTTGCCAGAGGAATAGAAGGCAAAGTGGGACTAGAATGTTTGGAGTACTTCTCTTGAACACCTGTGTAAGTTTTCCCAGGATCATCCCTATTTTTAGGTAGCTGTACTAGGAAATCTGTAAGGGTGCTTCTCAGTACACATTGCCTGCTGTCCAGTTTTATGAGCTCAGGGTCATCCTGGATGTCCTGTTTATTTGTGCCTCATAGGTGACAACCTTACCTTGAGGAGAGCAGGGGGGTTTGGGTGGTTGGCAATGAGGCTGTGTCAAGTGCTTATCTGGAGGCTAATGGAAACTGGGAGAGTTTGTGTTGTGCACAGAAATGTCCAGGGAGGTGGCTTGAGGCTATTATTCATTCATAGATTCATAGATACTAAGGTCAGAAGGGACCATTCTGATCATCCGACCTCCTGCACAGTGCAGGCCACAGAATCTCACCCACCCACTCCTACGAAAAACCTCACCTATGTCTGAGCTATTGAAGTCCTCAAATCATGGTTTAAAGACTTAAAGAAGCAGAGAAGCCTCCCTCAAGTCACCCATGCCCCATGCTACAGAGGAAGGCGAAAAACCTCCAGGGCCTCTCCAATCTGCCCTGGAGGAAAATTCCTTCCCGACCCCAAATATGGCGATCAGCCCCTGAGCATGTGGGCAAGATTCACCAAATACTACAGAAAATTCTTCCCTGGGTAACTCAGATCCTATCCCTCTAATATCCCATCTCAGGGGATTAGTCCTATTTACCCTGAATATTTAAAGATCAATTACTTACCAAAATCCCATTATCCCATCATACCATCTCCTCCATAAACTTATCGAGTAGAATCTTAAAACCAGATAGATCTTTTGCCCCCACTGCTTCCCTTGGAAGGCTATTCCAAAACTTCACTCCTCTGATGGTTAGAAACCTTCGTCTAATTTCAAGTCTAAACTTCCTGGTGGCCAGTTTATAACCATTTGTTCTTGTGTCCACATTGGTGCTGAGCTGAAATAATTCCTCTCCCTCTCCTATATTTATCCCTCTGATATATTTATAGAGAGCAATCATATCTCCCCTCAACCTTCTTTTAGTTAGGCTAAACAAGCCAAGCTCCTTAAGTCTCCTTTCATAAGACAAGTTTTCCATTCCTCGGATCATCCTAGTAGCCCTTCTCTGTACCTGCTCCAGTTTGAATTCATCCTTTTTAGACATGGGAGACCAGAACTGCACACAGTATTCTAGGTGAGGTCTCACCAGTGCCTTGTATAACGGTACTAAAACCTCCTTATCCCTACTGGAAATGCCTCTCCTGATGCATCCCAAAACCGCATTAGCTTTTTTCACAGCCATATCACATTGGCAGCTCATAGTCATCCTATGATCAACCAATACTCCAAGGTCCTTCTCCTCTTCTGTTACTTCTAATTGATGCGTCCCGAATTTATAACTAAAATTCTTGTTATTAATCCCTAAATGCATAACCTTACACTTCTCACTATTAAATTTCATCCTATTACTATTACTCCAGTTTACAAGGTCATCCAGATCCTCCTGTATAATATCCCGATCCTTCTCTGAATTGGCATTACCTCCCAGCTTTGTATCATCTGCAAACTTTATTAGCACACTCCCACTTTTTGTGCCAAGGTCAGTAATAAAAAGATTAAATAAGATTGGTCCCAAAACCGATCCCTGAGGAACTCCACTGGTAACCTCCCTCCAACCTGACAGTTCGCCTTTCAGTAGGACCCGTTGCAGTCTCCCCTTTAACCAATTCCTTATCCACCTTTTGATGTTCATATTGATCCCCATCTTCTCCAATTTAACTAATAATTCCCCATGTGGCACGGTATCAAATGCCTTACTGAAATCTAGGTAAATTAGATCCACTGCGTTTCCTTTATCTAAAAGATCTGTTACTTTTTCAAAAAAGGAGATTAGGTTGGTTTGGCACGATCTATCTTTTGTAAAACCATGTTGTATTTTGTCCCATTTACCATTGACTTCAATGTCCTTAACTAATTTCTCCTTCAAATTTTTTTCCAGGACCTTGCATACTACAGATGTCAAACTAACTGGCCTGTAGTTACCTGGATCACTTTTTTTCCCTTTCTTAAAAATAGGAACTATATTAGCTATTCTCCAATCATTCGGTACTACTCCTGAGTTTACAGATTCATTAATAATTCTTGCTAATGGGCTTGCAATTTCAGGTACCAGTTCCTTTAATATTCTTGGATGAATATTATCTGGGTCCCCTGATTTAGTCCCATTAAGCTGTTTCAGTTTTGCTTCTACCTCAGATATGGTAATATCTACCTCCATATCCTCATTCCCATTTGTCATGCTACCATTATCCCTAAGATCCTCTTTAGCCTTATTAAAGACTGAGGCAAAGTATTTGTTTAGATACTGGGCCATGCCTAGATTATCTTTAACCTCCACTCCATCCTCAGTGTTTAGCGGCCCCACTTCTTTCTTAGTTTTCTTCTTATTTATATGGCTATAGAACCTTTTACTATTGGTTTTAATTCCCTTTGCAAGGTCCAACTCTACTCGACTTTTAGCCTGTCTCACTTTATCCCTACATGTTCTGACCTTAATTAGGTAGCTTTCCTTGCTGATCCCTCCCGTCTTCCACTCCCTGTATGCTTTCTGCTTCTTCTTAATCATCTCTCTAAGATGCTTGCTCATCCAGCTTGGTCTACAACTCCTTCCTATGAATTTTTTCCCCTTTCTTGGGATACAGGCTTCCGATAGCTTCTGCAGCTTTGATTTAAAGTAATCCCAGGCCTCCTCTACCTTTAGATCCAGAAGTTCTTCAGTCCAATCCACTTCCCTAACTAATTTCCTTAATTTTTGAAAGTCAGCCCTTTTGAAATCAAAAACCTTAGTTGCAGATTTATTATAGTTAATCCTTCCATTTAGTTTGAACTGAATTAGCTGAATTGAGCCAAGATTGTCCCCTACAACCATTTCTTCTATGAGGTCCTCGCTACTCACCAGAATTAAATCTAAAATGGCATCCCCTCTAGTGGGTTCAGCAACTACTTGATGAAGGAATCCATCAGCTATCGCATCTAGGAAAATCTGAGCCCTATTATTATTACTAGCACTGGTCCTCCAGTCTATATCTGGGAAGTTAAAGTCTCCCATGATCACGCAGTTTCTATTAGTATTTACTTTATTAAAAACATTAAAAAGGGCTCTATCCATATCCAAATTAGATCCCGGAGGTCTATAGCACACCCCAAGCACTATCGTAGGAGAGGCTCTACTAGTTATCTTCCCCAATGTAATTTTTGCCCAGACGGACTCTGTCTTATCCATTGCATTGCTTCTTATTTCTTTACATTCTACCCATCATTGATATACAATGCTACTCCACCACCTTTACCTTTGTTTCTGTCTTTCCTAAACAGCACATACCCTTCAATAGCTGTAGTCCAGTCATGACTACTATTCCACCATGTTTCTGTTATCCCTATAATATCTGGTTTCACTTCCTGCACCAGTAGCTCTAGTTCCTCCATTTTGTTACTTAGGCTCCTCGCATTGGTGTACAAACATCTTAATTTTTGCTGTTTGGCCTCGCTCACATTTTGTACCCTATTAGGCACAGTCATTCTACAGCCAGTATAACCTATTAGACTAGTATCCACACCGCCCTCGCTCCTTATATACATTCTCCTACCCACGGCTGTATCCTTTCTTACTTCGTCTTCCCTCTCAATGCTAAAATCTGGCGTGGAGATTACCTGGACATCTCCTAACCATCTCCCCCAAATTCCTAGTTTAAAGCTCTCTTTATCAGTTGTGCCAGCCTTGATCCTAGAAGTCTATTTCTTTCCCTACTCAGATGAAGTCCATCCCGAGAGAACTGTCCTCTGTCTGTGAATGCCTCCCAGTGGCCATACATCCCAAAGCCCTCCTTATAGCACCACTGCCTAAGCCATCTGTTGACAGTCATAATCTTGTCACACCTTTGTTGCCCTTCTCTAGGAACAGGAAGGATCCCACTAAAGATCACCTGAGCCTCAATTTCCTTAAGCGTCTTCCCCAGCCTAGCATAGTCTCCCTTAATACTTCCAGTGAGAATCTAGCCGTATCATTTGTTCCCACATGAAGGATAATTAGGGGATTCTTTCCCGCTCCCTTTAGGATCCTTTTCAACCTCAGGTCTACATCCCGTATCTTAGCACCCGGAAGACAGCACACTCTTCTATTCTCTGGATCAGCTCTAGTTACAGGCCTGTCTCTCTGGATCAGCTCTAGTTACAGGCCTGTCTATTCTTCTCAATAAAGAGTCCCCTATCACATAGACCTGCCTTTTCCTGGTGACAGTGCTATTCTCCAGTCTCTCCCCTGTTCCCTCTGGCTGCAAGTTCTTTCCATTCCTGTTTTCCCTTATAATCCTCTTCAACCCATCCTGTATCCTCCTGGGGCTCATATTTGGTGTAGTATCCCTTGACTCTTCCGCTTTTCCTATAGGACTAGCCTCTCTTCTCTTCTTCCTTACCCTTCCACCTTCAACAAGTACCTGCTGAGCCCCTTCTTCATTTTCTAACTCTGCAAACCTGTTCCTAAGCTCAATTTCTCCTTCACTAGCCCGTCTTTTCCTCTGCCTGGTCCTTTTAGTCACATGCTTCCACTGACCACTTTCCTCACCCAGGCTCCCCTCAAAATTCCCCAGTCCTGCTTCCATCTGTGAGTCTGAGCTTTTCCCTTCAGATACCTCATATCTTTGCTCCATCATCTGCTCAAACCCCTCCCTAAACTCAACTAGACTTTCCACCTGCATCTCCAAACCTCGGATCTTTTCCTCCATCAGCTCTATCAGACGGCATTTCATGAAGACAAAACTCTTACCAGATCCCCCCTCCAGGATCATGTACATACCGCAGCTTCCACATCCAGTCATCCTCAATGTGTCTTCCACTACAGGAGTCACTCCCACAGCTGCCTCCGTATTTGTCATAGCCTTCCCACCTAAGTCCTGTTAATCTGGGAAACACAAGTCACACCAAAAAGACCACCCCCCTCCAGCAAAAGCAAACCCCAAACAAGCACCACAATAGAAACTTCCCTTTCAAACTTCCCTGTTTACAGCTCTGTTTGCTAGCTCCTGTGCCGCTGCCGCTATTATGTAGTTGGCGTGGGAATCAATTTGAATACCATTAGGGTGATCAAATTATGGACAATTATACATATTCAATGTTTTCTTAAGATAAAGACAGTAAACTGAGAAAAATACATTGGGCTTAATCCTATACTTCTTGCACACTCAAAACCCCATTGAAGACAAGATCAAGTTTTTATAATTGTAAGCATTGCATGAAAAAAGTACTGACAGCTTTTTCTTCTGAACTTAAAATTCACTTAAAATTCACTTTAAACTCTGTATAAGTTTTACCTTTGTTAAGGTAATATCTTCTTAATTATATTTTAGTCTAGTCTGTAATCTGAGTGCTGCTTTTTTAGTAGTGTTGCTATATGGACTGAAAAATGAGAATATTCCCCAAATCCCTTTAGTCTGTTTCCATGTGAAATTATATATTTTGTGAGTCTTTGGCAATAAAGCATTAGATGCATAAAACTGTGAAATACATGAAAAACCTAAAAGCATCATATAAAAAATTGAATCTCTAAATGTATAAAACTCACATTGCACATCATCCAGCTACACATTTAACAGTTTTCCCTGAGCATTAGGCAGCTAGAGCTAGAAAGATCATGAATATTTTATCCTGGGAGAAGAAAAGTAACCATGTCGCAAACAGAGGACCTTCTGCATTTTTTATTTTGTTTGTTCTCTTTTTCGTTTTTGTTTTTTGTTTGGATGAATTAGCCTTTTATCTCCCCAAAACTATCTCAATGGGAATCATTTTAGATGGTAAGGCTCATTGCTGAGGACAGAGCTCATCTGCAGCGGGTTCCCTCAGTGGTGAACTGTGCTAAGGTGCAGCTCATGACTGTCCCTAGCAGATGTTTGTGTCTTCAGTCAGTGGGGTTCTGTGAAAAAATGCCAGGAAAAGAGAGGACTGAAAATGTAGTGCTGAATGTCAGAAAGAAAACATTGTCTAAACCCTTAGTGCTCTCTTTAGTTTTAATGATGATCTGCAACCTTCTGACTTAGGTAAAACTACAGGAACTAGAGAGGGTCATAAATCTTGGCTTTTTGTTATTTATTATTTTGTATTACCATAGTGCCTAAGAGCTCCAGTGGTGGACCAGGACCCCATTGTGCTAGGTACTAAAAGTAAAGATGGTCCCTTCCCCAAAGACATTACAGTCTGAGTATAAAACAAGAGACACAGGAATACAAGGAAACAATGAAACAATATTGGTCAGTACAATAGTGAGCTAACTGCTGTCAAATTTTTTGTAGGCAAGGAGAGTTTTAGGAACAGATTTGAAGGAGAACAGTGCAGTGGCTTTGCAGATATTTATGGGGAATGCCTCCCAAGTGTAAGAGGCAACATGGGAGAAAGCATGAAGGTGCTTGTTTGAAAATTTATTAAGTGGGCGATGGAGGCTGGCATCATGGTGAGGCAGAAGCTGACCTTTCAATACTGAGTGAGAGATAATAGGTAGCATGGGGATAAGCTTTGAAAGGGAAGACAAGTAGCTTAAGTTTGATACAATGGAGAAGGGGGAACCAGTGAAAGCATATGATGAGGACTAACTAGTCAAAGCTAAGAGAATGGTCTTTGAAGCAGCATTCTGAATGGATATGAGCTGGCCAAGATTACATGTGTGAAGGCCAGAGAAAAGGATTTTGTAGTAATTGAAACTCAAGATGAGGTGTGCCTGGATGAGCATTTTTGCTATGTGGATAGATTGGAAATTTTAGAGATGTAATACAGAAAAAATCTGCAAGACTTAGACATAGACCTCTTTCTAAGTCCTCACATTCATTCCGAGTCAAAGATGACAACCAAATAATGGGTCTGAGTGACAGCCAGGATCATGGTGGTGTCCACAGTGATTGTGAAACTCTTTGACAGGCCAACATATTGAAGAGAAATTGGCCAGCCCATTGAAGATTCCTTTCTAGTATTGTGATGGTATTTCTAGATTGTTTTGAGGAGAAATCATGCTGGTAAACTCTCAGATCAACATATTTTTGTCTGATTCAGTAGGTAGACTATGGTGTGGTGCACCTTGATAATGCATTATTTTTGTCTGCAAAATTATTTCAGTACCAAACTGGAATTTCTTACACAGCTCAACCACAGACAGAGATAACTCTGTTGCCTCAGTTTATATTATTTAAATTTATTTTTTAAAACAATATTTTGTGGTTTTTCTTCCTTGAGGGCTTCTTGCCCACTATCCTCTGTCCTTTTTCTGTCCTTTAAAATAAAGTTCATTTTAGCTGTTTTTCACTTTGTAAGTCTGTTTAACTTACAGCCTACTCTCATTTTTCCTATTAATCAAAGAGTTCTCTCTTTGGGGCTAGATGTCAGGGAAGTTAACTGAGCATGCCAGCACAGTCTTCCAAGATGTTATTTCACATACACAGTTGCTACAATAGGAATAAAGAAATGATCTCTCCATGTTGTAGCTTGAAGCAGTGAGGAGGAGAGCCTTCAGCAGGTAACAATATTTATTTATTATGGATGCTGAAATCAGTCAATCATGCTGAAACTGTAGTTCTAAGAAGACCATCTGATTTTCTGGGGATAGAGCAGATGCATATATTTTTAGTGCATTGAACTATTAATAACTAAACTTGAAAAATGGTTCTTTCAAACAAAGTATTAATGCCTCAAGATAGTGGAGAGTACCTGGGAGTAGTCATAATTGGTACTCCATTCTCTAGGGGGCAGATCTTCAGCTGGTGTAAATTAAGAACACAAGAATATAACAGCTACCATACGAGGTCAGATCAATAGTCCATCTAGCCCAGTATCCTGTGTCCGAGAGTGGCCAGTACCAGAACTTCAAGGAGAGTGTACAGAACAGGGCAATTCTGGAGTAATCCTCCCATCTTCTACTCCAGGCTTCTGGCAATCAGAGGTAGGGTCTCCTCAAGCATGGGATTACATCTCTGACCATTTTAGCTAATAGTCATTGATGGATCGATCCTCCATGAACTTATCTAGTTTTATCATGTTTTAAGCCAGTTAAATTTTTGGCCATCACAACATCCCATGATAATGAGTTCCACAGGTTGTGTATTGTGTGAAAAAAGTATTTCTTCTTGTTTGTATTAAACCTTATTGCTTATTAATTTCATCAACAGACCCCCAGGTTTTTGTATTGTGGTGAAGGATACATAATACTTGTCCATTCACTTTTTCCACACCATTTATTATTTGATAGACCTCATATCCCCCCTTCTTCATCTCTCTTTTTTAAGGTGAACAGCCCTAATCCTTTTAGTCTCTCTTTGTATGGAAGCTCTTCCATCACCTTGATCATCTTTGTTGCCCTTTTTCAGTTCCCCTACATCCAGGATTCAGGGTGTGGATACACCATGGATTTATACAGTGGCATTCTGAAAATTTCTATCTTATTTTCTATCCCTATCATAATAGGTCTGAACATTCCGTCAGCCTTTTTGTCTGCTGTTGTGCACTGAGCAAAAGTTTTCTGGAGAACTATGCAGTAACTCCAAGATCTCTTTCTTGAGTGATAACAGATAATTTAGAACATATCATTAGATATGTATAGTTGAGATTATTTTTTTCAGGGCGCATTACTTTGATGAATGTTGAATTTCATCTGCCATTTTATTGTACACTCACCCATTTTGTGTGATCCCCCTGTAACTCTTTGCAGTCAGCTTTGGATTTAACTATCTTGAATAATTTTGTATAATCTGCAAACTTTGCCACTTCACTGTTCACTCCCTTTTTCAGATCATTTATGGATGTGTTGAACAGCACAGGCCCCAGTACAGATTCTTGGGGGACTCCAAATTGTTATGGTTCCATTGACTTCAATGACAGGTTTCACCACCTGAGGATTTTTCCCTAGCTCTTGTTCTCCATTGCTCGAGAGTGCACATTAAATTGTACAGTTACAATTTTGTTCTAAATATATCTTCCCTACCTGTCAGTACAAGGGACGAGCCATGGAACTTCAAACCACATCCACAACTTCTCATTTGAAACTTGGAAACTCAGATAATGCCTCTCCCCCCAACCCCCCACTGCTGTGTGCTTAAAACATCCAGGATAGATGTTTTGAATTCCAAGTTTAATACAAATTACAATACTTTAGATACATGGCAGCTCAAAAATTTGATCATATTTATAAGGGAGAAGATTAAGATGCCAAGTCTCAACCGGAGTATAAGGAAGTCCACAGCAGGCCCACGCTAGGGAATTAATTGTGATTCATATCTCAACAGGCTATCAGTCACATAATCCCTGTCCCCCAAGTCACATGATTTATAAGGAAAATCAGACATAGGTAGAGCTGAGCCTGAACTCACCTTACAGGGCCAGCTCACCTTGTGGAGGTACCAAAGGAAGTAAATAGTTCACTTTCAAAGATTTAAACATGAAATCAAAATGAATACACATTATTGCTTACACCTTTTTTTTTGGACTTTTCATTTATACTGAATACCTCACTTTAAAGGAATAGATCTGAAGAGGGAGCTCTCCAATATAGCATTGCACAGAATCATTACGCGATACTCTTCACATCTCTTTCAGAATTTATACAAACTAATCCCATTTCTCTTGGTGCATAAACTTTAGAATATTGCAAATGTTCACAAGCCTTTAGGCTTTTCTCTTATAAACATATGTTTATGCCAATAGAATATCACGAGTATTCTCCACATTATTACATTCATGCCCCCAATCAACACTGAATCAGAATGTAAAACAGATGGAATTTATTTGCTCATGAATTATGCAAAATTGTAGTTCCCGCATTTTCATTGGCAAATGAGCTAATGGCTATGTGGGTGGGCTGTGTACTAATGCTGGACTATGATTGCTTTGATTCACTATCTTTGCTTTCAAGTACACCTGTTCTCCATTGTGATTTTCAGTTGGAAAATCTGCCATCTGGATTGAGATCAGTTTTTTGAATAAAAAATGAATGGATATAAATTTAGGTCAGAACAATTTTCTCAGCCAAAAAAAAACCCAAATACTTTTTCTGTATGGACCTTAGTGACAATTAAAAAAATTGCATAGAAAGACAATTTACTGATATAGAGTAAATAATTTCATATTGCATGCTAATGGACCATGGAAGCTGAAAATAAAGGGTATATGCAAAGTGTGAACAAACTGCTTTAAATTTTGCAGATTGTATTTGATCAAAACACCGGGCTTGGCTCAAAGTTACCGTTCATTAAATCCTACTTTCTTCCAACTGAATGGCTAACAGAAAATTATAATGTTACTACTGTAATTGTATTTGATGCAAAGAAACTATGGAAATAAATAGGGAATGATGTGAACCAGTAGATGATAGGGCATACCACCTGATCTTTATCTAACTTTGCTCACACACACATTTGCTGCTTCACTTACTTTATGTAACCTATCAAGGCTTGGGGAAGGCCTCTTTTGACTTAAAAAAATCTTCCTTTTTTTGATTTGGAAAATTTCTCCACAACCTAGTACAGTAGCAGAACAAATACAGGAATTTGTAGTCGTCTGATTTACGTAAAATGGAATAGTATAAGTAATTGGACAGTACATTTTATAGCTGGAAGAATAATCTTTTATCTTGTTTTGTCTCCTCTTGTGAGCAAAAACAGTTCTTGGTTCTAAATATGATTTACTGAAAGCAATCAGTAATGTTTACAGAGTAATATGAATATCCAGTATTAGGAAAATTAATGACTCTAGCTCTTCTAGGCTCTGAGGAGTGAGACTATAAAAATGAAGATCTGAACCAAATTAGGCCTATGTTTACACTTGTGCAACCCATTGCCTTTAGTGGGGTTGTAGGTGTGTAACTGACACTGCAATATGGCCCATGATTTAGCACTTAACAAGCAAACTGTGTGATTAAAAATGTTTCCCTGTGTGTTAATGCTTCATTCTACTCACTGTTCAGCGATGGTCAATATTTCATGTCATTCTTTTATTTTGCTGGGTGGTTGTATTTAGAAGTTGATTTAAATGGTTTTAAAGGAAACAAAGTGTCTTCAAGGGGGAGTGTGTTGCTGCCAATATGGAATCATGCATTAATGATGAGCCCTGCTGACAGCTGCTCATTCATATTTGTCTTCATTATGTAAAGCACCATCTGTCAGGAATGAACACTGTCTGATTTACAGTAGAATAGTTTATTAAGTATCAACCATTGGATCTAAACTATTAATAAGTGAAAAGATTATCTGGTCACACACACACACACACACACACACACACACACAAATTAGAAAACTCTTGGGTTTCCCACTGATGTGAAATAAAGAAGCATCAGCACCTACCTAGGGTGTTTACTGCAGTTGACTACTTTCATATGAAATCTGGTATGACCCCACTTTAGCAAAGTACATCTGTTGCTTCACTGAACTACACATACAGGTTTTGTCTATTCAGCAAGCTAGTGGGTGACAAGCCGAGCTGTGACTCTCCAGCATACTAGCTTGTCATGCTAATGTCCCATGTGGTCACTACTACAGTACAGTGAACCTCTTGCCACACTCTGGACTTTCACTGAACAGTAGTGATCACATGGGACATTATTGCTCAGCAAGTAAGTGCACTGTAGAGTCAAACACCCTGTCTTGCTGCGGACTAACCCACAGTATGGACAAGCCTTAGATAAACATTCAGCATCAAAGCACTAGATTACTGATACAAGTCAATAGAAAGACGCTTAGGGTATGTCTACACGGTATTTTGGAGCTTGCAGGAGCGAGCCTCCCAGCCCAAGTTGATCGACTCAGGCTAGCGGGACTTGTGCTAGCCCTCTAAAAATGGCTGTGTAGACAGTGCTTTGAAGTATTGACTTGGGCTGAAGCTTTGGCTCTGAAGCCCTCTCCCTTCCTTAGGTTTCAGAGCCTGAGCTCCAGACTCAGCTGCAACTTCAAAGCGCAGCCCTCACAGCCATTTTCAGAGGTCTAGCATGAGCCCTGCTAGCCTGAGTTGAGTGGCTTGGGCTAGGAGGCTCACTCCCACAGGTTCCAAAATGCTGTGTAGACATACCCTCATTAACTCCAATAGGCGTAGGATCATGTTCATTCTGAGCTATTGTATTGGTTTTGGAAACAGAGTGAAGATACCCAGACTCTTTTTTCCCAGGAATTCAGGTTGAAATTATTCACTTCCATCATTTTGGAACCAACAAGCTCTGAAAGTAAATAATAAAAGATTAGGAAGACCAGAATAGAAAAGAAAGATAATGGCTAATTTGAAATGGAGTAATTATACTGCTTATTGCTTTATACTAGGTATGTAATGTGGAAATATTTTCAACTAAGGAATGCAAAGTAAGTATCTTTGGCCTGAATCTGAGAGATTAATTTGGAGACAATTCCATGGAGAAATAAAATACATGGAGAAAACTAAATGCAGTGATACACTAGGGTGTTTACAACCTCAGTGTTGGCTCATATGTAACAAGAAAAAAAATTGACAAATTTGCAATAGGGACTTGAATACCAGTCTTGATCCAGAAGGTTGGGATTCCATATGTGCCAACATACACTTTTACAGTGACCTTTAATGGATACAAAAGAATGTTATTCAAATTGATACTTGGTAAAATGAAGTAAAGAATCAAGACAATTGTGGTTGTAGGAATTGTAAAGCAGGTTCATTTTATTCACTAGTTGTGAGAGTTGCTATAATGTTAAGGATTGAAAGTCTGTACAATTCTTGATACAAAAATATGTGAAAATCCCAAATTATGCTCATGGGGATGCTCAGATAATTTACCTAATCCCAAACTAAAGTGTTACTAAGAACTATAGTATAATAACTAAGAAATAAAGACTGCATAATTGAAAATCTTTCTCATGCCTAAATATAGCTATGGATGTCTAAAAGAAGTGCTATATGCACCTAGAAAAAGTATCCTTTCAGCTATCTGATAGAAATAACGTATTTCAGGATATGTTGTCTGAGCTATGCTTCTAGATATATATATAGTGTCACTAATAGTTCAATGTATAAATAGAGATGATAGAATGTATGTACTGTTAGTGTTTCTATGTTGACATCTACATAATTCTACACAACCTGTTCTCTGTCACATTTAGCCATTCTAAACATAATTAATGTATTTAGTTAAAACTTAAAAATATAAAAAGAAAATCATCACATATACTGGAATTATTTTTGTGTGTGAATTTGGCCCCTGGATTATTAAATTAGCCCATAGAAAGCATTCACTCAGTTTTCCTACTATATGTTAGCTAGTGTGTCAGTAAACAAAAAAAAAAAATTTTTAGAACAGGTTCATTCCTTGAAATTTTAAGAAGCAATAAAAACTTTATCTAATCAATTTGTGTCCAGTTGTCTCAGATTGTAGGTCCACGAAGAAGTCATGTTGGTTTTAATGTGTTGTTCAATTTTACCTCCTCAAATATTCAGTATGTCAAAATGAGCAATAAGTGGAGTTGTGTTTTTTTTTTTTACTGCACTTTCCTCCAGCACTAGGCACAATGTTCAGGATTGTCTAAGTTGTCTGAATGCTGCAGATTTTGAACAAAGGAACATTGTAGTGCTGTCTTCCTCTTTCCCCCTGTAACCGAGCTCTGCAAACCTTTCATAATGGAACACACCACCAGGTAATACCTAATTTTGTTAATAGCTAGCACTTTGAGATTTGTAAAACTGGGTCATGTTTCATTTTCCCCCTTCCCACTCCAGCAGATACCACCAACTCCTCCAACAGGCCTGGGCTCACTCTTAATCTTTTGCTGTTGATAAAGTGACTTGCTTCCCTCCTGTTGTCTCCAGAGCACATGTTGCTGACATCTTCATTTTTCCTTGGCTTTTCAGAGGCTGGCTGCGTGCTCTGCTTTACCCATCTAATCTGTTTCCTGAATGACAGAGAACACATTTAAGGGTTAAGGCTGCCTATATTCCCGTTCATTGGCAACAAGGATTCTATGCACTTATTGATCCTTGTGTTGGTGATGCTCACATTCCTCTCAACCTAGGGTCTAATATGGGGTGGCCAACCTGTGGCTCCGGAGCCACATGCGGCTCTTCAGAAGTTGATATGTGGCTCCTTGTATAGGCACTGACTCTGGGGCTGGAGCTACAGACATCAACTTTCCAATGTGTTGGGGGGTGCTCACTGCTCAACCCCTGGCTCTGCCACAGGCCCTGCCCCCACTCCATCCCTTCTTGCCCCCTTCCCCGAGCCTGCCATGCCCTCGCTCCTACCCCCGCCCCGAGCCTCCTGCACACCACAAAACAGCTGATCAGGAGGTGCGGGGAGAGAGGGGAGGTGCTGATTGGTGGGGCTGCTGGTGCGTGGGAGGCGCTGGGAGTTGGGGGGAACAGGGGGCTGATTGGGGGCTGCTGACTTATTATTGTGGCTCTTTGGTACATTGGTAAATTCTGGCTTCTTCTCAGGCTCAGGTTGGCCACCCCGGTCTAATACATCTTGTAGTAGTCTACAGTGCTAGGGTCCCCGTTTATAGAATAGAGCTACAGCAGAACCTCAGTTACGAACACCTCAGGAATGGAGGTTGTTCATAACTCTGAAATATTCCTAACTCTCAAGAAAATGTTATGGTGGTTCTTTCAAAAGTTTACATCTGAACATTGACTTAATACAGCTTTGAAACAACTATGCAGAAGAAAAATGCTGCCTTCCTTTTATTTTTTTAGTGGTTTACGTTTACCACTGTATTTGCTATTTTTTTTTTTTTTGTTTCTGAGGCTACCTGATTGTGTACCAAGTGAGGGGTGTGGATGACTGGTCAGTTTGTAACTCTGGTGTTCATAACTCTAAGGTCCTACTGTATGCGAATCTCTAGAATTGGAATTTCTAGTACCTCTCCTTCCTTGGTGAATTTTCCAGGTACTTGATGAGATGCGTCGGTGCTCACTTTTTCTTTGACATAGTCTGAGTCAAGAACCAGGATAATGATACTTTTTCTAGTGAGAGGAATGAAAAGCAGAACCCTTTTGTTAGATCATTTTTATCCTGGCAATGTGCTACCAACAGTTCTGGTGGTGGCCACATGGTAAACTGTGTCCTGGAGCAACCTTAAACCAAAACAGGAACAAGATGACTCAGCGAGTGAATATGCTAGTCATAAAGCATTCAGTGTTTCTAGTCCTTTCAGAGTCATCAGTTACTGTTCACAGGGGATTTAGGATAAAAAGGTGGAAGAACAGGATGACTGAGGCAGAAATCAGAGTAGCAGCCGTGTTAGTCTGTATTCGCAAAATGCATCCGATGAAGTGAGCTGTAGCTCACGAAAGCTTATGCTGAAATAAATTTGTTAGTCTCTAAGGTGCCACAAGTACTCCTTTTCTTTTTGAGGTAGAAATGTGAGTTGTTTGTGAACTACTATTGTTGCTGGTTGCCTTCATATAAGGAATGTACAAAATACCAATCTCCCTTCACAACAAGTGATTCTATCACATTAGTAGTTACTAAAGCTATTCTAGCAGCACTTTTCCATTATTCAAGATGGACTAATATGCTGTTTGTTCTCTTATAATACATTTAAAATATGAAGTTTTTTCTTTGTGATGATTTCATTTTTTTCACATTTGTGTTCAGTCTCCTTTGCTTAATTTAGTGTTGCCTGACAGTTTTCATCTCCAGATGCAGATACATAAAATTAGTTTAGTGTATGGACACAAATCAGCCATGGTATTCAGCGCACAAATCCTCTGGGCACATAGCTATTTCCCATGTTGCTTTTGCTGCTGAGTTAAATAAACAAGTGAAAAAATGGAAGAACTGCTCTGCAGAAATGAACTCTGTTGTAGCTTTGAGGTAGCGACTTAAAGGCATTCCATTGAAATCTCCTCTTTTCAATTGTTCATACTTTCTCAGAAATTTTTTTGGGGGCTGCAATTTTTGATATTTGAGCTCATCCAACAGATTAATTTTTTTGAGGAAATTTGAATCGAATTGTGAGCAGGGGTGGGGGGTGGGAATGCACATTTCTGTGTAGACTTTTTGTGTGTTTATTTTTGCATTCAGCTAACTGAAAACTACTTTTTAACACTCAACTTCAAATGTTGGTTCGCATTCCACTTATATTACTCACATGAGTAGCCCATTGAATTGTGTCAACCTTAATTCTGGAATTGTGTAATTGTAAGGTTCCAAAGTCAAGCACTCTGAAGTTCTTTTAACATAGTTTTGCTGGATGTATTTTAATATAAAATACTGGTGTCTGTTAAAAATTTCCATGCCCCCTCACTTCATTTCTTTCTGGTATGTTGTGAAACTTGTTTACCAAGCTGCTTCTCTTCCCAGTGGTGGCTACACTTCACTGGTGAAGGGTATGTCTACACAGCAAAGACAAAGCCGTGGCTAGCCCATGCCAATTGACTCAAGCTCATGGGGCTTGGGCTGAGGGACTGATTCATTGCGGTGTAGACTGGGTCCGGAAGTCTATGCAACAATGAAACAGCCCTGCAGCCCAAGCCCCGTGAGCCCGAGTCAGCTGGCATAGACCAGCCAAGGGTTTTTCTTTTCTGTGTAGACATAAACATACCGGCCTTGATCTTGTAATGATCTCTGTGCCAGTAGATCCCTGCACCCATGCTGAGACCCATTGACTTCAACTGAAGTCAGCAAGGCTCTGAATGGGAACATTGAACTTGTTGCAGATTCATGTACTTAAAATTAATTATTACATGTGTAAGACTTTTGAAGAATGAGGTCCCTAGTGTGTGTGAGAAGTTTTAGAATCCTTTGAAGTGAAATACTATATAAATATAAAGGCATTATTCTGAGAAAGGGAAAATGACAAATACTGTATCCATTGTTTTTAAGGATGTAAACTGTGTAGACTGCAATAAAATCCATTTGGGGGAAAAATCTTTACAAAGTTTTCTGAAACCATAAAAAGAGTTATACAGTGAGCCTTTGTCTTTGACAATTCTTAGTACATCCCATGACTTAGTAACTAAATTAGTGTTCTTTGATTTTGTTTGTTTATTTTTAAGCAAAAGAAAGCCCAGTAAAAGTTATAACAAGGTAGAGAGAAAGAACTTTCAGGAGAAGAGAAAAAATTGTCGCCAGATTACCAAAGCTATTAATATAATGATGAGAAGTTGCAGCTTGAATAAAGAATAGGTTTGGGTTGTAACTAACTGCTTTCAGGACAGTGTTTGTTCGTCTGCTGATCTAGAGCTAGAGGAATGATGTACTTTGCTCAACCTTTATTTCTTCTCCCAGTACCTAATTTTATTCCATATTTTAAATGTTTTCTTCTATTAAAATATTTTATTTGTCTCCTTTTCCTTTCAGAACATTATTTTTAGCTTGAAATCAACAGGAAAAATGAAAACAGAGACTACTACAAAATCTTGAATAGCTCAAAAGAGCAGTTATGAAGAAATTTCATTAACAAGTCTGTTCCTTACTTATGCTTTAGATACATATTGTAAGAATATTCTCACCAATGCTCATCAAAGAAGATCCTTCCCACTGTGGGTGCTATGTTGCAGGGGATGGTTTGTTTTTGTTGTCCTACTGAAATGCCACTGCTGAAGCGTTTGTCTTGTGGGGAGGATATTTATCTATTTATCCCACTGGTCTATTCCAGCATCTAGGTGAGAAACACTCACACAGAAAATGTTATAAAAATGTCAGCATTTGAAAATGGATACCACAATTAGTTCTTATGCTCTGTTTAACAGAACATTAGGATTTCAGATACTGCTGCATGGTAACTGTTAATAGCTCCTACACAAGGTACAGTTGGGCTATGCTTGTATTTGAGCTAGGGGTGTGATTCCCTGCTTCCTTAGACATATCTGCCCTAACTCTGCTCAAGCTAGTGCACTAAGAATAGTATGGTAGTTGTGATGAGCAGCAGCCTGGGCTAACTGCTCCAAGTACATATTCACAGGTCCAGGTGGGTTTGTACTTGGGGCAACTCATGCCACTGCTTGCCTGCTGTGATACTGTAGCTACTCTACTATTTTTAGCACATTGGCTTGAACAGAGCTAGTATGGCTATGTGTACGTGAGCTGGGAATCACACCCCTCAGGTGTCATGTAGTTGTAGTCTAAAAGAGAGGCCGTGGCCCTGCAAAAGGGATCCACCAAGCCCAGAGCTCTGCCTGATTAAGTGTAAAGGTTTGATGTTTCAGAGTGAATGAAGAAGGTGTATAGGATTTATTTTCAAGTAGCTATTTAGCTAAATTTCATATGTTTTATTATTCCTCATTCTGTGGGCCACCGCCATCTTTTTGTCTACCTGTTGCATCCTGTTTGTCATACAAGTGGTGAGATCTCTGGAGCAGAGACTGTCTTTTTTGTTACATGTTTGCTCAGTGCCTCACAAAACAGTGCACTCATCCTTGTTTGGGTTCCTAGGTGTTAGTGTAATAGTAGGTGAAAGGGAGACTGCACACAGTCTATACTCTGTCTTCCAGCACTTGAACAATAATTTATTTAAAATATTATTTGAAAATAAGTGTTTTATTTCCACAGAAAAAAATTGCTTATTTTCAAATAGAGGGCTAAACTGTGGTCAATCTAGGAGAGTGGTGCAAGGCGTGGGCCAGCTGCCTGCATCACAGATAACAGTGTGAGAGGGTGTGACAAACTGTTGGGAATCAGCAACTGAACCAGCACTCTGGTCAGCGCTTAATCAGGTAGGCTGCCCACACCCCTGGGAGGGCCTGATTAAGGAGATAAGCTGCTGATTGCCAGATCAGATTGGGGCTGGGAAGGTAATGAGCTGATAAGTCTATTAATAAGAAGACTGAATAAAAGAGTGCAGGAAGGAAGTAGAAGGAGGAGGGTGGTGGGAGGGAGAGCGTGAGCAGATAGGGCCTGACAAAGATACCTTCCCCCAGGGTGACTAGATGTCCTGATTTTATAGGGACAGCCCTGATATTTGGGGCTTTGTTTTCTATAGGTGCTGAATACCCCCCCGGTCCTGATTTTTCACACTTGCTGTCTGGTCACCCTACTTCCCTCTGCCCCTTCCCCCATATTTTTGGGGGAGAAGGGGTAGAAAAGCTGGACAACCTTGTAAATACTGTGACTGCACTAATATGTAAAAAGTGGTGTAGTGAAACACTGTAAATATACTGCACAGTGGTGTCTACAAGGTCTCTGAGAAGTCTGTGCAAAGCAGAAAGGATGGGAGCAGAGGGACCCCATCACTGGTGGGTACTTATTTGGATCCTGCCTTTATCCGTGTAGACAGAGACCCTGATGGGAGGAGCTGGTGTAATGGTTCGACAGGCTGGGAGATGGAGGAGATATTGCAATGGCTGGTGGAATCACAGAAGGAAATGCAGAAAACTGTGCAGACCTTCCTGTAGTCCCACCATTTGGAGGGACTGTCCGTGCTTGCATAGCAGGTGAGCAGCAAAAAAGCCTGCATGAATTTATAAGGGAGTTAGACCAGGTGCAGCAACAACTACTATAAAGTGCAGTGAGTCCTGCAGCTGGGATCGGCAATCAAACACACGGGGTAGGCCTCTGCAAATGACCCCAACATCGTTTTGGTCATATTTGAGAGAATGGCTATTGGGGCAGGATGGAATAAGAGAATCTGGGCCCTGTGGCAAGCATTCTATTTAACAAGGGAAGCTCAGGTGGCCTACATTACTTTCAGTGATGAGCAGGCAAGGGATAACAAAGTGGTAAAAGTGGCCATCCTTGATTTAGTGGGCCTTTCCACCAAGAAGTATCAGTAAGAATTATGAACCATCAGTTAGACTGGGGGATTATGACCCTGGGCATTTGCCAAAAAATTGACAGACTGGGCCAAGTGTTGATTGAGACTGGAGACCCAAAGTGTGGGCGATATTATGAATGCTGTCATTCTTGAACAGTTCATTCAGTCTCCTGGAGAATACCCAGGTATGTGTCAGGTGGCATCAATCCATTACCCTAGATGCAGCAGTTAAATTAACAGAAGAGTTCATAGAGGTGGACGTTCCCAGTGTGGGACAGCAGTTTAAGGGACCAGATGTAGGGAGCAAGACCAGAGAACTTGCATTCAGAAAGGGTGCCAAGACAAACAGGGAGGGGCCCAGGGAAGACTAACTGGATTGAGGGCTGTCGTGTGTTAGCGGTGTGGGTGGCAGGAACATATACAAAGAGATTGCTGTTTATGGAGTGTGGGTTTACAGAATTCTGTGGTTGGGTTGGGACTTCCAAGCAGGGAGAAAGAAGGAAGTTACCAACCATTTCTGTAATGTTGGGGAGAGGGTATTAAGGAGGTGTGGTGGACACAGCCTCACACTGTTCACTAATAAGGGGGAAGTTGGTGAAACCCCATTGGATACTTCCTGGAGCAAAAGTGAGGCTTGAGTGGATACATGGGGATCAGAAACTCTGCCCCATGGCATAGGTGCCCCTTGAAGTTTGGGAGAAGATTAAAAGGAAGTGAGTTGCTTAGTGGATGGGTTGCCAATTTAAGCACAGGCTGTAAACTCTTCCCATTAGGGAATTAAAGGGGTTTCCAGGATCCCCAAAGGAGATCCCATCGCAAAGGAAACCCATAGCAAAGGATATAGAAGGGTTGAAAAATATTAGACAGGAGAACACAAGCCAAAGAGAAAATAAAGGGGAGTACCCCTAGAGATGAAGGGGAAGGGAAAAAAAGACAAGGAAATAGTCTTGGGGGTAAAGCTAACTTGAGCTCATTAACAGCAGTAAAGTGGCTGAGTGAACTCCCACCTCCAGAATGCCAGGAGGAGGGTGTCCAAAGAGGAGTTTGGAGGATTTGCAGAACAAGCAACCATGGGTAACCAGGAGGAGAAGGGTCACCAGCCGACCCCTGCACAAAACAGAGGGTGAGAATGAGGGGAGGGGACTCCAAGTTGCCCCTGGTGTGAGGACCTGTTGACCAAAGTGAAATTACGAGGGTGATCTTCACCCATGAAATGTGTGGGGTTTTTTTTGCGAGTGGAGAATAGGTGGATCTGAAAAGGGAATCTTAGATCATCACCCTGGGGGCAAAGAAAAGCTGAAGCTGAATAGCACCTCTGATAAGGGCAGGAGAGCCTAGGAAAAGAAACACCTTTCTGGCAGGCAAGGGGAAGAGGTGTGTGATAACTGAATCAGCTCGCTGGTCACTGTTTAACCAGTAGGTCCCTGGGGAGGGCTAGATTAAAGAGAGAAGTTCCTGATTACCAATCAGATGGGGCTGGGAAGGTAATGTGCTAGTTAATAATGTGCTAATGGATAAAAGAACACAGGAAGGAAGTTTAAGGAGAGGAGCAAGAGGGTGTGGTTGTGAGCTGACTGACTGGCTGGGCCTTACAAAAGGGAGCTTTGTGGGTAGACACACCTTTCCTGTCTCTCTTGTTTTTTGAGAAGGGGTAGAAAAACTGGATAACATTGTAAATACTGTGACTGCACTAGTATGTTAAAGGTGGTGGAGTGAAATGCTGTAAATAAACTGCATGGTGGTATCTATGAGAGAGAAGGTCACTCAGTGGTCTGTGTGAGGCAAAGAGGAGGGGAGCAGAGGGACCCCATCATAGAAGGGTTTGAAGAAAACTCCAAAGAGCCTCTCCACTGTTGTGCAGGTAGGTGGGAGGGGGTGGAGCTACCCCAACTCACCAGCCAGTATAGCTGCCCCAGTGCATGTATGTTGTGGTGGGCATAGACTCAGCACAATTAACTCCCTTTCTAGAGCAGTGGGGGAACTAGGAGGGAGATTCTAAGGTCCAGAAGTTATGTGCATGTTACAAGAATGACTAGGTGAAAATTCGTGGTCTGTGTTATGCAGGTGGTCAGACTAGATGATCATAAAAGTTGTTTTTCTGGCATTAAACTCAAGGAATTGTGACTCTTCGGTCATAATCTTTCTCCCAAACTGCTCTTGGGGCTATGCAATAATATACTACCTCTTACTCTGGGCTCATCCAAAGGTCTGACTGAGCCCTTAGTTTTTAAAATACATTATTTTTCTCTTCCCTATTCAGTGAGTATACCACTGCCTCACTCACTACACATCATCCAATTGGTGTGCCAAGAGCCAAATTTTCCTTTTGGTTACAATGATGTAAATCCAGGTGTTGAATTGCTCTGAATTTACTGTACTGTAATTGTGAAGAGAATTTGGTCCAGAGTCGGACAGAGAATCTCAGTATTCCTGCTTCATGCTTCAACCTGTTCACAGAAGGATAAGGGTCCTGGAAATAGTAGTGTGTGATCTTGAAATGAAAAATTACATTATAATGCCTACACATACTAATCTCTAGAGAAACCCAATACAGCTACCATGGCACTTAAAGTGGGAGTAACACAGTACAATCCCAGAGTGGTGTGGGGGCCTTAGTGCAACTGAAAAAGCAGCCTACACTGATGGTACGCTGCTGCTTAGTCTTTGAGGCATTGCAGCAGGCATGGAGTGTTTCTCCACTCTGCTGGATGTAAATGAGAGGCAGGTACTTTCTGACTCCCTTTAGATCATTAATTGAAGAGGAGCGGGGAGGTCCTTTCCTGGCATCTTCACCTTCACAGACAGAAGGTATAAGAGCAGTCTTCCTGACCCACAGTAGTACATGGGGACAGGTCACGGCCAAGACACGAAGAGGTTGGAAGTGGGAAAGGAGCAGACCTTAGGGAATTTGGGTGCAACAGAGGCGGCACTTGAAAGGGTGGAAGTTCTTTGATGATTGGACTTCAATGGAACTTGAACCTGGAATGTAATGTGCATTAGGTGGCCTGCTTCCAGTCTCTGTTAATGAAGTGTGCAAGGTCAGATTAATGGATTATGTGAGCTAAACCCTTCAGGGTCCATTCAATTCTAATTGCTCCCACCCAATGTAGAGTGTTGACTTTTATGCTTGTCCCCATGAAATCAAATAGACCCAAATGAATGGCTTACAATGAATACTCAGAGTGGCTGTAGCATGCAAGTTTCCTATGAAGAGGTTTAGAGTGAAGCAAAAAAGGAACAAAGGAGAAAGAAAAGCCCTATTGCAATGGATTTATATGATCTAAACAGCATTATAATATCTGAATGGTTTTAGGCAGAAGTGGCAGTTGGAATTTGAGAGATTTGCATAAGTACTAACTTGCCTCCAGTGTTAGCTACAGCTGACTAAAGAATTAGTATGGAAATAGTGTAATGTCAAATCTATGGCCACAAACTGTATGAAAATGTTTGCATATAAGTTCATGAACTGTTCTTTTTGCCCTCCTTCTGAGGCTGTTTTTCTTCCATCCTCCTTGTCTCTGCAATGCCTTGCATTGATGGGATCATTGCACGTTGAGGCTGGATTCTTTAAATAAAATCTTTCAGTCCGGAATCACTTTACATCTGAAACAGAGAAACTTTAATGTTGGCAGTGGAAGAAAACGAGGGCAAAACATTTAGGGCTTTCCCAGTCTAGAGAGAAGCCTTATCCTCTCTGAATAACTGTATATATGTTGATACATCTGAAAGCCTATTTTAGAGAAAAAAGGAAGTGGCTTCTTGTTACAGTGAAGAAATGGGAGTCAGATCTTTCTTTACTCCCAGCTGTGCCATAAGCTTCACCCTCAGCCTTAATCTCTTTGTGTCTGTTTCCACATCTGTAAAAATGGGATGATAACACCACAGAGTGCGGTTGTGAGGCTAAATTCATTTATGTGTATGAAGTTCTTTGAGAATGTTGGATGGTATTGGGTGGGCATAACCTGTAATTTAGTTCAGTGTAAGAGACTACCTTATTAAAACTAGAGTGTCTGACTAGCATGATATAGTTACTGAAGTTTTACCAACAGCACTATGTATGTCATAATAAAGGTCCTTTTATATATAAAATGGAGAAGAGTAAGAAATAAACGTCAATCCAATCTCACCCAGCAGAAGCCAGTTTTTATAGGAAGGACAGCCCCTTTTCTATGTTGGAAGCCTGCTAATGGTGGAATCCTGTAGTGCAACTGTATAATGAATGTCCCAATATTAGTAAGAGAGACAAGGTGAGAGAGGTAATCTCTTTTACTGGACCAAGTTCTGTTGGGGTGAGACAAACTTTTGAGCTTGTCTCTCTCACGGACAGAACTTGGTCCAATAAAAGAAATTACCCGATCCACTTTGTCTCTCTAATATCCTGGGACTGATACTGCTACAACACTGCATCCAATAACAGTAACAAATAACAGACATTGTCTAATGAATTTTAGTACATTTAGATGCATAACTGTTAAAATGCTTTTTCCTGTTAAATCGCTAAGGATGCTTGTCAAAGTTCCTTCCTCACTCTGAACTCTAGGGTACAGATGTGGGGACTTGCATGAAAGACCCCCTAAGCTTATTCTTACCAGCTTGGGTTAAAAACATCCTCAAGGTACAAACTTTTCCTTGTCCTTGAACTCTATGCTGCCACCACCAAGCGTGTTAAACAAAGAACAGGGAAAGAGCCCACTTGGAGACATCTTTCCCCCAAAATATCCCCCCAAGACCTACACCCCCTTTCCTGGGGAAGGGTTGATAAAAATCCTCACCAATTTGTACAGGTGAACACAGACCCAAACCCTTGGATCTTAAGAACAATGAAAAAACAATCAGGTTCTTAAAAGAAGAATTTTAATGAAAGAAAAAGTAAAAGAATCACCTCTGTAAAATCAGGATGGTAAATACCTTACCTGATGATCAGATTCAAAACATAGAGAATCCCTCTAGGCAAAACCTTACAAAAAGACACAAAAACAAGAATATCCATTCCATTCAGCACAGCTATTTTACCAACTACTAAACAAAAGAAATCTAACGCATTTCTAGCTAGATTACTTACTAACTTTTTACAGGAGTTTTGAGCTGCATTCCTGATCTGTTCCTGGCAAAAGCATCCCACAGACAGACAGACCCTTTGTCCCCCTCCCCAGCTTTGAAAGTATCTTGAAAGTATTGGTCATTGTGGTCAGGTGCCAGCGAGGTTACCTTAGCTTCTTAACCCTTTATAGGTGCAAGGGGTTTGCCTCTGGCCAGGAGGGATTTTATAGTGCTGTATACAGAAAGGTGGTTACCCTTCCCTTTATATTTATGACAATGCTGTTGTCTACGGAGACATGCAGCCATTTTGTGTTCAATTCATTGCAGACTGTAGGAGTGGAGAATCACCCCAAGCTCTCACTTATGGAGGCTTGACTTTTGTTTTTTCTTTCTTTGGTCCTCTGAATCTGACAAATTATCTGCTTGCTCTTTGTGATATGAAAAAAAAATAACATTATGGATAAGATAAATTCTTCTTGTTCCTCATAACAAACACATAGCTGCTATCTAAAACTGGTCTAAAATGTTCCAGTTACATATATTTCTGTGTGAAAATGCCATTTCATTATAATCAAAACTTTCTCTGGGAATGTGTTGAATTTGATGAAATCTTGTTTTGGAACAAAAATAGGGAAAAAATTATTTTGATAAGATCAAAATGTTGAAACTTACCAGAATGGAACATTTCAATTTTTCATTTTGAAACAACTTTTTGAAAAATTTTTTTTAGACTTTTAAAAAAATCTAAATCAAAATGAAAGGTTTCAAATTCATCAAAATGTTTAGCTTGACTCAATTTTTTAAAATATTATGTGGGAAATTTCAAGGGTTTTTTTGGGTCTTTATTCCAGTTTGGACAAAAACATTTCAAAATGTTGGAATTTCCCATGGAACAGAAATTAAATTTTGACCAACGCTGCTGCTGACCCTTGGTGGTACCTGATTTGTCAACACAAAGGGTATATATGTTTATAAAGTTATATGCTGCCTACTGAACTTCAGCTGAAGCCTCCCTAAGTTTAACCCTGTATTTGAATATAGCTGTTCTCTTCATGTCCACTCAGGTATACCACTTGGTTTCTCCATAGCTGCATTTATGCTGGGTATTAATTACAGATTAAACAATAGATTTTGTTTTTCCATGCAAAACTTGGACTTTTTGGCAAAAAACAAACAAAAACAAAACATAAAAAACCAAACACTGAAATATTTTGGCCAAAACCAAATATTTCAATTTGGAAATGCTGCCACGATTTATAGATTCCAAGGCCAGAAGGGACCATTGTAATCATATAGGCTTATCTCCCATATAATACAGGGCAAAGAACTTCCCCTAAATAATTCCTATTTTAGACAAACATCCGGTCATGATTTTAAAAATTGCCAGTGACAGAGAATCCACCACAACCCTTGATAAACTGTTCCAGTGGTTAATTACTCGCACTGTTACATTTTTTTTACTTTTGTTTCCAGTCTGAATTTGTTTAGCTTCAACTTTCAGCCATTGGATCATGCTATACCTTTGTCTGCTAGACTGAAGAGCCCAGTATCAAATATTTGTTCCCATGTAAGTGCTTATAGACTGTAATCAAGTCACCTCTTAACCTTTTCTTTGATAAGCTAAATAGATCGAGCTCCTGGAGTCTATAACTCTATAAGGTATTTTTAATGTTTTAATCATTCTCATGGCTCTTCTCTGAACCCTCTCCAATTATCAACATCATTTTATCATTGTGGGCACCAGAACTGGATATTATTCCAGCAGCGGTTGCACCAGTTCCAAATACAATGCCTCATAGGAGTTGGTTTTGGATGTCTTATGCTCCCATTCTTTTCTGTACGCTGGTCTCCGTAGGTGGTTTGTATCTCCCATGAAGCACCATAGTCTCCATTCATGGTGAGGAGAGGTGCTTGCATCCTGGGTGTCCCTAGCCATGGTGTGATATGCAAGATGTAGTCCAGCTGTGCCCATACAGGAGAATGGGGACATGAGGAAATTGAACTAAATTTCTCATGCCACATCATAGTGGGATTTCTGAAATGAAATATTTTGGGTTTGGGGCATTTGGTTTTTCAATGAAAAATTTAAAATTTCCAGGGAAAGCAGATACTCTTCACACATTAGCATGCACACACAAACACCCAGAAAAAGTTTACCTGAAAACTCAGTTTTCCATTGAAAAACCATTTCAGAGAAAAATCTTCAACCAGCCCTAGTATTAAGATTAAATACACCAGTGGCTGAAATTTTGTTTTGAATTAGCACATTTGTTAAATGTATCGTCTACATTAGCCCAAGTCCAAGTGAAATGGTTAATAGCAAGTTTATGCAAATGAAACTAACAACTACAAAATATTAGGTTAGCTGTAAATTAATGGAGGGCATATTAGTTGTTAAACCTCTGGGAGGTTATTACCTTAGGAAAAGAAGGATGGAATGCTATATATATATTATCCTGTGGGAAATCTACTTCATGTCTGACCTTGCAGAAGAACAAATACAGAGGGGAAAAAAAATCTGAAGGAAAGTCTGTTTCTACACCTAGGGAGGGATTTTCAAAAACACTCAGCATTAGTCTAGCTTTACTCCCTTTTAATTCAATGGAAAAGCTCCTCTTCAGCTGAAGGTGGAGTTAGGCCACTGCTTTGTGTCTTCAAAAATTCTGCTCCAAATGCATGACTTATTGTAGGTGTTTGCTAATATTGTTGCACCCCAAAAGTTGGAAATATAGAGTGGGTGTAAGGAGGAAGATGTTCTGGGTGGGGAGGGAGACTCTTAATTTTTTTTTTAAATTGTGCAAGTGCCTAAAGAGCTTGATATGTGTGCAGGATAATACTGTAAGTCAAAATAAATAAAGGGGTAAATAACCTGAGAGTATAGGCTTTTTGAATGCAAAATAATTGTATTGATTTCAAGGAGAGCCAGTAACCATATTTATTATAATCAGCTGCTATAAAAAGCCCTGCATGCATTTGGTAGATGAGTCTGCTCTGCAAGTTCTAAGAGGTATGAAACGAATTCATACAGATAACTGACTCAGCCTCACATTGATTGGCATGGCAAGCTGTGCCAATCATTCTATTCTTTAGGAATTAAATGAAGACATGATTTTAGATGTCATGCTTTGGGTGTATAACCAATGTTCGTATTATCAATCATCCACAAATGATATTCAGATAGGTATTATTATGTCTCTGAGTATGATATGTGAGTTGTTGGAGGACAAATAAGCTAAAAACATGCCAAACACTTCTGGGACATTTTCCTAAAACCATTTTATTAATAAAATATATTATGTTGCTTGTTGATTCATATTATGGCTGATGTTATAGACTTTAAAATCATTTCAGTATATCGACCATGTATTATAAATGAACAGTAAAAGGGATTTTGTAATATATGAAGATAACTGCTATATCAGGAGCCTAAAGCTTAAGAGCTGAGTAGAACCACAACTAAAATAATCTTTTGAAGATTCACAGAGTAACCAGTAGCCTAAAAATGGGTGATTGCATATCTACTTGGCTTCATAAACGTACAAGAGATAAATACAACTTCTAGAACCTTGGCTATTTGCTTTGGTTGTGTGAAGGGACACATACTAATTGGACTACAGGACTTGCCCTCCTCCTTTTAGTTCTCTAAATGTACAAAATAGGGAAATTATTTTAGGAAAAGCTTAACCTGTATTTTAATATCTTTAAAGCTAAGGACAAGAGAATGAATTTTGCCTTTTTTAGAATCAATTTGAAAATCATGGGTTCTAAATTTAGATCAGACCTCAAAACAGCTGAGGTTCAAGTAGGTTCTAACAAAATGGGAGTCTGAAGCATCTGTATGGATTTTAAATTGCATTCACCTGGTGGTCCTAGAAGCAAGGCAAGCATTACTTTTTTTGAGCAGGGTCAGCTTCTGTTAGTTAGAACTCCATGTTTTCCTAGATTGATTTTCCTCTAAACAACAATGGGGAAAATGTTTCACAAAAACTTATTTCCATGAAATCCCCAACTAAAAATAAAGTTCTAGAGGTTACATAAAATCTCCCTTGGTTTGCCTTTCCCTGTTTAGAACAGTTGATCAGCTTCCAAAAAAGGAAGGTTAGAAATAGCAAAAGTATCTGCTAGGAGCACTACAACAGGACAAAGATGCATGTGAGCATTAGCTGAAAGACAGTTTTAAATAAGCTGAACTCATAAAAGCTGCCTTGAATTTGAGAACCTTAGAAAACTTGGAGACATTGCAAGGAATCCAATAGTACTGAAAGATATGAGAGGAGATACTGATTTTCAGCCTTCCCACAAAGAAAAAAGAAAATCTGTTACTATTATAAGACAGAAAAAGAGGAGGGGAAAGTCAACCTAACAGCCAAATATTGGAAAAAGAGTGCAAGAAATCCTTATGGATGCCAGGGGAGCTGATCTTAGTAGTTTTTGCCAGGCCTGCAAAACATTTTTCTACTACCCCCATACCCCACCTTTCCCTATGCAGAAACAAAATAACTAATGCCTAGCACCCAAATAAGGATAACTGACTTTTTTCTACCATGCTCCTACCTCCTTGCTCCTACCTCCCTGTGCATTAATGTGAATGAACAACACAATAAACAGAGTAACCCTGTGTGCCAGAGAACCAGGAATGTCCCTGTTTATGGCCAACTCCTGTTGGCTTTACAGAAAACAGTATTTTGTCTTGTGGTGACCAGCAGACTGGTCACTGGACAGAGCTACTAGCTAGTTGAGCTTGGGTGAGGAGAGATGTACCATTTCTCTCTTTTCTGTCCCCTTCCTCTCATAACCCCCATCCCAAACCACCAAGTCTTCCTGTATGCACCTCTCTGACAACCACAACAACCACACGGTAGGAACCCTCTGTCCCCAAGACAAGGGTTTTCATCTTGAAAATCTTATTGCCCTATAAATAAAGTCTGGTGGTTTTTTAAAAATATGCACACTGTCTCAAACTATTAACTACTGTAAATGGTTGGGGCATCTTAAATGCAGGCAGCTTTGAGTTTCAGAGGAACATTTCTGATTTTTTTTTAATAAAAATTCAGTTAGCAGACTGCTGTATTTAAGGCTTTTTGACAGTTAATGTTTCTACTTTTATCACAAATCCTGAGAGCCATCCCAACTCACTGAAGCCTTCAAATAGTTCTTGAACAGTTTACGTTTCAAACAGTTTTATTCTTCAGGAGCCAGATATGTTCAAGAAAATATGCAGCATGACAGTGCCGTGTGGGTTAATCTGAACTACTGGTGCAGTCTGTTCTTAATAACTAGTAGTCATAAAGTCAATAACACTTCAGTAGGATTCTTTTGCTTCTTTATCAGTTCCTAATCATGAAAGTCACAATGACTATTTGTTTGGTTTGTTAGTAATTCTTTGCAAGCTCCACACTATAGCCAGACTTAATATTTTTGGCTGGACCTGTGAAAGAAATTTTTTGTCCTTTTCCTCCAATTGTAAAAAGCTCCTGCTCATCATAATAACATGGCTAAGAGTAGGTGTTGGTGGGTTAGCAAGATGATCCTTTGGCATATTCCCAAACGTAACTGGCTTTCCATAACTCTGCTGTTCCCTATCAACCTGCTTTTATCTCTTCTTTCATTGTCCTCTGTGCAGTCAGTTATGCCACCAGCTTTACCAAAAGAGGGAAACTATGGCTGTTTTCCTTAAGCCTAGCACTGATAGATAATGAAGGAACTGTGGATCATGTGCAATGTTTAAAAAAAAAAATACTGACCAGCTTTCACATCTAGTGATTGGTTTACACTGTCTACATTTCCAAGGTGATCTACATAAGGAAAAGGGTTAGAAACTTACTTTTTAAACAATGAGAGCTGTAATTTATCCTTTGTTTGTAGCTCTCTGAAGTGTCGATGGCCCATAGTTGTAGGACCACAAAGGTCTACTGCGTAGGGCAGTATAATTTATATTACATGGGAACAAGAGGGGAGAATTGGAGACAATATGATTAGACTGGATGAAGTGTAAGTGCTGATTTCAGCATACAATATATAGCATACCTTGGATCCAGATGACAGTACAGAATCAAAGAACTTGAAGATAGAAAACAGATATTAGATCATCTAATGTTAATCATCCTGCTAATGGCTTGATTTCCATTTCTATGTACAAGGGGCCTGATTGCTTGTTATGCTATGGATCCTTTACATCGCTCTGCTGGTGCAAAGGGGTCATAAATCAAACTACTAGTCTTCCAGTAACATAAGATGAATCGCAGGTGGTGCAGTGCCAGCATATTGGCGCTAAAAGAAAAGGAGTACTTGTGGCACCTTAGAGACTAACAAATTTATTAGAGCATAAGCTTTCGTGAGCTACAGCTCACTTCATCGGATGCATTTGGTGGAAAAAACAGAGGGGAGATTTATATACACACACAGAGAACATGAAACAATGGGTTTATCATACACACTGTAAGGAGAGTGATCACTTATGATAAGCCATCACCAGCAGCTGGGGGGGGGGGAAAGGAGGAAAACCTTTCATGGTGACAAGCAAGGTAGGCTATTTCCAGCAGTTAACAAGAATATCTGAGGAACAGTGGGGGGTGGGGTGGGGGGGGAGAAATAACATGGGGAAATAGTTTAATTTGTGTAATGACTCATCCATTCCCAGTCTCTATTCAAGCCTAAGTTAATTGTATCCAGTTTGCAAATTAATTCCAATTCAGCAGTCTCTCGTTGGAGTCTGTTTTTGAAGCTTTTTTGTTGAAGGATAGCCACTCTTAGGTCTGTAATCGAGTGACCAGAGAGATTGAAGTGTTCTCCGACTGGTTTTTGAATGTTATAATTCTTGACATCTGATTTGTGTCCATTCATTCTTTTATGTAGAGACTGTCCAGTTTGGCCAATGTACATGGCAGAGGGGCATTGCTGGCACATGATGGCATATATCACATTGGTAGATGCGCAGGTGAATGAGCCTCTGATAGTGTGGCTGATGTGATTAGGCCCTATGATGGTATCCCCTGAATAGATATGTGGACAGATTTGGCAATGGGCTTTGTTGCAAGGATAGGTTCCTGGGTTAGTGGTTCTGTTGTGTGGTGTGTGGTTGCTGGTGAGTATTTGCTTCATATTGGGGGGCTGTCTGTAAGCAAGGACTGGCCTGTCTCCCAAGATCTGTGAGAGTGATGGGTCGTCCTTCAGGATAGGCTGTAGATCCTTGATGATGCGTTGGAGAGGTTTTAGTTGGGGGCTGAAGGTGATGGCTAGTGGTGTTCTGTTATTTTCTTTGTTGGGCCTGTCCTGTAGTAGGTGACTTCTGGGTACTCTTCTGGCTCTGTCAATCTGTTTCTTCACTTCAGCAGGTGGGTATTGTAGTTGTAGGAATGCATGATAGAGATCTTGTAGGTGTTTGTCTCTGAGGGGTTGGAGCAAATGCGGTTATATCATAGAGCTTGGCTGTAGACAATGGATCGTGTGGTATGATCTGGATGAAAGCTAGAGGCATGTAGGTAGGAATAGCGGTCAGTAGGTTTCCGATATAGGGTGGTGTTTATGTGACCATCGCTTATTAGCATTGTAGTGTCCAGGAAGTGGATCTCTTGTGTGGACTGGTCCAGGCTGAGGTTGATGGTGGGATGGAAATTGTTGAAATCCTGGTGGAATTCCTCAAGGGCTTCTTTTCCATGGGTCCAGATGATGAAGATGTCATCAATGTAGCGCAAGTAGAGTAGGGGCATTAGGGGACGAGAGCTGAGGAAGCGTTGTTCTAAGTCAGCCATAAAAATGTTGGCATACTGTGGGGCCATGCGGGTACCCATCGCAGTGCCGCTGATTTGAAGGTATACATTGTCCCCAAATGTGAAATAGTTATGGGTGAGGACAAAGTCACAAAGTTCAGCCACCAGGTTAGCCGTGACATTATCGGGGATACTGTTCCTGACGGCTTGTAGTCCATCTTTGTGTGGAATGTTGGTTTAGAGGGCTTCTACATCCATAGTGGCTAGGATGGTGTTTTTAGGAAGATAACCAATGGACTGTAGTTTCCTCAGGAAGTCAGTGGTGTCTCGAAGATAGCTGGGAGTGCTGGTAACGTAGGGCCTGAGGAGGGAGTCTACATAGCCAGACAATGCTGCTGTCAGGGTGCCAATGCCTGAGATGATGGGGCGTCCAGGATTTCCAGGTTTATGGATCTTGGGTAGCAGATAGAATACCCCAGGTTGGGGTTCTAGGGGTGTGTCTGTGCGGATTTGTTCTTGTGCTTTTTCAAGGAGTTTCTTGAGCAAATGCTGTAGTTTCTTTTGGTAATGCTCAGTGGGATCAGAGGGTAATGGCTTGTAGAAAGTGGTGTTGGAGAGCTGCCTAGTAGCCTCTTGTTCATACTCCGACCTATTCATGATGACGACAGCACCCCCTTTGTCAGCCTTTTTGATTATGATGTCAGAGTTGTTTCTGAGGCTGTGGATGGCACTGTGTTCTGCATGGCTGAGGTTATGGGGTAAGCGATGCTGCTTTTCCACAATTTCAGCTCGTGCACGTTGGCGGAAGCACTCTATGTAGAAGTCCAGGCTGCTGTTTCGACCTTCAGGAGGAGTCCAGCCAGAATCCTTGTTTTTGTAGTGTTGGTAGGAAGGTCTCTGTGGGTTAATATGTTGGTCAGAGGTGTGTTGGAAATATTCCTTGAGTCGGAGATGTCGAAAATAGGATTCTAGGTCACCACAGAACTGTATCATGTTCGTGGGGGTGGAGGGGCAAAAGAAGAGGCCCCGAGATAGGACAGATTCTTCTGCTGGGCTAACAGTATAGTTGGATAGATTGACAATATTGCTGGGTGGGTTACGGGAACCATTGTTGTGGCCCCTTGTGGCATGTAGTAGTTTAGATAGCTTAGTGTCCTTTTTCTTTTGTAGAGAAGCAAAGTGTGTGTTGTAAATGGCTTGTCTAGTTTTTGTAAAGTCCAGCCACGAGGAAGTTTGTGTGGAAGGTTGGTTATTTATGACAGTATCCAGTTTTGAGAGCTCATTCTTAATCTTTCCCTGTTTGCTGTAGAGGATGTTGATCAAGGGGTTCCGCAGTTTCTTTGAGAGTCTGTGGCACAAGCTGTCAGCATAGTCTGTGTGGTATGTATGTATGGATGGTATGTATGTAGGTATGTGGTATGTAATGGATTTTTTACCTTCAGTCCTTTCGGTATGATGTCCATCTGTTTGCATTTGGAGAGGAAGATGATGTCTGTCTGTATCTGTACGAGTTTTTTCATGAAGTTGACAGATGCTCTGTTAGCTTCCTGGAGGTGTTCTTGGTTTTAAAAGGGTGTGTGGCCAGAGTAATTGCAGTATGGGTATTCCCAGCTTCTGGAATTGCCCCCTTATACCATATGTACCAAGGCATAACACAGAGCAGCCGAG
Organism: Dermochelys coriacea; assembly: GCF_009764565.3. Classification (NCBI taxonomy): domain Eukaryota; kingdom Metazoa; phylum Chordata; order Testudines; family Dermochelyidae; genus Dermochelys; species Dermochelys coriacea. The sequence goes on from NC_050068.2 coordinate 284,278,242, forward strand.
GAGCTAAACAGACCCCAGCTGGCTCCAGAACAAGGGAAATAAAAAGGTAGCAATATTTGCCTCCCACTTCTCTCCTCTCTCTCTGTCTGTGCTGAACAGAGCTCAGCTGGAACAGACCAGTCAGACCCTTAGTGAAGTCAGTTATAGCTCTGCAAAGTTAATGTAAATTTCTACCACGTTGATTTTTAGAGTGTCTTAGACCAGGTGTACACTTCACACTTACTTTGGTATAGCTATGTTGCGCCGGGATGTGAAAAATCCACACCCCTGAGCCACGTGGTTATACCAACCCCCCATGTAGAAGCTCTCCCGCCAACAAAGCTACCACCACTCATGGAGGTGGAGTTATTAAGACATGGGAGAGCTATCTCCAGTCAGCTTAGATCATCTTCACCAGATGCAAGCTGCACCACTGCAAGTTTCTAGTGTAGTCTCGACCTTCCATTAACTTTGCATAGGTGTAAATGCCTACAAAGGTGCAAGGCAGAGGAGATTCACTCTCATTCACACACACCCTTTCCTGCTTTCAAACTCCATATCTATTTCTCATTCACCAGCCACTCAACTTCCCCACTTAGTTGTTCACACTCCAACTCGCCTCCAGTTATTCCCTAACCCGTTCAATGACTGCTCACCTCTTGATTCAGTCACCCACTATTCACTCTTGACAATCAATTTCCTTCCACCCCAAATTAATCAGTTCTCTCATCTCTTCTCCTCTTCCCACCAAATTAATCTATTTTCTGACATTTCCCTTAAATATCTTTCACATCCTCCCCAGTTTATCAGTTCTGTTCCCACTTCTAGCATATCTATTGCCTCTCAGAAGCATCTCTTGAAAGCCATAACAGCTACAGGTTTCAGAGTAGCAGCCGTGTTAGTCTGTATTCGCAAAAAGAAAAGGAGTACTTGTGGCACCTTAGAGACTAACAAATTTATTTGAGCATAAGCTTTTGTGAGCTGCAGCTCACTTCATTGGATGCCTACAACAGCTACAGCAACCCCTTTATGCCAATCTTCTTACAGGAATTCTCCCAAGCTAGCCCCACTCCAGTTCTCTCCTGGTGCCTCACCTCTTCTCCTGGCTGCTTCTCCAGTCCCTACAAAGGGGCTAGAGATCCTGCTCTACCTTTTCCTGTGCTTAGGGTGGGATGCCTAAATCTTTTAGACTCATCTCTGAAAGGAGATAAGGAGCTGAGTTTCCTGTATTCCAGTGCCTATGCTTGGAGAGGGACCATTAGAACTGGAGGCTACAGGGCTTTAGATTTGGTCTTACCTGGTTGGGGCTGAGACCAGTGGACAAAGATCAGGCTCAGGGGGGAGTCCAGAGGAACCACTGACCTCCACTTTCATGTGGAGGCAAGGTCGGGAGTCTGGATGATTCATCAGGCAATGCTGATCTGCTATTGGATTAAGAAGGAGTGTACCAATAAGGTAACTCCACCTCCTGTTCTCATGGTGTGGCATTGGTTTACACTGAGTTCTTTTTCTACATATTTTTCTTGGTAACAATAAAGGCTAGAAAGGCTTAAAATAAAGGCTTAAAATGAATGCTTAGATTCTGCAGAAGTAAAAGACAGTAGTTCGAGGCAAGTTGGATTTTGTCTGGTTGAATAATTATTATAATAATAATTGTCAGCAAGACTGTTCTGTTGTTTTAAATCACCCTTTATAAGAAGCTGGGCTGGTATCTCAGTGTATCTAATCAAATGTACACACAGTGAAAGAATTCCTCACTTACATTATTTTAGTTGTTTGATATTATTTTATTTTATTGCTGCTCCTACCTCAAAGGTTTTGTCAGTCTTTAGTTCTGTTTTTATAATACTTACTCAGGGTCTGATATTTAGCTGTATTGCAGTCACTTAAGAGATGAGACCACAGAGTGCTCTCTTAGTGGATTCCCTGAAGCAAATGCTAGTTGCCTACAGTTGATGAGGATAACAAGTCCTTTAGGGCAGTAGATGATTGCAACCTCTGTTGTAATAAACCTAAGATAAGGTAGACCACAAGGAAGGTAATCCTTGGCTAAAGTTATAGTGAGACATTACATGTGAAAGTCTGAGCTTAAACAAAAAACACATGAAGTAATGGTTGTGGGTTTCAGCTAGCTAAACAATCTTTCTGATAAGAAAACAAGGATTGTCAGGATAATGCTACTTACATCAGGTATTCTGTCCTGATGCTGAGACTTGGGGTAATCATGGAAGCTGTGACTTTCATTCTCTTCCATGGACCTTAGAATCATAGGGTTAGAAAGGACTGCAAGGATCATCTAACCCCTGCCAAGATGCAGGATTTGTTGTGAGACAGATGGCTATTCAGCCTCTGTTTGAAAATCTCCAATGAAGAATGTTCCACAACCTCCCTAGGCAAGTCTGTTCCATTGTCCTACTGTTCTTATGGTTAGGAATTTTTTTTCTGAGATTTAATCTAAGTATGCTGTGCTGTAGTTTGAACCCATTGCCTTTTTTTTCTGCCCTCTGTGGCAAGAGAGAACAATTTTTCTCCATTTTTTTTTAATGGCAGCCTTTCAAATATCTGAAGACCACTGTCATATCCTCTCTTAATCTCCTCTTTTCCAAACTAAACATACCCAGTTCCTTCAGCCTTTGCTCATATGGCTTGCATTCCATCCCTTTGATCATCTTTGTCATTCACTCTGAATTCTTTCCAGTTTCTCTACATACTTTCTATACATTGGTGACCAAAACTGGACACAGTACTCCAGACAAGGCCTCACCAGTGCCAAGAAGAGCGGTACTATCACCTCCTGAGACTTACATGCTATGACTCTGTTAATGCAACCTAAAATTGCATTTGCAAACAGCATTGCATTGCTGACTCATGTGAGGTTGTGACCACAACTCCCAGATCTATCTCAGTAGTGCTGCTGCCAAGCCAGTTTTCCTCCATTTTGTATTTGTGCATTTGTTTTTTTCCCCTAAGTGTAGCACCTTACATTTGTCTTTGTTGAATTTAATTTTGTTGTCTATAGCCCAGTTCTCCAATTTATCAAGATCCCTTTGAATGTTAGCTCTATCCTCCAAATTATTGGCAATTCTCCCCAGCTTTCTGTCATATGCAAACTTGATCAGTGTGCTCTCTATACCTACATCTCGGTCATTAATAAACATGTTAAACAACACCAGGCCCAGAACAGATCCCTGTTGAACCCACATGAGACCTCCCTCCAATCCAACATCATTCCACTAATAATTACTTTTTGTTTGCTGTTGTTTAACCAATTATGTATCCACTTAATGGTAGTTCTGCTGAGCCCACATTTCTTCAGCTGACTTATTCGAATGCATGTGGAACTGTGTCAAAAGCCTTGCTGTAGTTCAGGTATATTATGTCCTCTGCATTCCTCCTATCCACCAAATCAATTACCCTGTTAAAGAAGGAAATCAAGATGGTTTGGCATGATTTGTTCTTAGTAAATCCATGGTGGCTGCTAGTGATCACCCTTTCATCCTCCAGGTATACGCAAATTGAACGTTTTATACATTGCTCAAGTAGCTTCCCAGGTATCGAAGTCAGGCTGACTTTTATTAAACTAGAAATGTTTAATAAAACATTTAATAAATGGCTTAAGGTTTTTAATTTAAATGTGATGATACAGTCATGAGGCTATATATAGTATACAAGAGTTTAGTTCATCACAAGGTAATCCCATAAACTGGTTAAGATCCAGGGCAAATGTTTGTTTTTCACACGTTTTATACTTTGCTGTGGTGTTTAAAGGACCTGGTTAAAATATGTGAATATCAACTTTTATACTTGATTACTTTGCTGTTTCTGCAACCCAAGAAGATGCTTTTAGGCTTGAGTTGTATTCCTAAACTTTATTTGATTTGGGATTTATTAATATCCAGATCTCTACAAAAGCTCATACTCACAGAACTTTCTGAAAGGTACTAGTGGATTTAGAGTGGAAGGCTAATGCTAACACCCAAGCTCTGGGATAATGCAGGAATATACACAACCAACATGGGAAGAATACGTGATGGTGAATTTTGGTAGTTAGAATCTTTGAGTGACAGTCTGACCTATGTGTCAGGTTAAGCTAAGCAATATTTTTGGTAAGAAGCATTAATGGTTGTGGCATAGGATTTCTGTGTCAAAAGTGTGTGATCTATTACGGGTCAGAAACAAAGATGACTCATGAACAGAGAATAAATGTGGTTTGACTAATTCTGAAATATTCTAATTTGTGTTCAGTTTAGTGGGAGTGTCTCCTAACATTAGACAAAATACCATCTGTTTGGCACAAGGATGCCAAAGGCAGTGGGCATAAAGAGCCACTTTCTAATCCAGCACATCCATACAGTAACAGAACAGGCATCAAGAGGGGTCGTAATTAACATGCTTGCTACAATCCCAAGTGATTTGCCAACTTCAGGATAATGCAAGGCACCCAGCTACTCATCAAGCATGCTATGATCAGCTCCATGTGTTAGTAGTAAGTGTGTGTTACTCTTCCTTAGAACAGCAGTAGAGTGTGTCTGAACACTAATAATCCTTCATCCCCTAAACTCTAAGGTATACCACATGGTCAACCCTGCTCTCTTTCCCTTTTACTTCATCATGCACAAGAAAGCAAAAGTTGGCCTGGAATTAATTTTTTACAGAACAATAGATAAGAAAATTAACCCTGCATTTGCACAGTGAACTACTAATATTGAATTTAGAGTAGCAGCCGTGTTAGTCTGAATTCGCAAAAAAGAAAAGGAGTACTTGTGGCATCTTAGAGACTAACAAATTTATTAGAGCATACGCTTTCGTGAGCTACAGCTCACTTCATCGAATGCATCTGTTGAAGTGAGCTGTAGCTCACGAAAGCTTATGCTCAAATAAATTTGTTAGTCTCTAAGGTGCCACAAGTACTCTTTTTCTAATATTGAATTGCAACACCTGATGTCTAATGCATGTCATTTTGAATAAAGTTAAATGTTTGTTTAAATTTTAAAAAATGCTGATTTTATTAAATTGCTGAAGTACTTAGAGATGTTCTCAAACAAAATCAATAGAGGCAAACACTTTGTGGGCTCTGGCCTTGCAATGTGGGTTTATCACTAGTTAAAATTTTCTCAAATATGCAGAAATTACACCCTCCTTCCCCTATAAAAGCTTTTAACTTAGTGTAAAAACTGCACAAGTGCATTTCCTATGAGGACAATCCATATGAATAAGGAAATCAGCAGTTAATGCTAACCATTAATTTCCACAGCAACTTCAGTTCACATGTCTAATCATGCAAATATCTTGATACCTATAAGCACACAGAGTCTTCATCTTCACAGCAGACTTGCTTTTACTTCCCATGTTCCCACATATCCAGTTCCTTCAGTACACAAGATTAATTGAATGTTATTTTCTGAAGTAGTGATAGCACAGTACATGCTTTTTCAAAGAAATCATGTCTCTTGGTAAAATACCTTAAACTGCCCAAGGCTGCAGGTAAGCTTATGCATTTGCTTGGGGTTTGGAGGAACTGAATGGATATGTACGTTGTGGCTGGATGTATGTTGGAGGGAAAGACATTTCTGTTGTGCAGGTGAAGAGTCTGTGAATGTGTAGGGTGCTGTAATGTTTGGCAATATGGGGCATACACAGGTATGTAGATGCAAGGGGGAGTGTGTGGGGCCATAGGGGTAAGCAAGATATAGTATGGTGAAGCAAGCAGGACTATGGGGACAGCATGGGGCTGGGGGTGAGTAGAGCTACGATGTAGGGAGGGAATAGGTTAGCGAGTGAGATTGTAATAGAATTGGGAGAGTAAACAGACCTTAACTGGAAGCAAAGAGATTCCTTTCCCTAGTGAACCATAGCATCAAGTGAAAAACTACTTCTCTCTGGCTTCTTCTTCATCTACTCCCTGTGTTCCCGTTCCGCAGACCCGCTCATTCCCCCTGCCCTCATATTCCTGTTCATTCCCCCTCCAAGGCTTCTGGCAAGCAATAGGTTTGCCAGCAGCAGAGCTGTCTTGATGACCATCCTAAGGATTGTGAAAGTGGCTCTCCTGCTGACAAACCACAGGAAATTTCTTGTTCCCAGATTGTGCCTCTTCCATTGTGGAGATGCAAACTAGCTTTGTCAGCCCAATTTGGCTGCTACTTTACTCTCTCTTTGTTCCTTCCCACCATTTCTTGGCATCTAATAACAAGGGAGATCAGGAAGAGGGGCGCTTGTTGCTGAATTTTACTAACAAACCAAGCTTGAACCTCCCCTGTGCATCCCTCACAGGCACTGTGTGGATCTAATGAACCTCATGCTCTTCACTGTGCAGAACAGCTGCTTCACTAGTCTGTGGAGAGAGAGAGGTGTTGTAGCACACTTGATATTTCTCTCGGAGCACAGAGAATCCCCTCTCCTGTAAGCTAGAGCAGGTGCATCAGGTGGAAAAAGCAGGGCAGCACTGGTGTTTCCTGATGCCACCACCTTTTTCATGTGCATACCCTCCCTCAATGCCACCCACATCAAGAATGAGAGAAAATTGCATTCTTTGCCACAGATACACTACTCCCCCATCACTTGAGCAGTAAAATCAAAGGGCAGAAAGGAAGTGACTGTTTGACAAGGCCCCCTTATTGAAATGCTGTGTTTAGACATCTTCCATCTGACTGCAGACACAGCTGAGTTTATATAAATGTTAATTATAATTACAATTATACATACATAACATGATGCATTTTAGCTTGAGAAAAGTATAGATAATTTTGACACAAATCTATTTGTAGAGTAGAGTAGAGTATTTACCAAGAAGCAAACAAAATTAAATTAGTAATGTCAGTATTTTATTAGATTATCATTCCTATAATGATACACGGGGCCTGTTCCTGATCACATCTTGATTGTCTGGAGTTTATATGTGCCCCAGAAGGTTGTATAAATCAGCTTTACACCCGGAAGGTTGGTCAGGTATACAAGTAGGAGAGCTGTACTGATTAGCTAGATGCATAAGGAGGGTTGGATATTGTAGGGCTGCTTAGGAGCCAGGAAACTTATAAAAATGAAATCCCCACTAGCCTAAGCAGCACTGCACACTTGAAAGGTCTGTAGCAAATTGCTCCTCCATCCTCCCAGCACAACTGGGGAGCTCTGGGGCCAACTGTCTCCTGATGCTCCCCCCTCCCCCCCCCCGCTGGTGTGATTCTGCACCATCCCCAGTGCTGGTCTGTGACTAAGCACAACTGAGCTCAGAATGTATAATTTTCCAGCTTTGCCTAGCTTATATAAAACAGGAGGAAAATCACTGAGATTGTAAAATCTCTTTCAGGAGAAACTTGTGGCTGCAAAATCTTGATAAGAAAAAAAATTGTTGATTGTTTGTCATTCTTCCCCATCTTTATGTAAATTGACTGATATTGTAAGTGTGTTGTGATTTTTTCTTCAGGTACCATGTGTGCTGTATGTTTGGCAAAAACTACCCAAACATTCCAATGGGTCCACGCCAGCATATTGGCAGAGTTTAGGGGCATATACATAAGGGCACGCTTCTCTTTTCAGGAGAATGTGAGGAAGCAAAAATCCTTCTGGGATTCCCACTATTCTTCCTGCCCATATTAATCTGCTTTAACAGTAAAGCTAAGTGAATGTTTATGAGTCAGGGTGATTTCTGTGGAGTAGCATAGAAATGACACTCCAATTATTACTGCTGACATAAAGCTATCACTGCCTAATAACACTATGTCAAATGCATTGTTAAAGTAATATTTGAATTACCTTTGCCATTTGGGTAGAGTTTGGATTTGTCTGAGCTCATGCATAGTTTAAATGAAAAATCCTTTGCAGAGCCTGAAAAGACATCTCTTGTGATGAGCTTTATTTATTCTGGAACATTCTTGGCAAAATTTTATTGGAGGCATTCTTTTATTCTGCTTTCTCTTATCAGCAGTTAAATAGGAGGGAGAGCAGAACCCTGCTGCTCCTTTTATAATAATGTTGCCCCTTTGGCCCTAGCAGTTAGCCGCTATTTGGGGCCTTGCCAGGTTGTTTCCATTAGGAGGTGAAATTGATGGTACAAATCAGGTATTTCTTTGGTGCAATCTTATTTATTTACAAAGAATGTACACACAGCCCTGTTTCCCTGAACAGAATCATACAACGGCAGGCAGTTTCCTTTCTGAGAGCCTGCCTTTCCAGCACATTTTGTGTCCAAGGAGCTCTGTCTCTCTTCTTTCTATAAGGGTCACATGTGCAATTGCTTCTCTCACTATCTGCTGGCTTTATTCTGTAGCACACACCCACAGCTTGCTGAACCACCCCCTAATCCCCTTGCATTTACAATCAGATAACCTCTTGGCCCACATGCTTAGCTCCTGGTCAGGCCTTGTTATGCAGCCCCAGTGACTTAGGCAGTGGCTTCTATTATTTCCAGTTGTCTCACTTTATAAAAAGGCTTAATTGCTTCTTGCATTTAGCCTGAAAGAAGAGTATTTAGCACTCCTATCAGCTTTAACTGGATCAGTGATTGTCTATAGATCAAGGACCTGCTTGATGGCAGCTGTTAGCACCTTCCAGTATAACAATATCATTGCATTTTAAAATGTGTGGTGTCTTCATGAGAATGTAAGATGATCATCTGCAGGAGTCAGGAAGGAATCCTATTTCTCCCTTTTCCCCAGTGTACAGTGTCTCACAGCTGTGTAAATGTATTCTGTTTTTTTTACCTGCCTCTGAAATATCATGTATTGATCTCTGCTACAGAAAGAGTTTAGAGTCAAACTGACTAATGCCCTGACCGTGCATTCTTTTACGAGATTGTGCTAGCTTCTTAAGTCCTCATACATACATTTCTCTTGGTAGTAAAAGGGAAATCGGTAATGGTAAATCGCTTTCTAGTTCATATTTGCGACTGGCATCTTTCCCGGCTTTGCTCCTGATGGATGTAAGTTTCAGAAAGCCTCACGTTAACTGAGTATTTTAGAATCTACTTCATCTTGTCACAGACCATTCTCTGAAGAGTATATGATTGTAGTGATAGTGTCTTCCCTTTCATCTCATCATGCTCATGTTGTAGCTCAGTGGTTCTCAGGCTTTTGTACTGGTGACCCCTTTCACACAGAAAGCCTCTGAGTGAGACCCTCCCCTTATACATTGAAAACACTTTTTTATATATTTAACACCATTTAAAATGCTGCAGGCAAAGCGCGGTTTGGGGTGGAGGCTGACAGCTCGCGACCCTGCTGAAATAACCTCGCCACCTCCTGAGGGGTCCCGATCCCCAGTTTGAGAACACCTGTTGTAGCTGAAACAGGGTAAATTTCAAAATGTTTGAAGTTTTGGTTAAGTTTTTCTTAGCTTATCCAACGCTTATCTGAAGTTTTCTGGTCTATCAAATTCATATGGAAATTTACCAAGATTTACATTAATTCAAGTTTCAAATCAGGCTGAAAATAACAAACATTTTTAACAGTATTTCAGGATTTCTGGTCCCATTTGTAAACAGAAATGCAGAGAATAGACAATATTCTATTCTATTCTCCAGGGCTTTGGAGGGAGTGCGAAAAGTCTCCCAAAGGAGAAGGTGGGGACAGACTGACCAGTGAACTTAAACATTAGGCACAATAAGTGGAGTGGTAAAGTTCTTGATGCATTTTGACTGGAGTTTTAAAAATATTGCTCATTTCCACTTTCACTGGAATTGTTCGGCATTAACACTACTGAAGATTTCAAACACAAAAGCTGTTAACCTATGAGGCTGGTGCATGGAATCCAGTGTTTTTTTCACATTTTGCCAACCTATTAATGACAATACACTTAGTTAAATTTTGGGTTGTAATACTTTTGAAAACATTCCAATTAGCCCACAGAGCTACAACCCGTCCGCTATTAGCAAGTTTGGTAGGTTGAGCCATATAATAATGGTGCTACCTTGTCCCTAATGAATGGGTCCCTAATGAATACTAGTTCCATTTCAAGGTCCTTGTATTAATCTTGGAGACTTTCACTGACTTGGACACCACACCTTATGGACTTCATCTCTATGACCAGAAAATTCCATGACAGCTACCATCAGGAATGATGGGGTTGTCCATGGCAAGAGTTATCTGTGTGAGTTCTTGAGTCAGGACTTTCTCAGTGGCTAGCCTGTAGCTATGTAACTCATTTCCTTAAGATATTAAAGTGACTCCTAATCTTCCTGTCTTCAGGTTGAAATTCAAGACCAGTCTCCTCACCTTTTACTTTCCAATAATAACAATAAATCACTAGTAACCAGTGCCAAACCCCTTTCTATACCTTTTAATTGGAGGAAGCGTTTCTTTCTTGTAAATTGCTGAGATATCATAGTGATGAGTGCAGTATAAATACGTAGACAGACATAAATATGGGCCAAATCCCTAGCCTTGCAGTTAAACCCATATTCGTATTCATTATAAAAATATGTAGGACTAATTGTCATGCACTCCTTATGGAAAAGTCTTATAGAATTGAATAGCAGTCCATAGAATTTAGTTAAACATCATATGGGCCTTCATTTCAAGTGCCTACTAAATTTTGGTACCCAGCATGAGAAATGGGCTTTTACCAGAGGTGCAGAACACCCAGTGCTCCCATTCACTGCAGTCACAGCTATGGGTGCTCAGCATTTCAAAATACAGGTTCTAGATGTCTCAAGTTTGGCATCCAAAATAGTGGATACTTTTGAAAATATAGACCATGGGTTTTAATAGTAATATATTGTCTATAGATTTAATGAACGTGTGTGTGTGTGTGTATATGTATGTATATATAAAAACCAAGATCCTCTGAATGTTCGTCCAGTGCCTTAGCTCCAGCATTGACTCTTATGGAAAAGTCCTACACAATTTAAAAGAAAATAGTAGCCTTACTATAACATATGCTAGCTATATATAGTAATGCTACTATTTTCTTTCTATGTATAGCTAGAATATGTTATAGTACTATTTTCTTTTAAATTGTATAGGACTTTTCCATAAGAGTCAATGCTGGAGCTAAGGTGCTGGACGAGCACTCAGAGGATCTGGGTTTAATTCCCAGCCCTGCCATTGCCATACTCTGTAATCTTAAGCAAGTCACTTCCTTATTGTTTGTGCCTCAGTTCCCCATCTGACCAATGGAGATAATACTTCACAAGGATTGCACAAAGATACATTCTTTAAAGTTTGGGAGTTCCATCAGGTATGGGAGACCAAATCAGTACTTGGACGGAAAGAAAAAAATGCTTGCAGCGTAAAGTGCTTCTGCCCTTTTTAGTTGAAGTGTGAATACAATTTTCTACATTTTCGGAGAGTAAATGGTGATACTTTAAAATATACATTGTTATCATTTGTGTGATGCAGTATATTTTCTTGAACTTGCCAAAACCGCATAGAAGGAATAACTGTCATAGCACTAGGGCAGTGGTTCTCAACCTGTAGTCTGTGGACCCCATGAAAGACTTAGATTGAAAACTTACTGAACAGAATTAAACTATATATACAAACAATAGAAAAAGGATCTGCATCTCCATTTGAAATTTCCAAAGGGGTCTGCACCTCCAGTTGAAAATGTTTTGGGGTCCACACTTGAAAAAAGGTTGAGAACCACTGCATTAGAGTACAGGAAGCAATAACTGCTTTGTGGTGTAAATATCAAAATGAAGCTGAGGCACTGGATAGCCACAAAAGCCAAACAGACCTGTGGTAATCCAAAGCCTCTGGCTTGCTTTGGCCATCACTACAAAAGCCATTTATTGCTTTGAATATCCCAGTGCTATGAATAGAATTCCTGTTAGACCACAAGATTTAAAAAGGATGGAGACAGTAAACCATAGTGTAAAATAATTGGTATATTCTTCTCTAATGGTGGAATGAAAGAGTTTGTTTTTTAAGATTTCCAGACAATTTGTATTGGAGGATGTGGGAAATGTGTGTATGTGCAGGAGTAAATGAGGGGACAGAGAAAACCATAAAAAGGAGCGAGAATAACACTACCCCAGGAAGTAGAAAGGGAAAAACAGGTAGGATGATAAAATAAGTGATGAGAAAAAGACAAGGAAGTAAAATGGGAGGCAGAGAGATAAAAGGAATTAAGGAATGTAAAGACATTACAAAAACATGCACACAGTTCAAGTTAGAAAATAGTGCTCATATCATCTACTATACAGCACATTTTATTTCTAAAACAGAGACTGGAGAAGAGAATCCAGTTTAAGCCCATTGTGGTGTGGAAGAAATTCTTGACAGAGTTGGATCCAGGAATGAGAGACAGATTCCTTGACCACAAATGGCCAGCAATAGGACATATCAGCACCTCATCCACACTCCAATTAAAAAATGTTCCAATTAATTTTTCTGTGACTTTCAATCCCCCTGGAATTTTGTTTTTCACATATTTTGAGGGCCCCAAAAGCATTCGCAGATTGGTTTGTGAAATCTACTTCTAGCTCAAAATGTCTTAATTTTGCCATTTGGGCAATTTGAAATTTGGCACAAAAGTATTCGCAGAGTAGTAGCCATCTTTCACAGCTTAGGCTTGTGGACAGTAGGTGAGATTCCACAGTATTCTTTACAGACGAAAGAATTTCAAATGTTTGCACAATTGCTTTCTATTTCACAAATGTTTTTTAAATTCACAAACAGGCACATTTTGAGTACCCTCCCCACTCTTTTGTTATGAATATTCATCTTTGCATAGTTGTAACGTGCTTAAAATATACCGCAATATAAAATGAGCCTAATACCAATATTATTTGAAACACTATCTTTGCTACTTGTTTTAATCCCTCATATTGGGGCATGTAATTTTAAATGTAAAGCCTTTTTTTAGACATAGATATGAATATATACCTAGCTTTCAGGCTTAAATGTATTTCTGGTGTGTGTGTGTGCATGCATGCATGCATGCATATATATATATATATATATATATATATATAAACAATTCAGTAAGACAAGATGGGAGGAAATGTCAATATAAGATCATACATCAATAGAAGTGTACCTGTTATAGTTCAAAAGACCACTGAATGTCCCTGGATTTGATAAACAGAGATCAATCACATATTTAAACCATTTTCAAGGGGGGGGGAGAAATCTATTGCATTGCAACAAAGTGGGCAGTATTCAGTCAATAAATTCTGTGAGTGAATGTTCCTGATTTTGGGCTTTTTAATATCTATAAATCTAGACATTTTCAGATTGCTATAATTGTCTAGATTTTTGATCTGTTGATAACAGGTAAAAAGTGAGAATCTGGCATACAGTTGTACTGATCTAGAAAATGACAAGACAGCCTGTCATTCAGTCTCAGTTTGAATTAGTAAAGCACACGTCAAATCAAAATATTTAGCATATTTTCAGGATATCTTGCTACCTAAATATTTGGCTTGTTTATGTGAGTGTAAATGTGAGATGTGGGGTCCTGAGAATTTTGAAACATATGCCACCCCCCCTAATTTTTCAAAATTACCATTGAAAAAAAAAGTCTCTCCTTCTTTCAAAAGGACAGTCTATTGAATGTATTGTCAAATGCCAAGGGAAAAGATAGGGGACAGGTGCGGGTGTTATCTAGTTGTGTTTTCAGCAGAGAATGTAGTGATTCCCATTGATGAAACCAGGCAGTGACACACAGGGAGAACGCACTGTATACAAGTAAATCATTCTCGACATATCCCTTGGGCACTTGGCTTTCTCGTGTTATTCAGTGCATTGGAATGTGCTATTATTATTTCCCACGTGATGATGTGTGTGCCTATGCTGTCACTTTCCATTGCTGAAATAAGCAGTTTGAGCTGAATTATTTGTGTTTAAATATTCCTTCTTTTCTTCCTCAATGAAAAGTTGTTTTTTTGCAATTTTAGGACTTACTGAATTTGATCAGCAAATTAAAAACTTGATTCTCCCTTCTCTTCCCCCATCTCCTACTCTAAAATTAAGAAGAGCCAATTACATTGTGGACTGTTTCTAACATGTATTGGGCCCTTGTAGTTAAGTATAAACTAAGGTGGAGAAAATGCAGCTCTGCCTTGCAGTCCTGTTAATTTCCAAATGTAGGGCTTGCTCCGGAAGATACTGAATGTGGGCAACTACCACTGATGTCCAAAGCAATTCTGCGTGCTCATCCTCTGTCCAGATCAGACCTAAAGAAAGGTGTTGTACATGAGGCAGTCCTAACAAACATATTTTTGTTTTAAAGTAATCATGTGGCACTTTTCCTTGTGTTTTTCAAGGACGTTCTATCTGTGGTACACACATTTCTTTTACCTATTCATGAACATAGTAGTGTAATGCTGTTTGTCACCATTTTAAATCAGGACTTAGACCTCAAAATCCTGATCACAATCTCAACTGGCTGGTCCTGAACGAAAAAGGTTCTTGTGGTGTTCCCCCTCCACTCCCATATTTTTTTTTGCCACTCCTATTATTCAGTACTGGCTGTGGGTTTTTTAAAGATGGTAGGGAGGCAAAAGCACACTGTTTAGCATCCCTGTCAGTATAAATAATGTAATCAGATGCTGAATTGTTTAAAACAAATAACAGAAGTAATTAGAGCTGGAAGGGAAACTGTTTTCCTATCCCATGAAAATGTTCAAGATTCTGAAACTATTTCCTGTTCTGCTTTAGGATGAAACTGCAACCTTTCAAAACATTTTGTGAAAAACGTGTATTAGAGAGTATGCAAGAGAGTGTGATCAACAGTCAAGTTTTTATGGCACTCACCTTGGATATAGAAGACCCCAGTTGAAGCCCCTATTCTGCCTGACCTGGAATTCATAGATTTCCCCTCCGCCCCTGCCTTGTTTTGTTTTTTTTCCTGATTTATTCAACTCACAGTCAAGGATCAGATCTGTGACAACTGTCCTTTGACTGAGAGAAGTTAGATAAAGCCCCCTTCAGGGTCCCCCAACAGAGCTCTTGATCTGTGCCTGAGAATGTTGCCCTCATACTGTTCCCAACTCTGAGCGTTATTTTAATCGTTTATTTAAAACGTCCTTGACTTTAACAAGTTGCACATATATATTTGGCTATTAGTCAGTGAGATGCAATCACTGGTCCCAGACCTGAAAAGCTTATTTCACTGTTTTATTATCAGATTACACATATTCAGGACTATGCTGTGGCTTTGAGCCACTGTCCAAGGCTGGCAGATTGTCAGTAGGTAGTTCCCTAGCAGGAGCACAGTGCCTCAGAGCCAGAGAATGCAGCTCTTCCAACGTCCTCTGAAAGGATGTGGAGGTGTAATTCTTATTCTTTTGTATTATTAGTGCTTGTCTGATGTCCCCTCTTTTCCATCATGCAACAGAAAATCAATACTAACTGACTACATTAAAATTGTATGATCCCATCTCTGAGGAAGAAAGACAATAATCATTTGCACGAGTAGCAGATGGAACATAACAGTACCTAACAGCTACCGGGGGAGAATGTAGATCCATTCAAATCAATGGCAAAGCTCCCAGTGATTTCAATTGGCCCTGGATTTTATCCAATTTTCTTTGGCTCCTCTTGTAAGCATGGACAATCCTGGGGGATCTGAAGAAGGAAGTTGTATGATGCACAGAAAGAGGAAACTGTTCCAGGCTCAGTGATGACCTTATGTCAACAGCACTGGCTAGACTGGTCATATTTGCATGCTTACCTCCATTCATATGTTTGAAATTAAAACAATTAAACTTTTACTTCAAAATGTAAACTTTCCTCTACAAAGCTTTCTACACAGAGAGGTCCACTCCAGATGTGTGTCTTGAGTCACTGTAGCAGAGGTGTACATGGTCTGTCCAGCTCAGAAAATTAAACGAGGCAATTGTAGCATTATGCAAAGTGACAATTTCAACACCAAACATAAAATATATGAACAGTTGTATCCAAGCTTCTGCTTTAGTTCTCTATTTGTGTGGGGAATAGAGCAAAAGTTAAATAAGTGATATATCCATAAAAGAGTCAAGCAGGGTTGAAGCAATGTAAACATGATCTGTTGTCATGAGAGACTATCTCTAGAAGAAATTTCATATGTAACCTGTGTAGTCAAAGTCAGAAAAATTTCCATATGACCTTCTGAGGCACAAAATATGGAATCTTGCCATTGGCCAGCTGTAAGTCAAATAGCCATCTCAAAGACTCATTGATAAAACTGTCCTCTAGAATAATTTGTACAGTGTCTTACTGTGAAATAGCATCATAGTGAAAAATATCCTGCAAATGTGCAAGAATAAATGTGCATATAATTAATCATTACAACCTTTGAATTGTACAATGCTGATTTTTAAGTCTTTTGTTACTTGCCACTCTTTTAGTAGGTGATATAAAAATAAAATATCAGCTCAGCTAATTAACAGTAAATTACACTCAACTAATTAACCAGAGAAAATGTCACATAAGCATATGGTATTGTTGTCTGTTTAAAAGTTTCTTTAGTTTGTTTTCACTGTGACAAATCAGGTCAGTTGCTCCCTGCTGGCCATCCACCAGATTTCTGTGAGGGGGCTCCAAGCCTATGGATTCCCCAGGTGTGTTAAGCCTCTGCAGACTAAGTGGAGTCCAACTACTGTGCCAATCTTGGTGTCTGTAGGCATACCCTTGGGGTTCAGATCTGCTGAATAGCACCCCATCCTGAGAGCTGGAACCTGCTGCAATGGTTACCCTTCAGCCTTGTACTTAAACACACCCTCTCCTTGGACTCCACTCCAAGGAGTGAACTTTGTAGTTTCTCTCTCTCTCTCAGGAAACTGATGGTAGTTGTGAAGCAGATAATAAACAAACACACACACACATACTGCAATGAATTTAACACCTGAATGCTCTTATTTAATCAAATAAAGCACAAGAGAGTACAGATCATTTAGAAAACAATAAGCATTTTAGCTGCAATCCCCTCACTAGCTCACCCATCCCTTGGGAGTCCTTGTAGCTCAGAAAAGCAGGCAGGGCCTCATGAAGACCCCTACATACTGGGCTGCTGCTCTCTTCTTTTGAGCTAGAGACAAAATGTCCACAATCCCTAGATACATCTGCTCTTCCCTCTTTGCTTTTAGCCCCCTCTCTCAGGTGATACCCTTGCCAGCTTCTCCTCATCAGCACAAACCCCTGCCAGGTGACTTCATTGCCAAGGCAACCTCTCCCTTGCTAAACCATTTCTGCTGCTTATAAGACAGTCTGCTGTGCAGAGCTATTACATTTCAATGGCAGAACATTTTAAATCAATGGCCCTCTTTCGTTGTTCTTTTGCCACCAACCTTTGGAATTTCAGCCCAACAATGAGGCAAACGGATAACAGAAGAGGTAAAAGGCTGCACATTCAAAATGGAGTTTGCAGGTTGGCAAAGATGCATAGAGTTCATAATCTCACACAGGATCCATAATTTATAAAGATAGATTCCCAAAATGTAACAATGACACATTGTTTCTTTTCTTTTCAGATTCAGAATATTACCCAGTTACATAGCTGGAGAATTTTGCAATTGTTCTCACTCAACATGCTTCACAGCCCAATTTCTTGCATTTTAGAATTCTTCCAATGATGATTGCAAAGAAAGGATTGATTTTTCCTTATAAGAAGAATTCCAGAGAAAGAATATAGTCTGATGGTCTAGAATACTTGAAAAACAACTCTATACAAATAAAACTCAACTAGCCTTGTCATGATAAATATCCTTTATAATCAGCAGCAGATTGTAGTTGTAATCCAACAGTGGAACTTTTGGTCCCACTCCATCCAGTCCCAGTTTTACCTCTGCAACTCTTCAGGTGTCTAACCTTATGCTCCCTGCCCATGATGCTCTTCATTTTCCTCCTGTCCTTTCCCTTTTCACCCTGTTTCCCTTTCCCTTTGCCCATTTCCTTCTCACTGCAATGATCCCTTCCTCTCCTCCACTTTAATCCTAAATGTGTCACCAAAATAACCCCAAACTAAGTTGTTGTAACATAAATGAAACAAATTAAAAGAGATTTTCAAACTAATGTGAGCTGTGCTTGCCATCACCCTGTTTGTATGCTGTAACCTTTTCTCCCATGGCTTATATGTGACATTTTTTTTGTCGTCTTAGTTTGTCAACTCCTTTGAGCAAAGAACAGCACTTTACAAATAAAGAGTAAGAAACAAATTTTTTTCTAGCTAATATTTTAAATGGAAATTGAACTTCTAGAAAAGCAATAACACACACAATTTTCACATAGACATTTTTTAGTAATGATTCCACACTCAGCTATATTCAAAAACAAAACATTGGCAGGACATTTACATGGATTTCAAACATATTCACAATTAGGACACAATCTGCACAAGCCAGTGGAACCTGTAAGTTCTTTGACCCAATGAGATTCACTAACAGACTCTTGAGAACCTGTTTATAAAAACACCTCAACAATGCCAGTCCAGATAAAATCATGTAAAATCACAATTTTATTTGGCACAATAAGAAATAAATGAGAGATGAAGGCTCTCTGAAAGCAGGGTGGGAAACAAAGAAAAAAATTAAAATACCAGAGGTAAGATTAATTAATTAATATTAATAGAATTTTTAAATCCTAGCACAGAGATTTCACTGCTCTATAATTCCAAAAAATTATTTTCCCTAATATTTCACTGCCATCGATGCTATCTCATGTGTGTTTTCCTTTATATATGTAAGTGTTGTAAATATTCTTGTGGCCTTCTCATATACTTCTGGATGCTACTTGAAAAGAGGACAACTGTCTTTCAAACCAATTAAAACCTCTGACAGCTCTAAAACGCTACAACACTGCAATTGATTGTGCATCATTCCCATTATACAATACAAACACAAGGATCATTTGGAAAGACTCAGCTAATTCTGAAGCTGTCTAAATCAAAATTGCCATTTGTAACTTGGATGGAAAATCTATCGCACAGCATTACAGAAAGGCACACTCTCTTTGCCTTTCTCTTAGTCTTCTTTTGGGGCTACTCATGTGAGTAAGGATTAGGGGTAATGTCTAGCATGCTTGGCTATATATTACGTCATTCAAAAAATTCCAATTTGTATTCCAGGTTGTATGTAAAGCACAAGCTAGCAGAGGTAAGGTTGAGTGGTAAAGCTTAACTTCTGGAATTGCCTCACTTTGTAGTATTTTATTTCCCCTTTATTAGGGTCAGATTGTAGCCTGTCCTGTTCAATTATAAGTAAAGATGTAAGGCATCCCTTACTTTTCTGACCTCTTATCACTCTACCCTTCACAGACCACCTTTTCACTCTGGACACCTCCACAGTGCTCACTTTCTGCATTCTCCACATACACTCATTACTGTCCACGCTTCTGAAATTCACTTACCACTAACTCTGCTCTTCTTGAACAATATACTCTGTTGCATTTTTTTTCGATCCCTGCTATCTCAGCCCCTCTACTCTTTGCTGCATTTCAAATTTCTACTCTCTGCTGAGTCCCCTGGTCTAGCAAACACTGTTGCATGGTTGAAAAGACCTGCCTGGGGAGATGATTAGGAAAGGGGCTGTATGGTGTGCAGGAGTTGGGGACCAGAGAAAGGCATTATGGTAAAATCCTAGATTGTGTCCCTGGAGTCTTTTTCTCCTCCTCTCCCTGGATTTGAGAGAAGACGTGCCTGAAGATGAAGATCATAAGAGAGGTAGCAGGGCCAACAATGGATAGATCTTCTTCTCCCTCTCCTCAGGGGGGAAAAGGACAGGGGAGGTTCAATATGGCCTCTCTTCTGAGCCCTTCATTGCTTTGCACAGTGAAGTGTAGAGTCCCTTCTGCTCCCCTGAAGGAGCTGTGAGCTGGCAGGAGAGGTGAAGCAGGAGGCTGTTTAAGTGCCATGTGGTTTGTGAGAGAGGTATTTGCTGTCAGAGATTATTCCTTTTGCTACCTTCTGACAACATGTGGCTAGTCAAGGGATGCCACATTCAACCACACAGGTCCCAGGAAAGACTAGATTGGGCAAATTAGGTTTGTTTATAAATGTGTTAGCCAGTCATGGACAATCCCAGTGTTAACAAACCTAATTTTCCTAGGTTAGAAGAGGCATAGTTAGCATGACCCAAGAACCCAACTGTAGCTGCATCTATGGCAAGGAGCAACAGAAGGCTTCATCTTTTCTCTTCTGAAGGAGGGGCAGGTACGAGTCTCCTCAGTAGGTGGAAAAGAGAAATTTGCCTGGGATGCTTCAAACATCATTTTTTAAAGAAGATGTGCCATGAATCAGTAAAGTTTTTTCATCCCGGGCAAATTTATCTTTTTATGCACATTTATTTTAGGCTTTAACAGAGTTAAGATAAATATTTCCTAACTCACTAGTCAAATAAATGCCTAAGGAAGATTAAAACGTGTGCATATAACCAGGCCGGGCTGGAAAACAAGAATTTTCTTTCACAAAAGTTTCTGAGGTTTCTGCATTTTGTTTTTGTTCCACTGTGGAATGAAACCAAGAGAGAGGTAGACTAGGGCTGTCAAGTGATTAAAAAAATAATCGCAATAAATCGTGCAATTAATCGTTCTGTTAAACAGTAATAGAATACAATTTATTTAAATATTTTTGGATGTTTTCTACATTTTCAAATATATTGATTTCAATTACAATACAGAATACAAAATGTACAGTGCTCACTTTATTTTTGATTACAAATGTTTGCACTGTAAAAAACAAAAGAAATAGTATTTTTCAGTTCACCTCATGCAAGTACTGTAGTGCAATATCTTTATCATGAAAGTTGAACTTACAATGTAGAATTATGTACAAAAAATAACTGCATTCAAAAATAAAACAATGTAAATCTTTAGAGCCTATAAGTCCACTCAGACCTAATTCAGCCAATTGCTTAGACAATTGGTTACAATTTGCAGGAGATAATGCTACCTGCTTCTTGTTTACAAAGTCACCTGAAAGTGAAAACAAGTGTTCGCATGGCACTGTTTCAGCTGGCATTGCAAGATATTTATGTGCCAGATGCACTAAAGATTCATATGTCCTTCATGCTTCAACCACCATTCTGGAGGACATGCATCCATGCTGATGACTGGTTCTGCTCGATAATGATCCAAAGCAGAGCGGATCAACACATGTTCATTTTCATCATCTGAGTCAGATGCCACCAGCAGAAGGTTGATTTTCTTTTTTGGTGGTTTGGGTTCTGTAGTTTCTGCATGGGAATGTTGCTCTTTTAAGACTTCTGAAAGCATGCTCCACACCTTGTCCCTCTCAGGTTTTGGATGGCACTTCAGCTTCTTAAACTTTGGGTCAAGTGCTGTAGCTGTTTTTAGAAATCTCACATTGGTACCTTCTTTGTGTTTTGTCAAATCTGCTGTGAAAGTGTTGTTAAAAAGAACATGTGGTGGGTCATTTTCCAAGACTGCTATAACATGAAATATATGGCAGAATGCAGGTAAAATAGAACAGGAGACATACAATTCTCCCCCAGGGAGTTCAGTCACAAATTTAATTAATGCATTATTTTTTTAATGAGCAACACCAGCATGGAAGCATGTCCTCTGGAATGGTGGCCGACCCATGAAGGGATATACGAATGTTTAGCATATCTGGCACGTAAATACCTTGCAACGCCGGCTACAAAAGTGCCATGTGAATGCCTGTTCTCCTTTCAGGTGACATTGTAAATAAGAAGCATGCAGCAGTATCTCCTGTAAATGTAAACAAACTTGTTTGTCTTAGGGATTGGCTGAACAAAAGTAGGACTGAGTAGACTTGTAGGCTCTAAAGTTTTACATTATTTTGTTTTTGAGTGAAGTTATGTAACAAAAAAAATCTACATTTGCAAGTTACACTTTTACCATAAAGAGATTGCACCACAGTACTTGTATGAGGTGAATTGAAAAATACTATTTCTTTTATCATTTTTACAGTGCAAATATTTGTAATCAAAAATAAAATGAGCACTGTATATTTTGTATTCTGTGTTGTAATAAAAATCAATATTTGAAAACAGAAAACATGCAAAAATATGTAATACATTTTAATTGCTATTGTATTGTTTAACAGTGCAATTAATTGCAATTAATTTTTTAAGTCATGATAATTTTTTTTGAGTTAATCGTGTGAGTTAACTGCTATTAATCGACAGCCCTAAGGCAGACCCTAGAATAGCCAATAGCACTCACTTAGGACACAGGAGACTCCTTGGTCTGGAAGTAGGAGAGTTTTACCTAGACAGGCCGCTTCTTCTCAAGGAGGTCTCTTGCTCCTCAGCAATGCAAGCCCACTCCCTGTCAGGTTCCCTGGATTCCTGGGCAAACCGCACAGCTGCTTTTCTTGCTGTGTATAGGCTCAAATCGTAGCCCGCCAGCTGCTCTGTAGCTGCAGAGTTAGGCAGCTTTTCTTAGTCCTGTCCCCAGACTTTTATCTGCTGCACATGATCAACAACCCCCATGCCCAATTTCCCTGCGGAGACTGAAGGAAATTCCGCAAGTGCCCTCTGTTGCAGCCCTGCAGGACAGGGATGGCGGTGGGAGTTCCTGCTCTGCAGCAGCATTTTGTGTGGCGGCGCCTTGATTTTTGGGCTCCTTTTGGCTGCAGGTTTTGCGGGAGAGTGCACCAAACCTTTATTGCTGGTGTTGTCTTCTGCCAGATCTTTCAGTTATTATTCTTCAACCCAGATTGTCACTATGAAAGATGCAGACAATGAATCCCCATTAGCCCTGATAAATCCAAGGGATGAAAGCCTATTGTACCCTCAAAACGTCTGTTTGAGTAACTTTCATAGAAACCTGCCTGTCATGACTCTCAAGCTGCTTTCTAACCTTATTGCATGGCGCTTGGAGATGAAAGACAAGAAAACTAAAGTAACTAAGTGCTGTAAGAATCCTGAGAATTCCCGAGGCTGTACTTCATAAGTC
Source organism: Dermochelys coriacea (assembly GCF_009764565.3). Lineage (NCBI taxonomy): Eukaryota > Metazoa > Chordata > Testudines > Dermochelyidae > Dermochelys > Dermochelys coriacea. The sequence goes on from NC_050068.2 coordinate 284,301,014, forward strand.
AGACATCATTTTCCCTTGGGAGGCTCACCAGCTGAATGAAATGAGAAAACAAAGCGCTATCTTCAATGGGGACTCTCTTACTTTTGAAATGATCAGTAAAGCAGTTTATCAAGAAAGTGCTGAATTTTGCTTTGGTTTTGTTTTTTCAAGGCAAGAGGGCTTTTTTGCTTTTTGCTTTGTCCTGCTGTGTGTGCCTGATAAGTCAATGGACAGGTTCAGTGAACATTTTAAATGAGGAAGAAAGCAACTTAGGAGCCTTTTGTTGTTTACTTGATAAATTCTTGAAGGAGGAAGTTGCCTAATGTCTTTAAAGACTTTGGTAAAATGAATGCTTTTTACTAGTATTTTGTTGGTTAAATGGTGCTATGATTGTCCTTAATTACTAAGCAATTTATGTGACATTTTACATCTTCAAAGCACAATAAGCATCCTTAGTATTTTTAAAAAGCGTTCAAACAGGAAAAATAGTCTGAAAGATGCAAGAGCCAACTGAAAAGCAGAAAGCATTGGGGCATGTATGCTTTAAACCACACACATAACTAAATTAATAATCATTAATTCAGAAGGTCATAAGGGGGAACAAAAACTCCACGTTTTAGCATATGCTGCTCTATTATTCCTCACAGAAAGTTTTTTCCATTCACACAATAATCAATCATCTGTTCTGTGTGCATTGAAAGGTAGAGCTTTTCTATTAATAGAATTATTTTGCTACTGTTAGTGCTACATAAAGACCCACTTAAATGCAGACAAGAAAGACTAAGAGAGTCCACAAAGCTAAAGGCACATAACTTCATTTTAGGCATCAATGACAGCACATCTAGGAAATATGATTATTGTGATACATTAATAAAATATTACTAAGGGAAATGTGAATACTGCTAGAGAATCTGTGTGTGTGTGTGTGTGTGTGGTAACTATTTATGTGTTCTCTGGCCTCAGTTCAGCAAACCATGTCAGCATGTGCCTAATTTTAAACATTGACTTCAGTGGGATGTAAGCATATGCTTATGCACTTTGCTGAACTGGGGCTCCTTTGAGCATCCATATAAACAGCCTGGGGTTAAATATAATAATAATACTTAGAACCTATACAGCACTTTATATCTTCAAAGCACTGTATGATCATTAATAATACAATGGAAGAGGCACAAATAAATTTAATGAAAAAGTCTTAAAAGGTGACAGGTATTATGTAACCTGCATTTATCCCTGACTTCAATGGAGTTTTGCCTGGGTGCAGGTTGCAAGATTGGGCCTTGTGTTAATAGCACTAAGGAGTCAGCCAAATCCTGAATTAATGTAAGTGAACTGGTTTTAGGTTATCCAGAAGGTTTGATGACAGAGCCAGGTCTTTAATTGAGCTCTTAAGAAAAATAAAATAAATGACTCAAGCAGAGATACTGGTGCTGATTACATACCTATGAAAGGGAAAATGGACACAGCTATCATCAGTAAGGCATTGTGCTCTTCTGGAAGTAAAGCCATTTGCCCTCTCTGTCTTTCTTTACTCATCTGTAAAACATGTATAACAATGAACAGCTGTGTTGTGAGGATTCACTAATGTTTATAAAGAGCTTTGATACCCTTGGAAGAAAGTTGCTGTATGAAAGCCTGATCCAAGTCTATTTAAGTTGGTGGGATTCTTTCACAAGTGCAAGGCATTGTTTTTATTTGCATTTAGTGGCTTGTCTCGGCATGGATAGAGATAAAACTAGATCCACATTCAGAGATTCATGGACTTATCCATTTCTACACTGAACTTCAATAGAGAGACAATCACTTGGAAAAAGGAAACTGTCTGCATCATAATCCAGAATTTAAAAAAAAAATACAAACAGGTTGCAAGTCAAATACAGCATTTAAAATCTTTGGGTGGAATTTTCAAAAGTACTTAATTGATTTATGATCACAAATCCCATTAGTGTTTGTTCCTAAGTCACATAGGCTATTTTGATGATCCCACCCTCAATGCCCAGATTTTCCAGTGTGCCTTAATTTGTGGGTGCCCAACTTGAGACTTCTTTCAGGTTTTAGAGGGAAAATTTTTCAGCACTTCTGGAAAATCAGGCTCCTTTAAGGTGTCTCAAGTCGGGCATCCAGAATCACTAGTTACTTTCGAAAATTTAGGCCTTACCTCTTTCCATATGTGTGGCTAGAGCAGTAGCGAGCAAACCCAAGTGCTATGTCTTGGTGCAGTGGGAAATACTATTTGTCCTTGAAGTTAAAACTACATTTTAAATCAAATTATATAAAGACTATTTGTGTGAAACCTTTTCCTGAATATTAGTCTATAAAACAGTATATTTCATATCTAATATGAAAATTAGGAGTCCTTGGTCACTAATATGATAATTATTACTATAGTGTAGATGTTTCACTTTGGGACTTCTATTTTGTTTCTCATTTTCTAACCCAGGTTCTGTTTCTATGTTTTAAACAGAACAGTGAATGGCTTGTTCAACCAAATATAACACATTTAAAGGTCAGATAACTACTGCACAATTGTTTCATGACCTAATAAAATTGCAGTGTTTTTCTTTTGATAAAATTTTGTTATGATTTGAGTTATAGTCTATTGAAGAATAAATTCTGCTTAAACCTGCCCTGCTTTTATAATTCCCTTTACTGCCTGAGTTAGTGGAACTGCAACTTTTGCTCATTGAAGGCATAATTCTTCCCCCTTTTCTGCAGCAATGTAGGACCCAAGACACAACAGAGCTGAAGCAATGCCACTGTGCCAGGGCGGCCAGGAATATTTTTCTGCAGCCCTGTGAGCAATTCATATTTTTTACAAGCCATGAAGCCCAGATGGAAATTAGGAGGGTTTAGAAGAAATTTGAAAAGCAAGTAACCAAATGCATTTTTAAAAAGTCTTTGCTATTTGTTCAAGACTGTCAGAACCAGGAAGTTCACAAGAGGAATAGCAGGTCTGCTGGACTACAAGGCAGTAAACTGAGCAGTTAAGAAGAATATTATAAGGATAATGCAGAGAAACTAATGATCACTAATCTAAATGTGGTATAACATTCATCAAATGTTATTTACCTGATTTTTCAGTTGATCACTCGGGTTCTTAGTTAAAGAGTAGCCAGTTTTGTATTTTAAACACAACTAGATTTAATGTGCTTGTAGGGATGGAGGTAATGCGTTTATGCTCCACATCAACTCTAAAATATTTAGAGTGGGTTTTTGTTTTTTGAGTTTGTAAAGAATTAATCTGAGATGTTCAGTTTCAATGCTTGGGAGAGGCTTCAGGTTTTTAAGAAAGACAAAATTATAACAGATCAGTTTTTCTGTTGGAAAATGCTTTTTGACAAAACTGAAACATTCCATGGGATCATTACTTTTATAAATTTTTTTGATTAAATTAGTATCAAAATAATTCATTTCTATAAGGTCTAAATATTTTATTATTGAAACATTTAGTCTTTTGTTATCTAAAATAATTAAAGTCAAAGCATTTTGACTATTGTGTTATGTCACGTAATATTACAGTCAAAGTGTTTTGACTACTGTATCTAGGGCTCTTTTTTGTAGGTTTAGTTATTAAAAACAAAACCCCTCAAATGAGATGAATAGTTATGTAATTTGCCCTTCAAACATCCATTTTTTGGACTTTTCCTTTGTAAATACTGTAGTGAGTAATGTATATTATATACATTACAGTAACTTTTTGATGAAATCAGTATCAAAATAATTCATTTCTATAAGGTCTAAATATTCCACTCAGCTCCTTGAACTGTGGGATAGCTACCCACAGTAGAGTAGTGTAGTGTAGTGTAATGTAGTGTGGATATGCTCTTCGTCTCTGTCCAGGAAGTTTTATTTCTCAAAGCATAACCAAACACAAAAAAACAGTTCCTTACTCTGGGCTACCACTCCTAGGGGATTTCCCCTTCCCCTCTCAATGCTTCCTGCAGGAATCTTCCATGCTCTTCCCCACCCCGCCACAGGTTTCCACTGCCTCCCCTCCTAGAGGACTCTGGCAGCCTCTCCCCTGGAGTTTCTTGGAGCTATCTGGCTCTGACTCCCCCTCCAGATCCAGGTGCCCTCTTTTAAATCAAATTGGGGTCAACTGACCAGGCACAGGTGCTTTGGCCTTGCTCTTTCTAAAGTGACGCTTCCCCCTTATAAAAGCTTTTTGAATCAAGTTCTATCTTGCATAAGTATGGAAAAATTCCCAATCAGAAAAATTTTGTGTGCATGACATTTACATTGACCGGTAAATTGGCATAGCACTGTGTGTGTGCTGTTTCAGCTGCCCTGGCTCAGCTCCTTAAAAATGTACCTCAGAACATTTTAAATCCAACCAAAGCTCTGTTTCTCTCCCCGCCCACCATTCCCCATTTGGACCATAATTAAGTTAATTGTTCAAGGCAGAGTTGACACATGTAGTGATTGGTCACAGGGTTTTTATGGTCATATTTCATATTCTTCTAAAAGGATGGTAACCATGCTGCAGTTTTACTTGGTGAATGTGCTGAGTGCAGTGACAGTACCTTATTATTCAGCATAAAATGTTTATGCACTGATTGACTGCTGATTAAATCCATTCCATGTGGAACACTACAGCTGAATTATGCAGACACTTTCTTTCCCAGCAGAATATTAAGAGAGGGAATATTTCAATGTGGTGCCTAAATTCCTTTCAAGGATATAGTGACTTGAATATTAATATCCCCAGGTTTGCAGATGTTGACACTATATACCACAATAAAAAGTAGTTATGTTCCAGTTTGGTGTAGTTTTTGTTCACATTTTTAATACTTTTGGACCATTATGAGTTCAGCTCCAAGAGATGCAGGCATCATGAATACCTGAGAACTTCTTAGCACAGTGTGGGAAACCTGTTTTTAGTGACCATTCTGATGTCATGTTGACTGATGTGTTGCTGTGCTAAAAAAAAAAAGTGACAGATAAGTAAACACGTTTACTGATGAGAGGAGAATCTGTAATTGGGAGTTTGGCCAACGTCAACTGGACATTAAGCAAAAAGTCATATGCAGCAAATTGGTTCAGTGATGAATGGTATAATCATCTGCAGAATGCAATCACGGACTTGAAATGAGTAATTGCTAGAAGTGAGAATGCATGAGAGTTTGTAGAAAGACCATAAGAGATTTAATAACAGTGTAGTGGAAAGATATTGGGTCAAATTCTGCTCTTAGCTATAGCAGTGTAAATACAGAGTAAGCGACAGCCAGATCCCTGGCTTCCCACTCTATCCATTTGTACCATGGACAGCTACTGTAACAGGACAGCTGGGAATTCTCTTTTGATGGGGAATCTCTAAGAGGCAGAAAGCCGATGTCACTTGCTCTACTCTATCTGTTTCTGAACCCCAACGTTAGAAGCATTCTCCTTAGGTGTGCCTGGAGGAAGAGAGGGGTGGTGGCCAGAAATCCTTTGTTTTGGTGATTCTGGGCTGGCAGAATGACCTCCAGAGGGTCATTCCAGCTGGTGCAAATTGGAGCAGAACTGAGAAATTGGATCATTGTCTTCAGTGGAGTTACTCCAGATTTATGCTGATGTAAGTAGGAACATATTTGGATCATTGTGTAGGTCATCCTGATAAGAGTAAAAGAAGATATAAACATTTAAGTTGAAGATTATTTACCTTTTGTTTAGGAAAGCTAGGAAATTAAGTATGGTGTTATAGGGGATCTGATAAAACAATATATTTAAGTGTTCTTGATAATATCTAACTCTCTATGAACTTCCAAATCATCCTTATCTGAGGAACTGACATGGCCTGTAGATAGATCAGTAGCACTGACATACTTGCATTGTAGATATTTAGCCAATAGGGATTCTATTGTGAAAACAGCATCTCTTTATCTCCTTTGTTTTCTCTTTTGTGGGAAGGAGTTGCACTGATAGGGTGAGTAGTTCACTAATTTTGTGTTCTTCCAGAGATGTTAGGCTGAGGTCTGATTCCGGAGTCCTCTTTCAGGTATTTTCAGTATTCCAGTTAATTAGGACAACACCAATGAGCGTGTGAAAAGCTTCTGACACAGAGTGTGCACAGAGTGTCATCACACTTAACTTCACACCTTGGGCCAGTTCCTCAGTTCTGGTCATTCTGAGCAAGGAGCAGATCAGGGTGGGTGGTGGTGACAGGTCATGGCAAAGCATCTACTTGATCCTTGCATTATGGAATGCTAAGGCAGTTTCAGGGGCCCATTGTATTAACTTGGGATTGCTGAGCACAGCAGTGCTCTGAATCATAGAATCATAGAATATCAGGGTTGGAAGGGACCTCAGGATGTCATCTAGTCCAACTCCCTGCTCAAAGCAGGACCAATCCCCAACTAAATCATCCCAGCTAGGGCTTTGTCAAGCCTGACCTTAAAAACCTCAAAGGAAGGAGATTCCACCATCTCCCTAGGTAACCCATTCAAGTGCTTCACCACCCTCCTAGTGAAAAAGTTTTTCCCAATAGCCAACCTAGACCTTCCCAACTGCAACTTGAGATCATTAAGTTGCCCAAGTTCCCTATCTTCCTGGGAGTGAGGAGGTAGCATAGGAACCATTCTACTTTCTATTGCCAGGGAAATCCCCATGTAGACAACTGCCTCCGAGATCAGGGACTGTAAAAGTGGCTCAGTCACTTTTGCCTCCTCCTGTCTTGCACTGAGTACAACTCAGTTTGATTTGAGAGTGTGAGCTATGGAATCCAGTCTGTTGAGATTTTGGGAAATCAAGGGCATGCATGGGGCGGGGGGGGGGGGGGGAAGCAGGGGCACACCCCCAGTAATCAGCTAGGGCACAAAGCTCCTACAGACTTGTTTAAACATTTAGTAAGATATTGAGCTGAAGAACATTATTTCAAATCAAGTGACAATCTGTGGACATCCAAACGTGCAAAGACATCCCAATCAAATCTGCAGTAAAAGGACAGGTAAACTGGTTTTGAAGCTATTCATTTTTCAGGCTTTGAAATTGGGTAAGTGTCTTTGTCATGTACACCATTCTAACCATGGGGATTCCTCCAGCCTCCTTGCTCTGATTTACTCAATGCACATGCTGTAAGTAGCCTGTCACAGAACTTTTGTTCTTGAATACAGCCAGAGGCTGTGAGTAAACTCCAGCCAAAAATCAAATTGTGGCTTCGAATGAAATGGATGCCACTAATTCAGAAGCATCGGTACTGTCAGTTAATCCACTTGGTTACTTTCAGGATAAGAACATCAAGGGATTGAAAATGAATACATTTACTTTCTCCGTTGCATTTAGCTACCTCATTTGACCTGGTTATTATTGCTCTTCCTAGAATTTCAGTAATCAGATTAGAGAACAAGGTGTTTTTCATGTGAAATGAGGAAAGCATTTTATGAAATATCATATTTTCATGAACTGTAGGTTGGAAATGGAATCTGATTTGTACAGTCTGCAATAAAATATTCCATCTAGTTATCTTACAAATGACAATGTAAAAGCTTAGTTGGAACTGCTTTCCATTTGTGACACAGATGGGTAAATTCTGTTATAATGGATCTTCTAAATTACCCAAGGGCCTTACCAAGCTAGCCAGTGTAACTAGTAATTTGACCCACCTAACACCCGAATAAGTGCAGTTTGGTACCTGAAGTTAATTTAAAGTAATTTTTTTCATGTGGTTACACCAATTAAGAGTGAAGATTTTCTCAGATGTGCTGTGGACTCAGTGATCTTTGTTTCAAACCATCTTTAGGCTAAGCCAGTACTGGGGTGTCAGTGGATGGCCCAGAAACAGCACCATATTGTGGGTCTGCATACCTGACAAGCATTTTGTTTGATTTTATTTTTTCCAGTTAACCAACTTTACACCTATTTATTTATTGTGGAGGAAGAGAAGGCAAGAAGCTCTGCTCCTTTGTTAAGCTGAACAAATTCTTAGAACAGATCTATAATATGTGAACCTTTGCACATTCATTCTTAAACAAGCCAAGGTGCTTAAGGTTTTTTTACAACAAGCCCGATCTTTTAGCATGTAACAATGGACTTTGGGTGTTTGTTTTACTTGATTTATTAGTTTTTTAAAAAAATCAGGCATCAGGTAGCTGCTGCCAATGACTGTAGAAGTGTATCAGCAACTGCATGTGTATGTGTCTGTGTTTTGTAACCATGCACATGCTACACAGATTCAGTGTCACATTATCAAAATCAAACTCTTTGTCCCTGACTCTGCCCAGCTGTAAGCATGTGACTGGTCCCATTGGCTCTAAAAAAGTGTTCTACAAGGGCATGTTCAAAGTTGTATAGCCGTAAACTTGGACACAGTAATTTTGTAATACAAAGTTTGAGTCTACTTTTCTTGGTTGCCCCTCTGATTCTTTCAGCTTAACACCTCCAAATTTGATTCTGATCTTAATTACACAAGCATTTCCATTGCACATGGATTTCCATAGAGTTAGTCTGGACTTACAAGCGCATAACTGTGATCAAATTGGATCGTCTACAGCTCTACTCTGTTGCTGAAACAAACTATGTCTCAGCTAGCTTAGGTTTTGGTGATGTGTCTTTGATATGTATTTATCTCCAACACCCTTTGCTGCAGACTGCTGCCTGCCTCATTGTCCTTGATTTTAATTTAGAGGTCAAATTTTCAAGTGGGCCTCAGCACGTGCAACTCTGTATATGCAAACCATAAGCATCCAAATCTTGCATGTGCCATTTTTATGCAGTATCGCTTCAGCACACAATTGTAGAATATGAACAGACCCACTTACATTTAATTTGTGTTTGCTTTACTCTCATAAACAGGAGGTATTTGCACACACTGTACATTCTTTCATTTGTGAGGAAAAACCATTGTATGTACAAATGAATGAGCTGCAAAGCTTTAAGTATAAAAATAGAAATAATGTTCTGAAAATTTGGCCCTACAAATTGCTTTGAATTTGAGTGTTCCAGAGTACCCTAGAACCCAAAAAACAAATAGTATCAGAATCTGAATATTTCACTGTTTATCTTCCCAATAGAGGTCTCTTCTCAGTGAGCTAAAAGAGTGGCTCCTAAGTCAGTCTGGGTAGGGAACTGAGCTGGCATGACAGATACTGCATTCTGTAAAGGACAGTGTTATAGATTCACATAAACCTTTTCTTTACAGAAGCACTCTCAAAACCTATTACATATTGGTAGATAGTGTGCTAAAATAGTACTGATGTTTAGCTGCAGAAAACATGCTTGTAGCAACCAATGTTCTTAGCACTTGCCCTTTACGGTCTGTTTCAAAAGTTTGATGCAACGCTTTAGCCCAAGACACTCATTAAATATTAATTGGAGTTTTATGGCTAAAATCAGATGCCACTTAAAATTTATTAGTAATATACTAATAAATATTTTGCACTTCAAGAACCTTCCATCCTAGGATATCAGAGTGCTAATAGATAATTTTGATTATCAGTAGTGAAGATATTTTCTCTCATCAACTATATGGTTATATGAAGAAATGATAAAGAATATATAAAAAGGGATGGTCCCCGGGTAGGGAGACACATCATAGTAACTGTTCTAGGAGTCCTTCGTATTTGGTAACCCAGAGTAAGAGATGTTCCTAAAAACAACGAGGAGTCTTTGTGGTACTTTAGAGACTAACAAATAATTTGTTAGTCTCTAAGGTGCCACAAGGACTCCTCATTGTTTTTCTTGATACAGACTGGATCCCAGGCAACAGATAAAGATTGGGCCAGGAAAAGAAAGCTATCACTGGCACAGTGTTAATGTAGGAAATGCAGTAAGATATCATCTAATCAAAAATACACTGAATTAAAATACAGCAAAAGGAAGATTATGCAAGAAGCTATGAAAGCAAAACATGATCTGTGTAAACACAAATGTAAAGTTTCTGCAGAATATTTGGTAGATGAAATTCTGAGAGCATCCTAGGGTACTGTGCGTGCATACTGGCACTTCTACGATTTTAAATTTCCATAAAGTAAAATAGCATTATCAGACTCCTACATCCATATTCTGCTTATTGGGCTCCTCAGCAAACGACCCTCATTTAGAGTTTAATTCTGTAACATACTTTGCACTTTCTGCAGTGTAATGAATACCCTATGTTCCCATATCAGGAGGTGCTCAGCACTTCACAGGATTGAGCTCTAACCCCCCAAATAGTAGGCTCTGATTGAGCCTAGAATATTATTATTTTTTGGTAGATGCAACATTGGTGCCAGCTTTTCTAAACTGAAAAACAAGCCCCATCCTCATTTTGTATTTAATTTATTTTGGAGATGGAACCCTCGTGTTCATTTTATGCATGGCCACTCAATTTATCTTAGGGCCAGTTTTTGTGCTGGATTGGCACAGGAGTATTTCCTAAACTTTCCCCCTTACTATCACAGCAGCTGCACCTGGCAAGGGGAAACCACCCACAATCTGAAAAGCTCATCAGAACAATACTGTCTGCTTCTCTCTTGACAGGTTAATTAGCATGACATTCTATTTTGTGTGATTTTTGGATGGTTTTGATACTTTTATTTTAAGTGTGGTTCCTAGCAGAGTTTAAAAAGGCTGATACATTGTCTGCCTGTCTGTCAGTTTAGCTGGTGCTTGATAAAGGAAAAAGAAAGAGAGAGCACAAAGGAGATTCTGCCATTTGAAGTTTCAAACTAGGAACCATCCAAAATAACCCTGTGTTATGAAGCCTGAGAAATATCAGTTGGAAACTGAACAAGAGGAAAATTTAATTACATGACAGCTAAATAATAGACTGTATTCCAGTAGCTGCATTAGTTATAATCAACTGTATATCTTGTTTGATAGTGGTAAGGGGATAATGTATTGGTTCCATTGCTTTAAGCATGTAAATAGTTCCCCTGAAACCAAGTGTGTAAGTAGAGGTGGGTGGAGAGGGGCAATTCACTTTCATGGCAGATATTGATATTTTGAAATTTTGGTTTTGTTCTGATTTGTAAAATTTTCTGTGAAAGGGCATTAAACCCAGCCTTGGGGCCGTCCATCTGTCGGGCTGTCATGGTGCCTGCTCCCCAGAAGCCAGACAGGGGAGCTGGCAGAGAAACTTTGTTGAAATTGAATTGTCTCCGCAAAGTGGTTTACATTTTGATGAATCAGTAAATTCCAATGGAAAAGTATTTGTTGGAATTTCTGTGACCAGCTGTCAGGGTTCCTTCCCCACTCTGAACTCCTGGGTACAGATGTGGGGACCCGCATGAAAGACCCCCTAAGCTTATTTCGACCAGCTTAGGTTAAAAACTTCTCCAAAGCACAAATCCTTCCTTGTCCTTGGATGGGTACTGCTGCCACTACCAAGTGAGTTAGACAAAGATTCAGGAAAAGGACCACTTGGAGTTCCTGTTTCCCTAAAATATCCCCCCAAGCCTCTTCACCCACTTTCCTGGGGAGGCTTGAGAATAATCTACCAACCAAATAGGTAAACCAGGTGAGCACAGACCAGACCCTTGGGGTTTTAGGACACTAAAAACCAATCAGATTCTTAAAAAAACAGAACTTTATTATAAAGAAAAAAAGTAAGGAAGCACCTCTGTAAAATCAGGATGGAAGGTAATTTTAATGGGTAATAAGATTTAAAACACTTAGGATTCCCCTCTAGGCAAAACTTCAAAGTTACAAAAAACAGGGATAAATCTCCCTCTTAGCACAGGGAAAATTCACAAGCTAAAACAAAAGATATTCTAATGCATTTCCTTGCTATTACTTACTATTTCTGTAAGTTTAGATGTATCACTCAGTAGGAGCTGGATTGCTTGCTTGGTCTCTCTCTTTGTCTCCAGAAAGAACACAAAAGCCCAAAACAAAAATCTTCCCCCACAGATCTGAAAGTATCTTCTCCCCTTATTGGTCCTTTTGGTCAGGTGCCAACCAGATTATCGAAGCTTCTTAACCCTTTACAGGTAAAGGAGGGATTTTATGTTGCCCTTAGCTGTATGTTTATGACACCAGCTCTAAATATAAGTCTTTGCAAGTCTGTGACTTGGCTGCTAATGGATGGGAGTCTGAAAATGAGACTGATTTGTTTGATTATTAGTGTTGTTTTGCTATTTTCACTTGAAATTGAGGCATTTCCTTAAGAAATCCCTAAAGATAAACCTTAGAACAGAGAAGGAACAAAATGGATTATGTTCACATTCAATAAAACAGTATCAGCTCTCCTACATGTTTTTTCATGTAGTCAGTGATTGTGAAAGTTTTGGGTTAACAATGCAAGTTCTTTAAAGCCCTCTGAGTGACCATGCAAATCTCTTCACACTACACCATGGAGTCTGAATAGCTCAGACTCCATTCCCATTCAAGTTTTAGCCTGTCTTCTGTGACTGCCAGGGCACTACTCTGTGCCACTTTTTATGTTAGCTTAATTGATGTGGTCACTTGTCCACTAGGAACTAGATTTGGAACAGTGTTTCATAAAGGATCAACCACAAACTAAAACTTTGGGCCAGCTGAAACTGTTGAACTAGGGTACCCCACCCTGCCTCCATATCCCATTCCCAATCTCTTGAGACACTCAGCACTCCCATTAAATTGCATTACTATAGAAATTTAAGAATTAGCATGTGAATAATGGAGTGGGTTAAATGAATTGACCAGATATTATAATTTTCAAATTGAGACAATTCCAGAAGTTTCATAACGCTCCCCACCTTCTTGTGCCTAAATATTTGTTTATATTTTTGGGATGAAGAGGATTTTGTAGTTTTCAGTGCATGCCAAGGCTCTGAAAAGCCATTGCTGAAGAAGATTTTAAAAGACAAAATTCCCTCATTCATTTATGGGGACTGACCCAGACAAACCAGGATGGCATATTACTTTGTGTCGGGCAACTACAACTAAAGAGATGTCTAAACTCTTCACAAGTGAAGATGTTCACTGAAATATGTTGTTGACCTGGAAGTGTGTGGTTTAGAAGAGCCAAGAATGGCCTGGCTAGACACAGAAGCATTGTCTGCACTTGAGCAGTTTGCTATTGTAATCCCCTCATGTCTGTAGCACACCGTGTCCCCACAAACATGCACAGTACTGTTGTAATTGGTAAGCACTGTGGCATCCACCACCATGGCATTCTGCACCATTGTATTACCAGTGTAGACAGCAAGCTCTGGCACAGAAGGTTCAATTGATCTTCCCAGCACCATTCCATACTGATCAAAAAACCCTTTCAGTGGCAACTCTGGTTGAGTTTCTGTGCTTTCATGCCCCAAGAACAAGTCTTTCAGAAGTCACTCAACTATTCAAAATTCCTCACAAACCTCAATTTCATAACACAAACTCTTCCACCAGCATCTACTTTTGAGATTGTTGAGTTCCAGTGCAAGCTTCTGAAGCCTTTTGTGCAGCACAGTTCTCTTCTTTGTCTCAAAAGGGCATCCTGTGATCATGCAGCCACATGAACGAAGCAGATGCTGGAGGGCATGTATCAATCTGGGGCAATTAGGAGATCTGAGTGTAGTTGAACTTGATTCTGGAGAGCACTCTCATTTCTGACTGGGTATCAGAGCATTTGGATTAGTATACAGGTGTTGTGCACTGAGAACAGTAATGTGAGGAAATCAGTGGCCTGAAGGACCGGGATACAAATGTCCTCTCTGGGGCAAGGTGGGAAACCAGCCCTTTCTATTGAGAGTTCAAGGAAATTTTCAGATCTTGGGGAGCCAGCAATAATACTTGACATCACAAGACACCTGAAACTGTGCTGTTGTGGACCTAGAAGGAATTGGGTGCTCTTGTCATTCTAAACCCAGACTGATACCAGGATCAGGGAGCACATGAGCCTTTGCCAGGGTCCCAAGATCAGATTTCTACCAAAAACTGTACAGCTGGTTCCTGAGCTAGTTCTGGAAGAAAAGGAGTCAGTAGATTGTGGGATTTTTTATATAAGGTAGGTTGCTTTTTATTGAATTTTTATTAATTTGTGCCTTTTCTGTATGTTTGGGGCTGGAAAATATGTTTTCTTGATCTGCACATGCACTATAATTCTTGTGAAATGGAGGTGTTTAGCCTTGTGTGAGGACAGAAATCCCCCTAGCTGCAGATGCTATCACTGTAGCTGATTGGGCAGCTCCTCCCCACCCAGTTCAGTGGCCAGGATGCTGCCAACTTTGACAACCTCTTCTGTGACTCCTGTGACATCCTTACCCTGCAGTAATCAGTCCCCTTGGCCATTCTTCCCTAGGAACACCCAGGAAGGTGAAACCACCCTGTTAGCCTTGCGCAGAGATTGATTGAAGCATGTCATGTGACTGTTCTCAGCTAGAGCCCATATACTGAAAAGTTTAAGAAGTCACATACTCAGTAGTACTGGAAATTGCAAAGCTGGATATGGCCAGATATAGCTTACACCGTAGACCTAGTTTGTAAATTATGTTGTTTGGTCAGTTCATGTGCTGTGGCTGGACAAAGGCAGCTATCTAGTTGGGATTCTGCAAGAAGGAACTTTATGATAGACTATGTGTATTGAATATCACCCTCCTACTCATCCCAACTCCAAAAAACAATAGGTGAATATTTAGTTAAGGGGTGCTATTTTTGTGCTGCTACTTCCCATTTTGAAACTGGAATCATACCTAACTATCCTCTGAGACAGAAGAATTTGAAAGTTAAGATTCCTTTCAGAGGAACAGATACAATAGTTGTTATTAAGAAGTTGCTGCAAAGCAATGCAGTGTTCATTAACATCCCTGCTAAACCTTTGTTTTTCCCTTTTCCACTATCACTAGGGCAGATCCCATTGCAGGACAAGGTAGTGAGCTCTCATCCAGACTCTGAAGGGACAGAGCACTTTGCAAATCTATTGTTAAAATGGAGAATCAGGGTCTACCTTGTCTAGAGTTTCAGAACAAAATCAGAAGACAGACTGGCAGATCAGATGAGAGGGAGCTGAAGAGACAGAATTTCAAGGAAGAAAAAAAATCAAGATGCTTCCAAATCACCAGGACAGATACAGAGATGAATATCCCAAACTGCTGAGGGAACACGTGATAGATTGAGAAGGCAGCAGGACTAGGCATTCCATAGGGAAGTCATAAGATAATTCAGGTTGACTGTGCTATCCATAAGTGCCTCAGCATGTCTCCACTCACACCTCTCACCCTGTATGTAGCAGGAATCTGCACCTCCCTCAGGACCATGTCACATAACAGCAGCACCACATTTTGGACTGCCCTGTTTTTTTCCTGTCTTCTTGCAGCTTTACCTAGTACAATCTAGTCCTGAAGATATCCATGATCTGGAGAACATTAATCTCAAACGAACCTCATTTCCACTCCATGGAGTGCCTGTCAATGGACTATCTTATGTGTTTTGATTGCAGTCTGATATTGGTGCTGTCAGTGTGACTATTGCAGCTGTACCCCTTTTTTTGTTGTTAAATAATTTTTTTTTCCAGCATGTAGCTTTCTCTCAAGATATTCTGACACTGGAAGCTGTTATACTGTCAATGATGTATAAACAAAGGAATTTATGCAAAATCATGAAGCACCAAATAAAGTCTAGAATTCCCCAAGGCATAGTTCACTTTTCCATCACCACCATCTTTTATTGCTCTGCCACATGAGTATTTCAGCAATTACAATGCTCCTACATTTATGTATAAGTAGATTAGTCTGTATCTAAGTAAAAATAGGTATGCATAACCATTCTTGAAAATAACATCCACCACCAGTAAATATACCATGCAGACATAAAATCTGACATGGAAACAACAAATCGTGCTTTGTTCAGTCCTCTGCTCACATTACATAATCCTCCTTTTGCTGAGTAAGTATGTGAAGCAACTCTAATGAGCATAGCATGCTTGATACTGACAGCAGTGGCAGTATCATTCTCCAAAGGTTCTCTGGCTGCATGATCAGGAGCAAGATTTTCAGTCATGTCAATGAACACATTTATTGAACAATTTTATGACTATGCAATTTGCTACAGACATTACCCCTGAAGAACTGTGCTCTATTTGACCTCAATTTACATTTTAAATAAATATTTGTGACCTGCATTACTGTGAGGATAACTTTGAAAATATGAACTGAGCATATTACAATGCAGTGTTGTGTTTCTGAGTCCGCAGACAGCCTGAAATGATTGTTCTGAGAGATATGAACTGCCCCAGGCATCTCAATGACATGTTAACCCTGCAACATAAAGATGGTAATTTAAATGTTAATTCTATATCACTACTGTTCATTTTAGCAAGAAGTGACCAGCAAATCCAAATGTTTATACCAACCCTAAATTAACTCCCATACCTCTTCATGTAGGGAACTTAAATATACTACTTTCCCTCCCCACAAAAGCGAGCAAACAAACAAAACAAAAATGTGAAAGGAGCTACTGTACTGATTCCATTATTCATAACCACATTTAATTTATTTAGGTTCAATTTTCCAAAATAAATAAATAATATAGGAAATAAAAGGAAACCAGAAAGTTGATGAAGATGTTTATTTCCCCATTGCCAGGTGGCTTAAGTGAGATGTAGACACTGTGCTAACCATCGATACTGCTGGGAGACAATACCTTTCTCAAATAATTTTAATGTTCATCTTAAATATGCTGAAATGGGAAGATCATTCTTGTTTGTCTCGGGAGATGTATGAAGACTGAAGAATGCACAAATAAATTATGTAATGGACTGACTGATTTGATACAGGAAGTCGTTCCTTGTCTCTCCTGAGAATACCATCGGGGTAATGTATTGGTTCCCTCCAATTGTTTGCAGGCTCTTGCCCAGCAGCAACGTGCTCCTTGGACAAAGAAAGATTCAGCAAAATGATGTCTTGTGCATGACAGTACTGATATCTGTCATTACATTAATTAGTCCAATCTTGAGTATAAGGATTAGTGTCAGACCCTTGTGCAAACTTGTGAAAAAGCCTTAAGAGAAGGGCTAAGCTAAACCATGTTTTGCAATGCAGACACCTTGAAATAATGGGAATATATTTGAAGTGATACTGTATGGGGCTTCTTAGCTAACACTTGTAATGGTGATAGCTTAGAACATAATTTATACAGCAAATATAATGTCTAATTTGAATTTTGGAGTATGAAGTTGTTTGCCTTTCTCTGTGTAATTACATTGCCAATTCAGCAAGAACAAGAGTATTTTATCTGAGGAAAGGGTGGGGATTAGTGGATAGTATCAAGCAGTGGGGGCAAAAGATCTATCTGGTTTTTAGATTCTACTTGATAAGTTTATGGAGGAGATGGTATGATGGGATAATAGGATTTTGGTAAGTAATTGATCTTTAAATATTCAAGGTAAATAGGACTAATCCCCTGAGATGGGATATTAGATGGATGGGATCTGAGTTACCCAGGAAAGAATTTTCTGTAGTATCTGGCTGGTGAATCTTGCCCATATGCTCATGAATCTTGCCCATATGCCATATTTGGGGTCGGGAAGGAATTTTCCTCCAGGGCAGATTGGAGAGGCCCTGAAGGTTTTTCGCCTTCCTCTGTAGCATGGGGCATGGTTGACTTGAGGCTTCTCTGCTCCTTGAAGTCTTTAAACCATGATTTAAGGACTTCATTAGCTCAGACATAGGTGAGGTTTTTCATAGGAGTGGGTGGGTGAGATTCTGTGGCCTGCGCTGTGCAGGAGGTTGGACTTAGATGATCAGAATGGTCCCTTCTGACCTTAGTATCTATGAATCTATATTAGGATTTAAAAGTTGCCTATTGTCAAGGTTCCTTCCCCACTTTGAACTGTAGGCTATAGATGTGGGGACCTGCATGAAAAACCCCCTAAGCTTATTTTTACCAGCTTAGGTTAAAACTTCCCCAAGGTACAAACTATTTTACCTTTTGTCCCTGGACTTTATTGCTGCCACGACCAAGCGTCTAACAAGTATAACAGGGAAAGAGCCCACTTTGAAACGTCTTTCCCCCCAAAATCCCCCCAAGCCCTACACCTCCTTTCCTGGGGAAGGCTTGATAAAAAGCCTCACCAATTTGCACAGGTGAACACAGACCCATACCCTTGGATCTTAAGAACAATGAAAAAGCAATCAGGTTCTTAAAAGAATAATTTTAATTAAAGAAAAATTAAAAGAATCACCTCTGCCAAATCAGGATGGTAAATACCTTACAGGGTAATCAGATTCAAAACATAGAGAATCCCTCTAGGCTAAACTTTAAGTTACAAAAAGACACAAAAACAGGAATATACATTCCATTCAGCACAATTTGTTTTATTAGCCATTTAAACAAAACAGAATCTAACACATATCTAATGAGATTACTTACTGACTTTTTACAGGAGTTCTGACCTGCATTCCTGCTCTGGTCCTAGCAAAAACAACACACAGACTGAGAGAACCCTTTGTTTCCCCCCCCCCAGCTTTGAAAGTATCTTATCTTCTCATTGGTCATTTTGGTTAGGTGCCAGCGAGGTTGTCTTAGCTTCTTAATCCTTTACAGGTGAAAGGGTATTTTCTCTGGCCAGGAGGGATTTAAAGGTGTTTACCCTTCCCTTTATATTTATGACACCTATTATAGATTTTAACCTTCTCTTTAAAGGAAAGTATGAGAACATAAGAACGGCCATACTGGGTCAGACCAATGGTCCATCTAGTCCAGTATCCTGTCTTCTGACAATGACCAATGCCAGGTGCTCTGTACTATGAACAGCTGGTCAATCAATGAGTGCTATAAAGTAAAAAGGTATACTCGGCGCCTGACCCACCCACCACTGGGCACTAGGCAAAACCCCCTTGAGTCTGTCCCCAAGGCTCCCTGCCACCCTTCTCCTGGCTGGCTCCCCCATGTGGGCACTCACTTCACCTCCCTGCACTTGTAGCAGGTCTATGAGACTGTCCCTGAGATGAGTCCTGCGGGCAGAGCAGAGGGAATGGGCTGCTGGAAGCAGGACAAGTCCAGACAGGCACCCGGGGAGGGAACCCTGGTGCAGCAAGGAGGAGCAGCACTGGCCACCCCACTGCTCACTCAGGTTTGTCCCTGCAGCCCCTCTGTCATGAAGTGGGAGCGGGATAATTGGAGTGAGTAACATTGCAATCCAATGGATAGGGTCATAGAGCCACTCATGTTGGGACCCCCTCATGAACTGGGGCCTAGGCACACCTAAATCCTCAGCTGAAGAGGAGCTACTTTAATATTAATTAGGCAGTGGATTTGTTTAATTAAGTATTGCATTCCCCCTATGAGCCAGACTCTGTACATTGGAAAAAATCTGAGTCTTATAGGGGTGGTGCTAATGCTTCATAGAACAGCAGAGAAGGAAAGGTGCTTACCTGTCCTGTGGATGGCATCTGAGTGGAATGTGTCCAATCTGTGTAAGTACCAATTTAATAGGTTTACATGAATATCTTGACAAATTTATGTTGCAATACCACATCACATCAATGCTGGTCTGAAGTATTATTGGGAGTGGGGGCTGAACCTCTGCCTCATTCAGTGCACAGGATGGATCTGCTCTGGGAATAAATTAGGGTTGTATAGAGGAGAGTGTTGTATGTAGGACTCATGCCTCATTTGTTGCAGAAGTTGGAAGCTGTGTAGTAAATGAATCAGCAGATGTCAGAAGAGAAAGGGTGGGCTCATGGTTAAGGCACTTGAATGTTACCCTGGAGAACTGGATTCTATCCCTACCATGGGTTTCCTATTTGATGCTAAGCAAGTCACTTTTCACAGAAGGACACTAACTGTTTGTGCCTCTTTTTCTGGGTATCTGACTTGAGAACATGGGTATGATTTGTAGAAGTGCTGAGGACTCGCAGCTACAAGTGAAGTTAATGGGAGCTTTGCTTTGAACATATAAAGTGTTAATAAGAATTCGGAAAGATAGGGTTCTAGCTATCTCAAATTAGGTACCAAAAATTAGTGGACATTGTTGACCTTAATTTCTTTGTGCCTCAATTCCCCATCTGTAAAATGGGTATAATACTGTGAGTTCATCTCACATAATAATGGGGACAATACCATGCCCTTACCTCATATATAAAAATAAATGAATGTTTGTGAAGCACTCAGATACTATAGTGATGAGCACCACAGAAAATAAACTTGACCAAATGAATAATTCTGACTTCAGAGCAGGGTTTGAGTAGTGTACACTAAATAAGACATGGGGTCACACATTGAACAATGAGGAGAAAACAAAATATTGAATGGCTTTTCAGTTAGTGAGCACCATCCCTTCTGGGCACGAATGAGGCAGGGGTCCTGTGGAAAATATGTGATAATGTAATTAAAGATATCATCATAATACATGTACAGAAGAGGGCTGAATTATGGTTGTACATGCAACTTTAATTCCTGCACTTTCTCGCTTTGGATTGCTTCCCTTTGCAACCTTAATTATGTTCTTGTAATGTAGGGTTTCTTGTGTGTAATTAAATATAAATTACAAAAGCTTGTGCTGAAATAATACTATTTGAAGTGAGCTGTAGTTCACGAAAGCTTATGCTCTAATAAATTTGTTAGTCTCTAAGGTGCCACAAGTACTCCTTTTCTTCTTGGTATTTGAGAGTGCCAATATTAAAATCCCACTTTCATGCATCCAGACTGGTCTTTCTAGGTGGGAAAGCATGGTCCAGTCTCCATGTCTGTTCAGTCCTTGTATCTCTGCTAACTGCCAGAAAGGTGCCAATTAATGTAAACTCTGGTATATCTCTGTGATGTGGACACTAAGAACTAACTGAAGGCACTAGACTATTGTTGGAGGGTGATTACTTCCAGTCAGACTTATGCTTTATTTGATCTAGAAACATACAGGTTGAAGGCTCTATACAAATCCCTTGATTTTGTCTTATCTAAAATGGTGGCCTTTGTATCAATACTTACAGTGTGAATGTCACCATGTTGAGTGTGATTGGGGTGGGGAGTAATGAGATGCAGATGAGCAACCATCCTCACAAATGTAACAAAAGTCTAAGAAAGTCTTGTAACAAAGTCTAAGAAACATTTGGTAACTAATCCCATTGTATTACGATTACATGAGGTTAACAGAGAGAAGGAAGGTTTCCACTGCAACCAGAGAGGGTGCCATTAAAATTCTTATCTGATAGAAAATGCCCAAGTCCCAAATGCTTTTCTTAACAAAGCCCTATATTTACTTGTCAGATTCAAAACCAGGTTTTCAGTCTCAGAGCTAGAGAGAAAGAAGATACAAGTGAACTTGAGTAGCTCAAATGGTGTAGAGATGGTATGATTCAAATTATGTTTGTAACTTTCCTTTTAATGACCATAAGACTTATGTACTAGGCAAATAGAAATGTAATAGAAGCCTTCTTCTCCATAAGTATTTCTCTCTTTACACCATGTATGCACCTGGTTGTGAAAGTTTATGAGAAATAAACTTTATGCTGAACATTTGCTCCAGTTTTGATCCATTTATCCAAATAAAGTGTTGCCATAATCCATCATGTGGAGAACAATATTGTGTGTAAAATATCATAGGTTGTCAGGTCTCAGAGCCTAAACTCTGGCATACTGATCAGAAGAGAGTGTAGTTTAGGACAAGGAAATTAAGCATGCAAAAAAGCTAACAATACAGCATGTAGATTTGGGATTGGCTGAAATGGGTGGCTTCAAGTTGCAAGATAAATAGTAATTAGCTTTCTTCCTCAGCCCTGCAGTGGGTTCTGTCTGACATACTCTTCCTCAGGAGTAAGAAACCTTTGAGGCTCTAATATCAGAACTTGAAACTGGTGCCTTTTACAAAAATCGGTGTTACATTAGCTTTCCTCCAGTCACCTGCTACAGAGTCTGATTGAAGTGATAGATCACATACCACAGATAGTAATTCTGCAGTTTCATATTTGAGTTTCTTCAGAACTCTTGGGTGAATGCCATCTAGTCCTGATGATGATTTATTACTGTTTGAGGTATTCAGAACAAACTGATAAATTAATCTGGGACAGTTCCCCAGATTTGTCACCTAAAAAGAATGGCTCAGGTTTGGGAATCTCTCTCACATCCTCTGCAGTGAAGACTGATGCAAAGAATTCATTTAGCTTCTCTGCAATGGCCTTGTCTTCCTTGAGTGCTCCTTTAGCATCTTGATCATCCAGTGGCCCCACTAATTGTTTGGCAGGCTTCCTGGTTCTGATGTACTTAAAAATGTTTTGCTGTCGGTTTTTGTGTCTTTAGGTAGTTGCTCCTCAAATTCTTTCTTGTCCTGTCTGCCTTATACTTTTATTTTTGACTTTTTCCAGAGTTTATGCTCCTTCCTATTTTCCTCAGTTGGATTTGACTTCAAATATTTTAAAGATGTCTTTTTGTCTCTAACTGCTACTTTTACTCTGTTGTTTAGCCATGGTGACATTTTTTTTTTGTTCCTCTTACTGTTTTGTTTGTTTGTTTTTTAATTTAGGATATACGTTTATTTGAGCCTCTATTATGTTGTTTTAAAATATTCTCCGTGAAGTTTGCAGGCATTTAACCTGTGTGAGTGTTCCTTTTAATTTCTATTTAACTAGTTTCCACATTTTTGTATAGTTCCTCTTTTTGAAGTAAAATGCTACTGTGGCAGGTTTCTTTGTCATGTTTCCCCCCCCAATGATGTTACATTTAATTACATTATGGTCATTATTATTGAGTGGTTCAGATGTGACCTGTCTCAGCTCAGTCTGGTGTATGATCCCACTCTTCCCTTGAGGGGTGGCCAAATAGTATTCTCTCTTCTGGTTGAAGTCTAAGTTATATGTGTCTTTCGTAGTCTTTGTTTATGTTGGCCCTTTTGGTTTTCTATATTCAGCATTTAATAAAACATGTATATATGATCTGGCATGATTTTCCTACAGTCACCACTCATTCTCCCCTTTCTGTCCTCTTTACCCCCCTCACTTTTCTCTGTATTTTGGTTCTAAAGATTCCCCTATCTGAGCTTGTCAAGCCCAGTCAGAGCTATAATTTGAATGAGACAGCCAGCCTGAGCAGCTATTGTTGCTAAAAGTTCTGTGAAAATCTCTGTAGAAATCTCTATAAGCACAAAATAAGGCATGCTTCAGAATAGATTGTAAACTGATTTTTTTTCTTCTGATCATTCTAAACTACTGGAAAAGATTGATCCCCATCTACTCACTCCTCTTTTGGTTTTAGAGTAGATAGCAAGCATAATTTCTCTTTAAAGATAATATTGGGTCCTTGGCATTTGAAATGAATGGAAATATATACTTTTAAAAATGTAACCTACAATAGAATGCACAGCCATCCCCCCTCCCATTTTAAAAGAATGTTAAGGTTTTACAAAGTCAAACACTCAAGGGTTAGGGAATGTCCGAGTTAAGGCTGCCTGGGCAATTAATTTGCCTTTCTTGTGCATGTGTATTACAATACCATGTTTAATGTTTAATCGGCGGCACTGCGATGGGTACCCGCATGGCCCCACAGTATGCCAACATTTTTATGGCTGACTTAGAACAACACTTCCTCAGCTCTCGTCTTCTAATGCCCCTACTCTACTTGCGCTACATTGATGACATCTTCATCATCTGGACCCCTGGAAAAGAAGCCCTTGAGGAATTCCACCATGATTTCAACAATTTCCATCCCACCATCAACCTCAGCCTGGACCAGTCCACACAAGAGATCCACTTCCTGGACACTACAGTGCTAATAAGCGATGGTCACATAAACACCACCCTATATCGGAATCCTACTGACCGCTATTCCTACCTACATGCCTCTAGCTTTCATCCAGATCATACCACACGATCCATTGTCTATAGCCAAGCTCTACGATATAACCGCATTTGCTCCAACCCCTCAAACACCTACAAGATCTCTATCATGCATTCTTACAACTACAATACCTACGTGCTGAAGTGAAGAGACAGATTGACAGAGCCAGAAGAGTACCCAGAAGTCACCTACTACAGGACAGGCCCTATAAAGAAAATAACAGAACGCCACTAGCCATCACCTTCAGCCCCCAGCTAAAACCTCTCCAACGCATCATGAAGGGTCTACAACCTATCCTGAAGGATGACCCATCACTCTCACAGATCTTGGGAGACAGGCCAGTCCTTGCTTACAGACAGCCCCCCAATCTGAAGCAAATACTCACCAGCAACCACACACCACACAACAGAACCACTAACCCAGGAACCTATCCTTGCAACAAAGCCCGTTGCCAACTCTGTCCACATATCTATTCAGGGGACACCATCATAGGGCCTAATCACATCAGCCACACTATCAGAGGCTCGTTCACCTGCGCATCTACCAATGTGATATATGCCATCATGTGCCAGCAATGCCCCTCTGTCATGTACATTGGTCAAACTGGACAGTCTCTACGTAAAAGAATGAATGGACACAAATCAGACGTCAAGAATTATAAAATTCAAAAACCAGTCGGAGAACACTTCAATCTCTCCAGTCACTCGATTACAGACCTGAGGGTGGCTATACTTCAACAAAAAAACTTCAAAAACAGACTCCAACGAGAGACTGCTGAATTGGAATTAATTTGCAAACTGGATACAATCAACTTAGGCTTGAATAGAGACTGGGAATGGATGAGTCATTACACAAAGTAAAACTATTTCCCCATGTTACTGCTCCCCCCCAGCCCACCCCACCCCCCACTGTTCCTCAGATGTTCTTATTAACTGCTGGAAATAGCCTACCTTGCTTGTCACCTTGAAAGGTTTTCCTCCTTCCCCCCCCCTGCTGCCGGTGATGGCTCATCTTAAGTGACCACTCTCCTTACAGTGTGTATGATAAAACCCATTGTTTCATGTTCTCTGTGTGTGTATATAAATCTCACCTCTGTATTTTCCAGCAAATGCATCCAATGAAGTGAGCTGTAGCTCACGAAAGCTTATGCTCAAATAAATTTGTTAGTCTCTAAGGTGCCACAAGTACTCCTTTTCTTTTTGCGAATACAGACTGACACAGCTGCTACTCTGAAACATGTTTAATTACATGATCACATAATATTTTTTCCACAGGTCCATTCTCCCCAACTCCCCTGGCTCTTCATCTGATCTCAATTTCTTTTACAGTTCCCATTCCCATGTCCCAACCTCCTCAGTTTCCCCACCCTACTCCCCATCTCCTTGCCTAATCTATCCCCCAGCTTCCAATCCTACTTTCTCCTCCAAGCTTCTTGTTCCAGTCTACTCCCTCAGCCCTCTTTCCCCTATTGTCTCCATTGCATTCAAGTCAGGGTGTTTTCTCCTCCTCGTGGCCTGGGGGCCAGAAAAGGCCATATTGAGAGTACAGGAGAGATAGCTTCTGTGCTTTCAGTTTCTGGTGCCACAGTGGTCCACAGCAGCCAGGAGAAGCAATTGTAGGAACAGCCCTGCTCAGGCACTACAGCCTGAGGCTGGAGCATACTCAGTACAGAGGGAATTTTTGGAAAATTCTCTGTCAAATGCAACCAAATCTTTACTGAGCCTGTGAGAATTGACATTTTCAGAGGCTTATAACTTGGTCAAATTTGGGCAGTTTTTCACAGGAACAGCAAAAGGAACATCCCTGACACCAGGGCAATTCTCTTGCCAATTTCAAGTTTCCATTCCAAAGAATGGAGGTACTAGAGGTTTTCAATGAAAAGGATGTATGGATTTTTGTAACATGGTCTAAACAACATATTTTCTCATAATCTTGCTTTTGGAAATGGCTGAATATTTTTTGGTGAAACTTTCCAAAAATATTCAACCCAAGGCAGATAATCAGGATGGGAAATTTCAGCCTGAATGGTTAAAATTTGGCAAAGTTACAGACAAGTGAAAATAGAGTCTAACAATGGGAAGTACTGGGCAATCATATCTAGAGAGAGCTATCAGCTCTCTGTATAACACATCAGAACATTTTCTCTAACGGATGACCTGCATTGATGAATTGACTGTTTACATCTAATATTTTTGGTACAAGAAATGTTGATGACTTCTTCAGAGGACATAGCCAATATTCTTAGTAGCATGTATGAATTTCGTGAACCACAGTCTCAAACCCCATTAGGATCAGCTCAACTTGTCAGACCTCTTTCAGAAATTGAGAACCGTGGGGGTGGAGGTATCTTTGACATTGGAACTTTGATATTCACACTCAGCAGGCAGGACTCTAGTTTTCAAGGCATAATGTAACTTTTTTTTATGAGTCATGATTATCCTGATGAACAGGTCCCCCGCCACCATATTTTTGTTCATCATGCAGTGTAAGGGTTGGCTATCACTCTCCACCTTGGGGATTGCGTCAGTTTAATGTTTCATGTATAATTGTATGTGAATCACTTTGGGGGGCCTTTGTAATTAATTATGCTATACAGTGTAAAAGTACAACGTAAAATGTATGATTGATGATTGTTTATTAGTAGAGCCCTACCAAATTCATGGTCCATTTTGGTCAATTTCACGGTCACAGTAAATTTCATGATTTCAGCTATTTAAATCTGAAATTTCATGATGTTGTAATTGTAGGGGTCCTGACCCAAAAAGGAATGTTGTGTGTGGGGGGTGGGGTGGGGTGGGGGGAAGGGTGTCGCAAGGTTATTGTAGGGGGGTTGTGGTACTGCTACCCTTACTTTTGTGCTGCTGCTAGTAGTGACGCTGCCTTCAAAGCTGGGCAGCTGGAGAGCCCAGCTCTGAAGGCAGAGCCACCACCAACAGCAGTACAGAAGTAGGGTGGCAATACACCATACTTCCTGCAGAGCTGGGCCTTCAGTCAGCAGCTGCCATTCTCCGGCCGCCCAGATCTGAAGACAGAAACGCAACGTAAAGGTGGCATGATATGGCATTGCCACCCTTACTTTTGCACTGCTGTGTGCAGGGCGCTGCCTTCAGAGCTGGGCACCTGGCCAACAGCTGCTGCTCTCTGGCCACTCAGCTCTGAAGGCAGCACACAAGTAAGGCTGGCAATACTGTGACCCTCCTAAAATAACCTTGCGACACCCCCCCGCCCCCCGCAACTCCCTAATGGGTCAGGACTCCCAGTTTGAGAAACTCTGGTCTCCCCTGTGAAATTTGTATAGTATAGGCTAAAAGCACTCAAAAGATGAGATTTCACAGTCCATGATGCATTTTTAATGGCTATGAATTTGGTAGGGCCCTACTTATTAATGTAAAGTACTTTATGGTTCTGATTTCCTTTTTCTTTCCTTTTCTTTGCAGTTCATTGCTTTTGCCTCTTTATTCTTCATCCTAGTTTCAATCACAACCTTTTGTTTGGAAACCCATGAGGCTTTCAATACTATTATAAACAAAACCGAGCATGCCATCAATGGCACAGAGGTGGTTCTACAGTATGAAATTGAGACTGATCCTGCTCTGACGTATGTGGAAGGAGTCTGCGTGGTGTGGTTTACATTTGAATTTTTAGTCCGTGTTGTTTTTTCACCCAGTAAACTTGAATTCATCAAAAACCTCTTGAATATCATTGACTTTGTGGCCATCCTGCCATTTTACCTAGAGGTGGGCCTGAGTGGGCTCTCCTCCAAAGCTGCTAAGGATGTGCTTGGCTTCCTCAGGGTGGTGAGGTTTGTGAGAATCCTGCGAATCTTCAAGCTCACCCGGCACTTTGTAGGCCTCAGAGTGCTGGGCCACACACTCCGAGCTAGCACCAATGAGTTTTTGCTGCTGATAATATTCCTGGCACTAGGTGTGTTGATATTTGCCACCATGATCTACTATGCTGAGCGAGTAGGGGCCCAGCCCAATGACCCATCTGCTAGTGAGCACACACAGTTCAAAAATATCCCCATTGGCTTCTGGTGGGCTGTGGTCACCATGACTACCCTTGGGTATGGGGACATGTATCCTCGGACTTGGTCAGGCATGTTAGTGGGGGCTCTGTGTGCTCTCGCTGGGGTGCTGACCATAGCCATGCCCGTGCCTGTCATTGTCAACAATTTCGGAATGTACTACTCCCTGGCAATGGCGAAGCAGAAACTTCCAAGAAAGAGGAAGAAGCACATCCCTCCTGCTCCGCAGGTGAGCTCCCCTACCTTTTGCAAGACAGACTTGAATATGGCCTGCAATAGCACACAGGGAGATGTCTGCCTGGGCAAAGACAACCGGCTGATGGAACACAACAGATCAGGTAGGACACAATCTCAAATGCATGTCTTCTAAATACTTTATAGACCACTATGTTTGGTAGATGTCAGAAAGCATTAAATCTTTCTGCAACTAAAAGATGTAGTTCCCTCCCCTCTCCCTTCACTCCAGTGTTTGCGTGTGTCAGTCTTGTAGATGGCAAAATAGTTACAATGACATTCCCAGGTCTGTGCATAGCTGGTCTATACAGTTTGCTTGCTATGTTGTGAATGCTTTTTCTGCTGATGACATCCACCATTTATTTTGCCTGTTGTTTGTTTCATTGTACTGATGTTCTTTTGTTTTCCTGCATGATTGTGACTATCTGAACAGCTACCATGTTCCACACCATTGAACTTCATGCTGTTCTGCTTAGTGTTTGTCTCTTGTGTCAGCTTTGCCTATGGCACATAGTGGCATATTATATAAGAAGCAATACAAGAGGAAGTAATTTAAAAGAAACAGGTCCTTCACCTTGTAAAGGACAGCACTCATCGGAAGAATATAGAAAGCTGGCTTCTAGCTTTTAGATTTCTTCCCATTCAGCACTCCAATTCCCTGCCAAGAAGTACTTCCCACATCTGTGTTATATGGGACATCACACTGTGTTTTTACTGTTGTGCTGATAATATGACAGATATTAAGTTGAAGTAAAGCTTCTTGGTAAAAAACTGAAAATGGCAATCATCAGCACCACTCAAGATGTCATTTCCCAGCACACACTGAATATCTTTTGAGATTAAAGAACAAAGTTAAGTAGCATTTAGTTTAATTACTATAGATTTGCAGTCACAAGTAGGACTGGTCAGAAAGCAAGAATTCCATTTTGCACAAAAGTTTGAACCCTAACCACTGGGTTTTAGAATTAGTCTGTCTCTCTCTCAATCTCTCTTGTTGGAACTGTTCCACTTTGTACAAATAATTAAATATTTATTGGGAAAAAGAGAGAGCCTTGTGGTTAAAGCACTCACATGCCATGCAGGAGACCCAGCTTCAAGTTCCTGATCTAAATTAGGCAGAGCAGGGTCTTAAACCAAGATCACCTGTATTCCCTGTGAGTGCCCTAACTATGTGGCTATTGAGTCTTCTGGAGTTGGGCTCTGTTCAGAAATTCCATCATGGACCTGAAAAACATTCCAGATGAAAGTTTAGTTGAAACCAACAAGTTTCTGAAAAAGTTTAGTTTTCAATGAATCAGCATTTTCTGGCAGGAAAAAAAAATCTCAAAAAAATCCTGACCAGTTCTAGTCACAAGGCATTTTTTTTTCAAATCTGTTAACTCTTATGCTGAACACAGTTGTATTGCAAAGCTCTCATATAAATCATTAGTCTCCTTTTGTAAAGTCAATAAGTAATAATAATGCAAAAACATGCCTTTCAGTGTTGCAGTACTGGATCTTGATCTTTAGAGGGAAGAAGCTGAAAATTGTGTCTGTGAAAAGTATCTTAATTCTGTTCTGACATTATACCACTGCTTAGTCTTAGGTTAAAAGAAGATCAATTAAAGAGAGAGTTCTCTCTTTGAGAGAGAACTCTGCGAAAGTTCTCAAGCAAAGGTAACACAGATTTTTTTTTAAATTCTAAAGATATCAAAAAAGGGAGATAAACTTTCAGATGACTGTGTGTCGTGGGTGGAATATGGTTAGTTTTACAGTGCTTGACTGATACACATTCTCAGACAGTATCTTCAAAGTGTTAATGACAGCAGCTTTTCTGTGTCATTGAGTCCTGCTAAAGGCATTCCAGAAGGGAGGAGGCTCTGTGTGACAGCACAAAGAGATAGTTTTAGCGAGTCTGCAGATTTATTTACAAGGTGTTATAATCCTTGAGGTTAGAGAAAAAAATCTTAGTGATCTATTTCTGGGTTTTTTTTCTGTCTCTCTCTCTCGGATAGCACCACCATTTGTGCTCCATATCTAGCTTCATTTCTTGTGTAGTTATTGGGATTATTGTGCATAACTTCAAAGTAGAATATTGCCATGTGTTGCCCCAATTCAGGAAAACACTTAAGCACATGGTTAAGTGCTTTCCTTAATAGGGATGGTTTCTTGAATTGGGTCCTGAAATGCTACATATTTCTTGTTTTAAAAAAGGGAAAGCAAAAGTGGGTGATGTAGAGAGTCTATTGCATGCTGAATCTTAACCACACTGACTAAGGACCACATTTAGCCCTGAGCTATATATGATTAAATGTAACTCCCATCAAAATCAATGTTAATTGTGCGTTTCAGGGCAGGCTTTGGCCCTAAACATTTCTCACTTAATTCCTGTCTCGAAAGTTCTTTTAAAAACTATTCAACAGCAAAATGGTCAACATGACTTCTTTTTTAATAAAGAAGATAGTCAAAGAGATGAACACAATATTAAAACAATTATGGCAGACTACTGTTGGAAAGGTTAGAGTCTATAAAGACATGTAATTCAGTAGAATAGCCTTTTATCTGATGGCATTTTATTTTATGTTAAGCTAGTCGAGCCTTAGGAGATATCTCAAATAGGGCTGAGACATTCAAAAGATGATTTGTTCTTGAATAAAATATTTACTTTTGCTCTTTTGCTGCATTTTGTAGTGATTAATGATGAACTGCAATTTTTTTCTTTATTCTTATCATGACATTATTACTGTTTTTTGTACTTGAGTGATGGGAATATCTGGCATTCAACATAAGCTCTTTGTGATGTCTCATTTCCTCATTCATTAATGTCTGTAAATGGGCATGGTGCTTTAACCAGTGTTATCAGGTGAAGACAGTGCAGGAAGTGAGCAGCCACTCTCACCTGGGGAAAGGCACCCACCAATCAGACGTTCTAGTACCAGAGACAAAAACAGAAGAGGGGGAACATGTTTCCTACTGACAACAGGTGATTACACGTGTGCTACTGATGGAGGGATCAGGAAAGGTATGGACTTCTTTCATTAGATCATAAAAGGTCACTCAGCAATGTACTTGTGAAAAGCAAGCTTCAAGTAAAATAAGATGTGAACAACTGTGCTATTAGGAAAGATTGTAAATCAGTTCAATGCTTTTTCTTTCTTTCTTTCTTTCTTTCTTTCTTTCTTTCTTTCTTTCTTTCTTTCTTTCTTTCTTTCTTTCTTTCTTTCTTTCTTTCAGTTTATCCTTTTCTGGTCCTTCCTTTTAGAAAACATTCTTTATTTTCCTCACTCCCCTACCCAAAAGTGCTTTGTGGTATATCTGACAGTCATTCTTCTTGTGTCTTCATTTGTCTGTACTCTACAAAAAAGACTGCAATGTAGCTCTTTCTCATTAAATCACTCATGTGCTTCTTTAAAAATCCCCTAAATCCTCCTGAAAGACAAGTGAATGATCCACTAACAATAGTTCACATTTAATACTTTTTTTAAAAGATAGCTACATTAATGCCATTTAAAGGGGTTGAAAAATTGAACAAGCCCAAAGGGTTTTGTATTGAGCACAGCAAAACCTATTCAATAAAGTTCTACTCAGCCATTTTGGAAGGTATTTGATTTGAAAGCCAAGTTTATGAATTCCCAAGGCAGTTTATCAGCATAGCAATATCATTAAAGACTGGAAGGTTATTCAGAAATGGAATGGTCTCCACCAGCCAGAATTGTGGTGCAGTGCAGTTAGGGTCTGATCCTGCGGGGTACTAAACACCTCCTATGTCTGATGTCTGATTGCTCAGCATTTTGTAGGCTCTTGCGTGGGATTTTCAAAAGTGTTCCACATTGGCCTCTTTCTACTGCCATTGACTTCATAGGAAGCAGAGTTAGGCCAAAGTTGGTCACTGCTGAAAATCTTGCCCTTAGGCCACATTCCAAAGCTCATATAAGTCAATTTGATTCTTTCGATTGACTTCACTAGGAACTGGATTGGGCCATTAGTGAATTGCAATAATGTGATGGTTTTCAATAACTACACAGGATGCAAATCTCTGAACTGTTATGTGCTACTGCTATCAGAATTCACCATCGGTATGTTTGCAACTGGATCTGATTAAAAAAAAAAAGATTTTTGAAACTTAGAAAATTCTTTTGCTGCAAGTTTTCTACGAGCTCTTTCCACAACAAACGTATCTGTCCCAACTGCTTGTTTCATCCAGCCAACTGATGAAAAGAGTTTAGCTCTAACTTCTGTTGGTCATTCTACTAGCCACAATGGGACACTTTTTAAAAAAATCAAAAGATCTGAGATCTGTACGCAGAAATGTGAATGTAAGTGTGCACAGCTGCATTTCTGTGCATAACTACAATTGGAGAATAATATGATTATTCATTAATGCGTGGTAATAACACAAGCAATTGCAGTGATATCATATGCAGGTGTAGGTATTTAACTGTATATTTTTTGCTCACAGATCCTAGGCCTCTGCCCATTGAGAATTAGAATCTGTAATATGTACTAGATATTTACAATTCTTCAAGAAATTCCTATTTAAGCCCAGTCTGGCGAGGTACAGAGGAACTCATGCAAAGTGCTTATTACCCTTAACTCCTAATTAGTCTGCACCTAGCAAGATCAAGTGTATAATTTCAATTAGACATTTCAGTGCAACAACATGACATTGGTTACTGTTAACTTGGTAAAAAACACAACTAGAACAGGTCAGAAAAACCAAACTTTTCTCTGCAATAAATTTCAAATGAAAATTCTTGGTTCAAAAATTTTCATCTGAAAAATGTGGGGTTTTCTTTGGGAAGTTTCAAGCTGATACCAACAAAAAAAAATTGTTTTGATATAGCTTAAAATATTTTCTTTCAATTTTTTTTGAAACAAAAAAATTTTAAATTTGAAAATTAGATATAAAAATGTTTCAGAATTTCCCCAGGAAATCTGAATTATGTTATTGATATTGACATTTTCTCATGGAAAATAATTGGTTCCAATGTTTCCACCATATTCTTTGGTAGGAATATTTTCTATCTGTAAAATTTTGACTGTCTCTAGCCATAAGAAGAAAAGGAGGACTTGTGGCACCTTAGAGTCTAACAAATTTATTTGAGCATAAGCTTTCCTGAGCTCATGAGCTGTAGCTTACGAAAGCTTATACTCAGATACATTTGTTAGTCTTAAGGTTCCACAAGTCCTCCTTTTCTTTTTGCAGATACAGACTAACACAGCCGCTACTCTGAAATCTAGCCATAAGCTTCACTATAAGCAAAATACTTTGACCATTGGGACTGAAGTTTATTCAACACAGATTGTTACTTCATAATCTGAAAGCACTCTCAGGATATCATCAAAATAATTTGAATATTTGAAATTTAATTCACACATTAAATGCCAAAGTTTTGCATTTTTTTATTTTGAGTTTTAATGCTTTTTCCTTTCATTGAAGACTCTCACTGACTTCAATGGGTTTTGGATCAAACTCTTAGCCCCTGCTTCCACCCATCCTGTGTATTTTTTCCCCACTCTTCAGATCTCATTCTTTTTGTCATAGTATCCTTGCGTTCCCCCAACTATCAGCTCTCCTTTGCTTTTGCCATTTAAAAAAGGGGAAAGAAAACATAACAAAATATTGTCTTTTTAAGTTGAGTAAAAGACATCAACTAATTTCCTTTGAACCTCTCCATCTTCCCATATTGCCAAGAATATGTTTCCAAGGGATTTGGACAAATATGAAGAAAAATAGATTTTTTTCTCAAGCTATCTCTTTCTAATCTGTGCAAATATCAATAGAAGCCCCTAAAATGAATTTGAAATAAACTGGAGGTTTGTGAAGCATCTCAATCCAACCTGCCCTTGCAGTCTGGATATAACACTATACAATGTATTAGCAGACTTTGGATTATAGATTTGCTTATAGCAAATGTTCTCAGTAAAACAGTCAAGAAATTTTGAGATTGGGAAAATATTAATTATAATTTTTATTATGTATTATTTGTTTGTGTCCAATATGGTTCACAATGTGCTAGGCCCTGTGCAAACACAAAAGAAGACAGTTTCTGCCTTAAAGAACATGTATTTTGGAGATACCCTAGCACATAAGACCAGATTTTCCTAAAACTGCTCATCATCTCTTCCCAAATATGATATAAATACCACCAAACTTATCCTATATAGATGATGAACAAGTAACTGCTCATCTGTATTTTCATCTACACATTTAATATTCTTCAGCAAGAATCTCATGATTTCATTGCATGTACCTTATATGCAAATGCCCCATCTTGCAAACTGCTTAGATATCTGCTTAGCTTTAAGACAATAAGTAGCATCACTGAGGACAATAGGACTATTTGTGTTTACAGTGAACATGCACATAAGTATTCTCAGGTTTAGGGCTCACATCTTTTAGTATAAGGCAAAATTTGAAGTAGAATGTGGGAGGAATCATCCTGAAGTGTTTGCACTTTGTGGTATTCTTCTGGATCCTATCCCTGAGTGTTTCTATACAAACCAATGGGGTTAACCCATTGCTTCATGGGTAGGATTATTCGGGTTTTATTGTGTAACATTAGTAATGTGGACTCCCTCTATTTGAGTTCTAAGACAGTGAGACAATGATGAGCAATGTTTTCTGGTGATTTAAAAGCACAGACTCTACTAAATTCAGACATATCTATACGCAGCATGAAGTGGGTAGATTGAGTTGACAGTACATGTGAACAGAAATGTTTGCAAGTGCAATGTTCCATCCAAATTGTGAGAGTTTTTAGACGTGACTACCCGATTTCAGAATTAATTTTTCATCACGTTAGGCTTATGAGCAGTCATGTTGTGCTTTTCATTAGAATCAGTTAAATAAGGACTGCAAATATTGTGATTTAACTTTGCAAATGAGAAAGAAATTGCAAATTTGCAAATATAGCTATCTTATTATACTTTTATATTCGATGCAAAATCTGAGCCTTAACATTCCTGGAGATAGAGCTTCTTTACAACCACCTCATTTCATCCTCTACATCAATAACTATAAAATTACTTTATATAACTATATAATTTTCTGTAATTTTAAGGAAAATCTGCTCATATTAGAAAATGGATTTAACATGGATTATATCTTTCTAACACTTTTTTACAATCTGTTCTTTTAAAGATCTT
Source organism: Dermochelys coriacea (assembly GCF_009764565.3). NCBI lineage: Eukaryota > Metazoa > Chordata > Testudines > Dermochelyidae > Dermochelys > Dermochelys coriacea. The sequence goes on from NC_050068.2 coordinate 284,336,007, forward strand.
GAGTATATTACCCAGATGATACAATCTACAGCAATCGGTCAATAGTACTCTGTGAATGACCAGATCATTACTTGATTTGCACTCAGTTGAACCCTACTAAAACCAATGGAGATGTGCTGAAAAATAGGTCTAAAAGTATGTAGCACATATGATTTGTGATGGCTTTGTTTAATCTCACTGGAAAGGACAGCTACATTAAGATCCCTTTTTTCTTTTCTTTTTTTCCCCTTTTGTCTCAGCATTGAGCTCTTTGAAGACAAAGTCCCTTGAACCCAAAATAGTACATTTGATTACATTGCATTGTATTGTTTGTCTTTGTCTATTTTCTGGCTGAATTCAACTGATGTCTGTGCATTTTCTCATAAAAGGATATGAAAAATCCCGAAGCTTAAACAACATAGCTGGCTTGGCAGGCAATGCTCTGAGACTGTCTCCAGTAACATCACCCTACAGCTCACCTTGTCCTCTAAGACGCTCTCGATCTCCCATCCCATCTATCTTGTAAACCAGATGGCATCAATCGGCTACATAGCATTAATTCAAATACTGTTTACCACATTGTGGAAATAAATGTAGCATTAACTGTAGGCTCCATAAAGACAGTATAAATTCTGCATGATATAAATGTCAGTAGTAAGAAATGCCACTTGGGTACCTGACGATTCTTATCTTGGCTTTTAAGATTGTCTAAAGTAGTGCTTCTCCTTTTATCTACTATATTGTCCTACTTTACCATAGCAATAAAAGGACAGCTAGTAGACTCCATTGGCCAGTATATTCAATAAATAAGTGTATTTTCAGGGAGATATATTAAAAACAATGTGCTTCCAAATGATAATCAATCACACCATTGGACCTTCATTACTTGTGACTCTAACCCATTCTGAAGATGTCTGGAATCTTGTCTTTGTCACACACAATGTGATTTTGGGCTGTTCATTTGCATGGACCATACTGTCTCCATCACCTGACAGCAGTGTTGCAGATTACTGGGACCATAGATGGCTCTGGATGTGTGTTCTTGCATTGTACCATCCTGCTGAAATGAAAGCACTGATGAAACGGTCTGTATGTGGGATTGTTTTTTGTTGTTTAACCTTTTTAATTTATTTAAATTATTTGTTTTTAAATGGTTTGATTTCTTGATTAACTTTGGTACTAGATTGTTGTATCAGAGTTCTGAATGTTTCCGGTTGTTTGCACACAGATAACTACAAAGAGGTTGTCATTACTGGTTACACGCAAGCTGAGGCCAGATCTCTTTCTTAATGGCTTGGGGAAGGCACAAAACATGAAAGAAAGGTAAACACCATCCAGGCTTGCAGTCTTAAGCTAGCAAGTGCTGCTTGGTACTGTAGTCATTTTTCTACTCCAGGGTTCTTCAACATTTTCAGAGGCAGAGTGCCATGTAAAAGCAAGGAGATTATTACTTTTATCTGTACAAATAGGAGGGCAATAGTTCTCAAAAGGGGTTTGACCAGCCTTAAATATGATTCATGAGCTTCATAAATTTCTTCAGTCAGTGTTTTTTTTTTGAGGTGCTTTGTTCTATATGTTGTTTCGTCTGTCTGTTTTGCTACGTGTCTGCTGTATTCTTCATCTGTCTCCATAAAGCACAGAAGTACCTTTAAAATGTCCCTGTCTTTTAAGATAAACTGTTGAGTACATTTTCTCCTTTCCCCCCTTATTGGTACAGACTATACATTTCAAGTGTAAGTTAATATTCTTTAGCCTACCTAATGTGGAAACTTTGAAGATATTTGAAACGTGGGATTTAGCAATGATTTTGCCATTCTAACTGGTTGTCTATTGCAGCCACATCAATCCCACCACCTAGCAACCAACATTCATTACTGTATTCAAACTGTATCCCCTCCAGTGGCTTTTTCTTTCAATTTAAAAAGCAAGAACCTGTTTATGCAACAGTACAAGTTCAATAGTAGATTTGATGTTTTTGGCTGGTGAGGAAAAAAACACCCAGCAACATAGTCTTATGGAAGAAGGGGGGAAAAAAAGCTAAACCAAGTCTTAAGAGATCCTTGAGATTGTTGAATAATCCCTGACTGTCATATGTTTTATTTTTCTTGTTAGGATGAGAAATAACTTTTATTGTTGACCATGTAACATGTTCTTCTGTATATAGCCTAGCCCTACAGCATGACCTGCATGTCAAACTTCTTGTACTATAATATCTTTATCAAAGTATACATTTCTGATATTTAGAGATGTACATTGATTTAATTTTGATAAAACATTGCCAATAGAGAAAGATAATTGCAAACAGCTTTTTAGCGAAGAAATTAATATAATATCTGGTGCTGCTGTTATATTGACTACAGTGTTGTACAGAATTTATCATGGATTTTTGACTGCTGAAAAAGGGACAATGGAATTTAGCCATACCAAGGACTGTACTGGAAAGAGACTACTGCTGCTGAATGGGCCATGATAAACAACTCATGCATTGAACAGGTCATTGCGCTGTCACACGGGAAGTAGAGATTATTATGAAGATGAAGGACTGATTTCAATTGCTGCTGCCAGTGGAAGAGGTGACTAGTCACTGTTGATGAGTCAGCTGTAAATACAATGTGTGTGCATGGAATATCAGCTTTTGCCATCTATGTCAGAGGAAGCTAAATTCAAAGTCATCAGATCTCAGATTCTGTGCAAAGGACCACATGCCTCTCTCTGTGAATTCTTCCTGGTTCCTGCAGTATGGTCGTGCAGTGGCTCATGCAAAGGCACACACTTATAACGATAAACGATAGTGATGTAAACTACATCTGTCTTCACTTCCCTCATAAAAAAGGTATTTTTTTTTGCAAAGGTCATGACCGCGGACAGAGTGGGTTTTGCTACAAGTCCTTGCTTTCTCAGTTTGCCATATCTATATTTTTATGAATTCCAGTGTACATGCCAATTTTTGTTTACTTTTCACTTTGATAAGAGAAATGTGACTGCAGACAAACATCACAGACTTTGTTCACAGTACACAGTCTTTTTTCATTGTTACCTCGGACTATAAGTATTATGAAAAATAAAATTCTGGCAGCAAGAATATTTGTTTTTTTTTTAATTCAAACTATCACAGAAGGAACATCAGTAAATATAAAATATGTATTAAAATTATATCCTAAAATGTATATTTTGCATAAGAGAGATATTCTTTGATCAATTACTTTTTGTGAGTTTTGTGGTAAATTGATCTAGTCTATTTTATGTCTTTGATGCATTGTAGTTGGTACAGTGTGTTAATTATGTTCTCCCCATCCTATTTAATGAGAATTTCTCCAGAATCTGTTTGTCATCCTGGTATCCTGAATGTAGGGACTATCCCAGTTGTGAAACTCTGTATCGTGGAACTTTTGTGAACATGTCAAGGTGCATGCACAATCCTGGTGGAAACTAATAGAAATGTAACTAACTGAAATGGAGAATAAAAGGCAAATGATTTGGGGAGGAGCTTGGAACATACCTTATAATGTGGCTCATGCGCTTTCTTTAGGTTAATGGCCTTTGAGCATTCTTATGATTCACATAATTCCCCAGACCAGTCCCCTGGGGCACATACGAAGAGCTCATTCAAAGGACTTTTGAGAACAGGGTTTGAATCAGTCTAAAAATATTTCTCTAGGAATCTTGTTTCTTTCCTGTTTGTGATCCCAAGGTTTGTATGGAAATAAGCACTGGGCTAGATAATTATAGATTAAATAATAGATCACTGTACCCTGGAGTGCAGTGGCACTAAAATAATTTAGGGGTCATGGTTGGTAACCAACTGAACACGAGCTTCCAGTGGCATGCTGTAGATATGAGGCCAAATGTGATCTTTGGATATCAACACGGGAATATCAAGTAGGAGCAGAGAGGTGTTATTACCTCTGTATGATGTATTAGAGAGTCCTTTACTGGAATACTTTGCCCAGATCTGGTTCCCTACTTCAAAGGGATGTTGAAAAAGTAGAAAGGTTTCAGAAAAGATCTACAAGAATGATTCAAAGTCTAGAAATTTGCCTTATAATGAGAGACTAAAGAAGCTCAATCTATTTAGTTTTTCCAAAGGCTAAGAGGCGACTTGGTCTACAGGTAACAACACAAAGAGATTTTTGACAGCAGAGGTCTGTTTAAACTAGCAGAAAAAGGCATAATGAAAGTCAATGGTTGGAAGCAGAAGTTCAACAAATTCAGATCTCAAGTAAAGTGCAAAATTTTAACAGAAAGGGTAATTAACCATCAGAACAATTTACCTAGGGATATGCGTACTCCATTGCTTGAAGTCTTTAAAACAAGAATGGATGTCTTTCTAAAAGCTGCAGCTCAAACAGAAATTATGGGTTTGATGCAGAAATTGCTGGGTGAGGTTCTGTGACCAGTGTTATGCAGGGAGTCAGTGTACATGACCATAATGATCCATTCTGGCCTTAAAATCTATGATATTATGAACAAATTTCTCCATATTTTTATAAGGTTGCATTCAGCATCAGATTAACTGTGTTACTTATAAATATTACCATTGAAATATCCCTGTACCACAAGTGCACTATGCAGACTGGAGTTAGAATTCTTAAGGATCACAGTATAAAAAGCCATGGAGCTTTTTCTATAAGTGAAAAGGATTATTACTGATAAAGATGGCATTAGGACCCTCAGAAGGAGAAACGGTGTAAATGAAATTAAACTATGAAAAGAATTGGGATCAGAGTGATAGCATCATGCTATATGGTTACTGAAAAAGAAAAGAGGGAGGGAGAATAAATTTGACATGAACATAAAGAGCATCATATTTTAATATGAAGATATGAATTAAAAAGTCATGAATGAACTAAATTATCTGAAAAGGAAAGACATTGATTTATCATCGGAGTAAATCAGGCAGAAAGTGAGATAAGGGAAATGGGAATGGAAAACTAATACTAGAAAGAGAAAATGAATATATTAATAGGCCTTATTACAAGTCAGTGATAGGAGGGAATACATAATAGATATCTTGAAGACTAATAGAATTAGAAGAAATTCTGAAAAAGCAGAGGTTACTATTAAGTGAAAGTTATCAAAAATATTAGCATTATTCTGCAATCCATTCTTTTGGCTTTCTAATGATTTTTTAAAACTTTTAAATCTAGGAACAGACCAGTTATTTGAAATTATTATCTTTTAATTCAGAGATGATTCATGACTGAATAATACTGAAAACTTGGTATATGCTCTTCTGCTTTGCGTTTGTGTCCATTATGTCATGATCAACATTTTTGACCACAGGCACCTGTGTGCAGAATTGACAGGTGCACAGTTGACAGATTCACAGATGGGGAGATTCCAGCATTCAAAAAAATTGAGAATACTTTTTGAAAATTTGGTACGTAACCACAATAACCGGTTTAAGCATATTTAAAAAGAAGGGAGAATGAATTTAAAAACTGGGCCCTAAATGGATTGCATCTAATTTTACAGGGGCTGGCCACATTACAATATGTTATTGTGTGAGGGAACCCAACAAGGCTGGATTAAGGCAGGGGCTTTAGAGGCTGCATCCCAGGGCCTCAGCTCAAGGGGGACCCTGCAAAAATAAATCACAGGCAACTCCAGGCCACTAAAAGTCCTGTGGTGCAGCAGGGCTCAGGCAGGCTGTCTGCATGCCATGGCCCCACATTGCTCCCTGAAGCGGCCGGCTGCTAGCACGTCTCTGTGGCCCCTGGAGTGGGGGTGGTGGGAGGTGGCTCTGTGTGCTGCCCTCTTCCCCCCCAGCACCATCCCCACAGCTCCCATTGGCCAGGAACCAGCCAATGGGAGCTACGGAGGTGGCGCTTGTGGGTGCAGGCAGCGAACGGAGACACGCTGTCCTGCTCCTCCCAGGGGCCACAGAGATGTGCTAGCAGCCAGTTGCTTCTGGGAGCGGCATGGGGCCATGACATGCAGGCAGCCTGCCTGAGCCCTGCTGCGCCGCTGACTGGGAGCCACCTGTGGTAAGCAGCTCCTGGCCGGAGCCTGCACCTCCCACCCCATCCTTCACCCCTGCCCCAGATCACAAACTCCCTCCCAGACCCCGCATCTCCTCCTGCACCCCAAACCCCTTCCCCAGCCTCCTCCTGCACCAAAGTCCCTCCCAGGAAAAAGATTTGTATACAAGGGCCCCACAAAACTAATAGCCCTGGGCCCACAGGAGAGTTAATCTGGCCATGGAATCCAGGTATAACATATCCCAACCTGGTTATAACCTAGTTGCATTTTTGTAAGTGTTCACAAGACCTCAGTCTTCTCTCCAACCTGAATTCTTTAAACATCTAGCACAGTTTGGAGAATGTTAAGTCCCAGCTACTTTACAAAATGGAGATGTATTATAAGATTATCTCTGATATGCCCGGCTGCTACTCTGAAATATGATATGATTGTAGCTGTAGGGCGGACGGACTTTAAAAACAAAAAGTTCTTGTTTGGGAAATGTTTTGAGTACACAAAGGAAAAACCTGTCTCTGTGCTGCAGGATAGTATAGGCACTCTTTCTTAGAGAATAAAAAGTAGAGCATTTCCTGCCAGCCAGTTCAGAGGTGCACCAGGCTACAGATGTCAGGGACTGTTAAAATAATAATGTGGAAGTTGTTTCTTGCCCATAGACTGCTTATTTGCAAAACCAGCAAGCTCAGATTTTTTTTGTTAAGCTTCTTCTTTAAAATGAAGCAGTACAAATTTCCATCTGTCTGAATAATAATAGACATGCCATATTATCCTATTAGGCTGATTCTAAATATAGCTGGATTCTGTTTCTTATAAGGATTTTTTTTCTTTGTGAAAAAATACAGCACCAAGGTTGTATGAAGATTTTAACAATTTCTTTTCATGGACATACATGTTTTGAGATAATGTAATGCAGCATTTTGCAGTTTGAAGGTGAACATAAACTAGTGAGTTGGCAACTCTCATTTTTCTATATTCTGCTTGCATGAACAGAGATCAGGCAAGGCTGCTCATGAACTGAATCATTCATGGGCGGTGGAGCAGATGGGAAAGACTTGAAATCATAGCTCTCTAACTCTTGGCAAATCTGCTGTTCGCTTACCAGTAAACTCTTAAATTGTGGATCATCCAGTCAGGTGGAAAATGTAATAATCCTGTGATTCCAATGGTGGAAAGGTTAAATTGTACAACTTTTATTTAAGCAATGCCTTTTCATTATCTTGCTCTATTCTGTTTAGAAACTGTCCCAAACAATTTTGATTGGAGTTCATAGGCAACAGAAGGAGTTTAGTAAATACTCTTTTGAACCATTACTTAACACTTAGCAATTTTGCTTTTGATTTGTGAGGATTGGGGAGATACAGATGTTAACAATCTTAAACCCAGCAAAGCATTTAAACACATGCTTTAACTTTAAGAGTATGGGTTATCTCTGCAGTCCGTTATTGGATCGAGGTGTTAGTGAATGACTGTCCCAGGGTGAAACCCTGGCCCTACTGAAAGCAAAACTCTATTTACTTCAATAAAAGAGAGGATTTCACCCCCACACCCAGTCTTGAGAAACAACTTTCATCTAATTCAGGCTTTTCTAAAACATTTCACCATGGCTCACAAGTACTTAAACAAATGCAAAGTGAAATCAAACAGAATGAGGCCTGATCACAGATGCTAAAATTTGAGAGAACTGGTTGTACATAAAAAAAACTAGAAGGGAAACATCGTTTTTGCTATTTTAAAGCTTTAAGTTAATACAGCTTGGTGAAGAGTTAACAAATAAACAGTGACTAAGGGCAAGACCATTACTTGGGAGATATAGAAATAGTAGGCAAGTCTAAATTTCAAAGAGAAGCATCACAATCTTATTGCGTTTGTCAATGTTTGTATATAAATGTTGTCCGTGATACAATTGTTTTTCCTGTTAGAAAAGAAGGAGGCAGTGTACTAAGTACTCACACTGACAAAATGACCTGATTCAGGGACCTTAACAGATCTGTTTTGTAAAATATGAAAGAAAAAAGGAAAACATTATAGTACACAAAAAATTAGGCCTTTCGCAGGGGGAGAACTTTCAATACTAAAGCCTTTACATCAGCTGCTATAAAACTGTTGAATAGCCTGTGTGAGCAAAGTATTTTTGCAAATGTTTAGCTGTTAAGATCTTTTCTGACTTAGTTGTTTTGACCAGAACAGGACAGTGCAAACTTTTTTTTTGGACAGGTCCCCTGGCCTCTTTAGTTTTAGTAGGGAAAACCATAAAGCAGGAATACAAGAAGAACAGTGCCCTTTAGAGTGCCTTTGGGAGAAGGCTTTTTTAAGTGAAGTGAACATGAATATATAAATAAATATATATTTGTATATATAATATTGTGAATAAAAATAAAACTCATTACTTCTAGCTTTTTGTGTGTTTTGATATGTGATACTTGTTTCCTAAATTTTTAATCCCACTGGTCTTCACTTACCCCTCCCACAGAAATGCCAGATTGATCTCTTGGCATTTTCACTGCATTCTTAAATGTAGAGGGGACTTCTCCTAACCCCACAGGGAAGAACAGAGCCTGATCCCCCAAACCCTTCAGATGCCCCAAGATCCATTGGAGGCATAAAGCCATTTACAAGAAAGCACAGTATTGCTGTACTGGCTCCTGGACCTCCTATTCCTTTCCTGGATTCCCTGGTAGTGAAATTCTATTGAAACCTGACTGTTATGGCTTCTTGGCTGATGGCTGCTTCTGAAACACTCCTTGGAGTAGCTTTATTCACTTGGAAAACTTTTCACACTCTGACTTCCCTTGCTTTCCTCTATGGATATGTTTACACTGCAGTAAGAAGTGTGGATGCAGCATGTGTAGACATATCCAAGATAGCTTTGATCTAGCTAGCTTGAGTAACAGCAGCAAATTTGGCATGCCCTGTATAAGCCCACCCAGGACCCTGGGTGCATATTCAAGCAGCTAGCCCATGCCTCCATGGCTTCACTGCTACTGTAACTAGAGCTAGCTAAATCAAACTAGCTCAGCTAGGTCTACACATGCAGCAATCATACCTCTGATTGCAGTGTAGACATATGCTATGTCTTCTCAGGTCTCCTGTACACACACACACACACACACACACAATCCCAGAACCCATCTTCCATGCTCCCATTCCATGCCACCTCCATGGACCCTCCTCTATGCTCCTGAGGTCTGCTGCACTCATTAATCCCCCCCAACATGTCCTGCCCATGTCTATCAATGTACCTCCTATTGCTGCCATCTCCCAGAGTACCTATATTGTGTGTATGTGCCTGGGTGAAGGAGTTATTGATAGAGAGCCAAATTGAATACATGAATTTTGAATTTAGTTCTAAAAGTGGTGGAGTGCAAGGTCACCTTTTGTGGGAATGAGTTTCCTAGTCCGGGTCTAGGACTGGAAAAAATTCTGTCTTCCACTCTGACAAACCTTCCACTTGATAGTTTCATTGTGTCATTGCCTGTAGCTGTTGTGGGAGGTCATGGTTTTGGAGGGAGAAACACAAGGCAGCTGGATCTAGCTGCCTGGAGGACTTTGAATATCAGGACAGAAATTTGAACAGGACGCTGTTCAGTGGGAAGCCAGTGAGGACAGCAGAGCACTAAGGTGATGTGTTTGCAGAGCCGATGGCCTGCTGCTTTTGTTTTTGTACTAACTAGAATTTTTTCAGGGTTTGAGGCTTCATTCTGAGAAAATGAATTACAAAAGCGCTGGAGGTTACAAATGCATAGGGCACTGTGGCCCGGTCTGTGTCCAATAGCAGGGGGTGTTTTGTTTAAAATATATATATCCTATATAACACTTCTTTCACACCTGGATTCATTCTTCAGCCTTGCTGAGGGGCAGATTTCAACAGCATCTTTCTTATGGCAATGGAAATGAGGAGCATTAAACTATTCTTCATTTAATTTTTGTAAGAAAACAATGAAAGTTAAGAGTAGCACAGCTGTGGGTAGAGGGTGACTGGAACCTACTATCACGTTAGCAGAGGCATAGAAGAGCATCAAAAAGCCTAAAAAGGTAACACAGAAATTTAATTCAGAAATCAATTCCCAAAACATATACGTGGATGTATTAATATATCAGATATAATGATACTGCGGAGAGAGGGTTGAGTCCCAAAAGTAACGGAGTGTGACAAAAAGAATGGAAAAAAGGGCATAGGTTTTGCCTATATTATTTTTGACCAGATTGCAATATTGCGCTAACTTTGCAATTCTAAAATAAATACAACAAATTAGGTATTAGAACATTAACTAAATGTGAAGGGGAAATCATTCCCCCTGGGTAACCATAATAATTTAATGTTAAGAAACATTCTGAGATGTGGATCTTGGACAAAAATAGTTTATCAACAGTTAAATCTAGTTTGTTATTACTTGCAGAAGGTATTGTGATCTTCTGAACTACATTCTACTGTGTATTTTACTGGAAGATCATAGATTGTATACAATTCACTCTCTTACTTTAATTCAAAACTCCAGCGCAATATTTGGCTATTTTTTATTTAAATAATAAATGTCTCTTATAAAAGACTGTGTCACCTATTGGGAGATGCATGATTCCTACTTGTATATCCCTAGGAGCATATCACTTGCCCTGCGACTCTCTTTGAGGCCCAGAGCTGGTGTGTGTAACAAGTGTGACAGCCCTTACAATTGAATGTTGATTTGTGTGATACCTAAAAAAGGTTTCAGTAAACCAGGTGACTCTTTTGTTGTCCATACAAGAAACAATGTTATGTGATAAGCTCATCTACCACAAAGTTAGGAGGACATTTCTGCTATAGGAATTATTTGTTTTCTCCTTTAATTAAGAATTAAACATATAATTTTGCTGCTATGCAGTGAATTTTACTTATATTTCTACTTTTATGTAAACCGAGCTCTTTGTTACATGTATCAGGACTCTATCTCTCCCCCCACCCCCCAATGTCTTGCATAATGGATTGTACCCTCACAGAAGTATTCATTTTAGAATTATATTACTTCTCTGCTTTTGCAAGGTCAGGTACACTGAATACCATAAATTGTACGCTGTCCATCAGAACACAAAGTATGTGTATGGGAGAAAGGCTGGAGTACGTCTCATTGATGGTACTGAACTTGCGGGAGGTGGGCTGCTACTCTAAGGAAACTGTTTAGACACATGGACCTTGAAGGGACTGCATGAGGGAACATAAAGGACAGAAAATCCTCTTATTCCTGCACCCCAGCACTCTCACAAGCTCATACGATGGCTAGGCTGACTTGAGGGATGGAACATAGTTACAGCAGGCAACAAACAAATGCTTACTGAGGCCTACATTCACATGCTGTTGCTGCCTCTTGCTCACAACTGAGGAACCAGTGAGCTCTGAAGGAGAGGATAGCAAGAACCAAGAGCAGTTTAACAAAGGTAAGTCTACATTTTAAAAAATGTGTTATCCCTCATCTATCTGGGCTTTGGAGAAGGAAGGAAATTCTGCGCCAGGGACAGAACTCTGGTGTGCAAAGGGGAAGCCCATGACAGAAGTGATAGTTTGGGAAGGAGAGTTTGGATCAGAAATGTGGCTTTAAAGGAGGAAGAAGATACTTAGACGTGGGCACACAAAGGAGCTCCTGGAGTGGAAGGGGACTGTGAAAGAAGGGGGATTGGGCTCAAAAGAGTACATCAGAGAAGGGAGAGTGGAGAGAAGGAAGTTGAATTCATCATGACTATGGAGGGAGAAAGAATCTCAGGATTAGGGGTCAGGACTCTAGCTCTCAGGCTGGAGAAAGAGGTTGGTAGAATAAAGTTTCTATGTTGGAGGAAATGTCCGGAAGGGTCTTGGGGGATAGGGGCCAATATTTTGGCATTTCTGGCCCTTGGTCAGCGTTAAGATACTCCTGTCACCAACACAGTTCAGACCTGCAGAAGCCCATCACCTCCTTGGCATATATAAGCCCATGTAGTGTCATAGGGTAAGCCCTGTTGTCCCATACAAGGGTTGATAAATGTTAAGTTCATTTTGTTTTAAATTAGAAAAGGCAAAAGTTAAAATAATGACCCCCCACAAAAATAGACAAGGGCTAAAATATGAATAATAATAAATAAAAAATAAATGGGCCAGACTCTGATACCATCCATCCTATCGAGTAGCTCATTACTCTGTGAGTCATCCCATTGATTTCGCTGAGAGCAAGGGAATCAGAATCTGGCCTTGAAGAAACGAGTGAATGAGAAAGAGAGGCCAGGGTTAAAATGCCAAACAAGGCACACTAGGTTAGGATTAATAACCAACAAAAATCAAGAGTGGTAGCCGCTATAGGGTCAAGGTATAAAAAGGGGGAATACGTACAGTTTATTATATTAAAAAATGGAACTAACAAGACTTATGGCCTATCTGTTTGGGCCTGATTCTGTGTCCAATGCCCTTGGATTTCAGAATCACACCCTTTGCTTGTGTGTCGTAGTTTTTTCCCTCAGTCTGTTTTCATCCTTTTAGAGCAGCGGTGTCCAATACGTTCGCCACTAGCCACATTTGGCTAATAGGCTACTGAATTGTGGCTAATGCATGTGGCTTTTTTATAATGTAGCTTAATGTGGCTTTTTTGTAATGTGGCTAATAAAAAAAATTCAAAACCACAAGTGTGGCTAGCAGTGTGGCTAGCATTGAATTTCTATTGGACACCACTGTTTTAGAGTTTGATTGTACCAGGTATGCACAGTCAACAATAAGGGGGAATGTAGAACTGAACCACCACTGGGAGCCTGAGGGGACATTTTGCTGGTTTCTGGAATTCCTGGGTGTGGAAAGATTGCATACCCACTACTCAAGGCCATGCAGCTGACCTCCTCCTTGCCCTTTTTGGGGCACCATGTCCCCACAAGGGAGTAAATACAGTAAATAATCCCTGTGCTCCTCCAAGTGCAGAGGATGCAATTCTGGCCCTCATGCACTCTTCTTATCCCATTCCTACCATTGCACACCTAAGTAACAGCTAGGCAGAAGCTGGCCCTTTCAGTACATCTACACTGCGCAAGAGGTATGTTTTGCAGCTTGAGTATCCGTGTTAGCTTTAATCTAGCTAGCTCACTAAAAACAGCAATGAAGACACAGAGATAGGAGCTTCGGCATGGACTGCACAAGCCTGCCTGCCTTTCCCCAGGGTACGTACTCCTTTGTGCAGCCTGCCCTGTCTTTGTTGCTATTTTTAGCACTCTAGTTAGATTAAAGCTGGCATGGGTAAATCTACACAAGCTGTAAATCACACCACCAGCTGCCAGTGTTGACGTGCACTTATTAGACTGCATGCTCTTCAGAGCAGATACTGCCATGCCTTCTATGTATGTACAGCATTTAGCACACTTTGGAAATAGTTTATAAAAATAAAATACATAATAGATTATTTACGGTAAATATAAAAACTAGATGGGGTCTCAAGACCCTGAAGATCCTAAAGCCTGGAACAGTTAGACTGCTTTTTGGCTCATGTGCGTCAGCCTGAGACTTTGAGGTTACTGTGGAATGAATGGGCGTGTGCAGAAACCACTCTTGGGGAAAAAACTATGGTTTCAGATGATAGCAGGCCCTCTCCCACCCTGATCCCCATTATTCAGTCAAGTTTAAACATCTTAATTTGGTTCTACATAGAGAAAATGTATGTTTTCTTTTGAAATGCTGTTTTCTTTCAAGATCAACTCCAGCCCAAGTTGCGGCAGTTTCAAAGAGACATCAAAAGCAGCAGTAGCTAAGGTTGAAGCACAAGTGCTGGTATACAGTCTAACTGGTGCATGTTGGCTGGAGAATTAACAAGATTCCAAGGCCCTCCAAATTCATTTTATATAACTTCAAATGACCATGCATTTCTGTTAAAAAAATAACTAGGCTATTTTAAATAACACATTAATTCCCGCCCCCAAAATAGAAATAAAAAGAAAACAATTGAGCACTAAATTCCATCATCACATCCATGCAGTTGATCTCAGATCAGGGGATTCACTGACAAAGGGTGGGTTGTTTCGTCACACATTTACATAGAGATCCAAGGGATTGCCTCTTCCTCCAAATAGTGTTTGAGGCTGACTCCACATTTCTTCTGTTTCAAGAATAATAGATCCACAGAGCAGGATGTGCTTTGGCAAAAACAAGACACTTTTAGTGTTAGGCACTATTACACCAGAGGCTTCTGCTCTGAAACTGGCTTAAACAAAAGACTAGTTCAGGTGGAAACATTAGAACATCCTTTAGGTGGCATAAAGGAAGCAGCACAATGTAGTGGCTAAAAGCCCATCCTTTAGAGCTAGAAGCCCTGGGCTCTGTTTCAGCCTCTGCCATTGCTATTGTATGACCTTGGGGAAGTCACTTCTCTGTGCCTCAGTTTTCCCATCTGTGGAAAGGGGATAATGTCACTTGTCTGCTTTTGAAAAGTATTGTGTGAAATTCACTTCTGCACAGAGATTCCACCCCTGTGCACTATTTAAGTCTTCAAAATAGGACATAAGTGGTGCTTAGATCTTGCTTGGACTTTTGAGCAGTGATGAATTTCCCCTCTCAAGATCTACATTTGAAAAGTGCTATAGATGTGCCACATATGAGTACTATAACAGATGTGCTTCACGCTCTTCAGAAGTAGATTCAAGGGGGAGACGGGTTAATATAGCCACCATATTTTTCACACACAGATCTGCTAATGAAAAGGTCCCAGTGGAAACATCAGCACTCAAGGAGATTATCAGTAGTTGGTACGCTGAGGAGAATTTTAGTCCAATGAAAATGTTGAGAGCCTGGCACAGAACTTAATCCTGCTTCCTAAGTGATCCATACCTTTTGAAAGGAAATTATATCCATTTCCTTCAGACCAGCATATACTGACATTTCAATAAATAGAAAGCACTTTCCAGTGTGTATGAACTGAGGAATACATATGCAAATTAACTGGCCATTTGAGACTTCTGTATTGAAAAAATGGTGCAGTTTTCCTTTGCTTTTCCGTAAAATGTATGTGTGAGAGGGAGAACAGAAACTGGTTATCCACAGTGAGACAGGAATTTGTGTTATATTATATACAGCTGCATAGAAATGAGAGGAATCTCACAACACATGTTTTTTCCCAGTAACAAACAAACTAGGCTTCACTACTGCGTAAGCTAGTAATGGTGTGGGGAATGTCATCACACTTATTCTTGAAAAGCAGATATGTATGTTCTTTCAACTTAATGACATGCCTGTCATCAAATATTGCAATTGCTTCTCTTTTTGGAACCTCACTGCTTGGTGATCAAAAACATGATTTGTTGAATGGAAGGTATTGCACAGGCGTTACTCTAATAACCTTTTTGACCCTTTTGGGAAATTGTGCAGAATAATCCAGTAGTATAGAATCTTTTTTGATTTTTGTGTTGGGCATCTGACCCTTTTCTCAATCCCACAGAAATACAATTTAGATAGTTGTTGCCCGGTAGGACGATATCCTCCGCATATTTAGATTAGAAATGAACTAAGAAGCCTCTTCTGTTTCTGTTTGTAGCTGGGAAAAAAAGCAGCTTGAAGCAATACACATACCTCTAGTTCCATAGCAACATTTTGCAGCCTTGCTCAGTGCAGACTTGCAAAATTGAGAAACTGTTATATTATACTAGTGACGATATGTGAATGTATTGTCATAGCGCACGTCTAAAAATCCCAGAAAAAGTAAAATAATAATATATGGGAACAACATTCATCTAATCTAATGAATATATAATAGCAAGTTTTCTTCACTACTTTTTATAAATTTAACCATAACATTACCAACAATAACCTTTTTATATGTATTCCCAGGTGACACAGCTGGTACTTCTATCACTATCAAAATGGGTTAAATGTTTTGGGTTTATTTGCTTTTTAAACTTTTCCCTTCTTAAGGAGAAGAAAGAGCTTCTGATTTCATTTTCTCTTTCCATACTGGCATCAGCCCTACAAGGGATTACCCTATTGTATTATTCTTCCTTCTACTACACAGCTCAGAGATTTTTATGCAATGGATACTAAAATTTAGCCCTTAATGTTCAATAAGAAGATATTAATACAATATGTTGTCAAGTAGTAGTAACACTTTTTATGATGGGTGGCCATATTGTTTTCAAGTACTTTTCCAGTGCGGAGGGAATTTACCAATATTGTGGTTGCCCCTGTCATATTTATGCACACATCTCATGCCATTAAATTAATTAAAAATCTGTTATATCAGTTTTATAAATTATAAATTTACATGGCAACCATAAGCACAATGGGTACTCCAGCTGCTTAAATAGTATTCACTGAACTTAAGTTTCAACAAATTATTTTGGACTAGTCCCTTTAGCCAAGAATTTGTACATTTGTAAGTACTTGTTGAATATTTTGAACAAATAATTGTTTCATGTTGGGTGAGCTGGTCATTTTGAGTATTCATTGGAGGGGGACATATTCACCCCTATGCAGATGACCTGCTCAAGGGCCGTGCAACTCTTAATTATTGGGTACATAACATTAGTATTTGCTCTCTTCTCAGGGTTAATTTCATTATATAGTGAATGATTAATAGCAAATACACCAAATGATGCACATCTGTTACAAATCTATGAAATGTGCAAATATTTCCACAGAAATCCAGTAGTCATTCAAATATTTGCAAATAAAAAATAGGATGCCCTCTTCCCCACAACAAAATCACTATTCAGCTAGCTCTAATAGGCATACACACCTGTCTCATCTATTACTTTATTCACAGCATGCCCATGCTCTTTCAAGAACTGCATGCCTTTATACCAAATCTGATCACTAATATGGTGCATACTGTTACATTTGAGTGTTCACAGTGTGTTGCTAAAAAGTCTCTTTAACATTATATGTTGTTGTGTGCATGACGTCTGCCCCCATGAAATGGGGGTACAAAAATAAATAACTGTCTAGATGTTTATTCTGCATGATGGAACAAAGATAAATAGCCAGCAGCTACACTAGTGCAGGTACATTTTCAACAAGCCCATCCTTATGAGCTGAAAAAGTGTAATTGGGAGGACCATGATAAAGTTTTGCTATTCCTAACAACCACACCGCAATGTGACCTTAATGTTAGGGAGTGCAGTGCTTCTGAACCATTTCAATACCTTAATCCCCTTGCCTTATTGGCACCACCCCGGAATCCCCCAGGCCTTTAACTAAGATCCCTCCTGCCATTTAGAAATATGGGAACGGCAGGATAGTCGCAACTCCCCAATATCTGTTCACAACCCTCCTGAGGGTCATGATGCCCAAGCGGAGCACCACTTAGCGAGTATTAATTAGTATTCCCCAAGATTTCTAACCTTTACTTATTATATTATGGTAGTGTCCATGGGCCGCAGTGAGAATAGGACCGCTATTGTTCTGGATGCTGTTCAAACAGTTAAATGAGTTCCTTGCTGAAGACAGCTTTCATGGTATATTTATCCTAAGGTGTATTTGTGACTCTGTTATATATTTCACTTTTTTCTTCTCTAGGGATGCTGTATGCTGAAGGGGAGCATCTAGACTTAAAAGCAGGAGTGTTAAAAAGGGGCCGTTAGACGGAGTGAGGAGTCAAACACATCACCGGATTGATTTAAGATAAAAGTAAAGCAAGTTTGTTTAATAAAAAAAAGTGAGTTCAAGTATAAGAGATAAAGTTAGAAATGGTTACCAACCAATTTAAAGTGAAAAATGCTTTATACGTGACTAAGATTTAACAAAATTTCAGTCTTGGTTCAAGGTTAGATTCTTAACCAATCTTTTGCTTTCCAGTCATGGCTTTCTCTCAGGACCTTCCACAAAAGTACAAGGTTCTGATTTCCTTTGTCCTCCTAGATGAAAGATTTTTACCCAAGCTGATTTCTCTCCTATATTCAGTTCCCAGAAACTTCAACCCCTTGGCTGAAGGGTCCATCTTTCTCAGCTTGCAAGAGCTCTGGCTCCAGGTCTGTCCAGTGATGGATGTCAAAATGGACTCTTTTCATGCATTATTTCTTCCCAAACTTGCTGTTTTGTCCCTAGCCTCAGGAGGACCCCTTTCTGTTCTTCCCTTTCTGTGGACTTCCGCTACCCCTGCTCATTCATATGTAAATAGGGATTTCCATTGTTTTTAGCCACATCTTCATTGGAGACAGGTACATAGCTTCCTTCATGTCTGTCTGGTAGAAAACCTTTTGAAATAAAGCATTTTTTAGAATGTCAGTAGAATTATTCACCTTGGTCTCAGAAGTTCTGACTGCAGCCTAGTCATTCAAAGTCTGACTATGAAAAGACAAAAGATAAATGGTTTCCTTAATGTATTTGTTTTTGAAACAAATCAACAACATTTATTTCAAGAAAGAAAAGAATCCATGGTTTAATCATGAATGGATCACCACAAGTATTTGATGTTAACTTTGAACTGAATTCAGCCCTCGATAATGGCCTTAGAACCCCTACTGACAGTCACATACAGATATTAGGCCAAATTCTGATCCCCTTACTCATTTTAGGTAGCATGTTGCTGCGCAAGTAGTCCCAATGTCTTTAACTGGACTCTCTGTGGAGTGAGGCCTAGACTCACAAGGGTATTTAGGCTCTGAACTTTCCATTGAAATACCTTTGTGGATCTATGTCAAGGTACTATTCAATATGAGCAAGGGATATCTGGCCTATTCTGATGACGTTGATGTTAGTGAGATTCCATGGGAGAAATGGAAGACATTTGGCCCTATTTCAGCTGTGTTTGGTTACTTGTGATGGATCAGGCAATTCACATAGCTTTGTATCTGTTCCCTGATTGGATAAATGCACAAGGATTTCTGGAATAAATATTGCCTTGTGCAGGTTTAAAATTCCATTTCTAGAAAGGCAACTTTCAAATTTGCTTTCTGGGTGAAATACATTTCTCTTTAGAGGGCCAGCACAACATCTCTCCATCACCTAAGTCCCAGGTGAATTTTGAAGACTTCAGTGGTGCATAGGCCCTGTGTTGGTGTTCTCAACAGGGGGGGAATTTCACCCAAATTAAACTGAGGTGTCAGTAAAATGCAATTCCATAGGTATTTACCTAAAGCAAAACACAAGAAGAGTGTGAACATGGCTGGAGTGCATGTATTTAAAAATAAGTGATTATTTATGTCAAATGTTTTACAGCTTACACCCAGCTCTAAAGAGCAGACTCTTCTGTGTTATAAAATGGATCTAATGAAGAAGCATTTTATAGAACCAAACTCACACTTTTGAAAAGAGAAGAGGCAAGTATCTGAGTGCCCACATGTATTCCCTCAACCCTAACCTCCCCACTGAAGGGATAGGATGTGTAATTACATTACTGCAAGACTCTGTGTCACAAAGACTCCATTTGGAGCTTAATTCAATTCCCATCCCAGTCCCTGGAAATCTTTATACTGACTTAACTGGGAGTTGGCTTGTGCCTTAGTTACACACACAGGATTTCCAGGAGTTGTTAAACCCAGGACAGCTGTAAGTGTAGGCCCTTAAAGGTGATATTTCATTGAGTGACAGTGTCTGTCAATCAGCGTTAGAGGGACATGCTCTGTGATGTCATTCCTGGAAATATTAGCAGGAGCAGCATGTCCATGAGAGAGGCCATTCAATGTTAGTCCTATAGCACAAGGATGCAGGATACTGGATAAATACCCATGGTATCAGAGTTATGCCTGGAACTGTCCATCATTAGGACTAACCCTGCTTGCTTCACTCATACAAGTAGCCCCACTGAAGTCAGGGATATTGCTTGCCTGATTCAAGACTGCCAGGTCTAGCCTTTAGTCTATGTACATATACTTTCCCCATAGTCAATAAACACATATACTTTCCACAGTGTCATTGGTGTACTATGTCAAATTCTATGCACCTTTTAAAATTCCTTACAGCTAATAAAATCAATTAACATTTATTTCTGATAAACATTTTGCTGATCATTCCCTCTCATACTAAACTATATTTGAAAGGTAATATACTGAAATGATTGATAACAGAACTATAGGAACACAAAGAGGAATAAAAAGACTTGTATGGCTTCAGGCTGTTTAGTTACATTTAGGATTTTTTTTTTAATCAGAGCTATTTTATAGCCTATCTTACTACTGCATCATGATTTAAAGCCTTCCTTTTTCCTTAAAGAGCTGGATTCCAAGTGAGATCGGAAAAGGAGGATTGTGTGCTCAAGGAATTCCAAATTCTGTGACCTTTAAAAAGGAAAGATGGAGGAATCAGGGCCTCTATAGTTTTTTTCCTGTTTCTGTCTGGGTCCATTCTTGTTTCAATACCAAGATGATAAGTACCTATATACCAATGTGATAGATGCCTTTTACATATAAAATGAAGTAATACAGTAATGTTCAAAAACACCAGCCTACTGTAGCATTCCTCCAGGGGTTTGGCCAAATATAAAAAAATAATGTAGATTTTTGTCTTGTCTGCAGCCCCTAGAATGGCGGGGAACAGCTAGAGTTTTGTTTCCTGGGCATTTCCAGGATTATCGCTCAGGATGTCCTTCATACTGGGGATTAGATTTCTTTATTACCATAGCGTACATCAATGGTTAAACTGGAAAAAAAAAGGGAGGTGGGGGGAAATCTCACCCCCCCCCAAAATGGAAACATTTGAAAATTTCTCATGAACAAGTGAGAAAACAAAATTTTCAATATTTTTGCAAATACTATTTTTCAGCCAGCTGTGTTTTAAAGTTAACTATGTCACACCAAGAATTTATTTCTTAAAATGCCTAACGATTGAGTTCTAGTTGCCTTTATGCAGTACATTTTTGTAGCCAGACGCTCCCTAGGCATGATCACTGATGTCCTTCAAAGGGATGGCAGAGCTCTGATACCTAGATGATAAATACTATACACCCTGATTCAGAAAACCACTCCTATCCAGTAAAGCATTTAAGCACATGCTGAAGTTCCACTGACTTTAAATGGATTTAAGATCTGTTGTGACTATTGGGCCTACAGCTTCCCTGTTGGAAGCTCAAATGTAAGAAGCAAATGAAAGTTCATAAAATGTTACAATAACCCTTGAATTTTTGCTTCCGTGGAAATTATTCATTAAAAAGAGTGTGAGCGGTTTTCAATAAATGAATATGAAAAACAAATGCAAGAGAACCCGAGAAAGAAGATGGATTAGTCCAAACAAACAGGACCTGCTGATATGATTTAAGGATTGTTGAAATCATGCCTGGTAAAAACAGAAGATGTGGAATCAGAGGCTAATAGACCAAAATTAGTGTGATGGATATCAGACCTCATTGGTGGACAATATAATGAGGGGGATGAACTATGCTGCCCACTTTCCCCCTTTTTGGATTATTTAAAAAAGACTTTAAAGACAACATTTTTGCTCAGTCTCTCTTTCTCTCTCTTGCCACCATTCCCACCTTGCATCCCACCTAGTTTTGTCTCATTTCATTTCCCTAGACCCAAGACAGAAGGAGCAAACCAGACTGAAAGACCAACTTCCAGGAGGAAAGCTGTCTGGCCTACCTCTTGTTCAAAGAACTGTTTTTTTTCCACTTGTGTGTTCTGAAAATCACCACATCATTGTGACATCCAATTCTCAGCCTCTCAATGGGATACCTAATTATTTGCATCACAGAGACATCTAAGATCCTGTTTTGTTTTCCTTCCCTGTTGTGTTATTTTCTACCCCTCTGTTTCTTTCCTCCTATCCTACCTCTCATTCACTCTCTGTGCTTTTCATCAAACTATGAAATCAGCTGGGTTGCATCATCATAGCAAGATGTGATGATCACAATCTTGTCTTGTCTATGGGAAAAAAGACCCAACCAGATGACATCCCTGACCAGAAAGTGAACTAGGGTTCAAGCAACAGGTGCGTGATCAACTTACCTGCCAAAGCATCCATTAGTTATTGACCAGCTGTCCAGTGTTCCAAAGTCATCAACAGTCCTATTTCCCCCAACTTTTCTATCTGATCTGTCCTCCACCTTGTATTTGTCTGTTTGTTAGATACAGAAGAAGTAAATACTCTTTAGGCATCAGGACTGAAAGTAAAATTAACCCTTTCCTTTTCATTCAAGAAAGTTTTTTTTAAAAGCATGAGTCATATTTTGTCTCCAAAAAGAGAGAAACTTTAAAAGTTTTGATAGTTTGTTTTGCATAACTACTCAATTTCAGTTTCAATATAAATGCTTGTTTTAATTTCTTGTTCTTTCTTATGTTTGATCAATAACCTTTTAATTTTAGAAAGAGTACATCTGGATGTTCGCCAAGAAATCAAGTAATCTAACATCTCAGTAGAAAAAATAAAATAAAGCCCAGACCTCTTCATATTACTGTTTTTATGTTGAACAATGAAATAATTTATTACACTTTTAACTCATTGGACCCTTGACATTAATATAACAGCACTTAATGCTTATGTGCTTTGCTGAAGCAGGATTATAATCTGCCCTACAACGCAAAGCAATGCCCTTTGAAAAGGTAAAGACCTTGTAACTGTTCTTTAACATTTCTAAAATGTTGTTTAACACTCTCTTCCTCTCCTGTCTACGTTCTTGAGGTCAGATTTATCATCTGTTCACCAGATTTAAGTCTATCTGCTGGAAACATTTTTCACTGAGGATAGGATAGTTCTGGTTCCAACTTCAGTTTGAATCTGACTTGCAAAGGTGACTGAAATTCACCAGCTATAAAGTTAAATCTGAAAACAACAACAGTTAAAGTTGAAATGCTCTGGAAACTGTACATCATTTGGTTATTCAATAGCATAATTACATTTATCCTTCTCTGTCCAACAGCTTTTTCCCTTAAGAGATCTCAAACCTCTATGCTTCTTAATGGCAAAATCTGTCAAAATTGACATATAAAGACTTGAACATTATTCTCTGTCACAGATAGTTTATGAGAAGCTGGATCTCAGGTGTGCCTTTCTGAAGTTTCTAATAAATCAATATTGTTAAGTACATTAATATAGTTGTAAGTTTCTTTCTGAAAAGGAATATCATTTCAATAGAAAATATTTATAAAGTAACTAAAAAAAGTAGGCCCAATTCTCAGCTGCTCTGCACTTTGTGTTGCTGCTTATCCCAGGGCAAAGTGGGTACCAAAAACTGTCATTCTGATCTGGTGCAGTGTTTTATACCCCGTTTGCACTCACTTTGAATGCAATGAGTGGACAGTGATGAATTGGACGGTAGTATTACAGCTGGAAAATTTAGAAATGAGGACATTAATTTAGGATGTTGATACAAGAAGAAGAAGAACTGACAATGTTATTTCATCAAATGAAATTTATGGTATACTTACAGTCTACAATAGCATTTCTCAAAAATTTCAAGGAGAGTGACCTTATTTGATCTCAACAACTGAAGTTTGGTGAGGTTGCAAAACTCTTAGAATTGCAAATTTAATAAGAACACCTGAGTGATGAATAGGTTTCCAGGAACAAAAAGTTTAAATGTGGAAAGGAAGGTAAAGGCTAAGATGGCTGGACCATATTGGGGAATGACAAGCACCCTGTGTGGATCACAGAGTGGATACACAGTCATCTGGAAAATGTGTGACTCATTTTTTGAAGGAGTAGGATCTGTCCATTGTCACACAAAAAACTCATGCTCCTGCCCTTTCTGTTTCCCACCTTGATTACTGCAAACTCCTTCTTGCTGGCCTCGCTTACTATTTGTCTGATTCTTCTAGAGCTATTCTTGTGTTTTCTTCACATTGACCCCCACGTACAGAGCTCCCTTGCTCTTCTCATTCATGTATCTCCTTAAGGCCTACTCTTGCTGCAATATTTATAAAATATTAGTTGACTAAGATTTCTATTTCCAGAAGGCATAATAATAATCTCCCTCCCTTAGTCCATCATGCTGAAGACTAGCTCTCACTGCATAGACTCATAATCTTATTTATAGTACTGCTGTCCTCTCTGCCTTGCTCCTTCCTCTCGGTCTGGTTACTCACTCAGTCATATCTAATGTGGGGCCTTGATCCTGGGAACTTGCCTCTGAGATTCAGAGCAGGTGGAGGTGTCTGCCTATGCAGATCAGCTTCCAGAACTGCATCCTTAAGGCCGCAATAGAAGACATGATCTCAGTGATAGTCAGTGGGCTGATTCACAGATGTAAATTAAGCACATGTATAAGTTTTTTGCAGGATCAGGGCATTAATTTGCAAGCTCCTTGGGGCAGTGATCATGTCTTCTGTTTTTATTTTTTATTTTGGGGGGCGGGGAGTTCATAGCATGACTTTGGGCACCATTGGAAAAAAAGAATAAGGAGAGAAAAATGTATGTGGAGGGAGAAAGCGTGGTTGGGTATAAAGGGAATTAGGAATCAGGACACTCGAGATCTCTTCCCAGGTCTGTTAATCACTTGCTGTGAGATGTGGTCACCTAACCTCAGATTATCCATCTGGAAGATGAATATAATACTAGCCTGCTTCATAAGAGGGGTGGAAGGTCTGAGAATTAATTAATGTTTTCAAAGTACTTTGAGATTTTTAGATGAAAGCACTTTGTAAGTGCAAAGATGATGATTGTTATTATTTAGCCCAGTCATTTCTTAATCACCACTTCCTCCCACGCAAAATAAACAAGAAAAAAATCAAAAATAAAAAAAAATCCAACCAACCAGATTAAAGCAGAACAAAACAAAAACACACAACAAAAAAGGAAGATTACTTTCTCTTCAATGATTTAAAAGGTTGTTTGGCTTGCCTGTTTCTTTTGTGTAAAGCAAGCTTAAGTTTACAGTAATGGACTATGTAATTATTCAACAATTCTATTACAGTACTATCCTGAGATTTCTGTTTTCAAAGCACGTTGAGAGAGAAGCTTTTAAATATTTACGGGTTTCTTCGAAGTGATGTGTAACAAGTAATGCTGGAGTTTTTGTTGCAAATCATAACTCTGTATTTAAAAAAAAAATGGGCTTTTTACTATTCCCCGCTGCCCAAGGGAATAACCTAAAAAGGTGTTCCCTTCCAACAAATTTCCCTCTACAGATCTGGACAAAAGTACAATTGCCTTATATCAAGTATGCATGTCAATAGCAAAATGCTGTGCACTATATGAGAAAACTAATCACATGTAAAATCTAAACCTTCTGTACTGCTCTCCTTGCTTTTATTAGTAGAACTGTGTAGCAGCTGAGTTCCCTCTGGCTTTATACTTGTTTCCTCTCAGCCTCTAGGAGAAGGTTAGAGAAATCCCAGATGTTTCCTGTAACAGTGGGATGCAGAACTTATCTGTTGAGCAGGAGCTAGAATCCTGCTTATGGGTACAAAATTTTGATGACTCCTTGTGGCTAGTGCAGTTTGTTAACTTCACCAGGGTATAAGAGGTGGATTTCTGCCCAGAGGATACTATGGGTAGAGACTGAGATGGCCTGAGGGAAGCCACAATTGGTGACAAAGCTTAGCACTTTCCCAAGAACCATCTAGTATGGCCCACTACTAGGAGAAGGTGACTAGACTTGATGAACCACTGCTCTGATCCAGTATGGCAATTCCTATGTTTCTAAGATTAAAAGGCCAATACAATGTCATACATCATACTGAATTTGCTAATCAGACTGAAATGTATTAATAAAATATCTGACGCATGTATTATAGATGGAGGAACCTATTTAAACATTTTGTGAGGGCAACCTTATTTTAAAGCTTTAAAGAAATAATAGTTTTATAGAAATGTGGAGAACAATTTCTCATTTCAACTATGTTGAACAGTAGTTCTGCCGATTGTGAAGTTCAGAAAATACATAGTGTATACATCTAAGCTTATTTTAAAAATTTGCATTTTTCCCTCATAAGGTAAAGGTGCTTAAAGGTCTTTTCATGTGTGGTGATCTTGGGGTTACAAGTCAAAATTCATAGGGAAGACATCTGTTGGATTTAAGGGTGGTGTGACAGGTATGGGAATTTCCTGCAATATCATTTTGAGAGCTTACTATATTATGTTTATATATAATTGTGGGCCAGGTATTGTATGTAATTCCGTTGAGGGGAGGAGGACCACAGTCCTGCAGGAACCAAAAATAGCGGGGATGATTAGTGAAATTCTCTCACGTTGTAAAAATCTCCAGAGAGCTATCATTACCTAGAAAGACTTGTGTATGCTGGTTCAAACTGGATTCTCTGGAGAAGCAGTAGACAAAGAAAAGCCTTTTGAATAAATAGCCTGAGTTTAAACTGATTCATGATCTGCTTGATGATCGAGCCTATGGACAGAGTTTTTCTTGGAAGTGTTGGAAGGACTTGACCTATGCCTGGGCATGCTTCTTCTGAGCTAACAACCATTATGAACTTGTCACCAAAGAAACCCTCCCCCCCCGCCCCCTGTTGGTGAGGTTTAAAAGACTGTTCATTTGCTGGAACCCTCGCTGGAGCTGGGTTCACCTTTGGTAAGCTTAATAGCATGTGTGTAGGTCCTTTTATAGTTTTAATACGTTTTCTCAGTAATGCTTTCACTTTAAGAATAAATGTTCTTGCTTAGACAGAGCTGTGTGGTGACATAGCTGTGAGTAGTTGAGCTGTTCATAGCCTCTGAGGACAAAGCAAAGCAGTTCTGCGTAGGCAGTCTGACTTGCTGGGGAAATTCACAGTGTATGCAGGGAACTGTGCAGCCTGGAAATTTGCTGGTCAGAAAGGAGAGAGACCGGGGTTGCTTCTCAAGAGAAGTGATGGCTGAGGAACTGGGACCCTAGAGTGGGTGCCCTTGCTGGACCATGGAGGGGGAATACAGATGCAGTTGGCCTGAACTGTCACAGATGGATTTGATGAGTGCTAGAATTGGAGACTTATAACACAGCACTTAAAAAAAAATCAGTTGCCTGATTAAAAAATAAATTAAATAGTTGATAGAAACTTTGTGCACACTATACGTCTACGTTACCTGCTGGAGCGGCGGGTAATGATCAACCTATCGCGGATCGATTTATCGCATCTAGTGTAGATGCGATAAATCAATCCCCTATCACTCTGCTGTCGACTCCTGTACTCCACCGTGGTGAGAGGCGGAAGCGGAGTCGATGGGGGAGCAGTGGCAGTCAACCCTGCGCCATGAGGACTCAAGGTAAGTCGACCTAAGATACGTTGACTTCAGCTATGCTATTCTTGTAGCTGAAGTTGCGTATCTTAGGTTGATCCCCCCCAGTGTAGACCAGGGCTTAGTACATGAATTCAGAGCTGATGGGCTGTAGTCCACACTCATCGTGGTGTCCTTAATGAACAATGATTGTTGATGTTCTCCACTGTTCACTCTTCCATACAGAGCCCAGTTAAGGTAATCCTGTGCTCTATACACAACATGACCCTGCCACCATGCCATGGCCTCACCACTGCACAGTGTTAGGGTTCCCCTTCCCACCCAGAGTGCCAGCGTGGTTTCAAGTTGATCTCCTTCTTCCCCAGTAGCAAAGATGATAGTACAGAGGGGGTAGGGCAGTAGTAGGAGGGCCTCCTTCTCTTCCCAGAGATTCAAGAATGATCATTTTTCCCTCAAGAGTGGCAGTAGGCAGGGCAGCAGTCGGGGGGCCTCCCAATACTTAACCAGTTTTGGGCTCTATCTTTTTGGGTGGGTGTGCTCGGAATGTTACAATTGTCTCCTCCCATGACACACAAAATTGTCTATTGAGGGTGGTGCTAGTGGGGTCCCCAGAGCAGTGGGTCTTGAAGTAAACATCTCCAGTGATCTGAGCGGGGCAATTCACACCTCCCAGACAGTTTCAGACTGTCTGCAAACTCAGGCAGATGTCTCCTCATCGGTTACATTTGGGTCATGTTTTCAAGCTATTCTCACAACTATGAGGACTAAGAAACTTACTTTTTTTGTTTCTTGCTTTTAAAATGAAAGTAGGTTTCTTCTATAATTACATGACTTCAGGAACCAGAGCTCTAGGGTTGGGCCTATAGTGCCTATACTGTAATCTGGCCTGGCTTCCATGACAATCTGTTTCCAACCGTTCTCTATCTAACAGATACACAAGGAGCTTGTGGGAGAAAAAAATGTCCACAAACAGAACCAGAACCAGGGGGAGGGATAGCTTAGTGGTTTGAGCATTGGCCTGCTAAACCCAGGGTTGTGAGTTCAATCCTTGAGGGGGCCATTTAGAGAACTGGGGCAAAAAAAAAATTGAGGATTGTGCCTGCTTTGAGTAGGGAGTTGGACTAGATGATCTCCTGAGGTCCCTTCCAACTCTGATATTCTATGATTCTATGAAATAAAGGAAAAAATAAATGACTCAACTGAAAAGCAAACAATTTGCTGAACTCTTGCACAGTTTGTCAAAAGACAGCCACTCAATCTAAGGGGAGCCATTTAACTTGTCAGCTAACTATAAAAACCTCTTTACATACTCTTGGGCCTTATAGTAAACTGTATGACCCAGGAAATCAAGTGGAACTTTATGTCTACACTGCAATCAAAGGTGTAATTGCAGCTCTAATAGGCACATCTGTGCTAGCTTTAATTTAGCTAGCAGAGCTAAAAATAGTAGTAGGCTTTAGTGTGGGCTGTACAAACCTGCCCAAAACCCCAGGTATATACTTAAGTTTACATAGAAATCACTGCCAGCCCTGGGGCATCCGGGGTCCCGCTGTCAGCCTCCCCTGTCCCCTCCTTGCAGGGCTGAGAGCTAGAGCCTGACTGTCCAGGGCTGACAGCGGGATTCCAGCTGCCTGGGCTGATAGTCGGAGGTGGCTGCTCCACTACCAGCCTAGGAAGTGGGAGAGGTGATTCCACTGCAGCCCCTGCAAGCCTGGGGAGGGTAAAGCAGAGGTGAGGCTGGGAGGGCTGAACTACGGCCTGGGGGCTGAAGTGAGGAGAGTAGGGGCTGATGGTGGCAAGGGGGCTATATTGATGGTGGGTTCTGAGAAGATGGGGTGGACTGGAAAGGTGAACTGAAGGCAGTGGAGGACTGAACTGTTAGGGTTGTGATCATGCCTGACTAATCTAATTACCTTCTATGGTGAGATAACTGGCTCTGTGGATGAGGGGAAAGCAGTGGACGTGTTATTCCTTGATTTTAGCAAAGCTTTTGATACGGTCACCCACAGTATTCTTGCCAGCAAGTTAAAGAAATATGGGCTGTATGAATGGACTATAAGGTAGATAGAAAGCTGGCTAGATCGTCGGGCTCAACGGGTAGTGATCAATGACTCCATATCTAGTTGGCAGCCGGTATCAAGCGGAGTGCCCCAAGGGTCGGTCCTGGGGCTGGTTTGGTTCAATATCTTCATTAATGATCTGGAAGATGGTGTGGGCTGCACCCTCATCAAGTTTGCAGATGACACTAAATTGGGAGGAGTGGTGGATACACTGGAGGGTAGGGATATGATACAGAAGGATCTAGACAAATTAGAGGATTGGACCAAAAGAAATCTGATGAGGTTCAACAACGACAAGTGCAGAGTCCTGGACTTAGGACGGATGAATCCCATGCACTGCTACAGACTAGGGACCGAATGGCTAGGCAGCAGTTCTGCAGAAAAGGACCTAGGGGTTACAGTGGACAAGAAGCTGTATATGAGTCACAGTGTGCCCTTGTTGCCAAGAAGGCTAACAGCATTTTGGGCTATATAAGTAGGGGCATTGCCAGCAGATCGAGGGATGTGATCTTTCCTCTCTATTCGACATTGGTGAGACCTCATCTGAAGTACTGTGTCCAGTTTTTGGCCCCCACACTACAAGAAGAATGTGGAAAAATTGGAAAGTGTCTAGCGGAGGACAAAAAAAATAATTAGGGGACTGGAACACATGATTTATGAGGAGAGGCTGAGGGAACTGGGATTGTTTAGTCTGCAGAAGAGAAGAATGAGGGGGGATTTGATAGCTGCTTTCAACTACCTGAAAGGGGGTTCCAAAGAGAATGGATCTAGACTGTTCTCAGTGGTAGCAGATGACAGAACAAGGAGTAATGGCCTCAAGTTATAGTGGGGGAGGTTTAGGTTGAATATTAGGAAAAACGTTTTCACTAGGAGGGTGCTGAAGTACTGGAATGGGTTACCTAGGGATGTTGTGAAATCTCCTTCCTTAGAAGTTTTTAAGATCAGGCTTGACAAAGCCCTGGCTGGGATGATTTAATTGGGGATTGGTCCTGCTTTGAGTAGGGGGTTGGACTAGATGACCTCCTGAGGTCCCTTCCAACCCTGATATTCTATGATTCTATGGGGGCTGTGGGATGAACTGAGGGGGGAACTGAATTGAGGGGTGTTGGGCAGGAACAGAACTGATGTGGGATTGGGGGACAGGATTAATTGCTGGAAGAAGATGGGAAGATGGGGAGGTGAGACCTGCTGCAGCAGAGGCCAAAATCACCTTATCCAGTACAGGTGGGAGAGTGGGCAACACTAATTGGCAGATGCACACACCCAGGGGGTGGGCAGGGGCAGTTCAAAAATCAAGAGACTGACCTAACAAACACAATATAATCTTTTAAAAAACATCTCAGGATTTTTTGGGCCAATCTCATGATTTTTGGGGGGGGTTGGCTCATGATTTCTGATGTCTTGAAGTTGGCAATATGGCCCTTTGTGCACATGCAATTCCTTCAGTGCTTAAAACAAAAGACACAACAGTTGGCAATTGAGACTGGAGTCCTAATCCAGGAATATAGTGAGACAAAGATTGACTACAAAGGACTAGTGAAAGTGAAACTAACAAGGAAACTGCAGTCTGCAGCCTGTGGAACAGGAAGCTAAGTGCTCATTTTGTGGGGGGAAAAAGAGGGGGAAGCAATAGACATGGTATATCTTGACTTAAGTAAGGCTTTTGATACTGTCTTGCATGACCTACTCATAAATAAACTAGGGAAACACAACCTAGATGAAGCTACCATAAGGTGCGTGCATAACTGGTTTGGAAAAATGGTCCCAGAGAGTAGTTATCAGTGGTTCACAGTCAAGCTGGAAAGGCTTATCAAGTAGGGTCCCACAGGGATCAGTTCTGGGTCTGGTTCTGTTCAATATCATCATGATTTAGATAATGGCATACAGAGTACACTTATAAAGTTTGCGGATGATACCAAGCTGGGAGTGGTTGCAAGTGCTTTGGAGATTAGGATTAAAATTCAAAATGATCTGGACAAACTGTAAAAATGGTCTGAAGTAAATAGGATGAAATTCAATAAGGACAAATGCAAAGTACTCCATTTGTGAAGGGACAATCAGTTGTACACATACAAAATGGGAAATGACTGCCTAAGAAGGACAATTGTGGAAAGAGATCTGGGAGTCATAGAGGATCTCAAGCTAAATATGAGTCAACAAAAAGAAAAGGAGTACTTGTGGCACCTTAGAGACTAACAAAGAGTCAACAGTGTAACACTATTGCACAAAAAACTAATATCATTCTGGGATGTATCAACAGGAGTGTTGTAAGCAAGACACGAGAAGTAATTCTTCCACTCTACTCTGCACTGATTAGGCCTCAGCTGGAGTATTGCATCCAGTTCTGGGTGCCACATTTCAGGAAAGATGTGGACAAATTGTAGAAAGTCCAGAGAAGAGCAACAAAAATGATTAAAGGTCTAGAAAACATGACCTGTAAGGGAAGATTGAAAAAATTGGGTTTGTTTAGTCTGGACAAGAAAAGATTGAGAGGGGACATGATAACAGTTTTCAAGTACATAAAAGATTGTTACAAGGAGGAGGGAGTTAAATTGTTCTCCTTAACCTCTGATGGTAAGACAAGAAGCAATAGGTTTAAGTTGCAGCAAGAGCAGTTTAGGTTGGATATTAGCAAAAAATTCCTGTCAGGGTAGTTAAGCAGTGGAATAAATTGCCTAGGAAGCTTGTGGAATCTCCGTCATTGGAGAATCTTAAGAGCAGGTTAGACAAATACCTGTCAGGAGTGGTCTAGATCATACTTAGTCCTGCCATGAGCACACGGGACTTGACTACATGACCTCTCAAGGTCCCTTCCAGTCCTATGATTCTATGTAGCTCAGTAGAGGACGGGGCCACCTATAAGAAAAGACTGGAACAATATATAGTAGCTAATGATTAACTGATGAGTAAAAGATGGCAGCTTTACTGAATATAATAGGGACTAAAATGTATAACCTGCTGGGTAGCTTAGTATCTCCTGTTAAACCTGCACATAAAACTTTTCCTGAAATAGTGGAAATCCTACAAATCACCTATCCCCAAAGCTACTGCTCATTGAAGAGTGCTTTCACTTTTGTAAACAGAAAAAAAAAAAGGAAAAAGGAGCACAAACTCTTGCAAGTCAAATGGAAAAGTATAATTAGGCAGGCAAAAAAGAATTTGATGAGCAACTAGCAACCCCCCCTCCAACAGTGATTTAAAAAAAACGCAAACATCAGAAACAGGAAGCCTGCCAAACAATCGGAGGAGGCAAGTGGATGATCAGGATGCTAAAGGAGCACTCAAGGAAGAAAAGGCGGTTGTGGAGAAACTGAATGAATTATTTGCATTGGTTTTCACTGCAGAGGATATGAGGGGGATACCCATTCTTTTTAGGTGACAAATCTGAGAAACTGTTCCAGACTCAGGAAATTTTAGAACAAACTGATAAATTAAACAGTGTGCAGCAAAGCATGGGATGGACTAAGATCTAAGGCAGAGGTGGGCAAACTACGGCCCACGGGCCACATCCAGCCCGTGGGACCGTTCTGCCTGGCCTCTGAGCTCCTGGCCTGGGAGGCTAGCCCATGGCCCCTCCCGCACTGTTCCCCCTTCCGCTCAGCCTCAGCTCACTGCACCGCTGGCTCAATGCTCTGGGCAGCAGGGCTGTGAGCTTTTGGGGCAGAGCAGCTGCAGAGCCCAGCCTGACCAGTGCTTTGTGCTGCACAGTGCGTGGCTGGCTCCAGCTGGATGGCACGGCTGCCTGTCTTGGTGCAGCTGCACCGCCAGCCACCGATACTCCAGGCAGCGAGGTAAGGGGGCAGGGAGTGGGGGAGGGAGGTTGGATAGAGGGCAGGGGAGTTCAGGGGTGGTCAGGGGTTGGGGGTGTGGATAAGGGTTGGGGCGGTCAAAGGGCAGGGAACAGGGGGGTTGAATGGAAGCAGGGGTTCTGGGAGTGGTCAGGGAGAAGGGGTGGTTGGATGGGGCAGGGGTCCCGGGGGGCGGTCAAGACAGAGAGGAGGGGTTGGATGGGGTGGCGGGGGGCAGTCAGGGGTGGGGGTTCTGGGGGCAGTCCAGGAGCAGGGGGGGTGGATGGGGCAGGGGTCCTGGGGGGGCAGTCAGGAATGAGAGGAGGGGTTGGATGGGGCAGCAGGGGGCAGTCAGGGGTGGGAGTTCAGGGGATGGTCAGGGGAGAGGGAGAAGGGGTGGTTGCATGGGGCAGGGGTCCTGGGGGGTCAGTCAGGAAGGAAAGGGAGGTTGGATAGGGTGGCAGGGGGCAGTTGGGGTGGGGGGGTCCACTGGTGGTCAGGGGGCAGAGAGTGGGGGGTTGGATGGGGCAGAGGTCCTGGGGGGCATCAGGGAACGGGGGGATTGGATGGGGCAGGAGTCCCGGTAGGGTTGTCAGGGGGCAAGAAGCAGGGGGTGGTTGGATAGTGGGCAGGGGCTGGGCCATGCCTGGCTGTTTGGGGAGGCACAGCCTCTCCTAACCGGCCCTTCATACAATTTGTGAAACCTGATGCGGCCCTCAGGCCAAAAAGTTTGCCTGCCCTTGGTCTAAGGTAAGGTAATATCACATATGGTGTTCACACAATCTGATAACTCCATGGATAACTCATGGATGAGAGCTCCATGGTTTCAGCTCTATATTTAAACACGACAAAAAGACTTTAAACAGATGTCACAGTGTCTAGTCTTTTGACGAATGTGTCTCAGGATTCTCCATGGCCTGTTACTGAATGGGACAGTGAGCAACATGGTAGACAGCAGCAGCCTATAGTTGAAGTCTTGCACTTCATGGTTGTTTGAGAATTCAGACAGTAGATCGGCAGTGGTGACTCCAAATTTCTTCAGCTTTAAGAGTGATGACACTCTTTAAGAGGACTTTCCTACAACACTGGAAAGATCAAGATTTTCCCTGCTGTTGCAGGCAGGAGTTACCTACAGCATGCCTGGGAAAAGCATGCTTAAACAACAATAAGCTGGATAAATTCTTCTTCTAGTAGTTTCTGCAACTTATAACTTAGGGATGCACTCCTTACCACAAAGCCCCTCCCCGTCTCCTCAGGTCAGTCCACTACTCCACCAGTTCAGAGTTCTGTTGCATCCACAGCATGTCACTTGGAGGATTTTTGAGATGAAAGCTTAAGAAAATGAAGCTCTCTATAGCCATACTTTCTCCTGTTCACCAGTAGAGGATGGTAGAGTGCTCCTTCCCCTATGGGGCTTCTCTTTTTGTTCACCAACAAATGGTAATAGTGACCTTCCTATCCTCTAAAACATCAGGTCACAGGGTTTATATACATCTAGATACCTTTACTTCTATTCATTTTTCTCTTTTCTTCCAGCCTCATTTTATTTCTCAATTTTTTCTTTTTATCTCTACCTCTTTTACCTTGTTTCTCCTTCTGATCAGTCCTTGAGTATATCTCAATGAAGAATACACAATCCCATCTGTATTTGGGTTCCATTTCTAAATGAAGACTTTGTTGTTTGGGAGGTGGCAGGAATGACACTGACTTGCATCAAGAGTAAGAGAATTCCCTCTTCTTGCTATACTATGTGTATCATGATCTGTGCAAACTAGAGTCAGGGCCCATGTTCCCTGGAGGAACTGTTATTGATGGAGCACCAGTGAATGTGGGGAATGAGGCTGGAAGCAGCTTAGCCACCTGGACAGAGCAGTGCACAGGGTTTAATAATAAGAAAAGGAGTACTTGTGGCACCTTAGAGACTAACAAATTTATTAGAGCATAAGCTTTCGTGAGCTACAGCTCACTTGAGCTGTAGCTCACGAAAGCTTATGCTCTAATAAATTTGTTAGTCTCTAAGGTGCCACAAGTACTCCTTTTCTTTTTGCGAATACAGACTAACACGGCTGCTACTATGAAACCTAGGGTTTAATAATGTCCCACTTGTTCAACTTAATCTGCATTCAGCTTCACTCTTTGCAAGTGAAACACTACTGGTGAGTTAGGTATTCTCCTTCCAGAAGGTTTGTTAAGGAGTGAAGGAGGCAGCATCACATTTTGGATTCCCTTCCCATTAACCCCAGAGGAAAGCAGCCACTTTGGACCAGATCCTCAAAAGTATTGAAATCGGAGAGTTTCCAGGTAGATTGAATAAAAAGACTCGAAATCAAAATGTTCAGGTTTACCACCTTCACCATACAGACAATAGTTAAATGTCACACAGAATACTTGACATTTTCCCATCATTTACTCACAGGCTAATTTTTCCACTGAAATCAATGAGAGTTACATGTCCATATACTTTTGAGGACCAGGGCCTTGGTTTCTTAAGAGCCAAGCATACTTAGAAAGAGAAGTTGAGCTGGCCACCCAGGTCACAGAAGGAAAGTGTGGGAGTAAGTCATGGCCTACCAGGTCCTCACTTCAGCCATCTAAAGAAAAAGTGGGAGGGGATATTCCCATGTTTGATGGGGTAAAATGAAGCTGCCTGTGAGGATAGTGATGGAGGATGGCTGGGAAGAATATTCATGGGTTTTGTGTCTGTATGAACAACTGTAGTGCATATTCCTAAACTATTGTAAGCATGGGCTGAGGTTTGAGAATGTACTAAGCTGCAGTATCAAGATTCAGATGGCTAGGTTAGAGGCAAATATTTTCCTTATTTATTGTTCAGACATTCACAGCGCTTATAAAATTCCTGGGCAATATTTATATATCTGGTGGAAATGTGACAGATCACTCCTGTAGTTTACTGAATGTCACAGTGCAATGTTACAATCATACACCACATGTTAAACTTGTGCTAGACCTTTCTGTGATTTCTGTGGATGATGTCCTGTTCATGAAGCACTGTCTGAAATGTTTATGACAATGGCAGAATGTATAAGAGGTATGAGTTCTAACACAGTTTTCTTACTGTAACTTTTTTCTGCTGGTATTCAGTTTTTCTTTTCAAATGACTTGCACAGACTCTCCTCATACCTGCTTTATTATTCCCTTATACATTCTTAGCATAGTCTTGATTTGTAACTAAAAAGAATAATGAAAGGTTAATGTATAATATCCACACAACAGTGATGTTGTTCAAGTAATTGCAACCATATTTTTAGTCTCTAGTATTTCAGCAGCAACTTTTAGCCACGTTAGGTTATGCTTCACAGCTATCTATTATAGTAAGTGCTTCCTATTATTGAAGAGCATCATCATATTAAGTCCTAATTATTATTACTTTGAAACTCTGAAGTGTACAGAGAAGTGAAAGCAACCATAACTATGTTTCTTTAAAAAGACAAGTAGCCAAGCTTGTACATTTGAACCCCCCAAGTTATTAATAATAAATTAAATAATATTACTAAAGAACAAGAGAAAAATATAAAGCTGTTTCAGGCTATTGAGAGTCTATTGTTTTACAAGCCTTTTTTTAACCCCATCTAAAAACTGGACACACACATCCTTTTTCTGTTTATACAGGACTCTAAAATATCCTTGAAGAGAAGTGCCAATTGAAGCTTATGTTAATCACTTTGGAGATCCTTTTATGTTGGCAAAAAGCTTGTAAATTCTGTACATAATTATGGTAGCCTATGCAACTATGTGATTGTGACATTACCAAGGGTACAATCTGGACTGATGGACAGCTGTATCCCCTCAATTCTCCAATCTGGGGTGCCTTTTACCCTGCTTCGCTGTGAAAGCAACCATTTCTGGCCTGCTGAGACACAGCCTCCAGCATGTAAATCACTCCCAGCTAAACTGTATGAGTGCTATAGCCAGCCACTCATAAATTACACTGCAGAGCAATACCAGTAAATGCCCAATCCTAGACTTTCCTCCAAAACTGTGCATCTTGTACTGCCCAATCCTCTTGGACAATACAAGCTCATATAAAACTCTGTCATTTATTAATAGAAAATAATATGCACAACTCTTGTTATCCCTAATGGAGTTTCCCAAACACTTCAATCCAAACACCTGGCTCAGATAAAACCATGAAACAAATGTATTAGCTACTGAAAGATAGATTTTAAGTGACTACAAAAAATGAGGACTATAAATCAGAATTGGTTACAAAGAAATGAAAGATAAAACACAACTAACACCTAACTTAACAAGCTAAATGAATACAAAGCAAAGATTTCTCTTACCACATGTTCCAGCAGTCTTACTGGCTGAACTGCATTCAGTCAGGATCTTCTCTCTCCCAGATCCATTGCTGCTTCCTTTGTTCTTCAGGTGTTGATGATGCTGTGGGTAGAGAGCAAGGGAGAGAGATTTGGGGCATCTGCCCTCTCTTCTTATAGTCCTTTCTTTTGCGCAAGAATCATCTCCAGCTGATGTTCAGGAGACAGAAAGTCTGTGTTGTCAGGAACCTTAAACTGTTTCTTTGTCAAAATAAAGATCTTTTGCCCACACCCTCTGACCTGCTGAAGAGTGGCCACTTAATCAGGTCCCTTTGATCTCATTGACCCCTGTCTGAGGCATTGGCTAGCCTTTTGTCTCTGGGGAACTTATTTGTGACTGGACTCCAGAAAATGTTGAAACATGCCCCAGAAATATCACAGACTGGAATCTTATATCTTTACAAACAATGTTGCCACACATATTTTACCAGGACAATAACAATCAGCAAATCATGAGTTTTCAAATGATATCTTACACAGTATGCTTTGTACAAACTTTAACATAATCTTGTAAAAGGGGTGAACATGGGGGTACAGACTGTCACAGTGATGCTGTCACTGTTGTTGCACTGTAACTCCCTTCATTTGTTTGTTATACCCACTGACATGTCTTGTCTTAACTTAGAGAGCAAACTCTTTGAGGCTGGAATGGTCTCTCACGAGGTGTTTGTACAGTGCCTACTCCCCTGAAACCCTATTGGAACCCTCTCCATTGCTGGGTAGATCTGGCTCTTCACATTAGTCATCCAAGTCTCTAAAACTTCTCCTTGACCCTTTCTCTTCTTCCCATTTTTCCTCCACCAATTTCCCCCCAAGATCTTTGAAGGTATATTGGATTTTGGTACTTTAACTTTCATAGGGGTGATTTTCATACAAGGCTAATCTGGCATGGTCACTTTATGCTCATCTTGTATTTCCATTATACACAGGGCAACACAATTTGATAGAAATTCTGCAAATAAAGAAATAAAAATCAACTAAATATAATCATTCTGCAATATATGCAAAATATTTTATTGATTTTGGCTGCTTCTTTCACTCCAACCATTAGAACTGTTTAAGGACATTTCAACAGCATAAGCTGAAATTTTGACCTGTAGCATGCTCATCAAAGAATTAGTCTTTAAAGTATTGGAAATACAAACTGATAGCTGTCTTTTTTTAAGCCTTTCCTTCTAGTTACAAGCTGTACCCTCCAATTTCTTCCTTCTGACAAAGACTGTTCTCTGCTACCTCTGAGACTGATTTACAACACTTCTGTTGCAAACTCTAGCAATCTCTTCTAAATATCATATTTCAACAGCCTTTAATGTGCAGAAATTTTGCTTAAATTGTTCAGTCCATCATCCCCAGTTCCTGAACTAATTAACTCCTTACAGAGTTTACTGGAACCAATTTGTGCCCTTTATTTTCAGGGTCATTTATACTTCTGTGAGTCTCCTATTGATTGATTTTCTTCCTAACTGACATATAGGCCACTTTGGTATTAAAGGTGCTATATGAAAGTAAAATTCAGCATTGTGTGTGATACAGAGGTGTTTTGCAATAAAGAGAAGCAGCTTCTTGTCCAGGAGTACTTTCTTTAGTTATTGCCTGGTCCTCACTAATCCATCCTGTTGCCAGTTTGCCTTTTCATAGAAACTCTTTCCAGCATCTTTTTTTTTGAGGGGGGGGGGGGTACTTGGACATCTAATTGTCACAGAGACAAACACCTGGAGCTCTAAAGTGGCCATTTTGCTGATGCATTCCAGCAGGCATGTATTACCTCCTGTTTTTCCTTTCTTATTTCTAAGAAACTTGCACATTCACTACTATAACTATACTATATTACCTATAACTATACTATAGTGACACTATGCTGTTATTTAATGGAGAGCTGCAGTTATTTGATCAAGTCACATATACTCTTGAAATACAATATGGGCCTGATTTTCCTCTCAAACAGGGGTAAATCAAAAGTAACACTATTGAAGCCAATGGAGCTATAGTGGTGTATACCTGATGTAAGAAAGAACAGAGCCCTGATAACAGTCTTCAAATCTATTAAGGGCTATTATAAAGATAACAGCAACAAATTGTTCTCTATGCCTACTGAAGGTATGATAAGAAGTAATGGGCTTAATCAGCAGCAACTGAGATTGAGGTTAGATATTAGGAAAAACTTTCTAACTTTAAGACTAGGTAAGCTCTGGAATTGGCTTTCAAGGGAGGTTATAGAATCTCTACCATTGGAGGTTTAAAAAACAGGTTGGACCAACACCTGTCAGGGATGGTCTAGGGTTACTTTGTTCTTCCACTGTGCAGAGGGCTGGACTTGATGACTTCCTGATGTCCCTTGCAGCCCTACATTTCTATGATTCTATTATCTGAATTAGAGCTGGGTGAATAACTGATTTTTTTGGTTCATTGGCAATTCTGAAATATTAAAGACAAAGATTGTCAAACTGGCAAATTCATTAATAGTTTTGGGCTGACCCAGAACTGCATTTTTTAGTGAATAAATAGTTGTCCAGTACCTTTTATTCAGCTGTGATCTGAATTCTATCTTCTTCCTCCCTTCCACTCAGGGAGAATGTCCTAGTGGAGTGATCTACAACAAGTATAGGATGACCGTAAAGTTGGATCTATCCTCTAGCGTATTTTTCACCAGGGATAGTTTTTGCTCTTGATGTGCAGTGGGGCAGGATGTGCTTTGGGTTTTCTCAATCTCCTACGGCCTGGGTGAGTACCCTAACCAGTAGGCTACTGGTATAAAACCACTATCACTTTTCATGAGGTGCCTTCCTCTGTAGCCATGTTAGGTACCTAACTGCCTGAGAGGGGCAGGGCATAGGCTTCACCCCATCCTACTGACTAACTGCATCAGCTCCCCATTCATCTTGGCTTCTGCTAATCCCATTCTTTGGTGCCCAACTCTCCCCACACATTATACAGGGAGTTTGGGTGCCTAACTCAGTACTGTGAATTCCACCAGGTGTCAGGGCACCTAAAAGTTAGACATTGCAACGCTTAAGCCCCTTTGTGGATCTCATCCTTGGAATGCAAGTTTCCATCCCTTATATAAGTGAATACGTGCTAATGAATTCAATGGGCTTACTCACTTGAGGAAAGGCTGCAGGATCATGTTCACAGCCCTTAACCTGTAGTATTGTTCACACGTTTCTCTGGATGTTTTTGGGTGAAAATGTAACACTACAATGAGTCCGTTCCATAACAACAATAACACAACACAATGTGGACTATGTTATAGGATCTACCTTAGCAGATCAGACTAGTGGTCCGCCTAGTCCAGTATCCTGTCTGTGATAGTGGCCAGCAGCAGATGATTTAGAAGATATTCCTTTCCCCTCTTACCCTCAAAAAATAAATAACCTTCCCAGTCATGGCACTGTACATAGATACTTCAATAAACTATTTTTACTGTTAATCCCAAATTAGAATGCTAAAGGAAAGAACACTGCTGGATGTACTTAAGATTTCTGTCTGTTTCCCTTGGTGAGAGTACAGATAGATGAAGTTGAGAACATTTGCATAGTACCCATACTTTGAAACACCTTGCCTTACTTTGTTACAATATTAACAATATTCAAACATGGAGTTATTTAGTACTTAGTAACAAACATAGAAGTCATCTAATATTTTTATGAATAAAAATAAAAGAAATAGAAGATATTAAATCAACATCAACAACCCACTAGACAAAGATAATTAGCTAAAACCTTTTAATGAAGCTTTGATTGAAAACCAACATTAATACAAAGTTAATGCTTAATGTGCTCATGTGGTAATTGTGTTTAGTTAATTGAAACTATTTTGAGGGGAGCTTACCATTTTGGGATGCACTTTTGACCTCTTTAAATCATGCATCATAATTTGCTCCTATAGTACTGCCAATTTTTTTACTATTGCTAAACTATGGTTCCTTTCAATCTTGAATAATTTGTATTGAAGAAGTGGAATTCTGTATTGCACAATGGATGGCAGAACTGTGCCTTTTTCAGTGAATGGAGAGTGACAAATTCTGCCACCCTTGCTCATCCTGAACAGTAGGTTACACCTCCAGTACTGATTTCAGTGGGACTACTCAAGGAGAAAGTGCTACTCAGTGTGAATAAGGGTGGCAGAATCAGGTCCTATCTGATCAAAACAAAGACTGAGGCTGAGAAACTTCTAAATGCAATTGTATATTTTGAATCACAGAAATTTGGAAATGGAAGACCTAATAGGTCATACAAGTCGTTCCCCTACAAAGGCTGTATTGTTCTCTGTTATGTTTTCTAGTGTCTTTTTTGAGGAATGAAGAAACCTAAGTTGTAAAATGGGAAGGAGATTAATACCTATGAATGAGGAAAAAGCCTGGGCATCCTTAACTATAGTCAATTTCAGGCACAGACATGTACAGTTTCATGTACAGTTTCACTAGAAAACAAAATTCAAGGAACAAGAAATGTCCCAAATAAAATGGCTGAGTGCAGGACTTGACACAAAATTTGCTAAAGAATGACAAGCTGTTGGGGGCAATTTAAATACAGAGTAAAAATGGGGAGTAAATAAATATGACAATAATGAAGATGAAAAGAAAGAAAATAAGAGACAAACAGTACAGAATAAAGGCTAGAAACAGGGTTCAAACCTGCAAGGACTGAAGCTATGGTAAAATTCCCTTTGACTTTAACGGGAGTAGGGCCTGGCCCACAGAGAAATACATGTGAAAGACACTGGACAAAAGGGCAGTCAAGTCAAAATAAATAATATCAAAGGCAGAAGAGAAAATTAAAGGAAGCAAAACTCAACTAGACAAAAAACAAAAAAAAACCAACAACCCAGATCAGACAACATATGTGATAGCATCAATTTTCTGTTTAAAGCAGTTCCTAAGTAATAAGTGATGATCTGCATTTTTAAACATACAGGGAAACTTATTATGAATTGTATGAAGGAGCTGACATTATTCAAGCCAAATGACCTCATAGTTCATAACTAATCTAAATTACTTTTAAGGACCTCATAGTTCACAATTAATCTAAATTACTTTAAACAATTATACAACTTTCTCTTCCACTATGAAAAAAAATCAGATTACTACATTTTGATTAAAGGCTTTTATGATCAGAGTTTGTGGAGAGAATAGATATGTAATGTGCAAGTAGCTAAATTCAGGTCTGAAGTTAAACCTTGAATTTCATCCAAAGATTGAAATTTAAACAGTAATTGAAGCAAACAGGCCTTTCCCTTGTTCACATGCCTTGTTCACACTTAAAACATATATAATCCTGGTTGCCATTTTCTTTTACCAGCAAAACTGAAGATAATATTTAGAAAGCTGACCTTTTGTTCTACTGTGTCTTTCAGCCAATTGATTTCATGACCTTTTCATTCCTCACAGAAAGAAAAAGAAAAAAGAAGCTACTGGAAATTCTTGAAGAATTGTTTTTTGGTAGTAGATTAATATTAGGAAAACAACTGGAATAAAAATAGTTTCATTTGTAATATTTCTCAAACACTACAGCATTGAAGTGGGTGGGAGATATAAATTATTTACTGAATAATATAACTTTGCTGTTAAGATTAATTGAGAACACATTTTATATAGTTTTTAGTATAAGCACTCCACACTGATATACATGAGAAAATGAATGTCAGATCTTTGATGTTTTGTTATAATGTCCCATACATACACAGTATGAACAGTCTATGGACTTTAGCACTGCATGTTAGCTCATTAAATGCAATCATTATGCACTTTCCTCATTGGACATCAAATGCTTTAGCTGTAATTAAAGCATGATCTGTACAGAAAAGGGCTGTGAATATTTGATTTGAATGTTATGCAGCATAGCAATGCCCAAGTCAGGAGGAATCTTTAACTAAAAGAGGAATATATATTGCATTATTCTATGACTCATTTCTGCACCAAGAAGTGTCTATTAGAGTTTGTAAATCTACACAGATTCTTCATCATCACTGAATTAACTAGTTATTTATGGTAGTTTGTCATCATGCTGATTCTCTGTGACCAGCTGGCTTCTTTACAGGAGGCAATTGATTCCTGCTACCTGAAAGTGGTGTTAGATTGTCAAAAAAAAAACCCCACCCCATCCCAGCATAGTTGTTGCCTCCTGTAGCTCCTGGCTAGTTACTATGGTAGGAAAAAGTACGAAGTATGGTAAAATGTAATCCTAGTGCTTGAGACTCTGCAATAAACAGTTGTATGTTCAGGAGCAATAGAATACTCTTCTGTAGAGGTTTGATATCCCATTTCTATAGCCCAGATCCTGCATCAGGATCTGCTAGTTGATATGAGCTCAATGAACCAGAACATTCTAATGTAGAACTGGGACCAATAACATTTCATTGGTTTTCTTGGTACTGCTAGGAAGTACCATTATAGTTTCATTGAAAGAAGATTATGGGCATTCACCTTTCTATTCTAATAAAGTCAGGTGGGCACAGCAACAACTTGTGCCAAAAAGAATGTTGCTAGGGCTTACTCTTCTCACATTTTGAACCTTGTAGGATCTAAAAGAAAATGTTACCTCTCCAGTGAGTATCTAAATTATTAAGTATTCCGCAGTACACTTAGTCAAGGTTTTCATGACCTTGGCTATGTGAGAAATATCTGGAGGCTTGCTGTGCGAAGGTTGGCATGAGGTGGCCTGAGCCTGAAGTAAAGCTCGCTCTATCAACAACATAACCAGAGAGGATAGAAATGGAAAGTTAGATGTGAACAGAGGCTTTTGTACTAGGGTTTCCAGACATCCAGTTTTCACCTGGTCAAAAAGGGACCCTGGCAGCTCCAGTCGCCGTTAAAAGTCCGGTCAGTGGTGCAGTGGGATCCCGGGGCTAAGGCAGGCTCCCTATCTGGCTCTGTGGGGCTCCTGGAAGCAGCTGCCAGGTCCCTGCAGCCCCTAGATGCATGGGCATCCTGGGAGGCTCTGTGTGCTGCCCCCACCCCAAGGGGCAGCTCTGCAGCTCCCATTGGTTGGGAACAGCAATTAATGGGAGCTGCATGGGCGGTACCTGTGGGTGTGAGGCAGTGGCAACCCATGGAACCTCCCAGGCTGCCCATACATCTAGGGGCTGCAGGGATCTGGCGGCCACTTCTTGGGAGTGTAGTAAGCACCGCCAGGATGCTGCGCCCCCAGCCCCCTGCCCCAGCCCAGAATACCCTCCTGCACTCAAACTCCCTCCTGGAGCCCGGACCCCTCCAACACCCCTGCCCCAGTCCCCTCCTGCACCCCAAACCCCTCAACTATGGCCCCACTCCAGAGCCTGCACCCCCAGCCAGAGCCCTCACCCCACCTCCCAACCCCAGCCTGAAGAAAGAGGGGGAAAGTCTCTAATTTTGGCTAAAAAGGGAAAGGGAGATTTGTGACAGGTTACTCCCCTTCTGGGGTGCCACCTGATGTAATGGGATACTACTGATCCTGCCTGTTCCACCAGCCTGAGCACCCTTACACTGTCCTGATGAGCCATGCTCCCAAGCTTCCTCCAGCACACACATGTAGGGACACAACCAGCTGCAGAAAAACACAGACACTGAAATCAGCACTGCATGGGAAGACTTCAGCTAGGGAATTTCCCAGCACTCAAGTGAACACCACCTCTGGAGTGTAAACCCAAAATTGTATCATCTTGTGCTGCACAGAGAATGGTACAGTGCAAGCTCATTGAAATTTGCCCCCTCCCTCAATGTGAAGGAAGATATGCACAGCTTTTTGCCCTCCTCCACCCACTATGAATTCCACAAACTGGTTTTAGAAAAAACAAAAACAAGTTTATTAACTACAAAAGATAGATTTTAAGTGATTATAAGGG
This sequence comes from Dermochelys coriacea, assembly GCF_009764565.3. Lineage (NCBI taxonomy): Eukaryota > Metazoa > Chordata > Testudines > Dermochelyidae > Dermochelys > Dermochelys coriacea. The sequence continues at coordinate 284,380,972 of NC_050068.2, forward strand.
ATAGCAAACAGACCAAAGCAGATTCCCAGCACATAAAACAAAAACACAATATAAGCTAAAAAAACTAAAGAAACTGGTTACAAGTAGTAATTTCTCACCCTAAATGTTGTTCCAGTCAGGCAAGCTTGAAGGCAAGCTGCTCTTGCTTGCAGCTTAAAATGCCAGGTATTTCTTTCACAAGACAGACTCCTTTCCAGCCTGGGCTCAGTCCTTCTCTCCACCTTTGTCTTTGTTAGATGTTCACAGCAATAATCTTGGGAAGGGATTCAGTAAAGAAGGAACACTGATTATGTCACTCTGCTGCTTTAAACAGGTTTTACATATGGTGGGAATCCTTTGTTTTCCAGTGTGGTTCCCCCGCATTCCCCCCAGTGGAAAAATACTGGTGTTCTATCATGGAGTCCAGTACCAGATGACTTGATAACCTGACCCTGCAGTGTCAAAGCAGCCATGAGTCAGAGGCTGTTTGTAGCATACCAGGAAAGCTGCTCAGGAAGGCGGGAGATTAGCATCTTTAAAGACCTATTGTTCCCCAATGGTCCATTGACTTGTTCCCAACTAGCCAGCCAGACTGATTGCATTCTGGGTGTTCCCCAGGTGCAAACACTTTTGTAGTACAGAGGTATAGTCAATATTCCTAACTTTAGATATAAAAATGATAGGTGCGTACAAATAGGATAATCATATTCAGTAAATCATAACCTTTCCAGTACCTCACATGATTTATGTTGCATAAAATACATTATGATTATGACACAATCATATCATAATATTACTATTGAAAATAAGGGAAGCAATGTCACAGGATTATCTTAATTTAGTGAAGAGATACCAGTTAATTTCTTGTGACAAAGTTCCTGCTCTACCTTGGTGGCTCTTGCACTTATTTGCGGATTTGCTCGCCTGGGAGCTTCACGGCAGCCCTCGACTTGGCCATTTTTCTGAATTCACAATCCAGCTAGACTCCTCCTGTGTCTGACCAGGAGTTGGGTGGATTTGGGGGCAACCCGGGCCCACCCTCTACTTCGGGTTCCAGCCCAGGGCCCTATGCAATGCAGCTGTCTAGAGTGCCTCCTGGAACAGCTGTGCAACAGCTACAACTCCCTGGGCTACTTCCCCATCCCTCCTCCCAACACCTTCTTTATCCTCACCATAGGATCTTCCTCCGGTGTCTGGTAATGCTTGCACACCACAGTCCTCCAACAGTCCACGTTCTCACTCTCAGCTCCTAGTGCATCTTGCTCCCAGCTCCTCACACCACAAACTGAAGTGAGCTCCTTTTTAAAACCCAGGTGCCTTGATTAGCCTGCCTTAATTGATTCTAGCAGCTTCTTGATTAGCTGCAGGTGTTCTAATCATCCTCTCTTAATTGTCTCCAGAAGGTTCCTGATTATTCTGGAACCTTCCATTACCTTACCCAGGGAAAAGGGACCTACTTAGCCTGGGGCTAATATATCTGCCTTCTATTACTCTCCTATAGCCATCTGGCCCGACCCTGTCACATCCTGTATCTGGTCTTTCCCCCACATTGTCATGTTCTTCAGCATACTGAATTCTCACTGAAATAAAATGTTTCAGAGTAGCAGCCGTGTTAGTCTGTATTCGCAAAAAGAAAAGGAGTACTTGTGGCACCTTAGAGACTATTTGTTAGTCTCTAAGGTGCCACAAGTACTCCTTTTCTTTTTTGAAATAAAATGCTTTGATTTGAGATGATGGGAATAGATCTTGTCACTTTACCAAGTTTTTAAAATATAAATAAAGTAAAAAACTCATCTATAAATTTCAGCATAATAGATTTGGAAAGATTCTGTATTACTGATTAAAATTTAATTGCCTGAAATTCTGCTTCGCATGGTGTATTTTAAGTAGTTTTAAATAGTGAAACTCATTAAAAATGTTGCATCTGGTCCAAGTTGATGTTAATAAAATTCTTAGGATTTATATTTTTAGTTAAAGTTAGGAGGCGTACTCCAAGTCTGCCAACAAAGACAAATATAAAACTGCAGAATTTTGCAAGAGCAATCTTTTAGTCCAATAATGTACAAAAATTGGTTGATACTTAGTCACAAGTATTGAATGGTACCTTATTATTAATAATAATAATTATAATTATTTATATTATTGCAGTGTCTAGGAGCCCCAGTCATGGAGCAGAAGCCCACTGTGCTAGGTGCTGCACAAACACAGAACACACAGATAGTCCCTGCCCCAAAGAGCTTACAGTCTAAGGACATGACAAGAGACAACAGATGGATTAAAAACAGACCCATAGAGGAGTACAAATCATGGACTCCTTGTGGCTGACCCATCTGTGGAAATATTTGGATGAGGTGGCTAGATCCATGTTGCACACCAGAGTTTGAGTGTCATGATATGGGTTGTTGACTTAGATTCATAGATTCATAGATACTAAGGTCAGAAGGGACCATTCTGATCATCTAGTCCGACCTCCTGCACAGCGCAGGCCACAGAATCTCACCCACCCACTCCTATGAAAAACCTCAGCCATGTCTGAGCTATTGAAGTCCTTAAATCATGGTTCAAAGACTTCAAGGAGCAGAGAAGCCTCCCTCAAGTCAACCATGCCCCATGCTACAGAGGAAAACCTCCAGGGCCTCTCCAATCTGCCCTGGAGGAAAATTCCTTACCGACCCCAAATATGGCAATCAGCTAAACCCTGAGCATATGGGCAAGATTCACCAGCCAGATACCCAGGAAAGAATTTTCTATAGTAACTCAGATCCCATCCATCTAATATCCCATCTCAGGGGATTTGGCCTATTTACCCTGAATATTTAAAGATCAATTACTTAACAAAATCCCATTATCCCATCATACCATCTCCTCCATATACTTATCAAGTAGAAACTTAAAACCAGATAGATCTTTTGCCCCCACTGTTTCCCTTGGAAGGTTATTCCAAAACTTCACTCCTCTGATGGTTAAAAACCTTCGTCTGATTTCAAGTCTAAACTTCCTGGTGGCCAGTTTATACCCATTTGTTCTTGTGTCCACATTGGTGCTGAGGTTAAATAATTCCTCTCCCTCTCCTGTATTTATCCCTCTGATACATTTATAGAGAGCAATCATATCTCCCCTCAACCTTCTTTTAGTTAGGCTAAACAAGCCAAGCTCCTTAAGTCTCTTTCATAAGACAAGGTTTCCATTCCTCGGATCATCCTAGTAGCCCTTCTCTGTACCTGCTCCAGTTTGAATTCATCCTTTTTAAACATGGGAGACCAGAACTGCACACAGTATTCTAGGGGAGGTCTCACCAGTGCCTTGTATAACGGTACTAAAACCTCCTTATCCCTGCTGGAAATGCCTCTCCTGATGCATCCCAAAACCGCATTAGCTTTTTTCACAGCCATATCACATTGGCAGCTCATAGTCATCCTATGATCAACCAATACTCCAAGGTCCTTCTCCTCTTCCGTTACTTCTAATTGATGCGTCCCCAATTTATAACTAAAATTCTTGTTATTAATCCCTAAATGCATAACCTTACACTTCTCACTATTAAATTTCATCCTATTACTATTACTCCAGTTTACAAGGTCATCCAGATCCTCCTGTATAATATCCCGATCCTTCTCCGAATTGGCAATACCTCCCAGCTTTGTATCGTCTGCAAACTTTATTAGCACACTCCCACTTTTTGTGCCAAGGTCAGGAATAAAAAGATTAAATAAGATTGGTCCCAAAACCGATCCCTGAGGAACTCCACTGGTAACCTCCCTCCAACCCGACAGTTCGCCTTTCAGTAGGACCCGTTGCAGTCTCCCCTTTAACCAATTCCTTATCCACCTTTTGATGTTCATATTGATCCCCATCTTCTCCAATTTAACTAATAATTCCCCATGTGGCACGGTATCAAATGCCTTACTGAAATCTAGGTAAACTAGATCCACTGCATTTCCTTTATCTAAAAGATCTGTTACTTTTTCAAAAAAGGAGATTAGGTTGGTTTGGCACGATCTACCTTTTGTAAAACCATGTTGTATTTTGTCCCATTTACCATTGACTTCAATGTCCTTAACGAATTTCTCCTTCAAAATTTTTTCCAGGACCTTGCATAGTACAGATGTCAAACTAACTGGCCTGTAGTTACCCGGATCACTTTTTTTCCCTTTCTTAAAAATAGGAACTATATTAGCAATTCTCCAATCATTCGGTACTATTCCTGAGTTTACAGATTCATTAAAAATTCTTGCTAATGGGCTTGCAATTTCAGGTGCCAATTCCTTTAATATTCTTGGATGAAGATTATCTGGGCTCCCCGATTTAGTCCCATTAAGCTGTTTCAGTTTTGCTTCTACCTCCGATATGGTAATATCTACCTCTATATCCTCCTTCCCATTTGTCATGCTACCATTATCCCCAAGATCCTCTTTAGCCTTATTCAAGACTGAGGCAAAGTATTTGTTTAGATATTGGGCCATGCCTAGATTATCTTTAACCTCCACTCCATCCTCAGTGTTAAGCGGCCCCACTTCTTCCTTCTTAGTTTTCTTCTTATTTATATGGCTATAGAACCTTTTACTATTGGTTTTAATTCCCTTTGCAAGGTCCAACTCTACTCGACTTTTAGCCTGTCTCACTTGATCCCTACATGTTCTGAGCTCAATTAGGTAGCTTTCCTTGCTGATCCCTCCCATCTTCCACTCCCTGTATGCTTTCTGCTTCTTCTTAATCACCTCTCTAAGATGCTTGCTCATCCAGCTTGGTCTACAACTCCTTCCCATGAATTTTTTCCCCTTTCTTGGGATACAGGCTTCCGATAGCTTCTGCAGTTTTGATTTAAAGTAATCCCAGGCCTCCTCTACCTTTAGATCCAGAAGTTCTTCAGTCCAATCCACTTCTCTAACTAATTTCCTTAATTTTTGAAAGTCAGCCCTTTTGAAATCAAAAACCCTAGTTGCAGATTTATTTTTGTTAATCCTTCCATTTAGTTTGAACTGAATTAGCTCATGATCACTTGAGCCAAGATTGTCCCCTACAACCATTTCTTCTATGAGGTCCTCGCTACTCACCAAAATTAAATCTAAAATGGCATCCCCTCTAGTGGGTTCAGCAACTACTTGATGAAGGAATCCATCAGCTATCGCATCTAGGAAAATCTGAGCCCTATTATTATTACTAGCACTGGTCCTCCAGTCTATATCTGGGAAGTTAAAGTCTCCCATGATCACGCAGTTTCCATTAGTATTTACTTTATTAAAGACATTAAAAAGGGCTCTATCCATATCCAAATTAGATCCCGGAGGTCTATAGCACACCCCAAGCACTATCGTAGGAGAGGCTTTACTAGTTTTCTTCCCCAATGTAATTTTTGCCCAGACGGACTCTGTCTTATCCATTGCATCTCTTCTTATTTCTTTACATTCTACCTCATCATTGATATACAATGCTACTCCACTTGTTATATTGTCCACTTTTTTATAATATTCATCAATGGTAAATTTCTTACAATGCTCTGTTTTAAAACTACAACTAATACATATATTAATTCTTTGCAGAGATGTAATAGGACTGTGAATGTGGGAGGAAATGTATTATAAATGGTTTATTATTTCTTCTGTGAAGCTGAGCCACAATATGGTGTCAATTTTCCATAAATAAAGATGGAATTTTAATGGTATGTTAATAAATGAAGGCAGCAGTAGTCATGGCTAGTGTGAATGCAATAGTAAGAAGGAAAATTAGAATTTGAAAGGCAGCTCAATACAATATTGCATGCTTATGTACATTGCTGTTCCTTCCATTGGAAATGAAGATCACCATCTCATAAGCAGTTTGGTAATTGTCTAAAGAACTGCAGAGTGAAGTTGAGTGATTCTGCCCCTAGTCTCTACTGGTGAATGGCATCCTTCCTCCTCCCAGGAGGAGGAATGGAACAGATTACATAAATTTACTTTGATGCATGACTTTCTAGGTGTAACTGAAAACATTGCGCCTATTTTTTTTCTTTAGACAGGAATTGAGGCAGCAGCACCAGGGGAGCCAAATGTAACCATGGTTGAAGGACTCTCCTGGAACTGTTGACTCTCTGTGCTAGGGAGTACCAGTTTCTCCCCCCATTTCAAACCACCTAAGCTCTCTCTACATCCCAGCCACCCCCACTGGTTCCCTGCCCCATCCTTGCTCACCTCTCCCCCCTCCACCACTTCCCTTCACCTCTACATAAGCCATCAAGCTTTTAACTCCGATCCTGTCAAATGGGAAGGAAAGGAAATGTTCCAATTCTCCGGAATACTGCACTGAGGTTGTGTTGCAGCAGATGGTTAGAGTAGCTATTTAATTGGTGAGTCAATGAGCGTTGTTTGAATTAGTGTGTTGTCATTCTGGGAAGTGATTGTCTGTAACGTTTCTAGTAGTATCATGTAGAGGATGAGATGAAGGGAGCATGGCGTTGTGTTTTGTTTTTTACAATAGTAGCTTTCTATGGTCAGAGTTAAATTGGCACATTCTATGGGGAAGTGGAGGAGGAGGAATATGCATTGTGGGTAGTAGATGTGCATGAGGTAACCTGCAGAAGGCAAAAACCTCAATAGCCTGTGGCCAAGGTACCTAAAAGAGCACCTAAAGCTCCCGGATGAGGACCATGATTGACAATGCTGCTATTTTGTACAATGGAATTCTCCACTATGGGAGTAAACCTCATCTGTGATGGTGACAGAGCTTTCCGAGGGGCTGGTCCAAGATAAAGGAAATGAACCCCCAACAATATGTAAGAACCACTGATCTCACCACATTTCACTCCACCCCTTTGAATTTGGCTTTGCACATATACAATAAAAATGAGGGTACATATATTTCATTTGTTTTAAAAACCCATGAAATTTCACTCTTAGGAGAGCAAGAAAGCAAGCAAGCAAGCTACACATGACATATACTAGTCTTATTACCGAATGCATTTCTGAAAGGTTCTCAGTTCACCATCACCATGGTGATGAGGGCAGTATAGAAACTCAACTACAATAGAATAGAAATCATAGTTGTAGGTTGCTAGGGATGGCTTAAGACTTAACAAATGATTTACTGGCTTTGTGTGTGTGTGTGTATATTGATGGTAGATGCATTTAAGCAATTCTGGTTTTTAGCAAAATTTTGTTTGGGGAAATTTCTCAGAATTTTTAAGAAGTTGGGATTAATACTAAAAGTTATTCACCTGGGTAGCTATTCAAATTCATATGTATTCTCCTCCCTCCACCAACAGCACAGCCCTGCTCCCCTAGAAGTGCTCACCCACCGCTGCATTTCTTTCTGACATGGTGGAATGTTTCAATCAAGGTGATTAAATCATTGATTTAAATCAGATTAAGGCCTTGTAAAGCTAATTTGAAAATTTGTGCTATTGCAGCTTTAGATGAAGCGAACTACATTATAAATGATTTTTTAAACTGCTGTTACTGGTAGGAAAATGTTTTTGAATTTTACAGCAAAGCTGTAGACCAAAAATAAAATACTGAAAAATTAAGGCTCTGATGTCATAAACACTTAGGTGGGTATAGAAATGTACTCATTTCAGTGGTGCTACAGTACTTGTGCTTAAAGTTAAGAAAGTGCATACGTCCTGGTAGCATCAGGGACTTAAACTGTATTTTTTATTAAAAGCTTCAGCGGCTTAAACATTTTGTCTTTTCAGAAGAAAATTGCTTCAGTTTGACCAATTAAAAGTTATTAGACTTTCAATACAGTAAGAACACTGTTGTGAACCTTTTTTTATACACACAGATAAACGTTCAAAAACAGGGTGAAATCCTTCATCCACTGAAGTCAATGGAAGTTTTGCTGGTAACTTTAATGAAGGGAGAATTTCTCCCTCGGAACCTAAGTCTTTGTCAGGGTACCTAAGAGTGGGACTTTCAAAAGCATGTAAGTGATTTAGGAGCATAACCCCTTTGGTCTCGGACTGCAAACCCTGATGGAGGACTATAGCCTGGTAGAGGCATTCCAGCTTTCTTGACTTGGAGAAGGTCAGTATATGGGTGGAAGGTGGTGTTTCAATCAAATACATCATGGACTGTTTGTGTTCTTGGGATTTGTTGGTCTCACAGTAAGGATGTCACTGAAGTCATGGGCTTGTCTTGTTCAGTATAGATGAGCATTCTTAGTGTAGAAAAAAATCTCTATGTAAAATCTGAAATTAAGAAACAAGCACAAAATATACACCAGAAAATAAGACAATAAAATAGGAAGAAAGTAAAAAATCAGCAACATGTAAATAAGAGATCTGATTTAGATTTTTGAAAAATGATTTAAATTAAAAGTATTTAAATCAAAATAATTTTAATTAAAAATTGATATTTATCCACCCTGCTTCTCCATGCAGAGCCCCATTTCACTTGCAGACCCCTGTGCACAGCCTGGATGGGCCCCTTTATTCCTCTCACACTCACACATATGCTCCTCTTACTCCCACATTGCCAGTCTTCATCTGTGTTATAGGTTGCCGCCACCTGCCATCACCATTATTAAATACTTACGATAGCATAGGTTCTGGAAGTAGGGCTGGTGTGGGTGTTGCCTCACCCCCTAGCTTGAAGTAGTTTCCATCAAATTCAGGGTTTACAGTTTGGTTCAATGGCTCGCAGCACCTCCACTATACACATTGTTCCAGCACCTCAGTATGATGGGATCGTTTTTTCCAGAAATCCATGTAATTTTAATCTAAAACTAAATCTTGCTTAATTCTTTCACAGCACCTTACATCAGTAGTCCATACTCAACAGAGTAGTCCCATTGAAGTCAGTTATTTTCATGAGTATTGTAAGAGGATCAAGTCCATAGTCAAAATACTTTGACCCTGCTATATCCATCTTGCCTCTGTGTCAGTAACCTTGGATCCACCTGTGTCCAAGTTTATCAGTAAGTAACACCTGGCTCCTACTGAATGTAGGATGAACTCTACTCATATCTAATGCCTGTTTTATCAGTCAGTTCCTTCCTTTTCCTCCTTACCGTACTTTTTTTGTATAACCATTTTATCACACGCTATTCCGTACTCCTCTACCATTGACTATCTAGTTTCCCTCTTACTGTAGTTCATAAAAATAAATGTTCTTTTCTTCATCTGCCTACAAAGGTGATAAAAATAGCAGATGTATTTTTCAAATATAGAAATGTTGCCCATTTGTAAGATTTTCATGTTGATTATAAATCTTAATCAATCTATTCACATTAGTAGGAAACGACAGGGACATGAAGGCTTTTAGCTCTGTTGATAGTCAATCAATACATCTTCCTTGAGACTTTGCAGTGTATCCTGTCTTCTAGGTTTCTTCATTTTGTTTATTGTACAAGAGGGATAATGTATGTTGTGGGCACTTAACAAATTATAATACTTAGCACTTTTATCCTATCATAAATTTATCATAAATTTCAAATGAAGGAAAGTATCATTATCCTTGTCTTACAGTAGGGATACTGCGGAGTAGAAAAGAGGAGTGACTCCCCTGAGGTAAAGCAGGATCTTGGTGACAGAGCTGGAAATAGAACTCAGGTAGCTTGACTCCCAGGCCAGTGCCCTATGCTCCAGGCAATGCTGCCTCCCATTACTATTTTATGATGAAATAATAATCAGTGAGCGGTTTTTTGCTCATTAGTGCTAATTTCTTCCACTACAATGAAAAGTCATTCAGGGAGAATGAAAACTAGGAAAGCAAGGAAGGGAGAGCACATTGTGGACAAGAAGACAAAGATTATGTATAGGTACTAATATAATATGTTACATCTATCATAAGAAGAAAAGGAATACTTGTGGCACCTTAGAGTCTAACACATCTATTTGAGCATAAGCTTTCGTGAGCTACAGCTCACTTCATCGGATGCATTTGGTGGAAAATACTGTGGGGAGATTTATGTACACACACACTCTGCGTGTGTATATAAATCTCCCCACTGTATTTTCCACCAAATGGAAAATACTGACTCTTTACTGCAACGAAAATCAAAGGTTTAGTATATATATATAAGATGTAAAGTTGTGAACGGATATCATGCTGGTGAGTCACACCGAACCTGCAGAATTCTTTATTTAACATTAATGCCTGTCCCATGGAATGTTACTAACTTCACTGCATACCACAACATATTTGCAAAAAGAAAAGGAGTACTTGTGGCACCTTAGAGACTAACAGATTTATTTGAGCATAAACTTTCGTGATCTTATGTTAGTCTCTAAGGTGCCACAAGTACTCCTTTTCTTTTTGCGAATACAGACTAACACGGCTGCTACTCTGAAACCTATCTATCATAAGAAGCTATCATTTTTACCATCTTATTTCTATTGTATTTCAGAAGAGTTCTTGAACAAAGAGCTTTTAGTTATATGAATGGAGAATGAATATAAAGTTAGAGAATTAGAGTTAGTTTAAGTTTGGTGAAGGAAATATGTTGTAAAGAAAGGCCATGACTAGCAAGTAAAAGAAAAGCCTTGAGAATAGTAAGTTATAAGGCCAGAAGGAATGAAGTAGGGAGGATTTCTGGTTCAAAGAGTAACTAATAAGATAAAGGGAAGTTTCTAAAAAGGAGACTTCTGACCAAATGGGGTGACTGCAGATGGTTGTAAATAAGACAAGAGAGTCTGTCTTAGAAGGAGCCAGCAGGGACCTTCCTACCCCACATACCAATGTTATCTCAAAATTTGGGCCTATGTGAATTCAGGCGCAATGGAAAACTATTGGTCAGGAAGACTTACCTGGAGTAAGACTGGAAATAAGGATAAATGGTTTCAAATTGTTTTTTAGCTAAAGTCAGTGATTGGCGATGACATCATTTATTTGTTGAAGGATATAAAAAAAGTTATGAATTTGTGGGTTCTTTGTCAGAACTGACATGCTGGAGAACATGAGGAATAAGATAGTTTCTCCTAGGTTTGTTCTATTTGTAACTATACTGTTCACATACTTAGGGATATTTTGTTACTGAATTGGGTGTAGTAACTGCTTGTTTTTTATGCTGTCAGGCATGTTTAGAGCAATTGTACAAAATGCCATTTGGTCTTTGGACTTAATAAAGGAATTAATTGTTAAGGTCTCCCACATTAATAAGTCTAAATATTATTAATAATTCTAACAGTTGTGCAGACAAGAACTTTGCATATACAGAATTTGTAAGACATTTTATTCAAACAGCAATCTCAGTAGTAAATATCCTGTTGAAGGCAAAACAAACAAATATCCCATTGGAGGCAAAAATCTTGTGTCTCAAGCTGCAGCCCAAAACAAATACTTTTGCATGACTCAAACTGCTGGAGCCATTAGCCCTAATTGAAATGCACATCTAAACTGACACTTAAACCTAATTTTTTAGAGCTGCATATAAGGCTGTAGGCAATACTGTCTTAGCTGGATAGCACCTTGCAGTCCAAAAGCTTCAAAAGTGTTTTATTTATGTAATATCTTATTTATCTACGAAGACTCACATTTTGTCCACCACTGAACTACAGTCACCTCTGGCATAGAATATATCCAGCAGCTGTTTATTAGCCTAAAGAAATACTACAGAAAAAATAAAAATAAAGACTACTACATCTAACTGAAACTACAAAGTGGATTAAGTAGGTTCTTAATTAGATCAAAAAACCAACCATACACACACAATTTCTTTTTCATAATTTTGCCGTCTTAGTGGCATGCATTCACCAAACAGCAGTAGAGAGCAGAAATCTTTTGGATAAGGACACCACTGGGTGACCCCTTTTTCTTTTGAAAGGTGCCACGGAATTGTTAATACTCAGGCAGAATGGACAAGCTCATAGTCCAAGATTTTGAAGAGTGACTACTTAGTTTCGGTGCTGAATTTGAGACATACTTAAAGGACCTGGTTTTCAGAGTGACAGTCCTCGGCACTTTCTGGAAATCCAACTCACTAGTCAATTTGGAAAATCTTGGCCATAGTGATAAGAAAGGGCACAGAGTAAATTACAGGATTGGAAATGCATAAGCCAGTCGCACTCACACATGCCAAATTAGTTTTCTTTTCTTCCTTTCTTTTTGAAATTAGTTTGATTCATGTTATTGCCTGCTCAGTAGGGTCTGTTTGAAAACAGCACCAGCAGAAACATCAAAGCTACATTCATTGGAAACACTAGATACTGACATTTTATTGTAGCTTAAATGTGTTGTTGTTCCCCCCAGATATATAGTGAGATAGATCATTATATAGGAAAAGAGAGAAATATTGTTATCATCTCACACATAGTTGGATATCCACATGTACAGAAACTTAGGGTCCGATTCACAAAGGGACTTAGGAGCCCAACTGCCACTTCAAGCACCACTGGAATTCACAACCCCCCCCACTTAGCGGCCGCCTACCCTGTAGGTGCCTAAACCTGCTTATTTTGCAGTAAAGGTCCCCCAAGCTGTGTACATTTCTGCATCTGGATGTGCACTCTGCTTCCTCACTCTAGGCACCCCATTTTATGCTTAAACCCCAGTGTGATCCACAAAGCAGGGGAAGGCAGTAATGCCTAAACCCCTTTGTGAATCTGACCCTTTGTACATAAGGAACACATCGTACTAATATCTAAAAAATCACTCCAACTAACTATGGAAGATGGCAGTTACAAAAAATATGAGTTAAATCCTGAGAAGATAACTGGAACTCCATTGCAAAAAGGTATGTTACTAATGAGAAATGTATCCATTTTGAATGTCAATTCAGTGCTAACTTGACTTGAGAAAGAAAGTTAGCCTAGCAGCAGTTGAGAGAATGATGTTCTTTGTCAATTCCGCTCTTCAGAACAACCAGAGCATTCATTTATCATGATAAACTATAACTTAAATTGCGGCAACTCAGTACATAGCTCTGAGACTGCAAAACATGTGTCATCATTAGGTATTGGGCTAAAACAATACAACAATGTTCACTAATTGGAAAGCGCTGGATTATTTCATATCCTCATTTCTCAGTGTTCTAGGTTATTAAAGATGACATTAGAACATGTGTATAAGGAGAGAATGCCTCCACAATCTATTTTACACCTTTTTAGTAGTATGTAATTTTGCACAGGTCTGCGTTTCCATCAACATATTTCAATAAGTCTATTCAACATGCTTGCCTACTTGAATGTTGGTCAAGTACTTTCCATTGGCTTTAATAGTAGCAGGGGATATCTAAACATTTATGGTTCTCTAGAAATTTAATTTATACATTCCAAAGGCTAGTGTCTGAACAATTGGTACATACAATTTTAAGAAAAAAGAAAAGGAGTATTTGTGGTACCTTAGAGACTAACAAATTTATTTGAGCATAAGCTTTCGTGAGCTACAGCTCACTTCATCGGATGCATTTGGTGGAAAATACAGTGGGGAGATTTATATACACACACAGAGAACATGAAACAATGGGTTTTATCATACACACTGTAAGGAGAGTGATCACTTAAGATGAGCCATCACCAGCAGCGGGGGAAGGAGGGAAAGGAGGAAAACCTTTCATAGTGACAAGCAAGGTAGGCTATTTCCAGCAGTTAACAAGAACAGTGGGGGGGGGCTGGGATGGGGGAGAAATAACATGGGGAAATAGTTTTACTTTGTGTAATGACTCATCCATTCCCCTCAACCAACCCCTCAGACAGAGACAAACACCTACAAGATCTCTATCATGCATTCTTACAAGTACAATACCCACCTGCTTAAATGAAGAAACAGATTGACAAAGCCAGAAGAGTACCCAGAAGTCACCTGCTACAGGACAGGCCCAGCAAAGAAAATAACAGAACACCACTAGCCATCACCTTCAGCCCCCAACTAAAACCTCTCCAACGCATCATCAAGGATCTACAACCTATCCTGAAGGACGACCCATCACTCTCACAGATCTTGGGAGACAGGCCAGTCTTTGCTTACAGACAGCCCCCCAACCTGAAGCAAATACTCACCAGCAAGCACACACCACACAACAGAACCACTAACCCAGGAACCTATCCTTGCAACAAAGCCCATTGCCAACTCTGTCTACATATCTATTCAGGGGACACCATCATAGGGCCTAATCACATCAGCCACACTATCAGAGGCTCGTTCACCTGTGCATCTACCAATGTGATATATGCCATCATGTGCCAGCAATGCCCCTCTGCCATGTACATTGGTCAAACCGGACAGTCTCTATGTAAAAGAATAAATGGACACAAATCAGATGTTAAGAATTACAACATTCAAAAACCAGTCGGAGAACACTTCAATCTCTCCGGTCACTCGATTACAGACCTAAGAGTGGCTATCCTTCAACAAAAAAACTTCAAAAACAGACTCCAATGAGAGACTGCTGAATTGGAATTAATTTGCAAACTGGATACAATTAACTTAGGCTTGAATAGAGACTGGGAATGGATGAGTCATTACACAAAGTAAAACTATTTCCCCATGTTATTGCTCCCCCCCAGCCCACCCCACCCCCCACTGTTCCTCAGATGTTCTTGTTAACTGCTGGAAATAGCCTATCTTGCTTGTCACCATGAAAGCTTTTCCTCCTTCCCCCCCTCCCCCTGCTGCTGGTGAAGGCTCATCTTAAGTGATCACTCTCCTTACAGTGTATATGATAAAACCCATTGTTTCATGTTCTCTGTGTGTGTATATAAATCTTCCCACTGTATTTTCCACCAAATGCATCCGATGAAGTGAGCTGTAGCTCACGAAAGCTTATGCTCAAATAAATTTGTTAGTGTCTAAGGTGCCACAAGTACTCCTTTTCTTTTTGCTAATACAGACTAACACGGCTGCTACTCTGAAAACAATTTTAAGATTGTTCTTAAATATCTTGATCCAGATCCTCTGCTCTGGCCAAGTTTTGCTCAGCCCAAGCCCTGAGTAGGGAAGGGGGAAAGCCACAGTGCTAAGGGGTTGCTTTGCTGGGCCAGGATCACTAGAGTCCAGGACTGTCCAGCTATGCCTTTGCTGACTGCATTTAACATGGGTGGCCTCCATCTGAGCACCCCTTGTGGTCAGAAGTCACTCTACAGCACCTTGTTTCTGTTTTCCCAGTCTTCATGACTCTTTCAGAACTCACCGTCCACAGGTAGTTCAAACAAGCCTCCTCTTGGGGGTCCACTTTGAGTCCTCTGGTACACTCTGGTCCTCTAGGCTGCAAGCCCAGTTCAGTGTCTCTCTCCCCATTAACACAAACAAACATAAAACACAAACTCACTGAGTTTTCAACCTAACTGGCCTTTACACTCTCTCCCCTGCTTGGACAGAATCTCTCTCAGGCCTCCCTGCCTGGAGAGCTTTCTCCCATTCTTTCTCTCGCTTCTTAAGCTTTTCTCCAGCTGACAAACTCACTCAGCCTTCTTGCTCCCTAAAGTATCTACAAACAGCTGCAGACACCTGGGCTTCTTTCCTAATACTTCTTCTTATACTTTATGGTGAAGCAGATTCACCTCCTAAGTCTATAACCATCACCTAACATATTCCTCAGACTTGCATGCCACTACACTCTCTTACCCTGACCTGTAGCCTTAAAAAAATGTAGTAGAGCTTTTTAATGTTGCCCCACTTTCCTGATACTCTCACAAAATCCCTCATAATATATTTTGTCACCTTAAAGCATATTCATTCTTCTTAAAGGGCCTTTCTTTCCTGAGAACATATTTCCATATCAGATGATCAACTGTTTCGCTAACCTTACATGTGTTATTTAACCGAGTTTTGTGTCTATTCAGTAAATATAAATTGTCATTCAATCCACAGTGACCAGTTAACAGTCTAAATAGGAGTAGTTTTCTGATCCTTTCATAGCGCGGACTAGTGCATTATCCTACTCTGCGCTATGAAATGGCGTAATGGTCTCAAGTTGCAGTGGTGTAGGTTTAGGGTGGATGTTAGGAAAAACTTTTTCACTCGGAGGGTGGTGAAGCACTGGAATGCGTTACCGAGCGTGGTAGTGGAATCTCCTTCCTTTGAGGATTTTAAGCTCAGGCTTGACAAAGCCCTGGCTGGGATGATTTAGTTGGGATTGGTCCTGCTTTGAGCGGGGGTTGGACTAGATGACCTCCTGAGGTCCCTTCCAATCTGATATTCTATGATTCTATGATCCTCTATTTTGGGACATACCTCATACACTCTGCTTCCTCTTTTCTCCTTGGTCTATAATTCTTGCCATTCCTTTTAAAATAATTTTTTTAACTAAACTTTTAAATGCCTGCTTTCTTAAAAGAATTTCTTTGACAATTTCTCCTGTTTTAAAAAGCATTTTTGCTTCCTTATCCACCATTTCATTGCCAGGTATCCCAGCATGAGCTGGAATTCATACGATATTCATGGCCGGCCATACTAACTGTGTTGTTGAAAACAGTGTTTCATTTATTAGCTCACTCCTGCTTTCCCTTTTAATTGCCAGTATGACTGATAATGAATCCAAAAAAGATAACAGCTGCAGTAGGCCAGACGTCCTTTATCCAGTTTAATGCTAACATTATTCCCACCTATTCAGCTGTCATAATATGATAAAATTAGATATTCTTTCTATTTTTTCACTCCAATCTCAGGTATGCAAAAGGCTGCTCCCACTTCCACCTGTTTTTTCATCTTAAAATCTGTCAGCATATATTGGCTCTGGTGACTCCCTTTGCTATATATAAAATCATAAACTTTATCTGTCATCTAGGATGACTCTTTCTTTCTCTTTATTTTATTATATCATTCTAAATCCACATCAGGAGAGATCATTTTCCAGGTATAACTTACTGCCCCATAATTATAGATTTTAATGTCTTCTAGTCCTTCCTTTTCACTTAACACTCTTACCCACATTTTAACCCTAGAGAATGAGGGAGTTTTTTGTGTTGGGCTATATTTTGTCTGCTTAATTCCCAAACATTCCTCACATATTTGGCTAGTATTCTTATCTGAACTATTTCCCTTGTCTTTAGCCCAAAATATCAGATAAAACATTTTCATTCTTATATTGACAGGCATTTCTCTAGTAGCTACCTGCATTATACACAGCAGTGTTGTAAGAAATGCGCCACATGCAATTCGTAGCGCTTGAGCTTGTCTGCCATGGAAAGACTGTTCAATCGTTAGCTATTCCATTGCAAGGCTACTTATAGACAAATAGACAGACAGATAGATAAAAGGCTGAGATTTTCAAAGCCTGCTAAGGGATTTGGACACCTAATCCCATTAATTTTAATGAATCTCAGACATAGTCCTTTGCAGGAATTTCAGTTTTGTACACATACTATTTGAGATACATACCTGGTTGTACCAATGCAATCAATAACATATGTGGAGAAAACTTGCTGAAATGTGAACCTTTTCTCTCTGATGACCCTGGTCATTCTTATTCAACAGCCACAGGTGAAAGATTTGGTCAGTTCAAATACAGCACTTGAGCCCCCATCAACCACTTACTGACTCTTTACTGCAACGAAAATCAAAGGTTTAGTGTATATATATATAAGATGTAAAGTTGTGAATGGATATCATGCTGGTGAGTCACACCGAACCTGCAGAATTCTTTATTTAACATTAATGCCTGTCCCATGGAATGTTACTAACTTCACTGCATACCACAACATATTTGCAAAAAGAAAAGGAGTACTTGTGGCACCTTAGAGACTAACAGATTTATTTGAGCATAAACTTTCGTGATCTTATGTTAGTCTCTAAGGTGCCACAAATACTCCTTTTCTTTTTGCAAATAAAGACTAACACGGCTGCTACTCTGAAACACAACATATTTGACATTCTGAACATAATTGTTCCAAAGCAATTCAAAGAGATTAAAATGATAAGTAAGGCTATTTGCCCTTAAAAACAAAAGGATTTAATGAAAATGTTTGTGTCTGCTAATCCATAGTCATGGTTTATTTATAGCCCAATGTATGATTAATCATTAGAGTTTCTTTCAAATTTTGGAAGAAATTTTTTTCTTACATGCGGGAGTGTCTTCAGACTCCTGCAGCTGCTCCTCAGTCACTACTATTTTCAACAGCAGAAAAACTTAACATTGGCATTTTTATGCTTTTGAATTCCAAACTGTGGCCCTTGCCACCCCAAGCATATAGTAAGTATGAAGTGTATTTTAAAGAACTAAACATTTTCTTTGGAAAAGGCAAGGGGGAAGCAGGACTTGAGTGTTCTTTCTCTGTTCCTCCTCTGTTCCCCCCCCCCCCAGCGATGAACCTGTGTGTCACTGTGCGGGTGTGGTATCCAGTTGTGTCCCCTGTTCTAATTGTTGTGCAGGTCCCATGTGAAAGAAGTTCAGCAATGTTTCAATCCTTCTCTCAGTCTGTTTTCAGCATGAAACACTCTTATCTGTTTATACTTTGTGCGTCACATTTATATGTAGGTTAATTCATAAAAAGTAAACAGAAAGGTCAAAGCTTTCCACATTTGTTAGGTAAACTTAGTAGCATAGAACAGGAAAGCACATTTGAGGTCTGGATACATAGTGCTCTTCTCTGACTTTTTGAAAGGATAAGACCCAGACCAACACGCAAGCCTAGTTCTGAGTACATCCATCTGGCACTTGGGCAGGAATACAGTGGCACAGCAGAGAGCTCTCAGCTAATTTGTACTCCCCATATTCTGGGGCAGATGGGGACTACTCTAATTTATGCCCTGCCTCCTATCAGCCCTGCGAAGCTGAGAATAGGTAGAGTGCAATGTGCTCTGGCCACGCCTTCTTCCTGCCTCTTTCCTCTCATCCTCTCTCCCTATATCAGGGCCTGAAAGCAGAGCCTGTCTACAGCTTTCACTAGCTCTATACTAGCTGAGTAGCTCTCAATGGTAGGGAACCATTTCCTCCTTCATCAAGGTCCTCTTACTCTGCTAGTATGGCATACAGTGCCTATTGCACAGGGGTTCTCAAACTGGGGGTCAGGACCCCTCAGTGGCTTGCGAGGTTATTACAAGAAGGGTTGCAAGCTGTCAGCCTCCACCCCAAATCCTGCTTTGCATCCAGCATTTATAATGGTGTTACATATATAAAAAAGTGTTTTTAATGTAGAAGGAGGGTCGCACTCAGAGAGGCTTGCTATGTGAAAGGGGTCACCAGCACAAAAGTTTGAGACCACTGCTATAGCACAACTCAGAATCACAGTTTTTTCTGGGCATCTAACCAAAATGCAGTATAAATCGGCTTGGAAGGATTAGATTTTTATTGGTAAATGTCAGTAAGCATCGATTTCGCTGTACACACCCAAACTGACACACACAAAAAAAATTCCACTGATGATAATTGAAATTTACAGATAGGCAGAGTATGAAAAATATGGCTCAAAAACTTAGCGTTTGATTTAAGGACATTTACTTTGTGAGTTTTGACATGGGATGTTGACCATTTGTGTTTTAATAGTTATAATGCTTTAACTTATTGAATCTCAACTTTTCTGTCAAATAATTATTGTCTGACCCCCCCCCCCACTCTGTCAGGTCACCCCATAATTTTCTACACCACTGAACATTTAAATTGAAAAAAACTGAAAATTATGCTCAAAAATAAACATTGTTAGTATTTGTCAAAACTGTAAAAAAAAATAAACATTGAATTCTGCCAAGCTTAAGTATAAAGTAGTAAAACAATTTCTCTTTCCCTGCTTTGTATATGTACACCAGTATGGAGCTGGCTTTTCCTAAATTACCTCTGCACTTAGAATGCAGTTTCTGTTTGTATGTTGTAAAGTAGTTGTGTATTATTTTGTTTGTTCCCAATAATTTCCTTAACCCTCGTTCTCTAAGATATAGGTCTTTGATCTGTACTCGCGGCAGCTACTATAGCCTCGCAAGCTTTTCTGAGGTTTTAACCAGTGCTCAGAGTAAGCAGGTGTTAACAGAAGCTACGTCCTTTGTGTTTCCCCCTTAGCTCCCTGTAGCACTTGACCACCAGTACTTATCAACAACTTAATTTGCGAAATCATGAAATATGGAATTTTTCACAAAATTAACCTTTACAATAAAAATATGCATTATTCATAAAATATGCTGCAAAACTTCTGTGATTACCACAATGCAAAAACAGTTGACTATAATCATGCAATATCACTTCAGTCATTATAGTGGATAGTTGATGGAGTGTGTCTGTCAAGTTGCATGAGGGAGATCGGGTCATGAGCCAGTTTCAGGGGGTCTGCAAAGCAGAGCCAGCATTAGACTGTCTGGGGCCCAGGGCAGAAAGCTATAGCTCTGAGCCCTAGCTCCCTGCAGCTGGAGCTCGGAGCCTCGAGCCCTGACATCCCATGGGGCAGAAGTATTGAGGCCCCCCACCTGTGGGGCTAAAGCCCAGAGCCTCAGCATTCATGGGGCAGAAGCCCTGAGCTCCTGCGCACCCTGGGGCAAAGGCTCCAAGCCCCAGCACTCTGCGGGGCAGAAGTGCCGAGTCCAGGTGCCCTGTGGGGCAGAAGCCCTGGTGTCCTGCAGATGAAGCACAGAACCCCGAGCCCTGACCCTGCCCTGCAGCTGAAGCCCAGAGCTCTGAGCCCCACAGGGCTAAATCCCTGAGCCCCCAGTCATGCTGCCCCATAGGGCAGAAGCCCCTAGCCCCACTGCCCTGCAGGGCAGAAGCCCCAACCCCCCGCCACCCAATAGCTGAAGCTTCGAGCGCCCCTTCCCCCTCATTAAGCCCTGGAGTTTTTATAGCATGTTGGGAGGGCTTCAGAAAGAAACAAAGGTTGAGAACCCTTGATGTAGACTAAAGTGAGCATGGCCGCCATTACAGTAGAACGTTGATTGAGAGTCTGTCAACATTTATGATGATAAGTGAGCACAACAATTGTCAGGTTGAATGAAAGGTTCATTACTGCATAAAAAGCTGGCTGACAATAAATCAAAAAAAGTAAAAAACATTTCAGCTGTGGATCATGTGAAGCAGTACCCAGTGGTACTTACATGCAGACAGTGGTAAATTGTTGTGTTCATCTTGTGGCTCTGGATTTGTTCAGAAAGAACATAACTGACCACCATTTTGGGTCTGAATCACATATTAAACAAAAAGCATGCACAGAGGCTACAGGTCAGAACAACACCAACAACAAAAACAAGCGACAGCGTCCATGATGTTTAAAGGAACAACTGAAAATTGTTTTGCAAAAAGATTTGCTACCATGGAGCTAGTGGGGGCCTTCACAGCTGCCAACATACCTTTAGAAAAAAATGGATAATCCTAAACTTAGAGAGTACATTAGAAAGTACGTACCAAATGCTGGCGGTTTCCTGTGTGCAAACAAACTTTGCCAATATTATCTAACAGAAGTAATTGCAAAGCACGGTCAGTCTACAAAATCTGCACTGGCTGAATATGATTCCATTTCAGCTGTAGCTGGGGAAGCACAGGATAAATGCATACTCGATATTTTATTCCTACCTGGCAGCTGAAAAGATGACTCTATGCCTATTTTCCTAGCAGAGCCTGTTCAGCTCAAATCGGTAAATTTTTCAGCTGTAGTAAAGACTGTTGTAAACTATGGCTTAGATTTTAATAAGGTCTCAGCATTTCTCTCTGACAACGTGATGTACCTGTTCAAAGCTTTCCCTGATGTCCTACAAGGAATGATACCCAATGCAAACATGTTATATAGTGCACATATTTTTTCAATGGCCAGTGATATCTAGCATACATATTTCCCTGATGTGGATATGCTGGTTTCTTCTTTTAAAAAAATATTCAAGCTTTGTCCAAGTTGTAAACTACAATTCAAAGTGTCTATGGCCAATCAAAGTGGTAGCCAAGCAGTGTCTTTTCCACTTGAACTGGTGATTACAAGGTAGAATTCTTGGTTTAATGCAGGTGCTTGCCCTGCAAAGAATATTAAATACTACCAGCAATTTGTGTGGTCTGTGAGGAGCGTGAGATCACTCCAGGCACAGTCTTTACTTAAAGTCTCTGTTCTGTTAAAACAGGGCAACACTGAAGATCAGATGAAGTTTGTGGCTGAGAATGCAATCCAATTCATGCAGCTTCTAACATGACTTGAAAGTCGGCAGGTTTAGATTCACAAAACGTACAACAAACAGGTAGATCTCATCAGTTGGACCGAAGATATGGTATTGCAACAACTTTCAGACTGCCAAACTGAAAATAGCCACAAACAAGTGTTCTAGTCAATAGCAGAAAAATTAAATCAGTACTACAGGTACAATCAGTCACTACCATCATGATTTAAAAAAAACCTACTTTTTGAATGCTATTCACATTTTTTATCCTTTTCTTGTTTTGACCCTGAGCTGGGAGAAAGATTCATAGATTCATAGATACTAAGGTCAGAAGGGACCATTCTGATCATCTAGTCTGACCTCCTGCACAGTGCAGGCCACAGAATCTCACCCACCCACTCCTATGAAAAACCTCACCTATGTCTGAGCTATTGAAGTCCTTAAATCATGGTTTAAAGACTTAAAGGAGCAGAGACGCCTCCCTCAAGTCAACCATGCCCCATGCTACAGAGGAAGGCGAAAAACCTCCAGGGCCTCTCCAATCTGCCCTGGAGGAAAATTCCTTACCGACCCCAAATATGGCAATCAGCTAAACCCTGAGCATATTGGCAAGATTCACCAGCCACATACTACAGAAAATTCTTTCCTGGGTAATTTAGATCTCATCCATCTAATATCCCATCTCAGGGGATTAGGCCTATATACCCTGAATATTTAAAGATCAATTACTTACCAAAATTCCATTATCCCATCATACCATCTCCTCCATAAACTTATCAAGTAGAATCTTAAAACCAGATAGATCTTTTGCCCCCACTGCTTCCCTTGGAAGGCTATTCCAAAACTTCACTCCTCTGATGGTTAAAAACCTACGCCTGATTTCAAGTCTAAACTTCCTGGTGGCCAGTTTATACCCATTTGTTCTTGTGTCCACATTGGTGCTGAGCTGAAATAATTCCACTCCCTCTCCTGTATTTATCCCTCTGATATATTTATAGAGAGCAATCATATCTCCCCTCAACCTTCTTTTAGTTAGGCTAAACAAGACAAGCTCCTTAAGTCTCCTTTCATAAGACAAGTTTTCCATTCCTCGGATCATCC
The DNA here is from genome assembly GCF_009764565.3 of Dermochelys coriacea. Lineage (NCBI taxonomy): Eukaryota > Metazoa > Chordata > Testudines > Dermochelyidae > Dermochelys > Dermochelys coriacea. The sequence continues at coordinate 284,403,960 of NC_050068.2, forward strand.
TAGTAGCCCTTCTCTGTACCTGCTCCAGCTTGAATTCATCCTTCTTAAACATGGGAGACCAGAACTGCACACAGTATTCTAGGGGAGGTCTCACCAGTGCCTTGTATAACGGAACTAAAACCTCCTTATTCCTACTGGAAATGCCTCTCCTGATGCATCCCAAAACCGCATTAGCTTTTTTCACAGCCATATCACATTGGCAGCTCATAGTCATCCTATGATCAACCAATACTCCAAGGTCCTTCTCCTCTTCCGTTACTTCTAATTGATGCATCCCCAATTTATAACTAAAATTCTTGTTATTAATCCCTAAATGCATAACCTTACACTTCTCACTATTAAATTTCATCCTATTACTATTACTCCAGTTTACAAGGTCATCCAGATCCTCCTGTATAATATCCCGATCCTTCTCCGAATTGGCAATACCTCCCAGCTTTGTATCGTCTGCAAACTTTATTAGCACACTCCCACTTTTTGTGCCAAGGTCAGGAATAAAAAGATTAAATAAGATTGGTCCCAAAACCGATCCCTGAGGAACTCCACTGGTAATCTCCCTCCAACCTGACAGTTCACCTTTCAGTAGGACCCGTTGCAGTCTCCCCTTTAACCAATTCCTTATCCACCTTTTGATGTTCATATTGATCCCCATCTTCTCCAATTTAACCAATAATTCCCCATGTGGCACGGTATCAAATGCCTTACTGAAATCTAGGTAAATTAGATCCACTGCATTTCCTTTATCTAAAAAATCTGTTACCTTTTCAAAAAAGGAGATTAGGTTGGTTTGGCACGATCTACCTTTTGTAAAACCATGTTGTATTTTGTCCCATTTACCATTGACTTCAATGTCCTTAATTAATTTCTCCTTCAATATTTTTTCCAGGACCTTGCATACTACAGATGTCAAACTAACTAGCCTGTAGTTACCCGGATCACTTTTTTTTCCTTTCTTAAAAATAGGAACTATATTAGCTATTCTCCAATCATTCGGTACTACTCCTGAGTTTACAGATTCATTAAAAATTTTTGCTAATGGGCTTGCAATTTCAGGTGCCAATTCCTTTAATATTCTTGGATGAAGATTATCTGGGCTCCCCGATTTAGTCCCATTAAGCTGTTTCAGTTTCGCTTCTACCTCAGATATGGTAATATCTACCTCTATATCCTCATTCCCATTTGTCATGCTACCATTATCCCTAAGATCCTCTTTAGCCTTATTAAAGACTGAGGCAAAGTATTTGTTTAGATATTGGGCCATGCCTAGATTATCTTTAACCTCCACTCCATCCTCAGTGTCTTCAGTCCAATCCACTTCCCTAACTAATTTCCTTAATTTTTGAAAGTGAGCCCTTTTGAAATCAAAAACCCTAGTTGCAGATTTATTTTTGTTAATCCTTCCATTTAGTTTGAACTGAATTAGCTCATGATCACTTGAGCCAAGATTGTCCCCTACAACCATTTCTTCTATGAGGTCCTCGCTACTCACAAAAATTAAATCTAAAATGGCATCCCCTCTAGTCGGTTCAGCAACTACTTGATGAAGGAATCCATCAGCTATCGCATCTAGGAAAATCTGAGCCCTATTATTATTACTAGCACTGGTCCTCCAGTCTATATCTGGGAAGTTAAAGTCTCCCATGATCACGCAGTTTCCATTAGTATTTACTTTATTAAAGACATTAAAAAGGGCTCTATCCATATCCAAATTGGATCCCGGAGGTCTATAGCACACCCCAAGCACTATCGTAGGAGAGGCTTTACTAGTTTTCTTCCCCAATGTAATTTTTGCCCAGATGGACTCTGTCTTATCCATTGCATCGCTTCTTATTTCTTTACATTCTACCTCATCATTGATATACAATGCTACTCCACCCCCTTTACCTTTGTTTCTGTCTTTCCTAAACAGCATATACCCTTCAATACCTGTAGTCCAGTCATGACTAGTATTCCACCATGTTTCTGTTATCCCTATAATATCTGGTTTCACTTCCTGCACCAGTAGCTCTAGTTCCTCCATTTTGTTACCTAGGCTCCTCGCATTGGTGTATAAACATCTTAATTTTTGCTGTTTGGCCTCGCTCACATTTTGTACCCTATTAGGCAGTGTCATTCTACAGCCAGTATAACCTATTAGATTAGTATCCACACCGCCCTCGCTCCTTATATACATTCTCCTACCCACGGCTGTATCCTTTCTTACTTCATCTTCTTCCCTCTCAATGCTAAAATCTGGCATGGAGATTTTCTGGACATCTCCCATCCATCTCCCCCTAATTCCTAGTTTAAAGCTCTCTTTATCAGTTGTGCCAGCCTCGATCCTAGAAGTCTATTTCCTTCCCTACTCAGATGAAGTCCATCCTGAGAAAACTGTCCTCTGTCCGTGAATGCATCCCAGTGGTCATACATCCCAAAGCCCTCCTTATAGCACCACTGCCTAAGCCATCTGTTGACAGTCATAATCTTATCACACCTTTGTTGCCCTTCTCTAGGAACAGGAAGGATCCCACTAAAGATCACCTGAGCCTCAATTTCCTTAAGCGTCTTCCCCAGCCTAGCATAGTCTCCCTTAATACTTTCCAGCAAGAATCTAGCTGTATCATTTGTTCCCACATGAAGGATAATTATGGGATTCTTTCCCGCTCCCTTTAGGATCCTTTTCAACCTCAGGTCTACATCCTTTATCTTAGCACCCGGAAGACAGCACACCCTTCTATTCTCTGGATCAGCTCTAGTTACAGGCCTGTCTATTCTTCTCAATAAAGAGTCCCTGATCACATAGACCTGCCTTTTCCTGGTGACGGTGCTATTCTCCAGTCTCTCCCCTGTTCCCTCTGGCTGCAAGTTCTTTCCATTCCTATTTTCCCTTATAATCTTCTTCAAGCTCATATTTGGTGTAGTCTCCCTTGACTCTTCCCCTTTTCCTATAGGACTAGCCTCTCTTCTCTTCTTCCTTACCCTTCCACCTTCAACAAGTACCTGCTGAGCCCCTTCTTCATTTGTCATTTGTCAACTCTGCAAACCTGTTCCTAAGCTCTATTTCTCCTTCACTAGCCCGTCTTTTCCTCTGCCTGGTTCTTTGAGTCACATGTTTCCACTGAGCACTTTCCTCACCCAGTCTCCCCTCAAAATTCCCCAGCCCTGCTTCCATCTGTGAGTCTGAGCTTTTCCCTTCAGAAACCTCATATCTTTGCTCCATCATCTGCTCAAACCCCTTCCTAAACTCAACGAGACTTTCCACCTGCATCTCCAAACCTTGGATCTTTTCCTCCATCAGCTCTATCAGACGACATTTCATGCAGAAAAAACTCTTACCGAAAGATCATGACAATGAACGTCCTGCTTACTTGACTTTTGTCATAGAATGCCATATGCCGGTAAAAGTTACTGAGTTTTGGGATTCTGTTTCTGATCGGTTTCCAAATCTCTAAAGCACTGCCTTACAATTCCTACCAATTCCATGGATGCAGAATGTGCGATTTCAATGTATGGACAGGTTTTCACCCTACAGAGACAGAAGATGTCAACTGCAACTGCTGGTGGACGCTGCATGCTGGAGTTTAATAAATAAAACAGCCTGTTTTATTTAGGTAAGTATAAATGTGTATTTCTAAGCTTTATGTACAACTTCGAGTATTATACTTTATTATTATTAACAATAATGATAATTAATTAGTGCAGCAGACTCCCTTATCCAGGGTGATTTACAAAGGTATCAGTAGCACAGTACAATACGTGTATACATAATGTATAAGGTATCAGTGAAATTTGCTATTTATGCTGTGAGCAACCTCAGAAAAATGTGTGATTTCTCCATGATTTAAGTAGACTCCTACTTAGGAAGTAAAACAAACTGGAAATGGCTTCAGCTGAACAAGAAATTAATAATGTCCTGAGATTAAAACAGAAGCTAACAAAATAAAACTTGAAAGAGAACAATTCAAGGACCCAAGCAGACCTATTGGAGACTTCACTTTTATTTCACACTGTACATGCAGGGTGAAATCCCAAGTCTATTGAAAGCAATGGCAGTATTGCCAGTTCCTGGCTTTTACCTACAGTATTCTGTTCCCCAGCTATAGCAGTGTTGTATCACTGCAAGGTTCCTCCCACATTTTTTCATGCCATTTCATTATTAGAGGTGACACAAGTAGCGCTGCCAACAGGTAAGGGTGCCCGATCCATTTGTTACAAGATTCTGTCTTCAGTTGCTTAGAATTTTGCCAAACTTTAACTGACTGAAATTTTCCATTTGTCTCAGCCTGATGGTTTTTTTTTAAAAAAGAAAATGTATGCTAAATCCATCTAGCCATTTATGAGAATGAGGTTATGGAAAAAATGTGACATTTTGCCCATGTTAGAAAAAATTCTTAATACCTATTAATTGAAAAGCTTAAATGCCTCCATGCCTTGCAGCAGGGAATTATATTAAATAAACCAACAGCAAAAACCCTACAACTTGGAGTATTGGTTGAACCCAGGATGACTATGAGCCGCCAATGTGATATGGCTGTGAAAAAAGCTAATGCGGTCTTGGGATGCATCAGGCGAGGTATTTCCAGTAGAGATAAGGAGGTTTTAGTACCGTTATACAAGGCACTGGTGAGACCTCACCTGGAATACTGTGTGCAGTTCTGGTCTCCTATGTTTAAGAGGGATGAATTCAAACTGGAACAGGAACAGAGAAGGGCTAATAGGATGATCCGAGGAATGGAAAACCTGTCTTATGAAAGGAGACTCAAGGAGCTTAGCTTGTTTAGCCTAAGCAAAAGAAGGCTGAGGGGAGATATGATTGCTCTTTATAAATATATCAGAGGGGTAAATACCAGAGATGGAGAGGAATTATTTAAGCACAGTACCAATGTGGACACAAGAACAAATGGATATAAACTGGCCATCAGGAAATTTAGACTTGAAATTAGACAAAGGTTTCTAACCATCAGAGGAGTGAAGTTCTGGAACAGCCTTCCAAGGGAAGCAGTGGGGGCAAAAGACCTATCTGGCTTCAAGATTAAACTTGATAAGTTTATGGAGGAGATGGTAAGATGGGATAACAGGATTTTGGCAATTAATTGATCTTTAACTATTCATGGTAAATAGGCCAGTGGCCTGTGATGGGTTGTTAGATGGATGGGATCTGAGTTACTATAGAGAATTCTTTCCTGGGTATGTGGCTAGTGAATCTTGCCCACATGCTCAGGGTTCATCTGATTGCCATATTTGGGGTCGGGAAGGAATTTTCCTCCAGGGCAGATTGGAAGAGGCCCTGGGGGTTTTTCACCTTCCTCTGCAGCATGGGGCACGGGTCACTTGCTGGAGGATTCTCTGAACTTTGAAGTCTTTAAACCATGATTTGAGGACTTCAATAGCTCAGACATAGGTGAGAGGTTTATTGCAGGACTGGGTGGGTGAGATTCAGTGGCCTGCATTGTGCCGGAGGTCGGACTAGATGATCATAATGGTCCCTTCTGACCTTAATATCTATGAATCTATCTACCTATGAGAACTTAGTTTGTGTGTTAATGTAATTTCCTATGTTAAAAGAATGTTACAGTTGCAGAGTCAACTATTCAAAAGTTAGGAAATGCCCAAATTTAGGTTGCCTGTGCAACCTTAATTGAGCTGCCTTGTGAATATGCACAATGATACAGTCAGTCTTTAATTGCATGATCAAGTACTATTTTTTCCATAGGACCCCTACCTAATTTAATGCACAGTATGGATGGTGGTCTGGGAATGTAGTGAAGGAGACTGTTGTCTGTAAGACCCCTCATTCATTTGCTGCAGAAGTTGGAAACTTCTCCATGCATCTGAAGAAGTGGGTTTTTTACCCATGAAAGCTTATGCCCAAATAAATCTGTTAGTCTTTAAGGTGCCACTTGACTCCTCATTGTTTAAGTCTCATTGACTTGCAATGACACATACACCTAAAGGCTAGATTTTCAGTGATATTTTGGCACCTAAAGATGCATAAAGGCATATATGGAGACTTTCAAATGTGCTTCTCTGCATTTTTAGGTACCTAAATGCCTTTAGAAATCTGGCTTTAAATTACTTTTGAAAATGGGGCTTGACTTACTTACTTATTTAGACACTTTGGAAAATTTTGCCCTGGAGCAATGATGCAGAATGGAATAAAAACTATTGGTGAAAATCAAGAAAAGGGAAAACAGGAATATTTTTAACAGTTGTTAAAGAGGAAGGAAGATGGCTTGGAAGGAAGAGATGGTGATGCAAAGAGAAAAGGAATGATGACTGGACAACAGCCAAGAGTGGGTGGATCAGAGTAGGCCATACAGTGAAAAAACAGAAATCCGGGCAAAACATGGTAGAAAAATTCTGATGCTGACAACATTTGGTTGCACTGATTATGGTGACTAATATCTCATTTTGTGTGGGGAGTGGTTTTCATGCAGCATGTAATTCCAATGACATAAAAGAGCCATATCTTTTCAATGGATGAGAATACATGCATAAAGCTTAGCTCTACCTGCAAAAACAATTTCAAAGAGATTGCTGTACCAACAATAATCTAGCATAATAGTTGTGTCATATTTTTGCACAGAGCTACCTGGAACAATTTATGAACAAGAAATAAACCTTAGAACTTTGTAAGAGACCATTTTCTGAAAAATATGCTTAAAATTGTCTGCTACATCCTGCAGCTTCTTTCCTTTCAGTCCTCACTACCACTTATGTAAATGAAGAGTGAAAGGTTCATTGTTGCTCTGAAAGCTGAGACATTCAGGGCTCTCCCCCTTTGCCCAGTGGAAAAGGGGGTATGGTCAGTTGCCTCCATAGCACCATTTCCCCCTTCCTGAGACTCCATGGATGACTCTCAGTGGCTTCCAGGATCTGTGCATGGAGAGGGAATTGGATTTGCACTGTCTGAACTTACCACCAGTGACAAACCTACTCAAAAGTTGTGTAAGACACCCAACACCCCCAAGAAAACCTTCTTGCAGAAGAGGAGGTTGTACTCAAAAGGGAATGCAGCTTTAGACTTCATTAACTTTTGAGCATATTGGCTCAGGAAGACAATGTGTGACCTAGACCCTCTTCACGAGTCAGTCCTGGAACTCTTGAGGATCCTTGGAAAGCCTTGGAGGTGGCTACATCCCTCCCCTCTTTCTCTATTGCAAGCCAGGAGAAGTACTGACAGAGAGGCTGCATTAGAATTGTGCTACCCATAAATCAGGAGCAGGGCCTAAGGGGCCTCAGACCCAGTAGGCACAGGACCTTCACTCGGATGGCTCTGTACCTCTAGCTGATTCCTGGAAATTCAGTCTCTCTCTCTCTGTGGTGTGTGTGTGTGGGCATGCGTGTGCGTGTGTCCATACTCATTCTGAAGAGGGTAAAAGATTTGAGAATATTCTATTAAATTCTCCTTCAGCAGTTTCCTGTCCATGAGAACACCCTGCTATGGAGTTCTCCATGGGAAGGTATAGTCAGGCTTGGCTTGTAGGTCAACATTTTCAGTAGGGACTAGTGATTGTGTGTGCTCAACCTGCAGAGGGTGATTGTCCAGCACTTTCTGAAAATCAGATCCCTCTGAAGAATCTCAGATTGGGCATCCAAAAATTGCCCCCTCCTTCCATTTCCAAATCACTAGTCACTTTTAAAAATCTTGGTTGTAGAATTTGGCCCTGATGCCTAAAGTTACAAAGAAAAATTAATCTTGAAGCTACTTTTGTGCTAGGCTACTCTTATGAAAAGTAGACTTATTTAGTGGGTTTCCAGTGGACTTAAGGCATAAGCAATGAAGTCACATTAAAATACATTATTTTCTATTAGGATAGTTGGAAGACTAAAGTAACTATAAAAATAGCTGCATGTGTTAACAGCTAAGCAGATATTTCTATATTTCATGCCATTTTATTCTTTTAAAAGAACAAGCCAACTTTTCACAATATTTTGTGCAGATGTCTTTGGACACATGTTCTTGATGGCAGGATTTGACTGCCAGAGAGCCACAGATAAATTGTTCTCCACAGTTGTTTATTAGTGATGTTATAGATTATATTTTCATGCTATGAGTTACCAGAAAATATCATGTCTGACAATGGTTCTTACATTTTTTATCTTGATGCTATTCCCATGGTTGATGCTAGATAGTATTCCCTTCTCCACATTTTCGCCGCCCAGGATCTTGCCAGCTTTAAAAAAAAATGACAATATCTAGAGAGAATTATCCTTCTCCTTCTCCCCATCCTCTTGCAGTTCCACCAGTGATTTCATCTTCTCTTACACTCCTGTCTCCAGTTTTGAGATGTCCCTTCTGCTATCTGCCTCTAACCCCTTCATCAGCAGGTTCTTCAAGATTCCATTACTCCTTCAATTCCACTCTTGTCATTATCTCTCCTTCAGCTTCATCTGTACTGGCTCCTATCCCACTGCCAACAAAAATAACCCTTTCCTCTATCCTCCTATGTTTCTAACTACCACCTATCTCCTTCCTTCAAAACTCTAAAGCATCTACTTATGCTGCCTAGCCTTTCTTTCCTTCAGCTCCCCCCTACATTCTCTATAATTTGACTTCCACCTCCCCACTCCTGTGTGGTAGCTGAACAGCTATGTAGAAAGGTTTCAGAGTAGCAACCGTGTTAATCTGTATCCCCAAAAAGAACAGGAGTATTTGTGGTACCTTAGAGACTAACAAATTTATCTGAGCATAAGCTTTCATGGGCTACAGCCCACTTCATCGGTTGCATAGAATGGAACATATAGCAAGAAGATTATATATATACACGCACACATATACACACATACATACATACATACATACAGAGAATATGAAAAGGTGGAGTAAGAGGTTAATTAATGCCCCTCTGCCATGTACATTGGCCAAACCGGACAGACTCTATGCAAAAGAATAAATGGACATAGATCTGACATCAGGAATCATAACATTCAAAAACCAGTAGGGGAACACTTCAACCTCTCTGGCCACTCAGTAACAGATTTAAAGGTGGCAATTTTGCAACAGAAAAGCTTCAAAAACAGACTCCAATGTGAAAATGCTGAGCTTCAATTAATATGCAAACTAGATACCATTAACGTGGGTCTGAATAGAGACTGGGAGTGGCTGGGTAGTTACACATATTGAATCTATTTCCCCATGTTAAGTATCCTCCCACCTTCTTGTCAACTGTCTAAATGGGCCATCTTGATTATCACTACAAAAGTTTTTTTCTCCTGCTGATAATAGCTCATCTTAATTAATTAGCCTCTTACTCCACATTTTCATATTCTCTGTATGTATATATATCTATATATCTTCTTACTGTATGTTCCATTCTATGCATCCGATGAAGTGGGCTGTAGCCCACAAAAGCTTATGCTCAAATAAATTTGTTAGTCTCTAAGGTGCCACAAGTACTCCTGTTCTTTTATGTAGAAAGGGGCACTTCTGTGTTTGTACTCTTTATCAGGGGAATATAGAAGAAATAGTGTGGATTAGACTTGTGGTCCATCTAGTCCTGTATCCTGTCTTGGACAGCGGCCAGCATCAGATGTTCTGAAGGGAAGCTTCTTTCTAAACACAGGCAGTAGCAATCACCACCATAAACCACCACATATTGTAAGTCAATACCAGATGCTAGGAGAAAGAAGCCAATAAATAAATCCACTACTCTCCTCCACCTTCAAGAAACAAACACATACAATGGCTATCTACGTGCTTAGATGGCAAGTAGTCCGAAAGATGGCAAGTAGTCCGAAACATACAACAACTCAGTGATTTGCTGATGTTATGTAATTTTTATAAGGCACAGTGAGGTCAGTAGGTGGAGAAGGAGTTGACAACCTTCAGACAGTCTTCCCTGTTACATGCGAAAGCACAATGAATGTCATCAAATTGGCAGCCAAAATAAGTTGTTCAGTAGGGATGAAGACAAAATAAAGCAAATCATAACATTTAATAAATTGCAAAGAAATGTAAAATAAATGAATATGTACATTAACATGGAATATTTTTATTGTGAATTAAAGGGTCATCATTTTTCTGTGTCAGAAGAACAAGAACTGATCTTGAAGGACTCAGGCAGAATTCCCTTGATTCCTGATTCTGTCGAGTAATTAAGACTGTGCTTAATTTTAAGCACCTGAGTAATCCCAACTCTAAACAAATATTTAATGTTAAGCACATGAATGGTCCCACTAAAATCACTAGGACTGGAGCATATGCTTAAGGTTAAGAATATGCTTAAGGGCTTGGCTGAATCAGGGCCCTAATGGGTCATGACACTCATGCTATTTTCCCAAATTATATTTTCTATATAAACTTCTTCTGAAGCTAAGTAGGTGGGACTGAGCAGTTCTTTGAAGATAACACATGGCTGTTTTGATTTCAAAGGCTGAGTTGAGAAGCTTTTGCTTGATTTTTTTGCTTTAATAATACTTTCTATAATCATTATATTCTCTCTCCATTAAACATACTAATGAGAGCTCTCTCAAGTTGTAATAAGACAACTAAAGCCTTTTCAATTTACATGCAATTTTTTTATTCAGATTGTCTCATGAGCTGAGATAATGTGACGATGATAAACATGACTGTTCCAGCCTTATAATAGTGTGGCTAATAAGCCTAATTATGCCAAGGTAATGCACAGATGATTTAGGAATAAATAACAGTCTGATACAGAGAAAAGAAGCTAATGGAAAATATTTCTGCCATTAAATAATAATAACAATAATTATCATTGTATTTCTTTAGAAAGCATCTCTTCTCCTCTTTCCCCGGCAAAAGTGCTCAGGGTGCTGAACCATAGTCAAAATGACAATTTCTCGTTAAGTGAAAAGAACACCTGCCTTCAGCAAAATTACAAACAGGGTGGGAAAACAATAGGACAAAACAGCAGCAGCCATGGTAGTAAATTAAAAACACCTTTAACAAAAAAAAAGTTTTCAGGCATATTTTAAAAATGGGAAAGATGAAATGAGCTGGATTTCAGGAGGGCGCAATTTCCAGGGCGCACAGCAAATACTCAATTGCCAACCGACTTCTGAGGTGATGGGGGAACCCCTAAACACCAGGTGGTATGTGAGCACAAAAATCCTTCCAGTGGAGATCCAAGGAGGAGATCTCAAATATAACCAGGGTAAAGCCCATTCAGAGCTTTATAAACCATTAAAGCTTATTTTATTCTGAAGCCACCATTTCATAGACAGCCAATGTAAAGAGAGCAAAGTAGGCTGCATATGATAATGATAGCTCAAAAAAGGCACAGTTGTGCTGCTGTGTTCTGAATGATTTGCAAGCAGTGGATCAGCCTTGTTGATAACCCAGCAGAGAAGAATTATAAAAATCAAGCTTAAAGGGCATACATTGCTGTTGCCAGGTTATCACGAGATAAATAAGGGTGCAATCTACATGAATAGTGTAGCTGGAACCCATGTTTCCAAGCTATGTGCGACATATGGCTTTCCAGGCGTAGCATGAAGTAAAAAATGATACCAAGATTTTTAACCTGGTTCACAACCTCCAAACAAGTCCCCTCAATCAGAAGGAGCCACAAAGGAGGAGTAAGTCATCTCATAAAAAACAGTCCCAGTACAACAACAACACTTCTGTCTTCTCAGGTCTGACCCTAGAACCTCTTAATGCCAACTACCAAGGGAGCACAGGAATTTCTTGATCCAGGTTCACCAAAGAATGTCATGTAAGGTCTCAAATGAAGATGACAAGGTCACACTTGTCATCAATATCATTGTGAAATGTATGTACAGGTGCTATGTAAAGAGTTATGAATACATACTGAAACTATGTTCTTAAAGTCTGTATCAAGGTATTAGTCACAAACAAAGGTGAAAAACAGCTTTTCTGTCAGGCAGACACTGTCTATTCATCTATCTGTTTACATGTACTTTGAATATTGGTTCACAATGGGTCCCCTATCACCAGTCTGAACTGAATGCAAATGAAGGATTGTAAGAAAGAACTTCAGAAAGAAACTAATGGGAAGAGAAACACAGCAGGGGAAGAGAACTGTAATTTGAGATACACTTCAAAGGTTTGCTTGACTATATTTGGGTGGCAGAGGATACACCCAGCTTTCCATCACCTAGGAAGTAAAAAGAGAATGGTTTTGCTTCATGAAAAAGGAGCTTCAGTGAGGCTTGGTTGAAAAGCTGACAAGAACTTTGGATGAGATAAGCTTCTTTAGACAAAAGAGTAACTTGTTCAGTTTTGTCTCTGGAAAGCATGCTATAATTTAGTTTTACCATTTGTTTCCAGTATCCTTACTCACAATCTCCTGAATCTCCAGTCTTTGATGATAAACTTATTTTGTTTTCACTATAACTATATCTCAGTTCTGTGGGATTAAGTAAAGTTATGGTCTTGATTTGAATCAGCTAATGTGCACCTTTCCTTTGGGAATAAGAGACCTGGTAATTCTGTGAGTGCTCTGCAGCTAAGGGGCTGGTCACTTCAAGGAATGCTCCAAGAATTTGGGAGTTGGTATGTGCCTGTTGCTACTTGTACAGAGTGAGCGAGTCCTGCAGAAACGTGGAAGGCAGTGCTTGTGCTGTCAGAGGCTGGTGGTTTCAGGGAGCTGATCCACAGCAGGCAGAGACAAGACTACTTCTCACTAAGGGTAAGGTGGTAGTGAGGTGCCTCGCAGCTCTGGGTACCCTTGGGGAGCATCACACTAGGGTTGAGGACCAGATAGCTCTGACGTATCCAACTGACACTATCATTCAGGTATTCCTCCAGGAACGAGACCAAACTGCATGAAAAGACCCTGTTTAACAAGAAAGTGTCTCTCTCACATGTTACAAACATCAAACCAATAGAACCATGTGAATAATGTGACTCCAGCTGTAAGCAATTAGATGGCAGAAACAGTTAGTCACTATCAGACTGACTGGATTGGAACAACAGACCTGATGGTATTTTATGTCTCTTTGAGTTGCATATGAATGGTAAAATGCCCTGTGGCATTTTTTGGAAGGATATACTATATAAGAATTGCATTATTAATTATTGTAGCTATTAATGTATTTGATTGTACACCAGGGGCCTAATCCAATGCCTATCAGTGGAAATATTGACTTCCATTCACTTCAGTGGAGCTGGATCAGGCCCAAGAGCCATATTCTGATTCTTTTTGCCTACATCATTGTATACATATCCTAGTTATGGAACTGCAGGGGGCCTATTTCTCTCCTATCTGTAAACTGAATAGTGAATAAGGATAGGAGCAGTTTAGTTTGTACATTTTACTTCTGATTTCACAGGTAGTCTCAGTTTGAAATAATACCTTCTACCTTTGTGCAATTTTAAACAACTCCTAACCTTGGTCCCTATCAATGTATACTGGCTGAATCTGGTATAATAAATATTACATTTTGCAACATCTTCACATTTGCTAGTAGTCAGAGGCTACATTGTCTTGCTTCAGTGGAGCATAAAATAACTTCCTTTCATAGAAATGGAAGACCATGGTAAAAGATAACATTTTAAGTGATGTCAACAACTGAATTTTCTCTGTAATAATTTAGAATGTTTAATGTGATGTGTTTATCTGGTTCATTTACTGTCTATGTGTGTCATGTATCAATTGCAGAATACCAGTTTACTAATACAATGGAAAAAATTTAAAGCAAAATATATTGATTAAAAATATCACTGTAATATGTACTGATTCACGTGACTGTGATTGTGTATACTTACTTGAACACTGATTGTCAAAGAGTCTAGTTACGATGACATATTAGCCAGAGGTACCAAGTGGATGGAGAAAGGTCACATGATACTATGACCTAAAACAGAATAGTCTTGGAAGAAGGTAATATTGGAATCTTTAGCAGACAAAAGATGATGGGTAAAATTCTCCACTAATTCAGCAGAACTCTTTTCAAGTCAATGGTGCTGGTCTCAGTTACACCAGCAGAGCATTTGTTCCCATGCATCTGATAAAGGTAAGCTTATTCTACACTTAATGATGATTTCCTTCCTCTTCTGATGCTTTTGAGGCTTGTTTGGTACACACAGGGTAAAGAATTGGGAGGGGAAATGAAGTGAAAAAAATTGTAAATAAATAATGTATGTCCTAATAATCCTGTTTGTGCAAAAGAGCAACCTGAATATGTGAAGATAAAATTGAGGAAAATATTGTGTCACCTACACCTATATAGTCATGCATGCTGAGTACACATTCATTCCATTTTTTCCCAAGACCATGTTTTCATTGGTAACAAGATAACATTTTATTTTAGAAATAATTGAATTTTTTATTTGGAACAATTTTTCATGCTGAAAAAATGTGTGAAGTTAGGTGCTTTAGAAATCACAAGCCTAGTTGTACCGACCTCAGAATGAGAGAAAAACAGAATTAAAAAATATTCAAGTAGCATTTCTGTTTATAATAATATGAGTTTGAATTCTACTTTCCTTGGGCCACTCATCACTCAGACACTATGCTGTTAGTCAAAACTGGTCAAAAAATTAATTTTTTTCCTAAGGAAAGTTTTGATTTTTTTGTCCAAAAGCCCTGAACCCTACACATTTGATTTTTGTATTTTTTAAATGAAAACTCAAAATTTTCCATGAAAAGCGGACATTTTTTGTGAAAAAAATAATTTTAATTGAAAACCCATTTTTCTGTTGAAAAACAGTCTTGATGGGAAAATATTGACCAGCCCTAGGGATAGACAGATTACAGGACTAGCAAGAAGTACTGTGAAGGAGTACTAGTGGCACCTTAGAGATTAACAAATTTATTTGAGCATAAACTTTCATGAGCTACAGCTCACTTCATCGGATAGTGAGCTGTAGCTCACGAAAGCTTATGCTCAAATAAATTTGTTAGTCTCTAAGGTGCCATAGGTACTCCTTTTCTTTTTGAGAATACAGACTAACATGGCTGTTACTCTGAAAGAAGTACTGTGTGTCCCTCTGTAAAACTGGGACTCTTCCTTTTCAATTCTTGTTTCTAGCAGGACTATGAGGTGTTAGACCTTAAACCTGTCAGTGGCGGAGCACTGAATACTGCCAGTCTTGCACTTATGACTAATGAAGTGGGGGAGGAGGGGCATGAAATGCCACATATGTGGGGGAGAGACAAGGAAGCATTTAAACCTCTGACTACTAGAAGATGGGACTGGATGACAGGGGAAGGACCACTTGATATTTGCCCTGTTCTGTTTACTCTCTCTGAAGTATCTAGCACTAGTCACTGTTGAAAGACAGGATACTTGGCTAGATGGACCATTGGTCTGACCCAATATGGCCGTTCTTATGCTCTCTAACAGGTTCTTTTTTTTTTTAAATGCTGGTTGTTTGAACCTGCTTAGAGATTTGGAATGCTAGAAGAATTCAGACAAGCTGATCAAACATTCATGAGTACACGCAGCTTATCAAATGGCTTCACAATTTATCACATTCTTTATGTAATGGCAGCACCCTCCTAAATTTGTCTTGCTGCATAAAGACAGCAAAGAAGAGCTTGCTGCTAGCCTGCTGCTGATGTGATTTCTTATTTATGTGAGAGTCTATTTAAATTCTAGATTCAGTACTTCTTTCTGCCTGAAGCACATGAGCAGAATAGAGACATGAGTACCAATCAAGGGACTGCACCTCTTTCAGTGCTCATCTTCCCCACTTTGTCTGCGTGCTTTAGGCAGAATGATACACCGATCAGAAAGACTGAACAAGAAAGTGACTTTGCAGGTCTGATGTGGACACCAAACAAATAGTTCATCTTGGGGACTGGAAGTGGGGGATCAGAATCCTAGTCCCTCAGTCAAAAAGTGGGCAAGTGCTAAGTGGCTGTTCTTTTAATCTAGCCCTATCTAAATGGAAATGGTGATAAAAATGGGCAGAATACCATTTTCCCATACATAAAATTTCATATAATAATTATATCCCTGAAAACAGAAAAGATCCAGCTTTAATAAAATCTGAAGGGAAAGTATGCTAAGATAATGAAAAGTAGTTTTTGCATATTTTAACACTGACAAGAAAACATAGTAAATCATATACATATCTGGGTCGATAAAAGAGAATTATGGCTGGGGTCACAGAAATCATTTTAGAATTTCTCTCCCTCTCTGCTTAAGAGAGAAGAAAATTAGTATTTGGTTAAATCATTTTCTAATCTTTTAGCTAAAAGTTTGCATGTTTCTTGAATACATTTTTCCTAAAACTATATCATAAATATGAACATCTCAGCTATCTTTACAGAGCAACAAAGAATGTTAATAATGTAAACATTCAATGCACGGCAGGCAGACAGAATTATATCACTCCATAGCTACAGTATATAAAATATGGTTTCAATGCCCACTGAAAAAGCTTGAATGCATTTTGACCTGTGATAGAAACTGACAAATATCATGAGCTTTCCAAGAACCTCCGGATTCATTTGAGCCTAGATTTAAAACAAACAAACAAACAAGCAACCCCTCTTTGCAACTGTAGGTACTTCATTTTATTCTTAAGATTCAGGATTCTGACTGTGGGTGCTGTGCAGTGCTGTGGGTTTCCTTTTCAAACTCATACACAGAAAGCAACTAAATGGACATGACTTTTTTTCTTTATTGCCAGTTTGTGCCATTCTTGCTAATCAAATATTTTCCCTTTAAATATTGTATATATAGACAGCTAGGGAGAGAAAGAGGACATAACCTTTGGAACTGCAAGTAATCAGTCTATGGTACTGATATAGGGCTAGATTCACAATGTGTACTTAGGTGCTGCATCACTGAGTTTGAGTGCTAAGTTTTAGCCTTGCCACCTAGTGGAATGCATTACCCAAGTTAGGTGCTCCGGCTTCCTATACAATACATGGGAGAGTTAGGTACTTAACAACGGGATTAATTGAAGACAGCACGTTGCGCTGGGAGCTACCTAAGATAGCCAATAAGTGCAGAAGAGAAGGGTTTGTCCTAAGTTCTGCCCCTCTCAATGAGTTAGGTCTTTTGTGAGTCTAGCCCATAGTGCCAATCACCATAGCGTTAGCACTGAATACAAGGAAAAATAGAAAAAAACCAAATTCATCTGCCAAAGAGCATGGGCCTATACAGCTATTCACTTACTCAGCACATGTCTAAGGGCTGGCCCTGCTTTGAAAGACTCATGTTATTTTGTTTGATATCATGATATTGTTTGATATCAGGAGTTGCTGAAACACTTGAAAAAGGAGAAATTTTCACAGAAACTTTCTCAAGTACATAGTCTCTAGGGACACAGATCACTTAATCGTCAAAGGAATGTGGAGAAGGAGCAGCTAAACTCACCATGCAATCTCCTTCTGTGGTTTGGAATCTAAAACTCAACCTAGCTTTTCACTTTTTTGCAGTAATGGTGAGGGAAGAGAAAAAGATCAGCATGAGGGGAGTCTCTTTTGCAAAGCTGCCTAGTTAAGTGGCTGCCCAGAAAAGGAAATAGAGGGAGGCCCAGGAAAATATTCCAGTGCAAATGTTAAAAACTATTATGCTACTTATGTCTTTTATTTTGGTTGATATCTATAGGCTCAGTGCTCTTCTTCCTGACTGCAAACTGCACAAGACAACCCAACAGTCCGAAGCAGAGTAGTGTCTGTACTCTGTGTACTGGATGCTCAGGCATTTTTCATGCCATGCATCACTCGCAACTTGCTGCTCTGCACCCTTCAAACCAGTGAGCTTTTAACAGTAAATGAAAAAAAAAACCCCAACAAGGATAGGAAGACTGTGAGGAACAGTGGGACCATTGCCACTAAATTCATTTTCATTGTACCATTTTGGTCTTCAAAGGGCAAATCGTTAGCTCACCTCCCAGAGCTGTGTGGATGATGGGAAAATGTGAGAGAAAGTATCCTCCTTTCAGGTCTGTAGAGTGACTCCATAGTACAGAGTTTACTTCAACCTAGTAGATGAAGTAGCCCTGCACCTCTCTAATGCAGCCCCAATGTGTGTGTGTATGGGGGAGGGGAGTTAGGAAACATGGAAAATCTGCATAGAAACTCCACTGTAGGATGCCCGGGCCTTCTCTTTTCCCCAGTTCCCTGTATCTTGCTCCTAGAGCTAGGTGTCTCTTGCATGATCCTTGGGAATCCAGCCCCACACAACAAAACTGAACCTGCATGGGTACCTGGAAGACCTCCTGGTGTGGAGACGAAAGATGGATTTTCTCCTGCAGTAATAATAGACTATACAATAGAATTTATTTTGCAAGTTAGAAACTCTGGAAAATAAGGAACACTGAATTATTCAACACATAGTACCTTCCCACCTGAACAGAGTGACTTCGGCAGCTGTAGAGAACCACTTAGCCTCCAAGTGCTTGCTGCTGCCCATTGTGGATGTCCAAAGATTCACCTACACCTGCACAATGGAGAAACAAGCTAAACCCCCACACTGGAATGATCAGGAAGAAACTCCACTTCTGTTCACACAAGCAGAACGTCCAATTTAGTACTTTTGTGCTGATATTAACATTTTAGGCATTTCTTGCTCCATTTAATTTTAATCAGTTGTCCTTTTTGGACCATGGATGATATAAGAGGAAGATAGATGAAATTCAATTGCCGGAGTTCTATTTTAGCAGAGCATTTTTAAAATAAAAACAAAATACCAAGTAAGTGTTTTTATTTGTAACTAATTCATGGGTGAGCTCCTAACCTGAGAAAAGCATATTACACAATTAACAGCTTTGCCACACTTACTCCTGTTGATTAAGGAACTACTCAGCATGAGTAAACATGGCCCTATATCAGCTTTGGAGATTGGTTTATTTATATTAGTCATTACTGTGACATTAATGCTGAAAATCATCTATATAATAAGATGCTTGTTAGATAACTGTTTAGGAAAATTGATAATTGTTTAGCTATTGTGCATGCATAAATCAAAAGGTGCTTAACACATCTAGAAATGAGTAAAGCTATCTTTTAATTCTCACAAAAACAATCCATTGGAATGAAAAAAAAAAAGGACAGTGATGCCAACAAATAGGGTTGCCAATTTTGGTTGGACATATTCCTGGAGGTTTCCTCACATTACATAATCTTAATTAAAGATTAATCTTTAATTCCTGGAGACTCCAGGGAATCCTGGAAGGTTGGAAAGCCTACTACCAAAGCATATTTTTAAACAAAAGATAAAGACCTAAAAAATTGTGCCAAATTCAGAGCTTCAAAGGAGTTATTTGCTTTTGTCAAAATGACCACTTAAGGAGGTTCTTAAACGGACAAGGCCAGGGTCTGATCCTGCACTGTGCCTCATACACGTAAACCCTTGATAAAAAACTAATCCCAGTGAAGTCAATAGGAATACTTACATGAGTATGGTCAGTAGAAATTGGTCTCTGTCAGTAACTTAATACCCTCTCTCATATATTTGTTTTATTATTAAACAGTCACACAACATAAATATGTTTCGCAAACTGTATGGCAAAGTTGTAATTGATGGCTTTATGCCATGCCATAAGCCCTCATTCAGGATTCCATACATGGAGCTACATTATGCAATCAGACTTTAAGCAGAATTCCACATTCAGATGAGAATATGGATGACTTGAGCTTCTGTGAAGGACAAGAAGGGCCCGCTTACCTTTTGCACCATATTTGGAGGGTTTAGGAGTCTGCTCTGATTTGAGCTTGAGCCAGCACCACTCTTGTTCTCTTCCTGCTTTCCCTCAGTTGCCCCATTATACGCAAACTCAGCATGGTTGACTGTTGTGCTACAGCCACTGACTGGCACAGTCCCAGCTTCATTGCTAATTTATAGATGAACCCTTCACTCACACTCCTTCCTACCTCCCCATGAGGGAAGTGTCATCTTACTAGCTCATAGATATAAGCTAAAAGCGGAAAGGGAGGAAGGATAAAAATCAAGTCTCAATGTACTGAACACAATGAAAAAAAAAAGAGTTAAGTTGGCTACAACCACTCCCATGAGCCCCATTCTCTCCACATTTGTAGGTTTTCCTAAATCATCAACCAAGCTAAATTAAGCGTGTACATTCTTCTGATAGTGGTGATCAGGACAAATCACTCCTCACTGAAGTAGCACCCATCAGTAGTCCATCTTTGGCAAATCCATATACAACAGGCTAACAAGCTGATGTAACTAACTATTTTTCCAAACCATTTTTATTGACTACTGGCCAAATGTTGGTTGCCAGGTTCAGATATTTCACTACTGGTCTCTCTCTAGATAATATCAGACTCAAAGGCATGCCTTTCAATTAATTAAAAAAGGTGGTCCTTATCTAGCTACTGATTCCACAGTACCTTCCCTCCCAAGAGATGGAGTACCACAACAAGACAACCAGTGAAGATAGGGGCAGTCCACTGTGGAGGAACAGTCTCCATCTTAGCGGCACTGAATAGATACTTGTGGCACCTTAGAGACTAACAAATTTATTAGAGCATAAGCTTTCGTGAGCTACAGCTCACTTCATCGGATGCATTTGGTGGAAAAAACAGAGGAGAGATTTATATACACACACACAGAGAACATGAAACAATGGGTTTATCATACACACTGTAAGGAGAGTGATCACTTAAGATAAGCCATCACCCACAGCAGGGGGGGGAAAGGAGGAAAACCTTCCATGGTGACAAGCAGGTAGGCTAATTCCAGCAGTTAACAAGAATATCAGAGGAACAGTGGGGGGTGGGGTGGGGGGGAGAAATACCATGGGGAAATAGTTTTACTTTGTGTAATGACTCATCCATTCCCAGTCTCTATTCAAGCCTAAGTTAATTGTATCCAGTTTGCAAATTAATTCCAATTCAGCAGTCTCTCGTTGGAGTCTGTTTTTGAAGCTTTTTTGTTGAAGTATAGCCACTCTTAGGTCTGTGATCGAGTGACCAGAGAGATTGAAGTGTTCTCCAACTGGTTTTTGAATGTTATAATTCTTGACGTCTGATTTGTGTCCATTCATTCTTTTACGTAGAGACTGTCCAGTTTGGCCAATGTACATGGCAGAGGGGCATTGCTGGCACATGATGGCATATATCACATTGGTAGATGCGCAGGTGAACGAGCCTCTGATAGTGTGCCTGATGTGATTAGGCCCTATGATGGTATCCCCTGAATAGATATGTGGACAGAGTTGGCAACGGGCTTTGTTGCAAGGATAGGTTCCTGGGTTAGTGGTTCTGTTGTGTGGTGTGTGGTTGCTGGTGAGTATTTGCTTCAGATTGGGGGGCTGTCTGTAAGCAAGGACTGGTCTATCTCCCAAGATCTGAGAGAGCGATGGCTCGTCCTTCAGGATAGGTTGTAGATCCTTGATGATGCGTTGGAGAGGTTTTAGTTGGGGGCTGAAGGTGATGGCTAGTGGCGTTCTGTTGTTTTCTTTGTTGGGCCTGTCCTGTAGTAGGTGACTTCTGGGTACTCTTCTGGCTCTGTCAATCTGTTTCTTCACTTCAGCAGGTGGGTATTGTAGTTGTAGGAATGCATGATAGAGATCTTGTAGGTGTTTGTCTCTGTCTGAGGGGTTGGAGCAAATGCGGTTATATCGTAGCGCTTGGCTGTAGACAATGGATCGAGTGGTATGATCTGGATGAAAGCTAGAGGCATGTAGGTAGGAATAGCGGTCAGTAGGTTTCCGATATAGGGTGGTGTTTATGTGACCATCGCTTATTAGCACCGTAGTGTCCAGGAAGTGGATCTCTTGTGTGGACTGGTCCAGGCTGAGGTTGATGTTGGGATGGAAATTGTTGAAATCATGGTGGAATTCCTCAAGAGCTTCTTTTCCATGGGTCCAGATGATGAAGATGTCATCAATGTAGCGCAAGTAGAGTAGGGGCATTAGGGGACGAGAGCTTTCATCCAGATCATACTTAGTACTCCTTTTCTTTTTGCGAATACAGACTAACACGGCTGCTACTCTGAAACCTGAATAGATACTGTTTTCATATAGATTTCAAAATAAATATGAATCCAATCTCACAGTGTTATGAACTGATTTCCAAGGTAAACCAGGCCAGGAAAGGCTCGGTGATTTATATGGGGAGTCAAGGCTGGATACACCCTTTTTACTGCTAGAAGAGATCCTGGACAGCACACCTGTTGGTACCCCATAGTGCAAAGAGAATACATTCTGTCTATTTATGCCTCTGGTCATCTTCCGTGTAAGTTCCGTTTGGCAGCAGGCACTTGAAGTGGCAGATAAAGGTAATTCCTCACCCGCCACCCCCGCAATATTCCAGCTGAGTGATAAGCAGACTGAGGCTCAGGAGCCGCAAGTAGCTCTTTAATGTGTCTCCTGCAGCTCTATGCAGCACAGGATATTAAAACAGTGTGTGATTTAATTATTAACCAGCCTAAGTTATTTACCAATTAGAATGCTTTTACTATGTTATTAACCAACTAAGTTATCAACTTTCACTAAGTTATTAACTTATTTTCTGTCAGACACGCACTAAATATTTCCCATCATACTATTTAAATATGAATAGTACTACAGTAAATGAAACAATGAATTCACACTACTGTGGCTCTTTTGGGTAATGCTGATCACTAATTTGGCCCCTGGACCACGGAGGTTTGAATATCACTGATCTAGCTCTGGCGTGCTGATAAGAGAGTCTGCAGCACCAGGGATGATGCAGACACATTTTATTAAAGCACATTTTGCAGTGTGCTTTTGTAATAATCTGAATCTGGATTTTTTAAAGTTACAGCTCGCATAACACCCCAGAAATGTTTCTTGGTTTTGTTCCAAAAATGTTAAGATTTGTGTGTTAAATATTATTGTCACCTGCCTAATGACAAGCCACTACTCTACATATTAACGTAATTCTCCTGAGGGAAGAATTAAAATATTTTTTTTTGCCCTATTAAGATATGTTTTACTGAAATGGGATTGTCTCAGACAGAATGCAGAATTGTTACTGATTTGTAGCACTGCAGTTTTCCCTCAGTTATACAATTCCTTGCACTCTGATTGGTTATAGTCCTGATTTGCATGTAGGCCTGATTTATGTAATCACTGCTCAGTTATTTCTCAATCTCTGCACAGTATGCAAATCCCTGGACCTTGATAGGCTGACAGACATTAATAGCCATTCAAAGTGAAAGGATTTGCATAATCGCTGTACCAATATGTGGTGGTGGGGAAAGAAGATAATAAGGAACGTAGAAGGAAAAGGACGTGGCAAACTAGGATGATAGCAGGAGAAAGGACTGAAAAAATATATTTTCACATATCTATATTTAATTTACTTTTCAGCATTTTGGCATGTTTTGCTTTCTGTATTTATTTTCTTCTCATTAAGTTAACATTTGACTATTTCATTAAAAAAATTCAGTGCAAGAACAACTTCCCAATATCTTGGTAATAACCATATCCTGGGCTAATGAACCTCTCTGTCTTATTCACTGGGGTGCTATTCACTGAAGGATACAGATATTACCTTGTAAAAAGGAAGTAGCCTCACGTTATAATTTAATAATAAAAGATGCACTGTTTTAATATCCCATTGACTTAGGCTGTTGTATTTTTCAGAAGACAATACTGGCCTGATTCTAATTGTGGCCTCCATACCTTATCATAATACAAATAAATACTAACTATGGGGAAAAGAGTCCACATAACCTGCATGGGGCATCTGTCATTCTTTCTCTTTCTTTATGTCTACTGCCTCCCTTTCCATATTCTCAGCCTCTCTCCCCTCCCTCTAAAGAACAGAGAGAGGGGCCTTGTCTCAGGGGAAGGAAAGGAGAGATGGGGATTTTTGAAAGAATGGGAGGGAAAAGAGATGGCACATTGTAGCAGTAGCTGCCTTCTGAGCATAGCAAGGACTATTCTGGCTTTTCTATTGACTGCCTTATTCACAGATTTCAGGCAGCCAGCTCACAGCTCCAATGGCCGTCAGCTCCTGCTGAAGATGAGAGGAAGTCAGTCAGATGGGAGTGTGCACTCTATACAGCTGAAGGGAAGACATCTAACTAGGTCTATATAAAACACTGATGGACCTGTTGTATAGATATTGGCCCAATAGTCACAATGGAGGTAGAAATAGAGATCACATCTGCAGGTGACATAAAGCTGAGGTGAGTTGCACACACTTTGGAAGAGAGAACTAAAATGTAAAGGGATCTTGATAAACTGGAGAACTGGGTTACAGACAACAAAATGAAATTCAACAAAGACAAATGTAAGGTGCTACACTTAGGGAAGAAAAACCAAATGCACAAATACAGAATGGGGGATAACTGTCTTGGCAGCAGCATTGCTCAGAAGGATATGGGAATTGTAGTGGATCACAACCTCAAATTGAGTCAGCAATGTGATGTTGTTGCAAAAAAACAAACAACAAATGAAATTTTAGGTTGCATTAACAGAACCATAGCATGCAAGTCATGGGAAGTGACACAGTACCGTTCTATTCGGCACTGGTTAGCCCTCAGCTAGAGTACTTTGTTCAATTTTGGTCACCAATGTATAGAAAGGATGGAGAGAAACTGGAAAGGATTCAAAGGCAAGTGACAAAGATGATCAAAAAGATGGAATGCCAGCCATGCGAGAAAAGAGAAGGAACTGGGTATGTTTAGTCTGGAAAAGAGGAGATTAAGGGTGGGACATGATAGCGGTCTTCAAATACTTGAAAGGCTGCCATAAAAAAGATGGAGAAAAGTTGTTCTCTCTTGCCACAGAGGGCAGGACAAGAAGCAGTGGGTTCTTGTCTACAAATCTACAACTACAGCATAGTAGATTTAGATTAAATTGCAGGAAAAACTACCTAATTGTAAGAACAGTAGGACAATAGAACAAACTCCCTAGGGAAGTTGTGGAAGCTCCTTCACTGGAGTTTTTCAAAAGGAGTCTGGACAGTCATCTCTCTTGGATGGTTTAGACCCAACAAATCCTTTATCTTGGAAGGGGTTTAGACTACATGTGGTGCACCAGAATGTCTGTTTGACACTTAGGGCTTACAATGGCTACAATGTCAAAGAGCACAGGTCATCATAGAATATAACTATATTTAAGATGATATTCATGAGCTACATCACCATGCTTTGCTTGTTTGTTCTATAAATTGCACGCAAAATCAGTTCAAGAAGTAGGGTGCTTTTCAAGCATGGATGATTTTAAACCGATTAGATGCTTTTTCCTGCCACATTATGTAAATAAGAGAGCCCCTGAACCCAAACATAGAGTAGAAATATTTGTGTTAGCAATAAATAACAATTCTTTCTGACTGGTTAATCAGCTTGGGTTAAAGAGCATGACTTGCACTTGCACCCAATTTTAATAAATACTAAAATGAAAATGAGAAATGCAGAAAGTAAAAGCACCATAGAAATGAAGCCACAATCTAGTCCTACGAAACAGAAATCACATATAGTGAACTCACGTATAGTGAAACTCCATCGGCAGTGAAATAGAAAGTTGCAAATCTGTTAATTGAAGTGCAGGATATAATGAACAATACATTTTTCTGTGGGAAATCAGTGACTTTCCTTTGAGGAAAATCTTCTCCTCCGCAGAGCTAAAGTGGGAGGAGGGGGTGAGCTATTGGATCTCTAGAGTGGTGGCTCTAAACTCTTACTTCCTCCACTGAGCACAGCTCCAGTGTTCTGGGAGCTCTGCATTCTGAACACTCTCCCAGCATGGTGGAAGCACGCTGATTACACTGGGTTTGTTTGTACTCGAGGGGGCATTCCACTCCCAAAACCTAAAAATTCTGCTCACAATATTTTAAAATTCTGCAAAATTCTGCAAATTTTATTTGTCAGAATAACACTACATAATCACGCCAGTTTCAATTATGTTGGTAATTTATTTCAAAATACTTGTCAGCAAGTATGTCTATAACAATACAGACACATACAAAAATTCCCCCAGGAGTAGAGAGTTAAAGAAACCTTTATGACAACCCAGTTCCTGTTTCTCTGCCCCCTTCCTCCCCAGAGCCCAGTCATGCCCCCCCCAGCCCAGAAACCCCCCTCCCCTGCAGAGCCCAGCTGAGGGCCCCCCCTTGCCCAGACACCGTCCCCATCCCACCCAGAGCCCCGGGATCCAGAGGGTCCCAGGCTTGCATGGAGTTTCCTGTGCGCCAGCCTCTCCTTCCCTCAGGACATGTTGGGAACTGCAGCTGCTAGGAACTCTCTAGCTCCCTCTCCCTCTCCCTCTCCCCCAGCAGACAAGTTGGGCTCTGCCAAGTCCAGTGGCCCCGGCCAGCAGCATAGCAGCTCATTTCTGTGGGGGAAAGAAAATGTTGCGCACAAAATGTTAATTTCTGCAAAATTCTGCATTGATCAGTGCGCAGAATCCCCTCAGGAGTAGTTTGGGCATGCATGCCCGGGGAGGAGGGGTGCAGAATCTGCCCCTACAGGAGAACTCAACTGTAATTCAAAAATGAAGGTAGGACTGGAGATAGCAAAAGTATCCCTCAGGCTGATAATGTAAAAAAGACTTGCTCAGGATGACCCTCTTTTTCGCGTACATGGGTTATTCCCACCGCAGTGACTGGAATCTCTAAATTCAACTAACTGAATTTCCTTTGAAGTCTGTATGTCCAGCTCCTTCAGATTTATTATTTTGATCCAAACCGGCTTAAAGCCTTGAAATATTTATTGCTCTCTCCTGCAAGTCTCCTCCTGAGCTTTTGATTCTTAGTTTTCTTTGCGTCTGTTTTCTCTTTATTAGTTTCCTCACTTTGACCTTTGCTTTTTTATCAGTTTCAGCATTCCCTCGCACAACTCCATCCACTATCCCACTTTCTTCCTCCCTTTCACATGGATGGTCTATGTGGGGAAATAGCCTGGAATAACTATTCTACAATCGCTTTTTATGTGGACGCTCTTATTCTGCACTCAGGGGAGGTCTACACTTATGGTGGCATGTACAGTACAGACACTGCATGCCCAGTTAGCACAGGTATAAACAGCAGTGTAGATGGTGAGGCACAGCTTAGTCAAGTAGGGTAGAATAGAATGCCCTATGTGCCTGAACCCCCAGGGTATATACCTTTCATGGGCTCTCTCCATGCCTAAGCATTGCTTCCCAAATCCACACAGCTACAGTAATTTTAGCAGTGTAATGTCCTACTGCCTCCAGGCGGAAGCTGCCAGAGTGTCTCCTCTCTGCTGGAGCCTTTCTCCACAGTCTCCCTTTCACTTTTCAGAGCCTTTCACTGCTGCATGTAGCCATCCACTGCAACAGTGACAAGTGTGGATGTAGCTGCCTTTCACTGCAGCATATAGTTACACGTACAGTGCCTGTACTCTACATGCTGCTGTAAGTATAGAGATAGCTTATGAGTACCTTTGTCCAGTTTAGGTGACTTCATTTCCAAAGTTAGCATGGAATAGCAATTGTGCTTTAAATTTGCACCCTAGCTTATTCCACACTACCTTTCTGTGAAGATAAACTGCGAATCTCCTCTTCACTCATACTGTAACCAATTCCCAGCCACAGCGAGCCAATCAGTCATCCAGTCATCCTGAACCAATCAGTCATTGACTTACCACACCAGTTCTCATACTCACTCTTCTCTGTGAATTTGAAGAGAAACCTCTTCTGAGGCGCTGGAAGGGCCTGGAATAGCTTGATGAGGACCTGTGCCTGTAGTAGGAGTTTTGTATATAGGAATCACCATTGAAACTATCTGCATCAGGCAAGAAATGTTAGGAGTAATTGCCATATTGGGCCAAATGTGGCACTGCTGTACAACAGCTCAATATATCAATGCCAGAAAACAGTGAGCCAAAACAGAAATAGAAGTACTCCTGATGTCTGGATGGGAACAGACCAGCCCCATTGTGCTGCACAGGGACAGGCCCACTGGCAAAATGTCTGGTTGCCTTGCAGCCCAGTCCAGCCTTGGTTAGGTCTTCTGTAGAGCCTCAGCCAGAAATCAAAGCTGTCTCCCATCAATGGAAACTATGAACGATGGCAAACAAGCCGGTGATATGAACACCACTAGCCTCTCTCAAGGTGAATTTTTCTTTCGATGCCCAGGCCCTCATCAGCAAATTATACCTCCCTGTACTAGACAGAGAGAATCTGGGCCCGAGTGTAAATTATTTTATTCTAGTGGAACAAACACTAGACACAAGCCTTTTCAAATCTGTTGACCGCTGGGCCCTCCCTGGCTACATTAGATTTCTATGCATCTTTCAGTGGAGATCCAGAAGCAAAAACCAATATTCAAGGACTTTGTGTGGTTGGGAAACCTAATCACAATAGAGCTAAGAAGAGCAACAGTCACTTCAGGAAGAAACCTTCCCATGGCCACTTTTGGTGCAACTGAAAAGGTAAGAGAACAATCCAGGATACTTACTCTGACAATACACAGAGCCACCCTAAAACTGTTCACTGGTGCACTGTCTTCTTTGTAAGGGCAGGCTTATTCCTTAGTGAATTGGTTTACTTCATAATTTGCAAGGAGAGCAGCATTAGTACCTGAAGAGATGATTGGTAAATCAGATACGCTACTTCTTATCTGGCTTTTTTGTGTGTGCTATAAATAGAAAGAGATACCAAAATTAGTTCTCTGTCATTCAGACCTAGTGTCATCCAAATTCATCCAAATTCATCCATAAATCCCTTGCCTAGGATTTAGTTTATCGTTTCAATTGCGTCTTTATGAAACGTCTTACAAAGACCTTTGAGATCAGCCAAGAGCTTTGGGTTCAGAAAGACAGACTCAGAAATTAGAGAACATCTTTTACTTTGTAGTTTTGAAGCCGGTTTCTAAGTATCAGGACGAAGCTTAGACAATAACGTCATCTTGAAGCTTGCTGTTCTAAAAACAGCCTAAATGTTAGTTTTCTTACTTAGTATATTTTTTTAAGTGGCAAATAATTAACAATAATACATTAGCTAATTTTTAATTTAATTGTTAGGCTTGAAATCCTTGGTGAACTGCATAAAATAAAAATAGAGGCCAGATCCTGGGTTCCTGTCTTTGAGTACCTACTTCAGCTCAGATATATATAAAGGTGGCTTTCAGACACTTTTATGCCTGAGTCCAGTCCCACAGCAAAATACGGAGCCAAAGTCCACTGAGATGATTCTGGCAGATGGGACTGCCGGGGCATAGGGTTGTCCTGATCACATTCCCTGTACAAGTGGGGGCATATCATAGGAGCACTACTGGACCAGTTGAAGATTATCTTATGTGGGGTGAGGGATGCTGCGAGGCCAGCTTCCACTGGGTTGAATGTGCTAAGCTCTCGAGCACTGGTGCAAAGCAGCCTTAGCACAATCAAGTCCAGTATTTTCATTGTTTTATTCTTTTTTCAGTTTTAGGTTCAAAAGTACAGCTGAGGGCCAAATGCTAACCACAATTACACCCATGCAAACTCACTGAAATCAGTTCAATTAAGCAGGATTCAAAAGTGGAATCTTGCATGTTCTGCTGAGTTGATATCACCTGCCATAACAGAAATACAAGTTTCCATATTACAAACCCTCTAAGTAAGTCATTACGCCCAATATGTTCAGTGCCAAAACCAACAATATCTTTGCATGCCTGTTCCTTTACAACGTTTGTGTGACAGGGAAAAACAAGACTTGAAATGTATGGCAGAAATCCATCAGCCTAAAATTTCACAAGCCTTCCAAAGCCATATCAGAAATCAATACCAAGTACAGCAGAAATTACTCTCTATTAAAAAGAAAAGATGCCTAATGTAATTATATGTTTTCCTTCTTAAAGAAGCAACCAGGTAATGTTATACCATGGCAAAACTCACCAGAATAACTCTCAGGATATTGTTTTAAATTATGTTTCTCATTTTATTTTCCCTCATGTATCTTCGTCTGAGTTACATGTCTTTCCCTTATTCCCTATCAAGCCAGACTAAGGACTGTCACAGGCCTGGTAAAGCTACACCTGCTGGACACTCACCTGGCTGCTATGTTTGGGTCCATGTGTTTTAAACTTTCTAAGACTGAACAGAGTCCAGAAACTGCCTCTGGCTTGGGTTTCTAGGCATACTCTTGGGGTGCAGATCCTCTTTTTAGCACCCCCTTCTGAGAGCTGGGACCTATGGTCCAGTGACTCTATGCCCCCAAGGTAAGCGCTGACCTGCAAACCACCCCAGTTGCTTAGTACACTCTATTCCAGCACTCCAACTTTGTGGGCATTTGGGTTACCATTTACCTCTCCAATGCCACATGATAACCGAAGCACATAACACACAGACGTTGCAAAAAAGGATCATAAAACATTTACTCTTTAGCTAGCACAAGAAATATACAGATCCAGGCAAAACAGTAAAACAGCTGTACGCCATCCCCACCCTGGGTTTCCTCACCACTCTGATGTGTTCTTTGGGATTTGTGTCAGTGTCTTCTAAGGAGTCCAAGATTCTTCCTCTTCCCCTGCAGTCCTACACATGGCTTCTTTTCTGGAACACAGAGTCTCTTTGGTCTCTTTTCCCCCATCTCCAAAATGGCTGGTGAGTGACCCTTTTTTTTTAAATAAGGGTCAATCTCCTTTGTCAGGTAACCACCACAGATCAGACTCATCAGGTGATCAAAGTCTGCCACCATGTTATCCATTGCTTAGTTACCCCGCCCCCCAGAGTTCAGACTTGAAAAACTGGTTGCCTTGGGGCAGTAGCCAATTTTTTGTCCAAGGGGGCTTTCATGTATATAGAGCACCAACAAGATTTAACAACACCTGTGTCACTACTCCCTGGGAAATTGATCCAACACAGAGGTAAAAAAGAGAGCTAAGATGGAAGAGAAGCCCCCATTCAAAATGGAGTTTGCAGTCTGAAAATGTAACATATAGAGAGTTCCTAATATCAAACAGACTTCATAAACAGTGGAGAGAGAGATTCTCCATAAGTGAATATTGTGGAGCTAAATGGAAGCTATTTTAAATAATAAAACATATTTATTTAAACACCTTTTTAGGGTCTAGCTAAACCCTTTGTGGGTAAATCCCAGATTCATAGAAATGCCTAGTTAAGAGCAGTTCATGTATAGCATGTCGTAACACGCACTGATAAGACTCATCCAAACCACTGAGACAACAGAAACCTTGCTGAGATTTTGTATCCTTTCACACTCTCCCAAACAAGTAGAAAGGAGGTAATATGGTCTTCAATACATTAGGATATCAAGGGCAGGGAACACAGATCTTTAAGAGAGGAAGTGAAGACTATTGTATACAGTTAAAACTGCAGGAGGGAATGCAGGTAGGAGAATTACTGGAATTTGGTGAACACACTAATACTGCTTCTCTGGCCAAAGGTGTTATGGGACTCTTTAGTAACCAGCAAGTAGAGTTTATAGATTTTATTTTTTAAAAGTTCTTTTGCAGATCCCACCAACACCCAAATCATAGATTGAGACACCAAAATCACCCAACCATTTTTTTCACATCCGCAGAGTTAATTTGCTGGTTCTTGTGGCTTTCAAACAGACTCTCATGGTTCCCCTCCATCTCTAGTTTGAGTCACAAATTGCAGAATCTTGTTAATGCCATGAGAATTTATGACCACTTTTAATATTTGGGCAGATATTGATCTAATAAGAGTTTTATTATAGCTTTGAGACCGGCTGCAGAAAGAGATTACCTGTATAATGATTTCACTCCATAAGCAACCAATCCAATATGTATTTCATTGGATGATATATTATGGTATGTGAACGGGGAAAAAAAGTCTTTTGCTCAGGAGGGTAGTTTGTGTGATGCAAAGTGATATTATTTTTCAACAGTTTTATCCTTGCGATTGTTTAATGTGAAATCTAATTATAGATGCAGAAAGCTGTTGACTCTGGCATGATAGCACCTTGCAGCTCACTAACATGGGCTCCCAAAGAAGAGAAAATCTATAAAACTTCAGTTTGCTACTATGGCTGTCTTCACTGAATTCCTCAAAAATCACCTTGAGCTTATATCTTCAAGCCTTCTAGATACATAAGCTCAGGAGCATCAGTGGAGCTGTTGAAACCATGCTGGGTCCAAGATCATAAACTCCACCAATTCTTGTCCTGACTGGATTTTTAAGAAGTGAGTGCCTAGCTTCAGAGAGACTGACAAGCAGGTATGGTCATAATCCAGCCCCTCTGCTGAAAGGCATGAATGCCAGAGCATTTTGTAGAATCTGATTGTCACAGGAAATATTGAGATGAAGGTTGATGGTTACAATAGGCAGCCATTATGTCTCCACAAAGCAATGACCAACCTTGAATATGTCATCACAAAACACCTAATCACCTTGAGCCATTCTTCAGAGTCTGAAAAGAATCAGTCTCAGGTAAAGTAAAGCTTTAAAGTATGGCTTTATTAAATAAATAAAGGTACCTCCAAACACAAAGAAACAGATAAATACTGATGATGACTAGTGCAGGAAGCTCAGAAAGAACACAAATTATAACAGTAAAAACTAGAACAAAAAACAAAAACCTTCCCAATAGGAATATAAACCCTCATGCTTTCACTATTGGAGGCTAAGAAGAAAATTTTGCAGGGTAAAAGTTATCTTGTTATTGCCTATTGAAGGATCCCTTGAACCATTTGGTTCCGGCCACTGCACGGATGGGGTGGGGTGGTGTATGTTGGGATTCTCACTGAGACCTCTTTCCATTCAGCTTCCCAAGAATTTCCAGTTCAGCTCCAGACTTTGTCACTCAGGTATCTTTATTTTGCATATGGCAACACTACACTGAGTTGATCAGATGCAAATGCAGAGGTTGCATCACAGGGTACATCACAGATCTGTAGTAACACAGAAACCCTCTCCCTTTATACACATTTACACATCTCATTGCATTTACTATACATTCCATTACATGTTTTGGGATTGGCTTGGTTACTTTGCAGGAACCAAGCCCTGTACAATATGCTCTGTCTACGCACTGTCCATGTTAGACCTACTCCTTACCTCATCTTTATGTTCTGAAAGAATCTTGTCCACTATTATCTTATTCTTTGTAAATGGTTTCCTGGGTGTTCCCTTCCCTTATATTAGCTGGTTCAGACATTCTGTCTCTTACCTTACTGTCCCATTTACCTATCTGAGTTAGAAGACAAGGTGGGTGAGGTAATATTTTTTATTGGACCAACTTCTGTTGGTCAGAGAGACAAGCTTTGAGCTACAGAGCTCTTCCTCAGGTCTGGGAAAGCGACTCAGAATGTCACAGCTAAATACAGATAGTTTCACATATTCTAAAGGACCATTTACCTTGTTTTTCTAATATCCTGGGACTGATATGGTAACAACAACAATGCATACATATCTGAGTTTGCACAGCCGTCCTATTTTCAGCCTGATGATCCTCTATTTACCTCCATTATCCTGTCCTCCAAGAAATGTGGCCTCCCATGTTTCATTACTTATGTCAAGCCAGGCCTACAAATACACACTGTATACCACACCATATTTTTGTGTGCTCATATATTTACATATTACATATACATTTCAAATTGGCTAGCCAGATGGGGTCCCCATAGTGTGCAGGTTTACTGTGGTTTTGTTCTATCATAGTTTCCCCAGGACCATTTTATTCTAAATTTGTCATATCCCTTAAATAACCAGCCTCACTTCTGAAATATCTTTGAATAGCTCATTCGTTTTATGCAAATGCTACAGCTTTGTGAACTTGCCATTTATACAAATTGCAATTAAGCTCTTTTATTGTCTAGCTCAAATACTGTCAAGGCACAGAAATATTAGGCGAAAAAGCCCTCTGGGCTCGCGATTACTAATATCTCCATTTCTACCAGCAGCATGATTAACTTTGCACTTACCATTAGTTAGAAAGATCAAATGAAAACATTTTCAAAACATTCAAATTTTATAATTCCAAGAGAATTTACATCCTTATCACCGGGTTGGTTTTTTTTAGAAATGTTTGCTGCCATGGCTATGGGTTTAAGCGTGGGAAAAAAACTTTGACCGGTAGTTGCTTGTCACTTGAATCTGCAGCAAATAAAAAAAAAGGCTAGCTAATTGTCCTTAGGCTGCAACTGAATGGGAAACTCTGTCAAACTATATCTGTCTGCATTTCAGCTAGAAGGAGCAGAAACACCTGTCTAGAGCTAACAGTTGAAGGATGGAGCAGTACATCTCTTTGAATGAATCCATAAGACTGGAGTGTTCTGATTGGAATGCAGATGACATGCCATGTGTAATTTGAGGAGACCTTTTCAAGCCTGCATTACATGACATCACGGTATAGTTGCTAAAAGCCAATCAGAGATGTAACTAATGAAAAGTCAGTATAATTGTACATAAAAATATAAATATTGCCAAGAAATACTATTAGATAACATTCAGGGCTTGCTTGCATGACCTGTGGATAAAATTTTCCAGCTAGATTCTGAAGGGAAGATAAATATCCAATTTGTGACATTTATTAGTCTCTTCTGATTTTTTTTGTTTTTGTGAAGGGTAAAGTCTCTGTACCTCGCATTTAACATTCAGGGTTCAATTTATGCAGTAAAATTAAGAAAATAAATACATTCATATTTAATCAAATCCCTATCTGACTGGTAGGGTGTCTGTATTTTTAGAGCAATTTACTTACTAATAAAAATGATTTTTCTTAACTCCCTGGCAAAAGAGATTACATGAGAAATTTGTTAATTTTACTCTATAAGCCCAATAAACACAACGAGTCAGATTCTTGGCCCTGCTCTGTTCCATTTTCACTGCCTGAGTAGAAACCTCCTGCAAGTCCCCCACTGGGGAGTCCCGAGAGTGGGCATGTTAGGGACAATGGCTGGAGTACAGGGCCAAACTCATAGCCAGTATTAACAGCACTCTCCCTTACTCCATTTTTGTACAGTCCCTAGCACAATGAGGCCCTGATCTCTGCTGATCTCTAAGCACTACAGCATTGCAACTAATAATAAGATGAAGATGGCTTGTGCTGAGCTGGGTTGAGCTTCCAATTCACATGGGGAAAACTCAGACCATCAGGAACACAAGAAAAGTGCTGGCTGACTTGTCCCGGGCTCTGTTGCAAACTTGAAAGACAAGGTGAGAAGCAGACTGAAAAGAGAAAATATTCACAAAAAGCTTCTGTGGACAGTTGGCAGCCACAAACAAAATTATAACAAACTGTGCCTGGTTCACAGACAGTTCAAAGGCACAGCTGGGCAGACTGAATACTGCTCTGTTCAAGTTGAATTTTTTTGCACTGCCAACTTTTAACCCTCATCACCCATCAAAGGCAAGACATTCAAGACTGCTCTGGAACTGTCATCCAAGAGGCTTTCTTTCTCCAGCCAAGGTCCATGTATTTCTGGCAAACAATTAAAACAGGTTAAACAGCTGAATGAAATGATTCTTCAACTTATTTATAGTTTTAAACAAACCACTATCAACATAGAGTGTGACTCTTGACACATAATACTGGTATTAAGGAAACAGCCCCATCTTCTTGAGATTAGTACTATATAAATTAGCCCAAATATTCTCATCTAGTCCAAGGCATGCAGTCAGGGCTGGACTGATAGGCCTAGACAAGCTGGGCAAAACCTTTTTGTGCAACTCTTTCCTTTCTAACAACGATACATGTGAAAAAAACTCTGTTTTTAT
Organism: Dermochelys coriacea; assembly: GCF_009764565.3. Classification (NCBI taxonomy): domain Eukaryota; kingdom Metazoa; phylum Chordata; order Testudines; family Dermochelyidae; genus Dermochelys; species Dermochelys coriacea. The sequence goes on from NC_050068.2 coordinate 284,439,411, forward strand.
ATCTGTTCAAATTCATTCGTGCCCCAACCAAATCCACATGGTTTTACCTTCCTGCAAAAATTTCTTTTGACTCCCCACTAAAAAGTCAGATCCTTCTCTTCTCTGCTTAACTCCTTACACACAAAATCCATTCCTCTTCCATTCCTTTCTGAAATACTCCATCTTTTCTCCTTCCCACACACCCAATGCTCTGATACTCGGGCCTGGAAGATTTGGACCAGGCCTGCTTCAGCCCAATAAATGAAGGCTGGTGCAAGGTTAGTTTGGTTCTGGGCAGAAGGTGTGGTGTTAGGGAGAGCCACAGATCAGGATCTGGGAGACAGGAGGGAGCACCCCCAGATGGTGGGTCTCACCTCCTACCACCACAGTATTTGGGGCTCTTATTGTGGAGGGAGTCCCTTCACGCACCCCTGCATGCAGATATCTGAGGGTTGGCCACCCACCTAGCTATTCTCACACACACTTTCGTCTGGCCACATTCACCGACATACCTAGTTACCTTAACTCCCCAAATCATACTCCCCCTTTTCTGAACCCTGAGGAAGCTGGAAGACCTGGTAGCCAAGAGGAACAGTGATCCATATCTAAATAGCTCAACAGCTAGAAGAAGGTATCTAAAAACACTGAAGAGAAGCCACTTCTGCAGCCATGGTTGGGCTGGAATGTCAAAGTGTCAGGAGAGGCAGAAAGAGAACCTTGGACCCTGATGATATTTCTGTGTCTGGAAGAGACCTAGAGTCCCAAAGCAAACACAATTCTGGGATGTATTAGCAGGAGTGTTGAAAGAAAGACAAGAAGTAATTCTTCTGCTCTACCCTGTGCTGATTAGGCCTCAACTGTATCCAGTTCTGGGCCACATTTCAGGAAAGATGTGGACAAATTGGAGACAGTCCAGAGAAAAGTGACAAAAATGAATAAAGGTCTAGACCTAGGAGGGAAGATTGAAAAAAAATGGGTTTGTTTAATTTGGGAAAGAGAAGACTGAGAGGGGACATGATAACAGTTTTCAAGTACATAAAAGGTTGTTACAAGGAGGAGGGAGAAAAATTGTTTTTCTTAACTTCTGAGGATAGGACAAGAAGCAATGGGCTTAAATTGCAGCAAGGGAAGCTTAGGTTGGACATTAGGAAAAACTTCCTAACTGTCAGGGTGGTTAAGCATGGGAATAAATTGCCTAGGGAGGTTGTGGAATCTCCTCATTGGGAATTTTTAAGAGCAGGTTGGACAAACACATGTCAGGGATCGTCTAGGTAATACTTAGTCCTGCCAGGAGTGCAGGGGACTGGACTAGACCTCTCGAGGTCTCTTCCAGTCCTACGATTCTATAATTATAGCACAGTTGTACAACAGCCATGTGGCACCCTGAAGGAGAACCTGCTGGCTAGAACAGATCAGGAATGATCACCCTCCTTCTTGGATGGGAGCATACCAGCTACACGGTTAGGTACCAGGAGCAGCCCACTGGATAAAAATGCACATTTGCCCTGAGGCTCAGTCTATGACTATATGAATTAAATCTACTGCAACTATCTTTAACATCACAGGAAGCAGCTATAATCTCCTCATCTGCTATGTCAGAATGCAGACTTCACTGCTCAATGTGGAATTTAATATTCAGCACATCTAATCTCTTCATATCAAAGAGCATAGTTAAGTTTATGCATCTTTAGTACTGGAATTATGATTGACTCTCAGAAGCTACTGTGCCAGCAGGTGAAAAGTCATCTATAGTCTTCACCTTTATGAGCTGACCCTAAGTCATCTACATTCTTGCAGAATGAATATTACTAATCATTTGCATAGCACTGGCCAGGCACATGGCTTTGTACAGCAGCAGCAGACAGGTCCCTTCCCTCAGAGGATTTATATTGTAAAATCACTGAACAAAAACAAAAAAACAAAAAAAGGTGGACAGGGGCCATTAGAACTTGAAATTTCATGGAATAGCACAAATGGCATGTTAGAAGTATCACAAGGGTAGCCTTGTTAGTCTGTATCCACAAAAACAATGAGGGGTCTGGTGGCACCTTAAAGACTAACAGATTTATTTGGGCATAAGCTTTCATAAGTAAAAACCCCACTTCTTCAGATGCCACTGGACTCCTCGTTGTTTATGTTAGAAGTGGGATTCTTAGAAATTTCTTGATGGAAACGAGAGTGAACTCAGTCTTTATTAATGCAGAGACTCATGTAAAATGTCAGGAGAGATGTAGCATTTTAAATGATGAGCGTATTACAAATTAGGTAATAAGTCAGAAACTTTTTTTAGTTATGCATCTAAAAGCAACAAGAGACACCACAAGCACAAAAAAAAAAGAGAGAGAGAGAGAGAAAAGAGGGGGTCCCATTGCTACTAGTATGGCCAATATTTTATTATGGCTTTATAAATTTAACTGTCCCAAACTGTGCTTGATAAAAATGAGAAACAAATTACTGTTGTCAAGTTCCCTGCAGGTATTAATGTCTAACATTATTGTGGCCTCATCTCTCTGCAAGGTAATGAATCATTCAAAGGAAAGAAATGTTATACTACTCATTTCCATTAATGACACACATGATTTACTTTTTTTGGCTACTGTTCTATTGAGCTAAGGATTGGGAGAGTCAAAGGCTCTGCGATACATCCTGCTTCAGATGCTCTCTTTGGAAACAATTCCACAAACACCATGAAGCACACAGTGTAGGTCTTGCTACACCAGAGGATGTAACCTTGCTGGGTCAATGCAAAGGGAATGTTTAAAAAAGCAAAAAAGTTATTTTATATCAACATTTGTTTTTTCATCAAAAATTGCAATGTTATAATTGCAGGCCTTGTTTTAGTACTGCAACCCAAAAGATTCTTTTGTTGTTGAGTAGGGACTAGACTGTCAAATCATACTGAGAAATAAGTTCACTGGTCCCTGCTTCCTCAGAGGTTCTAGTCACAGAGTTTTCTCCACATCTTCTCCTCAAGGTACAGGAGTTCATAGCCACACAAAGATGTCTGTGCTGGGGCACAGCTTGGAAATGCCATGGAAATGTGGTGGAAACATTCATACTGGATGGTAGTTTTATTTTTTCTCAGAAAGGTAATAGTCTGTGAAATCAATATAATGACCAACTTATTGCAATAAAAATTGTATTTAAAATTGTGTCACTACAAGTTCAGGACAGCAAACAGTTACACAAACTGAGTTCCAAGAGGAGGAAGGTGGCAACTCTCGTTGGAGGTAATGCTGAGTTCCAGAGGCAAGACCTTGTCAATAAACAAATAGCAATACTTTATTCAAAGGCTTACAGAAAGATGCAAATGTAAAGTGATGAATCTTTGCCCAGTATTTTATCCACACTCCACCACCTGGATAGAAGTCTGATCGAGGCAGGCGGGAATATCTGATACTCCTAATTTCTGAAAATTGGATAAACTGTTCTTTGATTTTTTCAAGCATAAAAATAGTCTGATCTTTAATTCAGTCAGAATATTGCAAGATCCACAGGAGCTGTCCTACACCCCAATTTTTAAACAGTGTCTTGGTGTAACCCCTTTAGTGTGCCAGACCCCCATGGGGTCTCACTTTTTCTTCAGGGTAAGCCATGCAGCCTCACCACCTCCTAGATTTAAGCTACTGAGATCCAGCAGCACGCCTGCTTCACATTGTGACCTCTGCCCAGCGAGTCCAATTGAGTTAGCCTCCTGGTGGAGACTTGTACACTCTTTAGGGACTCATACACCCCAACCAGTATTTGCAGTTGTGCCTGCAAGGGCTGTGGGGGGGGGGGTGAGACACCAGTGAAAGGAGGACACTCAGGTCTAAGAATAGTAAGCTATACTTTATTGAAGGAAGGAAGAACTTACGTTCCAATCTGTGCGGGGAGCCCCTAGGACGCACGGAGGGGCTGCAGGGGACTCTGGCCGTTCGGGACAGCTGACCAGGCAGGACTCTGCTGTGGGGGGGGAGTCCTCTGTGGCGCTATATTCTCTGTGCTGATCTTGGGGGTACATGGGGTCAACAACTGGTTACATTCATATATATATAATTTATGCTTATTACATAAACTGACTCATTTACAGGCAAAAATATACTGAGCTATGCTACAATATCTTTTGGCAGGGTCTATCAGACAAAGTTCATTGAAACTGCCTGCATCCTCCGCTTACATCCAGTCACATACTGAGTCCTCCACTTAGCTCCTCGCCAATCTTCCTCAACCTTGCCCCTACATCAGTGACACCCCCAAACAGCATTTCCCAAACTGAGTAGGGTTTATTAGTCAACTGGTGCACAGCATTAGGTTGTGCTTAGGTTAGCAAAGAGAAATAAAGGTTAAAGCATAATCCATTCAGATGAAGCCAGAGCAATTCACCAGCCAAGCTGCAGTGAACTCCATTTTCAGGCTCTGTGTCTCTCTGATTTCTTTTCTCAGTCCTAGTAGAGAGCAATCAGCTTCATCCAGAGTTCATACTTTATTCCCTTCTGGACACATCTGTCCTCTGGTCTCCAGGCATGGCCATGCTGAGTTCACAACCATCTGGCCAGAGCTTCCCACTCTAGAAAGTCACTTCATGAGTTATTGGAGCATGTATTGTCTCTCTGGACTCCTTGTTGATCTGGGTCAATTTCAATCAGTTTCTTAACAACTCTATTCATTTCACCCAGACAACAAGGTGACACACACACCTATGCCTCTTAGTCTGCCCTGAGAACAAACAATTATTTCCTACTGCTGGACAGGAATCCACATAGGGAGAAACTGAAGCACACACACAATTAATATTACCAAAAAATTCCCATTTCATCACAATCATAATATAGGTGCCAATTCAGCAAAGTGCGAGGCATGTCAGTAGTCCCATGGGCCAGGCATTCAGAGCAAAGAATTTAATATTTGGTTATGACTAAAAGTCATTACATCCCCTGGTGCTCTCAGGACAATTCCCAATAGACAGGCAATCATGTCACTAAAAACACTACTGTGCTAAGAGACTATCAGGTGAATCTTCTGGAGATTGAATGACTCCTTCATCTCTGTAAGTGGCTATTCCAATGAAGGATTGAGGCAAAATGGTGGGGTAAAACAGAAGAATGGACAGTGGCTCCAGGAGCTATCCTTGTACTATAAATAAACAAAGGAGTTTAGTTCCCAAGTTTATTAATCCAGCACTATTTATGATCACTACATTTTCTTAAAATATTTTCTTTTTTCCTGATTTCCTCTTTTAGATATAAAATCAAACCGTTTCAGTGACACTTTACAAGCACACTTCTTGGTTATAATCTAACCGTTGACATAGCACTCGAAGATCACAGGCCTGTAGCAATATTTTATCTCTTAATTAACAGGGGCATGAATTCTGAACTTCTTTTCAGCTCCTTTCCTGTAGAATGTACTCTGACCTAAAACTGTTGCTGGAAACACGCCATCAGACACTTTAAATGTTATTGTAGCTGAGGCCTCATGCTATGAAGGCCATGACTCTGAGGAGAATCAGCAAAAGGGAAGTTGATGTCACCTTGTCATACTGTGGAATAGCTTCCCACAGAGGGTAAAGTTAATTTAATTGCAAAGAGAACATATTCTGTGTCACTCAGGAATGTTTGGAAAAGTGCTTTAAGCAAATTAACGTGTTCTGAATCTTATAAACTAATCATTCTAGCTTTAATGTGCATTCATTAGCAGTTATTAATGATTATTTGTTCTAAAGGTATTGCACTGTAATTCTAATTTTAGCAATTATCTGTCAAATAACAAGCTGCAGCAAACTAGTGCTGTGACCAAAAATTCTTGCTGTATAGATCCTGAAAAATGTAGCATGTTTTTAAAATGAACATCTTTTTAAATATTGTTAGCTAGATTGTCTGGTGCGTTCCAGGCCCTTTTTGACACTCTGATGGGTCAACAGGGCTGGAAAACCATAGGAGATGACTAGCTGAAAAGTCCCCAGTGTATGAGAGCTCTCAAGTGGAGCAGAGACACCCGACCTGGTTCATGCATTGCCCCAGTGTAGGGAGTGTACTGTGGCTGGGATGGAAGATGTCGAGACAAGGCCTGAGTGTGTTGTGCTCCAGCTGTCTCCAGTGGGGCTCTTATTCAAAGTGAATCCGTGATGAACTTTCTAATTGTGGGTGTATCATGTGATCTTATTTGGTCTCAAGCAAGAAAGCTAAAGCTAAAACCAAACAGGACTTCAGCATTCATCCTGAATTCCTTAGTTTGCTACTGTATGACAAGGCTCAGTGATTTATTGGTACAATGCTGTACTCCTGACAGTTTTGATATTTAATAGTATCATTTGTGGGCTCAAACATGACTTAAGTGGTGCAGGCTTACGTGGGCTTTGGGCAGGCCCTGTGCACAAGGTGGAACTTCAGCCATTGTGAATGGCAGAAGAGGGCTAGATGCCTGGGAAAACACTGGACAATAAGAACCTACACATGATGTATTCTTGGAACAGGAAGAAGATTGGTCACTTCCTCAGCCAGTCAGCTTCCTTGACACCCATAGTGTGGACACTGCTGAGCTGGGTTCACAACTTGGTCTCAACAAGGGTTTAGAAGTGTCCTGGATTTAGACATGACATGGTCTAAACATAGGTTTCCCACTCCTAATGTTAACACTGTAAAATGAAGAACACATTGATCTCAGGTTTCAGAGTAGCAGCCGTGTTAGTCTATATTCGCAAAAAGAAAAGGAGTACTTGTGGCACCTTAGAGACTAACAAATTTATTAGAGCATAAGCTTTCGTGAGCTACAGCTCACTTCATCGGATGCATTTGGTGGAAAAAACAGAGGAGAGATTTATATACACACACACAGAGAACATGAAACAATGGGTTTATCATACACACTGACATTGATCTCAGTTTGGTTAATATTGATGTGCCAAATTGTATATAGTTGGAATGACACTTTTTTTCAATCCAGCAGAAGTAAACTATTCCTGAAACCTCACACAAAAGTGGATGACTGGGTATAATTACTGGAGCTAAACTGGGAAGAGTGGCAGGGTCTATCAGCAAGTTAATCATGATCTGTGGTTCAGCAATGGGTCAACCTATTGTCCCTATTGGCACTGAAAGAGGCTATGAATAATCGAATGATAGAAAACCCTTCGCAAAGGGAGAATAATGAGTTACATTCTTCTGCCTCTTCAATTAGGAAGTTTAATATACCTGCTCACCCACATGTCATAGTGGCATCTTGTTAGAAAGGTACATCTGTAACTGATCTCTGTGATTACTGCACAGGTGATATTTATTTTGCTTTTGTGTTAAATGATTGGGAAGACGGGCGATACAGAAATCTGGAACCTGTGCGATTGGAGTACTTATCTGGATTCTATATTAACTGAAACCGTAATGTCACCATTTGTACTATGAATTTGGGAATGTTAGCACTCACAGGAGGTGTGAATTTAACCCCCCCCACACAATTTTAGTCTAAAATTATGTGTCAGCCTGGCCATATGAGTGGGGGAAGGGAATTATTAATACCATACGTCACTAGTGAAACCCACAAACAGAGATTGGCTGGGGTCAGTCCAGTGGTAGTTGTAACTTTCTCATGAGAGTAGGATGTTAGCCGACTCATGGTTTGGGTCAGCTAGCCAGGCCTGGGACAGAAGTTGAGTGGTCTTGGAGGCATGAAGGAGATCTTGAGATTATTTGTACATATTGGTGCAGGTTTCATTACATTGCCCTTGGTCAAGAGATTGATGGCAACATTCTTACTAATCTCTCCTTAGCAAACTGGGTCCTCTCCTTTAATATTGTATTTCTGTGAACAAGCTCTTTCAGGCAGGAATTGTATCTTCCAGTGCATTTGTGCAGCATCCAGCATGACGATACCATGGGGTTTTACTGTAATATAAATATTTAATGATCATAATGGTGTAAAACCTGTAAAAGCAGATAAAAGCCCACATTCATTTCAATGCTGTTCTCTGCACCCATTTATACACTGTATGTCGGAGATGAGAACTGAGCCACAGAGCTTTGAATTCAGTGGGATTTTTCAGTATAAATTTAACTGCACATGAACCAAGGGCACCAAACTGTTCTCTGATATATTCCTTTGAAGATCTCTGATAGTGGATGGGGTTGTAAATCATTCAAGGAGAACTAAAAATATTGGTGATATGTTGTGATGTTTTCCCTTTAGTCTTAAATGTTTATCAACCATACAGTACCAATTTGCTGCATCTAACAATTTTTAAATTAAAGTAAGCAAATTAAATAAAGCTTACATTTTCTTAGGGACATACCTGCTGTTTCCAAAATGAAAGTTAATGGTTGAAGCAGGAATAATGTTTTCTTAAATTAATAGGCAGCAATGAGATCTAGGTTTAGGCCTCTTGAGTTCTGATTTATTAACTGGCAGCATTTAGAGAAGATCTATTCACTAGCATTTCTCCCTCAGTTTTTATATAACTCCAGTTCAGGGACCACATTCTGTTCTCAGTTACACCAGTATAAACTCAAAATAACTCAGTTTACTTTACTGGGGCCATTCCTGATTTACATCAGTATAATTAAGAGCAGAATTTGGCTCCAGTATACATAGTACTGCTATATAGTTGTCGCCTCTGTATAACATATATTTTGGTGGTGCAAAATTACAGAAATAATAGAAATATTTTTTGTTGTGGAGTTACACATTATATTTTGAAAACTGAATTTGCTCTATTATTCACAAGAAAATATTTACGGTCTTCTGGGCTACTAGTCCCAGAAGTAGCCCATCTTGGCTCTGCAGGAGCAGCGTTACTCACATGAAATATCAGCCTCTTACAGAAGTACACAATGGAAATATACAGAACAGCTCTGTGCTCACAGGTTGCTGAACCAGCCAGCAATAAGAACACATGCAATAATGTCCTGTTTGCCGGGAATGGGAAGGGAGAAGTTTATGGAGGGTCTGTGAAACTAGACAGCAGGAAGTAAAACAGAGCTCAATTACAAGGAGTTCTAATAGCATTACAGGCAGTATATGAAAAGATTGTCTACTAGTCTGGAAGTGACCCAGGAAAGAATCTGGAGTAGAATACTTGGTTCTCCTGGCCTTTTCCTGGACCTGCTGCTGCTAGCCATAGACTGCTGGGGCTGCTTGTAAGGGAGAACTCTGGTGGAAGTGAGTCTCATAGGGTCACATGGTCACATGGACCGGTGGGGACCTGGAAGGCCAGCCAGGTTGCCTGGTCACAGGACTTGAAGAAGAATCAATTCTTGTTGGTTTGTGATGAGGTGAACAGCTTGGGAAAACTGTCTGCCTTGCCGACTATGTCACAGGTTCCTGTAGTGGAACTGTCCAGGTCTCTGGGTGACTGATCTGAAATGATGAATTGTTCAGCAAGCTGCAAATGTCTCCTGAATATATTGATCTTGACAATGTAGGACGTAGGAGTTTTGCATTTGTCTTGCACAGTGGCAAGGTGTTGCCCATCCTCTCTCACCATCTAATATGGTCTCACCTAAGTAGCAGGATACTATTTAGGTAAGGCTCCTGCAGCATCCCTTCTATCACAGTGACATTGTATGCATCCTTTTTCTCTCCTGTCAGTCTATTTGATTTGTTTTCAGTTTGGTTACTTAGGAAACAGTTTGTCCTCGAGAGTAGGAAAAAAAATATTTCAGCTGTCTCCACATATGAGCTGTACTGGGCAACACTTGGTGTCATTTGCCGGCGTTGTTCTATAAATGAGCAAAATTAGAAATGAAACCTCTTTATTTTAGAATGTGTTTTCCAGTTTGCACAGCCCTCTCAGCCTTGCCATTAGCCTGAGAATAAGATGAATGATTGTAATGTAGTAGAAAGGTTGCATTTGTCCAAAAAAGACAGGAATTCTTTCCTGATACACTGCGGGGCATCATCTCTGACAAGTCTGTACTCCCCCAGTGTGCAGACATACCTCAGGCAATATATGACATTCAGGCTAGTAAGGCTGGGAACATGTACAGTTTAGAAAAGTATTCAAGGGCAAGCAAATACTTCTGTCCCTATAATTGTGTACTTTTCCAGGGTCTGTTTGGCAGCTGAGTAATGATTAATGGTTTCTTATGCTGGGCAGGCTTGGTTTCTTGACAAAGCTCATAGTTGGTTACAATTGTTTGGATATATTTCCCAATTTCTGGCCACCAAGCTGTCATTTTTGCTCATAAATGACATTTATAGGAATGTTGGAGTGAGGGGTGATTTCTGGTAAGCTTATTAGCATGTGTGTAGGTTCTTTTATTGGTTTTAATGTTTTCTCTGCAATGCTTTCACCTCAAGAATTAATTTGCTTGTTTTTAAAGGGCTGTGTGGTAACTTAACTGTGTCAATTACACTGTTTACCATCTCCAAGGAGAGGAGAGAGGCGAAGTGAAGCAGGGCTGCTTAGGCAGTCTGTCTTTTGCTGAGAATATCACAGGATAGTCAGGGGACTGTGCAGCCTGGAAATACCCCAGTCACGAGGGAGAGCAACATGTGTCTTTACCCAACAGAGGTGACAGCTGAGAAGCCTGGAGTCTAGAGTGGGTGCCCTTGCTGAACCATAGTGGGGGAACACATGTGCAATTGCCCTGAACTGTGATGCCCGCACTTGCTTAAGTGGTGGGGTTTGGAATCTGAATCCAAGTTTTGCAGCTGGCTCCTGTCACTACAATGAATGAGCTTCGGCAAAACCTCAGGTCCAAAATCTGTTGAGCTATGGGAGATGAAGTCACAATCTGAATGTTGCAGGTTGGACCCATCTCTGTATTCAGTGTACCTCTTGTGGTTGGGACCATTTCATATATAATTGTATTGCTTGCTCAACAAGCAAAACAGATGTCACAAGCAAAATATCACCATCCTTGGCAAGTGGCCAGAAGTTGCGTAACTAGTTAAGATTTAAGCAGAGAACTGTCCTTCAGCTATTTACTATTTAATTCCCATCCCTGGTTACTCCAGAGGAGGAGCCAATATCACTTGTTACCTTGAGAATATAAGAGATGAATGCTTTTCTGCATAACATGTACCATGGAAACAGTTTCAAAGCATTTGCTGCATAGAAAGGATTTATGGTTTTCAAAAAATCCTGTTTTTAAACTCTGAATTGGTGAGTTGCCTTCTCTACCACTGGTCAAGGTCTCTATATCCTCCCAATAGCCTTGCTATTTAATCAGATAGATAGATATTTAGTCAGTAGAGATTTCAGCCTCAGTGCACTTTTTTCTTATCTTGAATATAACCCATGCAGTTAGTCTTTTCTGGAGGGAGTCAGATTTTATAACAGACTGAAAGAACTTCTTGAAAAAGCTGATTGTGACAATGGATTTTGGATGATAACTTTTGCCCTCCAATTGTTCTTTCATTTGCTTTTGTGACTGACAGGGTGACCAAGAAAGGGATGATGGAGTAAGCCATTGCTACAGCATTCTTTCTACCTCAGGGCTTGCCATCATGTGATCCAAACTAAGTCACTGTGACATGTACAGAAGTCTTGGAAGTCTGCTCTCCATGCACTAGTTTTGTCAAACAGCAAGTGCTGCTTCGTTGACTTGTAACATGAGGACACCAAACACCATTTGCTTTTTAATATGCTGCAATTCTGGAAGGTTTCTGTCAAATGCGGGATGCAGAGATAGGTCCATCCTGGACATTGAGGTTGGGTCTCACAGGATAAATGGAGCCAGCCAGAGCAGGTTGTGCTGGTATGGTTTTCTATGCAATCTTTAATGCATAAAAGATAATATTTGTTCATTACAGACTCAGGGACGAATAGTCAAATTTCCCAAAAGTGCTAACTGACTGCATGCTCAATATCTGAGCATCCAAACTGAGATACAATAGGGTCTTTGACTTCACTTTGGAGGTGAGGCCTCAGCACCTCTGGAAATCATGCCTAGAGACAAAATTAGTGAGCTGTATTGACTGTCACTGCAAAATAAAATATATTTGCTTTGTAAAGAAACACAATATTGCTGATCCTGATGATGAAGTTGTGCTTCAGCATATTATGAGACAGTGGAGTGTTAACACATCTTATATTATAACTACGAAACCCTTTATTTAATGCTTACTCCTGCAGTGGAATAAGATTGTGTTCTCTGTTCTGTGATTAGATCTTATCTATAGAATATAACTTCATGTTGACTGAAAAGCTCCTGACTGACAATTCATTTAAGCTGTCAGTTCTTAAAGGCATTTTCTTCAAAGTTATCTACAGATCAGTATCAGCTGGACTGTGCAAATGGTCATCATCTTTGTGTTTATGGAATGATTTCTGTGGTCCTGTTTTGTCACAGAATGTTAGTGGTTTTAGATGGCGCACCTATCCAGCTTAGCTTTATCAACAAAACAAAATAGCCATCCTCTTGCTGCTCCTGGAGTGCCACCTACAATGATTTGATGGTCAATTAAAAAGTGGTATCAAAACCCAACTCTTTTCCATTGTCTCCCTGTAGCTGTGTGGTGAGGGGAACAATCCTATGCTGGGCACTCCCCTGTTTAGCTGGACTGAGGCACAGCCAACAGAGCCCCTATCCTGATCCCAAATTTAGGGCCCCTGGGATTCTCACTGCCCATGTTCAAAAGGCACGGGGGCAGACAGGTAGCAGGGACACTGCTAAATAGTCACAGCTAACAGCTGCTTACACAGGAGCTGACTTAGAGGGCTCTGCCATTTTCAGGGAAGGCAACCACTTCTACCACCTGCCTTTAATGACTCATGCTTGGGCATGAGTGGAGTACTGACTCCTTTAACTATTTATTTCTAGACTTCATGTTTCTAAGGTGGAAGAATTATTGACTGGAAATGTGAATGCATTTCTGGATGTTAGGTAAACTCACAGGATACACACTTTCAACTTGAACTATTCCTTCATAAAATATATTGCTTATTATAGTGTAAAATTCAGGAATAAAAGAAAGTAAGAATTCCAGTTGTATAGCATCTTACATCTGATGATTGCCAAGAGCTCTGTAAATATAAATGGCAGGACTTTCTCTTCTTTCTGTACTAGGGTAAACCTTTCACCTCTGTAACTGGGATCAGAATCTGATTAAACTTCTAGTACACATGTAAGGTAAATGTCACAAGAGGAGAAGTCCAAAATGCCCTTTGGGTTTTAGATGTTGTTGAAAGGATGAGCTTATCTTCTACTATGGAGAGTATGTTAGGGAACATGTAACCACACGGGCTTCTCAGCCTCAGTGGTTAACAGCTGAAGACAGTCTATTTACAACACAAAATATTCTTCCATCTCTGTGGGATGCCAGCAGTGAATTCCAAAAATGATGCAAAACTGAGAATTGGCATTTATATATACACAGCACCAATGAAGGGAGCACCACAAAATATAAAAACCCACATGAGAAGAAATACATCAGAAAAGTCAGTAATAGTTCCATAAAGTTTGTATTTTATCCTTTGCAGTAGTAAAAGTACTACATGAAACTGAGAGATCTAAGCAGAAATAATTACCATTCTCTTATGAGCAAGTGTTTAATTATTGCTGACAAGGACTTAATTATTTAATCAAATAAGATTTTTATTACTATTGCATCTATCTTTAGAAGCCTGTGACGGAAAGAGAAGATTTTCAAATATGCTTTCACAAAAATGAAGTTGAAAAGCTCCACATGGATTATCCATGAGGCACCATGTAAGTTGTTGACATTTTTGTTACTGCTACAGGATTTGTTCATTAAGCAGTTGGCCCTTGGCAAAACCTTTTATCTTATCAGCTTTAATAACTTTGGCTTCACTTTTCTTGTTACCAGCAACATAAAAACAAATTTGACACGATGCTAGGTAGAAACTGATAAGGAGGCAAATGGAACTAGCAAATATGAGAAAAAGATTAAGGTAATTTTAAGCAACAAAACTCCTTGCAGTTGAAGAATATTAGCTGACACACACAGCGAAGGGGTTAATAACATCCATACTTATAACTTCCATTGGCATTAATGGGAGTTATGCTGTCACATTATATCAAGAAAAGACTCCTGCTTCTCTTTGGAGCTGCAGAGGGACATCTTTGAAAAACATAGCTTGTGGTGCTCACTGTTGTTCAGAATGAAACTTTAAAAATGGGTAGGTATTGCACTGACAGGAAACACAATGAAGAGTGCTTACAAAAGGTCTTGCTATTAGCAAATAAAATACCCAGCTAGAGAGAAGGAAACAAAAAAGGCTTTTACTCTGCCTGTGGTCACTCCCAGGGCAGTACAGCATACCTCTAAAAGGAGGATTGTTGTTTTTGTTAAGTCACAAGAAAAATATTTCACACACTCATCAATGGACTCTGGCAGCTGCCCCAAGACTATTACGATTAGTTAAGTTCTAAATAAGCAAAACAGTGAGCTACATCTTCTGGAGGGCTCAGGCAAGGGTATCCAGTTCTAGCGCAGGGGCCATATTGTCAGACAAGCAAACAGTAATCCACTGCAGATGGTGCTGTTATACCATATGCACTGACTAATTTGAATCTGTTTCCCCTTGAATAGTCTCTTCCTAAGTATGCTTCCAAAATGCTAAGATTAGAAACAGGAGCAGAAAGTATTTCAGATATAAAACTCTTTTTTAAAATAACATTCACTCTGTGATGGTTCTATGAGAACCAGGTGAAGCTGATTTGATTTCAGGTTCTGTTATAAATCCCAAACTGACTGAGGCTTGACAAACTTTGAAAAGTTTCAGAGTTGAAGGTTTTTGTCTTTATAAATGTTGGTATCAGGAAGAAACTTTCCCAGTTTCACTGGTTCAGTGGCAAGACCACCCTTTTCATGGATTTGGGGGAAACTGTGTATCTCCTCACACAATAAAATTCTGGATTGGGGGAGTAGTAGATAATTGTCCACTGGATATAAAATGAGGAAGGAGGGTGGAAGCTTACTTTCATATCTCTGGAAGATGGACAAAATGGCAAGGGGGAGCCTTGGATTTGCTAAGGCATGCTGGGAGTGAGGGCACTCATCAAATCCTCTGCCCATTTCATCGCTTTTATCACAAAGTTGATAAAACTCACCAGTTCCACATGGTTTTGTAGGAATTTTTGCTTGAGTTTTTAGATTCAGAAGAAACTCCCACTAACTGAACCTGGTCAGTTTCTTACAGCCCTAACGAAACCTCTTTTCAAGAAGTTCAAAGTGTGAGAATGGTATTTGAATACTTGTGTTGGTGTCCCATCAGCAGAGCACTTACAGGTAACAGCTGGGATGAAAAGGAGGCCATCTTCATGTGGTGTTAGAAAACAAAAACTCTCTTTACTCCAATCAATTAACAACCTACCCTTGCCTCAGGTGAGTATGGCTAAGTCAGTTCTAAGAAAAGAAAAGCTCCTATCTAGGATTTCATTTCCCTCAGGGAGACCTCTTCAGTCTGTGTCCCGCAGAATGGCCCAACAGTAAACAAATGGTACTACCAGCTGGGGTATCCCTTTGCCTTATTAGTTGGTTATGGCTAAAGCTGCTCAAAACTTGGAATTTCCGTTCCATGGGAATTTTTCTTTCATCTTGCTTTCATCTTGTATCAGAATAAAAAAATTGAGTTTTGAAAAATTTCATTTCAGAAATATTCAAATGACTTTGTCAAAATGTTTCCTTTCAGTAAGGAAAGTGCTTTGTTTCAATAAGGTCAAAGTGCTTCATTTTAGATGTTATCATTTTGATATGATATATTATATTAATAATTGAAACAATAAAATCAAAATGAAGCACTTTGACCTTATGAAAGAATACCTTTTGATTTTATGAAAACTAAATATTTCAATATTTTTTCATAATTTCTTTGATGAAATCAATACATTTCTGTGAATTTTTTTGACAATCAGCATTTACTAATGCCAAACTGTCCCTTTGGAAAATTTTTGACCAGCAATGCTTATGACCTCCATGACTGTAAACCAGCTCTCTATAAAACTGCAGGAATGTGCATTCTCTTGCTCAGAGTAGCCACTTTTGAGTCTTTGCATGCTGATGCCTCTGACTATTAACTATAGATAGAGACTTCTCTCTGGAGAGTGGACACTTCCAGCAGGCGTTACAGGGCTTGACTGAGTACAATCCCTGTCTCCACTGTTATGGGACTGCTATATAAAAGAAATAGATCTGTATTTCTGCATCTACCCTGAGTAGATACAGAGTAACTTCGGCTGTCATGTAAGCTTATATAACATCGTTCATAAGTCAGTACAGTAACTCCTTGCTTAACATTGTAGTTATGTTCTTGAAAAATGCTACTTTAAGTGAAATGATGTTAAGTTAATCCAATTTCCCCATAAGAGTTAATGTAAATGGGGGGGGGGAGTTAGGTTCCAGGGAATTTTTTTTTGCCAGACAAAAGACTATACACAGTATAAGTTTTAAACAAACAATTTAATACTGTACACAGCAATGATCATTGTGAAGCTTGGTTGAGGTGGTGAAGTCAGAGGTGGAAGAGGGTGGGATATTTCCCAGGGAATGTCTTACTGCTAAATGATGAACTAGCACTCCACTGAGCCCTCAAGGGTAACATGTTGTTAATGTAGCCTCACACTCTACAAGGCAGCAGGAATGAAGGGACGGGAGACAGTATGGCAGACCAAGAAGAGACACACACTGTGTGTATGAGAGAGACACACATATTGCTCATTTAAGTATGCTGACCCCACCCTAAATACATTGCTTTTTTAAGTAGATCAGCAAGTTGAGACAGCAGCTGCTGCCAGCAAGCTCCCTCTGTCCTGAGCCCTGTCGTGTCTCCCTCCCACCACCCCAGCTCTATGGAGATGGGGGTAAAGGAGTGGAGAGCAGCATCGGGGGGAAGGGGACTCCTCTTCCACCCCCATCCACCCTGCACAGCAAGCAGGAGGCTCCCAGAAGCAGCTCCAAGGCAGAGGGCAGGAGCAGCACATGGCAGTGTGGTGAGGGACAGCTGAACTGCCAGCAATTGATAGCCTGCTGCACAGGGAACTTAGAGGAGCAGGGAGCTGATGGGGGGGGCTGCCAGTCCACCCTGGATCGAAGCCCCCACCAGCTAGCTCCAATGGGCTGCTCTTTCTGCAAGCAGTGGACAAAGCAGGAGGCTGCCAAACAACATTATAAGGGAGCATTGTGCAACTTTAAACGAGCATGTTCCCTAATTGATCAGCAACGTAACGATGAAACAACGTTAACAGGGATGACTTTAAGTGAGGAGTTACTCTAGTTTAAATAAAGTTCTTGTTGCTACAGGTGGCTTCCTGTGTCTTGCTCTTAATATTTAGGCTATATCTTTAATCCTATCCTACCATAGAGTTTGTATACCCCACTACCAATCTTACTTTATGAATGATTTAAAATAAAGTCTATTCTCTAACTAGTTACTTTAGACTAGGTACTATAAATTCATATTTAAGGCTAAATTTTCTCAAGTATTTACAAAAGAAGTATTTTTTGTCAGAACTTATGATTTGTACTCAAGTAGTTGGCTATTCTTTTACTGGGAAAGGAGACAAGTGGACACAGCCTTTAACCCAGTGGTTCTCAAACTGAGGCCGCCGCTTGTTCAGGGAAAGCCCCTGGCGGGCCGGGCTGGTTTGTTTACCTGCCGCGTCCACAAATTCGGCTGATTGCGGCTCCCACTGGCCGAGGTTCACCGCTCCAGGCCAATGGGGGCTGTGGGAAGCGGCGTGGGCCGAGAGATGTGCTGGCCGTTCTTTCTGCAGCCCCCATTGGCCTGGAGCAATGAACCACGGCCAGTGGGAGCTACGATCAGCTGAACCTGCAGATGCAGCAGGGAAACAAACCAGCCTGGCTTTCCCTGAACAAGTGGCGGCCCTAGTTTGAGAACCACTGCTTTAACCTAATCTCACTTATTCACAATATGTTGAACAAAGGTACTCTATGGGAAAGATAGAACATAGAACACAAAATAATCACTTTTTAAAGAAAATTGCATTATGAGTTTGTGGGCCTTTGGATGACCCCTAATTAAGTAATTAATTTTGGCCGACCAAGAATTTTATTACAGCATCCAAACACTGACCTTTTGAAGCACATTAAATTTCACCTCGAAATAATTAAATTTTTTTCACCTTGTTTTAAGATTCATTGAAAGATAGTCCCACATAGACTCCATCTCTGGACCTGTAGTCACCAAGCAAACAAAATTCTTATTGAGTAATTGTCCTCAGAAAAGTAAATTATTGTTTCAAACATTTCCATTGCTAAATGGTTACTGATAATGTAATTCTGGTAGATTATGGTTCCTCTGTGCTTAACTTTTGAGATCTTCTTGTAAAGACCTGAAATGCCAATTCAGTATACAAATCTATCCCTCTGTAGTATGGATTTATGATTGCAGAATTACATATTGAGAAAAACCTACATAGAAGATCAGAAACTCTGGGAGATTTCCCAGAATTGTCCCATTGGGGATGGGGCTTGCCACCACCAAACACAAAATAGAATTGGAAGGGAGTTCAGCTAAATCTCACTTCCCCACTCGACTAACCCACACAGATCTCAGCAGATCCATGGATATGAAAGTCATCTCTATGGAGTTCCTGTTTCTCCATACTGAATGTCAGTCTCTGCTGGCTTTACTAGAAACTGATGCCAACATGACAGGAAGACTCTTTAGAGCAGTGGTTCTCAACCAGGGTATGTCTTCCCTGTGTGTACATCAACTCATCTAGATATTTGCCTAGTTTTACAACAGGCTACATAATGTGCACTAGCGAGGTTAGTACAAACCAAATTTCATAGAATGACTTGCTTATCCTGCTCTATGTAATATACTCTGAAATGTAAGTACAATATTTATATTCCAATTGACTTATTTTATAACTTTATAGTAAAAATGAGAAAGTAAGCTTTTTTCAGTATTAGCGTGCTGTGACACTTTTGTATTTTTATGTCTGATTTTGTAAGCAAATAGTTTTTAAGTGAGGTGAAACTTGGGGGTACACAAGACAAATCAGACTCCTGAAAGGGGTACAGTAGTCTGGAAAGATTGAAAATCACTTCTTTAGAGAACTGAAATAACATAGGAACAACAAAACAGACTGAAAGTCAAACTACATTGTTCCCAGCCACTAAATGACAGAAAGGGGAAAATAAATCTTAAACTCAGTATTACCTCCACTGCAAATGAGGTCTGACAAAACTATTGCTCAGTTTTCAACATTTATTGCAATGTCAGTAAATCACTCCAAAGGCTTGTCTAACAAAAACAGGAAGATCAATACCTTATAAGATATTGGATAACTTAAGACAGAAATCTCTAGATATTAGATATAAGACCTAAGATATTTTTAAGGTAAAAATAAATGAACAGACGACCTATTTTTTTTCTTTAAAAAGAAAACAAACATATTGGTGTAGCTCTGAGGCCTTTATGTATTTTCAAAAAGCAGTACAGAACAAACAATTTCCTTTGTTTTTCAGTTCACCATGAATCCACATTCATGGGATCATTGAGCAGCTCTAAAATGAGCAACAGAAAACTTTACTGCCTTAGTTTATATAACGTATATAATAATTACAATAGTTAATTTTTTTTCTTTTACATCTTATTATGAACTAATGGAAGCTGACCAGACAATTTTTTATTGAGAACTGCAAGTCATGGACAACTAATCTGTTATCCATTTTTAATTCTATGTTTAAATTGTAGGCAAACTGAGTAGTATATATATTTGGTATTGTGTACTAATCTTGATAATACTTACCCAACAGTGTGTTATCTCATTTTGTATGGAGTTGTTGGAGCCTGTTGAATAATGCTTCTCATGGATTTCACAGATCACTGACCTGATACACAATAAGAACTCTGTTGGAGCTATCATAGCCCGTCACTTCCATCTGCCTGCTGTACATGTGGAATAAGTCTACATACTAAAATTCCTTGTGATATTTTACATAAACTTGGGCATTACCTATTTTTACATGGCAATAGTTATTTTGCAATGTAATTAGATGACAAACTTCTATATGATCAAAATGGAAGCCCATTTGAGCGACTACATAACTGCAAAACAGCACCTTAATCTTAATTCAGCAAAGTTCTATATTTTCACCCGTATATAGCTCATAAATTATGACTCCTGTTCATCCCAATGGGAGATAAATAGCTCATTTTTTCATGAACTATGTTGTATACAGTGTACTAAGTTTAGACTTGGAGTATGCTCTTACTACACCTCTGAAGACCTGTACTCAGTTGGAAGCACAGAGAATTTTAGAACCCAAGCTCTGTGAATGACATTGGGGTAGTGTCTTGTGCTATTCCTTTCATTCACAAATAGAACTCATAACAACAAAGTATTTGTCACTGACTCTAACTTACAGGCATTCTAATAGTATTCTTATCCTGATTATAATTTTACAAATACCATCAGCATCTCAGTTTTACATGAGGAAATTTTCATTTGTACACTTCAGATAACACTATCCTGAATCAAAATCCCACCTTGTCACTAGAATTCTTGCTGTTCTTCCAAGAGCAACCAGAGGTTTCACGTTCAGTTAGAATGACTTTTATTTTAGATAAAGAAAAACAAAAGAAAGAAAGAACAAAAATAACATCTTCATGAGAAAGCATATAATTTCGGACTCTTCTCTGACATTTGGTATTAAAGTAAACAAGGCTTGATTCAAAGCTTGTAATAATGAAGTGAATGGAAAAACTCCCTTTGACTTCAATGTGTTTGTCTCTGCTTAGGTTGTGAGATACGATGATATTGTAGATTTGATGGTACAGCTGCAGGTCATATAGTAATATGGACATCATAATTTTTATTTCTTTTCCTGCTGACAAATTAGCTTTTTGTAAAAATCCTTAATGCTTTGCTGATGAGTGGCATTGTTTTTTTAAAATTAATTACATGGAGACAGCTTTAGAAATTCCCTTTGTGGAAAAAGTGCATTTACTACTTTAGAGTAGAGTGCCTCTAGCTAACAGTATTCACTCGCAAAGACTACCAGACACTAAAGCATTGTTACTGAGGTTATGCTAGTGACTGACAAATTTTTAAAAATGTAGGGCAGGAGAAATAGAATATATTCTTTTTTTTGTTGCTTAATGAAGAAATCTCTCTCACACACTGATGACTTTTGGGAAAATAATTACCATCTTAAAGCAGGAAGAAGTTTGATTTTAGTAGCACATTCCTCCAAAGAACATGCAGACCCCTGTGTTCAAATGGAATTCATTGCAGGATCAGGGCTCTAGTTGGCATTTTTGAGTGTCCTGGCCAAATCACTAACATTTATAAAATCATTATCAGTTTAGGTTTCATCAATTATATCCCTAATAATCTAGGAATGAGGTATCTGAGTAAACACTTGTCCCCTTATGTCTCATCAAGGGAAGACAGATTGACTGGAGCCTCGCGAACCAGCTGAGCGGCAGCGAACCAGCTGAGCAGCGGGGACAGCAGAGCAGCTCACAGCAGGAGTTTGCCTGGGAGTTCGCCTGGAGTGAGCCCAGTGAGGCTTACATCTTGTCAACGTCTCTGAGGAAGCTCATAGTAGGTAGGTGATATGGAAGGGGGGGGTTCAGCTGTTGTGACCTGCACTGGATGTGCCATGTTTGTCTTTCTTCCACAGGACAGAAGCGACTTTGTCTGTACAAAGTGCAAGCTGGTCTCCATATTGGAAGAGAAGATTGAAGGTCTGGAGCAACAGGTAACGACCCTGCGTTGTATACAAGAGACTGAGGATTTTCTGGACCAAACTCAGGATAGGCTTCTAGGGGCACAAAGCTCTAAAGATATAGAGCAGGTTGCACAGAGGAGCCAAGAGGCCAGTGAAGAAGCTTGGCAACATGTGACCTCCAGAAGAGGTAAGCGGAATGTCCGGGTTCCAGTAACACAGACACAGGTAACTAACCGCTTTCATGTTCTCTCCACAGGTACCATTGCGGAGAGTGGACCAGATGATATGTCTGGGGGGAGAAAGCAGAAGGAGACTCCGCTGGTTGGGAGGCATGAGATGCGATGTCCTGAGGTTGGGGGTTCCACGACCACCACTCCCAAGAGGAGAAGGCGGGTGGTGGTGGTCGGGGACTCTCTCCTCCGGGGGACTGAGTCATCTATCTGTCGCCCTGACCGGGAAAACCGAGAAGTCTGCTGCTTGCCAGGGGCTAAGATTCGTGATGTGACGGAGAGACTGCCGAGACTCATCAAGCCCTCGGATCGCTACCCCTTCCTGCTTCTCCACGTGGGCACCAATGATACTGCCAAGAATGACCTTGAGCGGATCACTGCGGACTACGTGGCTCTGGGAAGAAGGATAAAGGAGTTGGAGGCGCAAGTGGTGTTCTCGTCCATCCTCCCCGTGGAAGGAAAAGGCCTGGGTAGGGACCGTCGAATCGTGGAGGTCAACGAATGGCTACGCAGGTGGTGTCGGAGAGAAGGCTTTGGATTCTTTGACCATGGGATGGTGTTCCATGAAGGAGGAGTGCTGGGCAGAGACGGGCTCCATCTTACGAAGAGAGGGAAGAACATCTTTGCCAGCAGGCTGGCTAACCTAGTGAGGAGGGCTTTAAACTAGGTTCACCGGGGGAAGGAGACCAAAGCCCTGAGGTAAGTGGGAAAGCGGGATACCGGGAGGAAGCACAGGCAGGAATGTCTGTGAGGGGAGGGCTCCTGCCTCATACTGGGAATGAGGGGCGATCAACAGGTTATCTCAAGTGCTTATATACAAATGCACAAAGCCTTGGAAACAAGCAGGGAGAACTGGAGGTCCTGGTGATGTCAAGGAATTATGACGTGATTGGAATAACAGAGACTTGGTGGGATAACTCACATGACTGGAGTACAGTCATGGATGGTTATAAACTGTTCAGGAAGGACAGGCAGGGCAGAAAAGGTGGGGGAGTAGCACTATATGTAAGGGAGCAGTATGACTGCTCAGAGCTCCGGTACGAAACTGTGGAAAAACCTGAGTGTCTCTGGATTAAGTTTAGAAGTGTGTGCAACAAGAGTGATGTCATGGTGGGAGTCTGCTATAGACCACCGGACCAGGGGGATGAGGTGGATGAGGCTTTCTTCCGGCAACTCACGGAAGCTACTAGATCGCATGCCCTGATTCTCATGGGTGACTTTAATTTTCCTGATATCTGCTGGGAGAGCAATACAGCGGTGCATAGACAATCCAGGAAGTTTTTGGAAAGCGTAGGGGACAATTTCCTGGTGCAAGTGCTAGGGGAGCCAACTAGGGGGAGCGCTTTTCTTGACCTGCTGCTCACAAACCGGGTAGAATTAGTGGGGGAAGCAAAAGTGGATGGGAATCTGGGAGGCAGTGACCATGAGTTGGTTGAGTTCAGGATCCTGACGCAGGGAAGAAAGGTAAGCAGCAGGATACGGACCCTGGACTTCAGGAAAGCAGACTTTGACTCCCTCAGGGAACAGATGGCCAGGATCCCCTGGGGGACTAACATGAAAGGGAAGGGAGTCCAGGAGAGCTGGCTGTATTTCAAGGAATCCCTGTTGAGGTTACAGGGACAAACCATCCCGATGAGTCGAAAGAATAGTAAATATGGCAGGCGACCAGCTTGGCTTAATGGTGAAATCCTAGCGGATCTTAAACATAAAAAAGAAGCTTACAAGAAGTGGAAGGTTGGACATATGACCAGGGAAGAGTATAAAAATATTGCTCGGGCATGTAGAAAAGATATCAGGAGGGCCAAATCGCACCTGGAGCTGCAGCTAGCAAGAGATGTCAAGAGTAACAAGAAGGGTTTCTTCAGGTATGTTGGCAACAAGAAGAAAGCCAAGGAAAGTGTGGGCCCCTTACTGAATGAGGGAGGCAAGCTAGTGACAGAGGATGTGGAAAAAGCTAATGTACTCAATGCTTTTTTTGCCTCTGTTTTCACTAACAAGGTCAGCTCCCAGACTGCTGTGCTGGGCATCACAAAATGGGGAAGAGATGGCCAGCCCTCTGTAGAGATAGAGGTGGTTAGGGACTATTTAGAAAAGCTGGACGTGCACAAGTCCATGGGGCCGGACGAATTGCATCCGAGAGTGCTGAGGGAATTGGCGGCTGTGATTGCAGAGCCCTTGGCCATTATCTTTGAAAACTCGTGGCGAACGGGGGAAGTCCCGGATGACTGGAAAAAGGCTAATGTAGTGCCCATCTTTAAAAAAGGGAAGAAGGAGGATCCTGGGAACTACAGGCCGGTCAGCCTCACCTCAGTCCCTGGAAAAATCATGGAGCAGGTCCTCAAAGAATCAATCCTGAAGCACTTAGAGGAGAGGAAAGTGATCAGGAACAGTCAGCATGGATTCACCAAGGGAAGGTCATGCCTGACTAATCTAATCGCCTTTTATGATGAGATTACTGGTTCTGTGGATGAAGGGAAAGCAGTGGATGTATTGTTTCTTGACTTTAGCAAAGCTTTTGACATGGTCTCCCACAGCATTCTTGTCAGCAAGTTAAGGAAGTATGGGCCGGATGAATGCACTATAAGGTGGGTAGAAAGCTGGCTAGATTGTCGGGCTCAACGGGTAGTGATCAATGGCTCCATGTCTAGTTGGCAGCCGGTGTCAAGTGGAGTGCCCCAGGGGTCGGTCCTGGGGCCCGTTTTGTTCAATATCTTCATAAATGATCTGGAGGATGGTGTGGATTGCACTCTCAGCAAATTTGCGGATGATACTAAACTGGGAGGAGTGGTAGATACGCTGGAGGGGAGGGATAGGATACAGAAGGACCTAGACAAATTGGAGGATTGGGCCAAAAGAAATCTAATGAG
Organism: Dermochelys coriacea; assembly: GCF_009764565.3. NCBI lineage: Eukaryota > Metazoa > Chordata > Testudines > Dermochelyidae > Dermochelys > Dermochelys coriacea. Next base: position 284,464,072 of record NC_050068.2, read on the forward strand.
GTTCAATAAGGATAAGTGCAGGGTCCTGCACTTAGGATGGAAGAATCCAATGCACCGCTACAGACTAGGGACCGAATGGCTCGGCAGCAGTTCTGCGGAAAAGGACCTAGGGGTGACAGTGGACGAGAAGCTGGATATGAGTCAGCAGTGTGCCCTTGTTGCCAAGAAGGCCAATGGCATTTTGGGATGTATAAGTAGGGGCATAGCGAGCAGATCGAGGGACGTGATCGTTCCCCTCTATTCGACACTGGTGAGGCCTCATCTGGAGTACTGTGTCCAGTTTTGGGCCCCACACTACAAGAAGGATGTGGATAAATTGGAAAGAGTACAGCGAAGGGCAACAAAAATGATTAGGGGTCTAGAGCACATGACTTATGAGGAGAGGCTGAGGGAGCTGGGATTGTTTAGTCTGCAGAAGAGAAGAATGAGGGGGGATTTGATAGCTGCTTTCAACTACCTGAAAGGGGGTTTCAAAGAGGATGGCTCTAGACTGTTCTCAATGGTAGCAGATGACAGAACGAGGAGTAATGGTCTCAAGTTGCAATGGGGGAGGTTTAGATTGGATATTAGGAAAAACTTTTTCACTAAGAGGGTGGTGAAACACTGGAATGCGTTACCTAGGGAGGTGGTAGAATCTCCTTCCTTAGAGGTTTTTAAGGTCAGGCTTGACAAAGCCCTGGCTAGGATGATTTAACTGGGACTTGGTCCTGCTTTGAGCAGGGGGTTGGACTAGATGACCTTCTGGGGTCCCTTCCAACCCTGATATTCTATGATTCTATGATTCTATGACTTGGTCTGAATGAGACTGGAGTCTTCTTGGTTGAATCCTATTTATGCAATTGTCTCTCTGAGGATATGTGCTTGCGTCCTCTAGAAGCAACCTTAATGGTTCAGTGTAAGACTTTCCCACGTCAGTCACTTCATCTCTGACCATTTTCCTCCTTTTTTCATTTTCCCTTCCTTTGAGTTATTTTTCTATCATATTTTCGTGCACTTGGCGGTGTCAGTGGAACACTGGATCCATTATTATTATTTCAATTAATATGATTAGTTGAATTACCATAGCACCTAGGACTCCAGTCATGGACCAGCACTGCACTGTGAAGGCACTGCATAAACAGAATAAAAAGACAGACCCTGACCCAAAGAGCTTACCATTTAAATAACTGTTTTTATGTTTGTAGAGCATCCCAGAGGTTCACAATGCATACTCGATAAAATGGGTAAGATCCATATAATGTAGAAGTTCAAGGGCCAAATTCATGTCCTTTAAAAATGGAGCCACATTTCCATATAAATTAATAAATTAAACAAAATGCGGCATGCCACCCAAAATATTTCATTATTCCAATCAGAATAGAGCCTTAATCAACCCTTAGCTTAGAGAAGTAATGCTCAGGAATTGTTTCTTACTTTGTAGGTATCTTGCATCATGGTAAAAAAGCATATCTTTGTGTTCTATCCCTAGATGGGGTTGAATTTCAAGTGATAGAATATTCAAGTGATAGAATAGTCTATTAGACTGCATGCTTACTGGGTTAGGGACTTCTTATTTATTGTTTGCACAGCACGCACTGCAATGAACCCCCAATCTTGATTGAGGCCTTTGTGTGCTACCATAATACAAATCTTTATTCATGATAATTGGAATAGTTGGAAAATGAAGAAGGGGCTCAGCAGGTACTTGTTGAAGGTGGAAGGGTAAGGAAGAAGAGAAGAGAGGCTAGCACTATAGAAAAAGGGGAAGAGTCAAGGGAGACTACACCAAATATGAGCCCCAGGAGGATACAGGATGGGTTGAAGAAGATTGTAAGGGAAAATAGGAATGGAAAGAACTTGCAGCCAGAGAGAACAGGGGAGACACTGGAGAATAGCACTGTCACCAGGAAAAGGCAGGTCTATGTGATCGGGGACTCTTTATTGAGAAGAATAGACAGGCCTGTAATTAGAGCTGATCCTGAGAATAGAAGGGTGTGCTGTCTTCCGGGTGCTAAGATAAAGGATGTAGACCTGAGGTTGAAAAGGATCCTAAAGGGAGCGGGAAAGAATCCCCTAATTATCCTTCATGTGGGAACAAATGATACAGCTAGATTCTCGCTGGAAAGTATTAAGGGAGACTATGCTAGGCTGGGGAAGACGCTTAAGGAAATTGAGGATCAGGTGAATTTTAGCGGGATCCTTCCTGTTCCTAGAGAAGGGCAACAAAGGTCTGACAAGATTATGACTGTCAACAGATGGCTTAGGCAGTGGTGCTATAAGGAGGGCTTTGGGATGTATGACCACTGGGAGGCATTCACGGACAGAGGTCAGTTCTCTCGGGATGGACTTCATCTCAGTAGGGAAGGAAATAGACTTCTAGGATCGAGGCTGGCACAACTGATAAAGAGAGCTTTAAACTAGGAATTGGGGGGAGATGGATGGGAGATGTCCAGAAAATCTCCACGCCAGATTTTAGCATTGAGAGGGAAGAAGATGAAGTAAGAATGGATACAGCCGTGGGTAGGAGAATGTATATAAGGAGTGAGGGCGGTGTGGATACTAGTCTAATAGGTTATACTGGATGTAGAATGACACTGCCTAATAGGGTACAAAATGTGAGCGAGGCCAAACAGCAAAAATTAAGATGTTTGTACACCAATGCGAGGAGTCTAGGTAACAAAATGGAGGAACTAGAGCTACTGGTGCAGGAAGTGAAACCAGATATCATAGGGATAACAGAAACATGGTGGAATAGTAGTCATGACTGGACTACAGGTATTGAAGGGTATGTGCTCTTTAGGAAAGACAGAAACAAAGGTAAAGGGGGTGGAGTAGCATTGTATATCAATGATGAGGTAGAATGTAAAGAAATAAGAAGCGATGCAATAGATAAGACAGAGTCTGTCTGGGCAAAAATTACATTGGGGAAGAAAACTAGTAAAGCCTCTCCTACGATAGTGCTTGGGGTGTGCTATAGACCTCCAGGAACTAATTTGGATATGGATAGAGCCCTTTTTAATGTCTTTAATAAAGTAAATACTAATGGAAACTGCGTGATCATGGGAGACTTTAACTTCCCAGATATAGACTGGAGGACCAGTGCTAGTAATAATAATAGGGCTCAGATTTTCCTAGATGCGATAGCTGATGGATTCCTTCATCAAGTAGTTGCTGAACCCACTAGAGGGGATGCCATTTTAGATTTAATTTTGGTGAGTAGCGAGGACCTCATAGAAGAAATGGTTGTAGGGGACAATCTTGGCTCAAGTGATCATGAGCTAATTCAGTTCAAACTAAATGGAAGGATTAACAAAAATAAATCTGCAACTAGGGTTTTTGATTTCAAAAGGGCTGACTTTCAAAAATTAAGGAAATTAGTTAGGGAAGTGGATTGGACTGAAGAACTTATGGATCTAAAGGTAGAGGAGGCCTGGGATTACTTTAAATCAAAACTGCAGAAGCTATCGGAAGCCTGTATCCCAAGAAAGGGGAAAAAATTCATGGGAAGGAGTTGTAGACCAAGCTGGATGAGCAAGCATCTTAGAGAGGTGATTAAGAAGAAGCAGAAAGCATACAGGGAGTGGAAGATGGGAGGGATCAGCAAGGAAAGCTACCTAATTGAGGTCAGAACATGTAGGGATCAAGTGAGACAGGCTAAAAGTCGAGTAGAGTTGGACCTTGCAAAGGGAATTAAAACCAATAGTAAAAGGTTCTATAGCCATATAAATAGGAAGAAAACTAAGAAGGAAGAAGTGGGGCCGCTTAACACTGAGGATGGAGTGGAGGTTAAAGATAATCTAGGCATGGCCCAATATCTAAACAAATACTTTGCCTCAGTCTTTAATAAGGCTAAAGAGGATCTTGGGGATAATGGTAGCATGACAAATGGGAAGGAGGATATAGAGGTAGATATTACCATATCAGAGGTAGAAGCGAAACTGAAACAGCTTAATGGGACTAAATCGGGGGGCCCAGATAATCTTCATCCAAGAATATTAAAAGAATTGGCACCTGAAATTGCAAGCCCATTAGCAAGAATTTTTAATGAATCTGTAAACTCAGGAATAGTACTGAATGATTGGAGAATTGCTAATATAGTTCCTATTTTTAAGAAAGGAAAAAAAAGTGATCCGGGTAACTACAGGCCAGTTAGTTTGACGTCTGTAGTATGCAAGGTCCTGGAAAAAATTTTGAAGGAGAAATTAGTTAAGGACATTGAAGTCAATGGTAAATGGGACAAAATACAACATGGTTTTACAAAAGGTAGATCGTGCCAAACCAACCTAATCTCCTTTTTTGAAAAAGTAACAGATTTTTTAGATAAAGGAAATGCAGTGGATCTAATTTACCTAGATTTCAGTAAGGCATTTGATACTGTGCCACATGGGGAATTATTAGTTAAATTGGAGAAGATGGGGATCAATATGAACATCAAAAGGTGGATAAGGAATTGGTTAAAGGGGAGACTGCAACGGGTGCTACTGAAAGGCAAACTGTCAGGTTGGAGGGAGGTTACCAGTGGAGTTCCTCAGGGATCGGTTTTGGGACCAATCTTATTTAATCTTTTTATTACTGACCTTGGCACAAAAAGTGGGAGTGTGCTAATAAAGTTTGCAGATGATACAAAGCTGGGAGGTATTGCCAATTCGGAGAAGGATCGGGATATTATACAGGAGGATCTGGATGACCTTGTAAACTGGAGTAATAGTAATAGGATCAAATTTAATAGTGAGAAGTGTAAGGTTATGCATTTAGGGATTAATAACAAGAATTTTAGCTATAAGTTGGGGACGCATCAATTAGAAGTAACGGAAGAGGAGAAGGACCTTGGAGTATTGGTTGATCATAGGATGACTATGAGCTGCCAATGTGATATGGCTGTGAAAAAAGCTAATGCGGTTTTGGGATGCATCAGGAGAGGCATTTCCAGTAGGGATAAGGAGGTTTTAGTACCGTTATACAACGCACTGGTGAGACCTCACCTAGAATACTGTGTGCAGTTCTGGTCTCCCATGTTTAAAAAGGATGAATTCAAACTGGAGCAGGTACAGAGAAGGGCTACTAGGATGATCCGAGGAATGGAAAACTTGTCTTATGAAAGGAGACTTAAGGAGCTTGGCTTGTTTAACCTAACTAAAAGAAGGTTGAGGGGAGATATGATTGCTCTCTATAAATATATCAGAGGGATAAATATAGGAGAGGGAGAGGAATTATTTAAGCTCAGCACTAATGTGGACACAAGAACAAATGGGTATAAACTGGCCACCAGGAAGTTTAGACTTGAAATCAGACGAAGGTTTTTAACCATCAGAGGAGTGAAGTTTTGGAATAGCCTTCCAAGGGAAGCAGTGGGGGCAAAAGATCTATCTGGCTTTAAGATTCTACTCGATAAGTTTATGGAGGAGATGGTATGATGGGATAATGGGATTTTGGTAAGTAATTGATCTTTAAATATTCAGGGTAAATAGGCCAAATCCCCTGAGATGGGATATTAGATGGATGGGATCTGAGTTACTATAGAAAATTCTTTCCTGGGTATCTGGCTGGTGAATCTTGCCCATATGCTCAGGGTTTAGCCGATTGCCATATTTGAGGTCGGGAAGGAATTTTCCTCCAGGGCAGATTGGAGAGGCCCTGGAGGTTTTTCGCCTTCCTCTGTAGCATGGGGCATGGTTGACTTGAGGGAGGCTTCTCTGCTCCTTGAAGTCTTTGAACCATGATTTAAGGACTTCAATAGCTCAGACATGGGTGAGGTTTTTCATAGGAGTGGGTGGGTGAGATTCTGTGGCCTGCGCTGTGCAGGAGGTCGGACTAGATGATCAGAATGGTCCCTTCTGACCTTAGTATCTATGAATCTATGAATCTATAACAAATGTAACTAAAAGAAGCCATTAATACCACAAAAATCAGTGATCAGAATATCTGGATGAGACCAGCACAGGTACACATAATTGTTATTATAGTTTTTTCAATATTGACAGCAGTTTGCAAATCATTTAAGGAGGAACAATGTTTTTAAAGAACATTGTATAACCAATATGAGGATGAGGATTATCATAGCCTTTGGGGTAAAAGTGTTGCAAATACATATCACAGCACGGACAATATTGTAGTAAATTTGTTATTGCTGACAGTAATTGGGAGAAAGGAAAATTGCAGTTTGTTTGCTCTTTATGTCTAGTCTCTTTATCAAACAGCTGACCCATCTTACATGGAATTATAGATTTTATTTAATAAATAATGTGTATATAATGAACCAGAATAAGCTATTGTCAGATTAAGAACAAGGTATAACAATGACTAAGCAAGCTTTCATCACCAAACCAAAGGAGTAAAGATATCAAATTGCTTAGGAACAAATAGTTTGCTAAATCACTGTTAAGGATATTTGCTTTAGTAACTATTAACCATAGCAATACAAATGACCCTTCATGGAAAGTCTGTGGCTCTCCATAAAACTGCACCATCTGAGCCCATCAGGATGCAAATGACAATAGAAAAAGACAAAACAAGATAAACTGGGACATGGCGGACAAATGAGCCAATTTGTTGATGGAACAAAGTGATTTTTCACAGTTGATGACCCCACATAAAGCATGACCAATCCCTGCTGAGCTGTCTAATAGCATCACAGTGTGCCCTGCAGATGGTTCTAGGCTAAAGGCATTGACAGGAAAAAGACGACGTCATGGAGGAAGAAAATGGATTTAAAAGATAAAATCAAAAGACACCTAGATCGTTTCTGATAAGCTCATAGATGTTTGCCCTTTGTGACAAACATAGAAATTAACATGTCCATCTTCCACCTATGCTTGTTTGAACAATTTTTTTCATTTGTTAATATCATCAAACCCACATGACCTTTGTGTATCTACAGTTTAATAAAAGAAATGACCTACCTAACCCACATAACCCCCTTTCACCTTCACACACATTGTTCTTTACATTTTCAGAGTGGCGTGCTGAAACCTTCCATTGCAGATGTGTGAAGTCATTTGACTTGTTTTGATTCTACATAAATTTGAAAGTGTAAACTCTGAGGTCTCTGATCCTCCATTTTGTAAAATAACAGGAATTACCATGGTGATTCAGACCTATGTCTGTTTCACGCTTTGGACAGTGACTGGTATCAAATGCTTCAGAGGAAGCTGAACAACAACCATAATGGACATAAATGCAAAAGTAGCTCCTGTGAAATTTCTTACAAGTATAAATGATAAACTGAATATGCAACCATTTTGTCCTAGTGGATACAATATTGGATTGAGACTCAGGGGATCTGGATTATCTTCCTGGCTCTGCTGCTTGCCTGCTATGAACCTTAAACAAGTCACTTCATTGCTTTGTGCCTCCGTTTCCCCATCTTTGAAATGGAGACAATGGTACTGACCTTCATTGTAAAGTGCTTTGAAATCTATAAATGAAAAAGTGCTATATCAGAGGTAGGCATTAATTAATTTATTATTATTATTATTATTATAAACAATAATAATCAGAAACTGGAGTAACGCAATGGTGAATGAAGGCTGGTCTACACCAAAACTTGTTCTGGTTTAACTAAAATAGGTTTTTAAATTGATTTAGTTAAACCAGAGTAAAACTCTGAATAAACACACCTTAACTGGTTTACAATTGGTTTATCTCAGTTTAGTTAATTTGAATGAATTGAGCTGGTTCAAATTTTGGATGTAGATTCATAGATTTTAAGGCAATAAAGGATCATTGTGATCACCTTGTCTGACCTCCTGTAACATATATGCCATAGGACTTCTTTGCATTAATTCCTGCATCAAGTCCAATAGCTGTGTTTGAACTAAAGCATATCATCTAGAATGACATCCAATATTGATTTTTAAATTTCCAGTGATGACAAGTTGTTCCAATGGTCAATTGTCTTTACTGTTAAAAAACTGCCCCTTTTTTTCTAGTGTGAATTTGTCTACCTTCGACTTCCACCAATTGGATCTTGTTACAGCCTTGCCTCCTAGACTGAAGAGCTTGGCTATTACCTAATTTCTGTTCCCCATGTTGGTATTTAGGACCAGATCCACAAAGGGACTTAAGCGTTGCAACACCTTTTAGGCACCTTGCAAAATCACTGGGATTCACAAAGCCTACGGTAGGCTTCTGAAAACGGGAACCAGAAAAGTAATAGAATCATAGAATATCAGGGTTGGAAGGGACCTCAGGAGGTCATTTGGTCTAACCCCCTGCTCAAAGCAGGACCAATCCCCAATTAAATCATCCCAGCCAGGGCTTTGTCAAGCCTGACCTTAAAAACTTCTAAGGAAGGAGATTCCACCACCTCTCTAGGTAACGCATTCCAGTGCTTCACCACCTTCCTAGTGAAAAACTTTTTCCTAATATTGAAACTAAACCTCCCCCACTGCAACTTGAAACCATTATTCCTCATTCTGTCATCTGCTACCACTGAGAACAGTCTAAATCCATCCTCTTTGGAATCCCCTTTCCGGTAGTTGAAAGCAGCTATCAAATCCCCCCTCATGCTTCTCTTCTGCAGACTAAACAATCCCAGTTCCCTCAGCCTCTCCTCATAAATCATGTGTTCCAGTCCCCTAATCATTTTTGTTGCCCTCTGCTGGACATTTTCCAATTTTTCCACATCCTTCTTGTAGTGTGGAGCCCAAAACTGGACACAGTACTCCAGATGAGGCCTCACCAATGTCGAATAGAGGGGAACGATCACATCCCTCGATCTGCTGGCAATGCGCCTACTTATATATATCCCAAAATGCCATTGGCCTTCTTGGCAACAATGGCACACTGTTGACTCATATCCAGCTTCTCATCTACTGTAACCCCTAGGTCCTTTTCTGCAGAACTGCTGCCTAGCCATTCGGTCCCTAGTCTGTAGCAGTGCACGGGCTTCTTCCATCCTAAGTGCAGGACTCTGCACTTGACCTTGTTGAACCTCATCAGATTTCTTTTGGCCCAATCCTCTAATTTGTCTAGGTTTCGCTGCATCCTATCCCTACCCTCCAGTGTATCTACCACTCCTCCCAGTTTAGTGTCATCTCCAAACTTGCTGAGGGTGCAATCCACACCATCCTCCAGATCATTAATGAAGATAGTGAACAAAACCGGCCCAAGGACCAACCCTTGGGGCACTCCACTTGTTACTGGCTGCCAACTAGACATGGAGCCATTGATCACTACCCATTGAGCCCAACAATCTAGCTAGCTTTCTGTCCACCTTATAGTCCATTCATCCAGCCCATACTTCTTTAACTTGCTGGCAAGAATACTGTGGGAGACCGTGTCAAAAGCTTTGCTAAAGTCAAGGAACAACACGTCCACTGCTTTCCCCACATCCACAGAACCTGTTATCTCATCATAGAAGGCAATTAGATTAGTCAGGCGTGACTTGCCCTTGGTGAATCCATGCTGACTGTTCCTGATCACTTTCCTCTCGTCTAAATGCTCTAGGATGCAGCGCATCCGGCCCCATGGACTTGTGCTCGTCCAGCTTTTCTAAATAGTCCTGAACCACTTCTTTCTCCACAGAGGGCTGGTCACCTCCTCCCTATGCTGTGCTGCCCAGTGCAATAGTCTGGGAGCTGACCATGTTCATGAAGACAGAGGCAAAAAAACCATTGAGTACATTAGCTTTTTCCACATCCTCTGTCATTAGGTTGCCTCCCGCATTCAGTAAAGGGCCCACTCAGAAGAAAGTCAAGGAAAGTGTGGACATGTGCACAAAGGACTGCCCTCATGGTTTTCACTTCAGGATTGGGGCCTAAATTAGTGTTTTCTAAAGAACACAACACAGGATAAACTCCCATCATGCCTGCACTATAACAACAATCAAAGCCAGAACAACAACAAACCAAAATTAAAGTGAAAATAAAAAATATCTTGAGTTAGGGAGAGAGAATTCCAGAATCATGGAGCTTTCCAGGGACAGAGGTGAGACTGACTGGCCTGTAGTTCCCAGGATCCTCCTTCTTCCTTTTTTTAAAGATGGGCACTACATTCGCCTTTTTCCAAATGGAGCTCCACATGTGCACAAAGGACTGCCCTCATGGTTTTCACTTCAGGATTGGGGCCTAAATTAGTGTTTTCTAAAGAACACAACACAGGATACTTTCTTTCTTTTCTAGTTCACTTCCTTCATTCTAATTCCACTCCCACGAGCCAAGCATTTTGAATGCTCTAATAATATGCTGAATATTATAATATTTTAAATTTCTTAAATCCCATTGCCCAAATAGCTTATAGGCATGAAATTTAAAAAAAACCCAACTGATTATGAAAAACAAGCAGCATACTATAATATTCAAGTAAAAGCAAAGATGAGCAAAACCACTAATAAACTCCCATCATGCCTGCACTATAACAACAATCAAAGCCAGAACAACAGCAAACCAAAATTAAAGTGAAAATAAAAAATATCTTGAGTTAGGGAGAGAGAATTCCAGAATCATGGAGCTTTCCAGGGACAGAGGTGAGACTGACTGGCCTGTAGTTCCCAGGATCCTCCTTCTTCCTTTTTTTAAAGATGGGCACTACATTCGCCTTTTTCCAGTCATCCGGGACCTCCCCCGATCACCATGAGTTTTCAAAGATAATGGCCAATGGCTCTGCAATCATATCCGCCAACTCCTTTAGCACTCTAGGATGCAGCGCATCCGGCCCCATGGACTTGTGCTCGTCCAGCTTTTCTAAATAGTCCTGAACCACTTCTTTCTCCACAGAGGGCTGGTCACCTCCTCCCCATGCTGTGCTGCCCAGTGCAATAGTCTGGGAGCTGACCATGTTCATGAAGACAGAGGCAAAAAAACCATTGAGTACATTAGCTTTTTCCACATCCTCTGTCATTAGGTTGCCTCCCGCATTCAGTAAAGGGCCCACACTTTCCTTGACTTTCTTCTTGTTGCTAACATACCTGAAGAAACCCTTCTTGTTACTCTTAACATCTCTTGCTAGCTGCAACTCCGGTGTGATTTGGCTTTCCTGATTTCACTCCTGCATGCCCGAGCAATATTTTTATACCCTTCCCTGGTCATTTGTCCATTCTTTTTTGTGTTTAAGATCAGCAAGGATTTCACTGTTAAGCCAAGCTGGTTGCCTGCCATATTTACTATTCTTTCTGTAGTTCCCAGGATCCTCCTTCTTCCTTTTTTTAAAGATGGGCACTACATTCGCCTTTTTCCAGTCATCCGGGACCTCCCCCGATCACCATGAGTTTTCAAAGATAGGAGCCCTCCCCTCTCGCGCTCTCCTGCTCCTGCTTCCTCCCGGTATCCCACATCCCCTCTTACCACAGGGCTTTGGTCTCCTTCCCCAGTGAACCTAGTTTAAAGCCCTCCTGACTAGGTTAACCAGCCTGCTTGCGAAGATGCTCTTCCCTCTCTTCGTTAGGTGAAGCCCGTCTCTGCCTAGCATCCCTCCTTCTTGGAACACCATCCAATGGTCAAAGAATCCAAAGCCTTTTCTCCGACACCACCTGCGTAGCCATTTGTTGACTTCTATGATTCGACGGTCTCTACCCAGGCCTTTTCCTTCCACGGGGAGGATGGACAAGAATACCACTTGCACCTCAAACTCCTTTATCCTTCTTCCAGAGCCACGTAGTCTGCAGTGATCTGCTCAATGTCATTCTTGGCAGTATCATTGGTGCCCACGTGGAGAAGCAAGAAGGGGTAGCAATCCGAGGGCTTGATGAGTCTCGGCAGTCTCTCCGTCACATCATGAATCCTAGCTCCTGGCAAGCAGCAGACTTCTCGGTTTTCCTGGTTGGGGTGGCAGATAGATGACTCAGTCCCCCTGAGGAGAGAAGTCAGTACATTAGGTGGGAAACTGCATAAACTAGTCAAAGACAGATGCCTGTTTCATTTGCAAAGAGTGACATTTAATGCAGGTTAAACTGAACAAGTGAAACTTTATTAAACCCTGTGCACTACTCTGTCCACAAGGCTAGGTTAATTCCCACCTAACTCCCCATGTTCCCTACTTCATGGGCATCCCCTTTACAACAGTCTCTCCAGGGAACATGGGCCTTCTGACTACAGTCCCTCTGATCATGATACAATGCCCCTCTCATACAGTTTGGAGGCTACATCCATGCTGCAGGGAGGCACCTATCTTTGTTCGTGATCCACAGCTGAAACCCCCTCTCTTGGAGTCAGGTGGCTTAGGCACCTAAGCTGTTTTGTGTGAGAATAAGCTAGGCCCTGACTCACTCCACACAAAATGGCTGGGAGGGGGGAGAATGACTCCTTTATACTCTTTCCTTAAAAAGTCATTGGGCCAGAAAGAGAGTGAGAATAACTCTATAGCCTGGTGGTTAGGACACACACCTGGAAGATGGGAGACCTAGGGTCCAGTTCCCCTACTTCAATGACTATTTAATTATTTATCCACAGTGGAGCAGCTTCAACAGGAGAGACTGAGGGAGTCTCATCTCAGAATATCCCATAGCTCAGTGGTTATGGCACTCTCCTGAGTTATATGAGATTCCTTTTCAAATCCCTTCTCCCTTTCAGGCACAGGCTCTTCCACATCCCAGGTAGGGTTGCCAGGTGTCCAGTTCTCAACCTGAAAGTCTGGTTGAAAATGGGACCAGTACTCTTGACTGGACACCAAAAGTCTGATTACCTGAGTAACTGTCCACATTTGGCTTCCATACTGCCACTAGGAGGCTGCCACTGGAGTTGGAGGAGCACACAGGAACTGCCTGGCTGTGGCGGAGAGAGGAACTAGTGGCTGGCGCCCACGGGGAGGGATCCTGAAATGTGCATCATTGGAGGAGCGGGACCAGTGGCTGGACTCGGTGGTGGGGCATCCTTCTCAGTCTCCTTTGTGCTCTGCCTCTAGGGTGCTTCTCCACATCCTGCCCCAGTCACACACACCCGCTCCCGGCATGCAGCTCTACCTCCCCCATTCTGCCCCAGTCACCCCCCCACACCTTCAGGGTGCAGCTCTCCCCCCTCATTCTGCCCCAGTTACCCCACCCCCACCTTTGGAGGATGGCTCCCCAGCCATCTTGCACCAGTCACCCCCCTCCACCTCCAGAGTGTGGCTCCCCTCCCCTTCTGCCCCCATCTGAACTAGTATATTCAAACCGTAGCTCTCTGGGGGTGTTAAAACCTTACCCAGCCCCCACTGTGCTTAGTTTCCAGAAGGCTGTGATCCCCTTCCCACATCGAAGTACATACAATTCCTGGTCCATAATGATCCCTAAACTTAATTCAATAAGGTTTGTCCTGGATATTGCAGGAAATTGCCAGAACAGTCACAATAAAGAAATACACAAGGTAGGTGCTATACACTTCAGCAAAATACTGTGTTAATACTAGGTTTCAGAGTAGCAGCCGTGTTAGTCTGTATTCACAAAAAGAAAAGCAGTACTTGTGGCACCTTAGAGACTAACAAATTTATTGTGTTAATACTGTTCAGTAAAAAGTAAATGCAGGTTCTGATCCAAAGCTTAATGAAGTCTATGGAAAAACTCATATTGAATTCAGTAGGCTTTGGAGCAGATGCAGTGTGTTTATACCTTTTTCTAGTCAATAGAACAATTACTGACAAAAGAATAACTCTTAGTGTGTTAAGACAGCCCCTACAGTACTGCTTTGTAGGCAAAACACATCTGGGAAGTGAGTGAGGCAAAAACACAGAAAGTGAAAGTCATCAGTATGCTGTAGAATAATTAATGATGATGTTGCAGAATTTCCAAGTCCTTCCCTACTGAGAGCAGTAGGAAGCTATTGTTATCAGCCCTTTGACTATTACAAATTGCCATGTCATTGACATGGTAACCACTGGTAAGAATATAATTCTGCAGTCATAGAAGTTACCTGGAGTGAGGGGGCAATGTTTACATTTTCACTTTTGAAACTGCTTGCTGATTTCTATACACACTCCGCTACCAAACTCCCATATTGGATCAGTAGCAGCTGATTTTGGGAATCTGTTTTCAGTCAATGACTTAAGGTGCGACAAGTACTCCTTTTCTTTTTTTGAAAATAGATTGGATATCTCATGGCAGCACTGTTAAGTGTCCAATAAACACCTATAAAATCTGGAAAGGCTTTCACATTTTTATTTAAGAGAAAAAGAGGAATGTGTTTAATCAGAAGCTGCTGCAAGGAGATTTTGTTTTAATGTCTCTGTCAATAAATCTTTGACTCTTGTTGACAAAAAGGATCTCCCAATAATGGTAATCAGCACAGGGCTTGAAAAATGTGACATCTATTAACTACAATAGAAGACACAATTTACTAACCAGAAGCCAATATGAAAGAGGCTCCTCTCTAGAGCAGTTCCAGTGGAAAGCGTAACACTGTGGGAGTGAGGCTTGCTGGGCTTCCCATTAGGGTGCTTCCCACAGATCCTTCTGGGCAGGGAGAAACATATTTTATTATTAGCTTTCACTAGTAGATGTCTGATAAATTAGTAATCTGGCCTCCATTTATTTTCCTTCTTTTCCTTTTCTGTTCCCCAGCATCATGACTCTGCTTGCATTGCTAACCCCAGTGGAAATCAGAAATAACTTCTCTGCAGCCAATGGAGTTACTCTTGCTTTACAGTGGTGGAAATTCACACCTGCATTTAGTTCACAGGCTACCTGCAGCCTAAATTAAGCAGGTGTAACTTCCATAGGCCAAAAATTATCTGCAATGTAAGTGGATGTACTACTTACCTGTTGATTTTGTGTTGTTCAGTAAATGGGGTGAGTGAGTGCAAGTGGCAAAGCAGCATAACTTGCACCAAACTGGTAGTCAGAGAGTGGGCAAAATTAATGCCACATACACACCAAGAAGGATGGGACTGGCAGGTTCTCAATTAACAGGAGAGCGTAAAGTAACAAAGCTTCACCTTCCCTTTAACTTACACCAGGTGGGACTCTCAAGCTCTGACATAAGCAGGTAAAACTCCCAGATGTGCTTACTTACAACAGGGGCTGAAGCTGGTTCTAACAGCAAATCAAAGAGGGGTAGAGTTCTATTAATTTTATCCACCCAATAAACACCACATCAGCACAAGTTACATTTCCTTTGCACTTATCACCACTCACCTATATATTTTGACCAAACTTGCACCACCATTTTCATCATCAATTTGGCCCAGAATCTTTGTGAGATTCCAAAGATAAATATCACATGTATATTAGTATAGACATTGGGTTTAGAAATGTGTGGCTTAAAACCCTAAAGCAGGATATTGCTTTTGGGACACACAAGTGCAGGAGTATGTTCACCTCCCAAATTAAAATCCTATTAGTTGGCTCAGCCTATAAATTGCCAGGACATGAGATACTTAACAAAAAAGAGACTTAATTATCAACCATAAATCTCAGAAATCTGAAGGGTACCTATTGTGCAATGTCTGTTACAAGAATATAACTCCTAGCCAGGGTCATGTCCTGTTGTCCTAAGTGGAAGTAGACCCACCCCAGAGTCAGTGAATCCTCATAAGTTTTAGATAACAACACAGTGATGATACATCTAGAAAGAGGTCCCTCAGGTTAATAAAAAGATTTAGCAAAGCTCAAATTGAGAAGTATTGAGTCTGTTAGGTGAAACTGGACATTTTGAGAAGGTTGCAGCAAAATCCTCTCCCTGTCATTTCTTACTCTCTGTTCATGACACTGTGGGGAGTCTGTACCACAAATAAAGGGGTAACTGTAGCATGGGTAGGCAGACCCGTGTTAGCTTCAATCTAGCTAGCACAGGTTACAATAGTAGTACAGATTGTGGTGGCACAGATTTCAGTGCATGCTAGCAACCCAAGTATGTATCCAGCATTCCTAATGGGCTTGTATTAGGGTGGCTAGCCTGTGCCAGGGTGTCTTTACTGCTATTATTACTTGCACTGCCTAGTTTAAAGCTAACACTGATATGCCTTCTCATCCTGCCATCACACCTCCACTTGCGGTGTAGGCATACCCTGTGAGAGTAGCTCTCCTGCTATTGCTGCCGTGTGCTGTTAACAAGCATCCAAAGATGGGGGAAGTGAAGAAGAAAGGAAAAGGAAAAAAAATAACTGAAGCAATGGGAGTGCCATTTTAACTTAAATTCATACACTGAAGAGGTGACACATTTTCAAAGAAAGAGAGCGAGAAGTCATATGCATAAGTAAAAGTCACACTCAGAGGCCCGTTCCTGCAAATCCTTACCCACAGGAGTGGTCCCATTTACTTCAATGAGACTACTCAAAACGGATAAGGACTCAATGGGTAGTGATCAATGGCTTGATGTCTAGTTGGCAGCCAGTATCAAGCGGAGTCCCCCGGGATCGGTCCTGGGGCCAGTTTTGTTCAACATCTTTATTAATGATCTGGATGATGGGATGAATTACACTCTCAGCAAGTTCACAGATGACACTAACCTGGAGGGAGAGTAGTTACGCTGGAGGGTAGGGATAGGGTCCAGAGTGACCTAGACAAATTGGAGGATTGGGCCAAAAGAAATCTGATGAGGTTCACCAAGGACAAGTGCAGAGTCCTGCACTTAGGAAGGAAGAATCCCATGCACCGCTACAGGCTGGGGACTGAATGGCTAAGCAGCAGTTCTGCAGAAAAGGACCTGGGGATTACAGTGGATGAGAAGCTGGATATGAGTCAGCAGTGTGCCCTTGTTGCCAAGAAGGCCAATGGCATATTGGGCTGTATTAGTAGGAATATTGCCAGGAGATCGAGGGAAGTGATTATTCCCCTCTATTCAGCACTGGTGAGGCCACACCTGGAGTACTGTGTCCAGTTTTGGTCCCCCCACTACAGAAGGGATGTGGACAAATTGGAGAGAGTCCAGCAGAGGGCAATGAAAATGATTAGGGGGCTGGGGCACATGACTTACGAAGAGAGGCTGAGAGAACTGGGATTATTTAGTCTGCAGAAGAGAAGAGTGAGGGAGGATTTGATAGCAGCC
Source organism: Dermochelys coriacea (assembly GCF_009764565.3). NCBI lineage: Eukaryota > Metazoa > Chordata > Testudines > Dermochelyidae > Dermochelys > Dermochelys coriacea. Next base: position 284,480,943 of record NC_050068.2, read on the forward strand.
TTCAACTACCTGAAGGGGGGTTCCAAAGAGGATGGAGTGAGGCTGTTCTAGGTTGGATATTAGAAAACACTATTTCACTAGGAGGGTGGTGAAGCACTGGAATGGGTTACCTACGGAGGTGGTGGAATCTCCATCCATAGAGGTTCTTAAGGCCGGGCTTGACAAAGTCCTGGCTGGGATGATTTAGTTGGTGTTGGTCCTGCTTTGAGCAGGGGATTGGATTAGATGACCTCCTGAGGTCTCTTCCAACCCTAATATTCCATGATTCTATGATTCTATTCATGTGGGTAGGAGTTTGCAGGGTTGGCTCCCTCCCAATATCACATCCTATTATAGGATCACACATTTTACTGTACTTTTTAGTCACTTTACCTTTTAACTTTTTATTTTCTTAAAGTTTATTTCTCTAATACATTGAAGTTCAATGTCTAGATCTGCATCTATTGCATACAGCGCTTATAATGACTGTTCTAATGATTATTGTGCATTATATCTAACAATTAAATATTTTATTTTGGTACCAATAAAAAGCTTAAAATGTGTACTTTAAGTGCATGAACATGGTTGGGGTAGCGTCAATAGAATTTGCATCATAACCATAAATGAATTATAGAGGGTCATTTAGAGAAATTAACTGTATGCACACTTTACATATCAGTTATTTAGAAATACTATTGTATGCTAAATTGTCATTTGGAAGTATAATCATGCATATCATATATATTTTTCTATGCTTTGCATAGGAATCAGTTTTAATTACAGCATATTTAACAAAACCTGAATAATTCGACAAACTCACAGATCATAGCATATCCAAGAAAATATCTCTCTCTCTTCAGTGAAGACTACACATTCCACTATCAAGATTCTTAACAGTTATCCAACTTCCACTGAAGTTAATAGAAATTTCTCAGTTAACTTCAATGGGAGTTGGATCAGGCCCTAAAAGAGTGATCTAATAATGTATTTTTTAAAACAACCTTTGCACTTGAAAGATTGTCTCTTTCATCAACAGAAATTTGTCCAATTAAAATATTACCTCACCCATCTTGCCTGTCTAAGAATTCACGGATCATCTGTAAGAAATGCAGAAGGCCAAAATAATCTGCTGCGGACCTCTCGTTTCCTGCCTATCAGGCAGTAACAACTTCCATTCACCATGGTCCTCATCAGGATTTGAATCAGTGACTCAAAGGACCTAGGAGCAACTGTCTAGGAGCAACTGACTTGGATTCTATGACTCAAAAAGAGATCACAACTAGCATTTTAGAAAAAGTACAGCAAGATTAATAAAGGAGATTATAGGCATGCATGCTTCCTAGTGTTATTTCCTGTGCAGATCAATTATCTCAGCAGATGTTCATGTTTAAGAAACAAGAAATAATGGCACTATACCTTTGAAAATATAAATATAGGAGAGGGAGAGGAATTATTTCAGCTCAGCACCAATGTGGACACAAGAACAAATGGGTATAAACTGGCCACCAGGAAGTTTAGACTTGAAATCAGACGAAGGTTTTTAACCATCAAAGGAGTGAAGTTTTGGAATAGCCTTCCAAGGGAAGCAGTGGGGGCAAAAGATCTATCTGGTTTTAAGATTCTACTCGATAAGTTTATGGAGGAGATGGTATGATGGGATAATGGGATTTTGGTAAGTAATTGATCTTTAAATATTCAGGGTAAATAGGCGAAATCCCCTGAGATGGGATATTAGATGGATGGGTCTGAGTTACTATAGAAAATTCTTTCCTGGGTATCTGGCTGGTGAATCTTGCCCATATGCTCAGGGTTTAGCTGATTGCCATATTTGGGGTTGGGAAGGAATTTTCCTCCAGGGCAGATTGGAGAGGCCCTGGAGGTTTTTCGCCTTCCTCTGTAGCATAGGGCATGGTTGACTTGAGGGAGGCTTCTCTGCTCCTTGAAGTCTTTGAACCATGATTTAAGGACTTCAATAGCTCAGACATGGGTGAGGTTTTTCGTAGGAGTGGGTGGGTGAGATTCTGTGGCCTGCGTTGTGCAGGAGGTCGGACTAGATGATCAGAATGGTCCCTTCTGACCTTAGTATCTATGAATCTATGAAAACAATCAAGCATTTTCAATAGAACACCTCACTGAAAAACAAACAGAATTGTCTTTTGGGAGATAAATGAGCTTACACGATACCAATGACAAATGCTTCAGCTAGAAGCATCCCTTGTTCATACTTTAGGCCTGAAATGTAAATGAACTGCTGTGATGACCTTTTATTACTGGTGCACTTTGGGAGGCATCCTACTTGCCATTCACAGAAGAACCAGCACAGAGCTTACTGGTGGTATCAGAAAATACTTGAAAGGAATATTTCCACAAACTTGTCACAAGTGTATTTATAATGAAACATTTTAGAGCTTTAGTAAAAAAAAGCAAACTGGAAAAAGGAGTAAAAACAAACAAACAAAAACCCCAAACAACCTTTTAGCATAAATTTTAAATGGGCCCATTATCTAAGTGTTTGCAAAACATGCTCTTAAATACTTCTTTACATAAGATGCCAGAGAATGAAGGCTTTTGTCAGTCTCAAAGTAATGCCACCACCAGAATAGGAATTATGAAGAGAGTGCTGCACCTGCTTTTTAAAATAAAGCATAGTTCTGGCATTCTCAGTTTTGAAAACTATCAGTGTCTTTCTTCAGATGATTAAATTCCATTAAGAAAGTAGGATACTGTGCATTTCATGTTCGCATTTTGTCAACAAATAGTTTATTTTTGCTTAATGAAGTTTCTGGGTGCTTTCCCACAGAGAATGATATAAAATACTTACACAGCTATCAGGATATATAAAAGTCATACTTGTATACAAGTTGGATGAGCCTCTCACCCTGGTTTTATGCAGCTGCAACTCTACTGATTTCAATAAAAATCATGAAGGTGTAAGAGGAAGGAGGGTAAAAAAGGCTTATAGGGTAAAAAAGTAAAATAATAAACATATATATTTTGTGTCTGCTTGTGAAGGTATACACACACACACACGCACACACACACACACACACAACGCACAGATTGGAATGATCAAATATTATTCATAACCCTGAGCATTGTCACTCTCATTGTCTCCCTTTCCTCCATAACCAGCCCTCAGTGTTTGTTGCCATCAACAATGCAGCTTGTCCAAATCCTATACTGTAAGCGATTTGTGGAAGGGCCATGCCATTTTCCTAGTATATTTCTGTATGGCACCTAGCACTTTTTTGTTATTCAACAAATCAATAATACCAACAATTGCCTAAATGTAGTCATACCTGGGCGGTGAATGGACATCTTCTTACAGGCTGCTCTGCTGTCCTTCCTATAAGCAGGGAATGCTGCTTTGTGGGACTGACAATCCAACCCTTACCATCCTTGCCACCTTTACTCTCCCTGCCATTTCCTCCCCATGGCAGTTTTCTAAAAAGCACAATGTCATTATAAGGGTATGTTGTGTACCAGCTGGCCTCTCCCTTCTTTGCCTGCCCATTTTGGGTGGCAGGATAATGGCAGGGTGGAAGAGGTAAGATTAGGTGTGCATGCACCTCATGTTTTCTCTGAGTTTTGCCAGAACCAATTCCTATGTGAGTCATTTGATCCCACTGTATATAGAAAAAATTACTTAGATGTACATATGTTTTGGAATAAAGATTTTCAATTCTCTCTCCTGCAGCAACTACCATTGTCATGCCTGTTGCTATAGACTTTAGTGTGTTCTAGAACACAATTCATTCACTTAACAGCATTGATTATAAGCCCGGATGATTCCATGGTAAAGAACAGATTTTCAGTTGATTGCTTGATTTCTCAGATAGCCATAATTATGCCTCCCAAATCCAGATGAGGAGACTGTCACAGGGTGGAGAACAACAATTAACTATATCAACTGTACAGAGATAGATGAAAAGAAATGTAGACAAATAAAAGCTGTTAATGTCTGTGATGGGGTGTCCGCCCCATAAGGGGTTAATACAGCTCTAGGGAGGCTGTGCAGAAGACAGCCAATCAGGGCTGAGCTTGCCCATATAAGACGGTTGCAGAGCTGAGCAGCTTCAGTTGCTCCCTGGAACTCAAGGAGGGAGAACTAGCTGCCTTGCAGGAGGAAGAATGCTAGCTCCTTAGACAAAGCAATGCTGGGCAGGATCAGGGGAGAGAGAGTGAGCTCCTGGCTGATATGCTGAGGCCCTGTGACAAGGGCAGAGAAGGTGCTGGGACTGTGGGGAAGTGGCCCAGGGAAGTAGACTGAGGGGTTGGAGGGGATGCAGCAAGTGGCTGCTATCTACAGGGTCCCTGGGCTTGCCACTGAAGAAATGACTGGATAGTGGACTGCCAGTCCCCCAGAAGGGGGAGCACAGAGTGTATCACAGCCGGGAGGCTGTGTCTGAAGAGGACAGATCGGTCCTTGGGACAATGCGGGTCCAGTATCAGAGGTGACAGTGGGGGAGACCCCACCAGAAGAGGGCACAGGGATAATTCCCAAGATAGCCAGCAGGAGGGGCCACAGTGGTAAGTCACATCTGTCACAATGACACAGAAGCACACTCTGCAAAATAAAGATTATCCCTGAGGGATAATAATATCTAGCACTTAGTCGCTCCTTTCATCCATAGATCTTAATACACTTTATAAATGTAGTTAATTCATTAATTTTTTTTTAAACAGGTGAATGAACTGAACCTTTGAAAGTAAAGTGACTTTCACAAGGTGAGCCCAGAGTCAGTGAGCGAGCCAGGAACAGAACCCAAATCTTCCAACTACAAGGCCTAAATCCAAACTGCTGGGACACTGCCTCTGGGAATGCAAATGGCTTAACACAGATTGTGCACCAGAAGGAATTAATGATAAATGTGTAATCTATGTCATGACAAAATGCTTCATAAGTTACGTATCTGATCTACAGCCTCTTCAAGGGTGGAAGGTAGAAGCCAAATGCCAGAGAGCACATTGCACAGCAGTCCTGGGAGAGGAAATTTTTGCCAAGGCTAACAGAGCAAAGCTTTACTCTCACCAAATGTTCATTTAGGGACAGATTGTGGCCTGTCCTGTGTGCACATGAAGGGCAGCATAAGATGCTCCATTACTCCTCTGCACTGTTGCTGTTGATAGAAAGATGGGAGGAAAGAAACCTCTATAGGACCACTAGACCCCTTACACTGCATAGAAGTAGACAGGAAAGATAAGAGACTGGATGGAGAATTGACTCCCCTCCCTGCCAAAGATCTGGCTAATACAGCTTTGCCAGCATGCTGTGGAATGTATGCCACATCAGATTTAGGATTTGCACAAGTATGTCCAGAGCTGGGGAAAACCAGAAGGAAGACAGTGACTTTAAGTTATAATCTACTTCATGGTCTTCTCCTGGGACCACATTGCTCCATGTGCAGGATTTGTGACAAAGCCATAATTTAGCCCTTAGGCATTAAAGGAAAGATGCTGAGTTCCTGATCTATAAGTGTATGTCTACACAGGGATACAAAACCTGCGGCTGGTCTGGGTCAGCTGACTCGAGCTCATGGTGCTCTGGCTCTGGAGCTGAAAAATTGTAGTGTAGACATTCAGGCTAGGGCTGGAGCCTGAGCTCTGGGACACAGCGAAGGTGGAGAGTGTATGGGTAAATGGTGTCACATATATCCATGTACTTCATAAAGGTAGTTATCTAAACCCATCTTAAAGAGAGTATAAGGGATATGTGGGACTGATATGCCTTGAATGATTAACTAATGATTCCTTCTGGCCCTCAGAAATTAGGGCTTGCCTGCAGGGCCCAATCTGTTAAGCGGGTCCCTGAGCCTGCCTAGCATATAGGCCCCACAGCCAAGTTAGGGGGAAGAATACCTGTCCTCTCCTGGTTCATGCATCACACTGGGAGTTAAGCATCTGGTGTCTAGAGTGAGGCAACAGTGCACATGTCCAGAGACAAAAACACAGGAACTCAGGGAACTTCTGCTGAAAACATGTAGGTGCTGAGTTACTTTAGAAGTTCAGCAGCAGCTGAGCAGGAGTTTTGTGGTGGCTGATTCTGAAATGTAGGTGCCTAAAGTGACAGTTAAGTGCTTCAATCCCTTTGTTAATTTAGCCCTGACTGTCCACCTTTGTTTGTATAAACAAGACCTGTTTTGGAGAATGAAACAGGGACTTTATTTTTGCATGTGCTACTTTAGCTTTCTAAAGATTGATTATCCAGTTTAGGAAGAATTAAATGAGGGTAGTTCCTATTATTTGCCTCTCACTTTAGCTATAGAAGTGCCCCACTTCAGAAATGGATTTGCTTGAATATGTTCCTCTGAGCTAGACTGTTCCTTTAGCAAGGGTGGTGCATCAGTTGCACCACCCAGGAAGATTCCCAAGAGGTATTGTGACTCAGGCAACTCTCCCCAGCTGTCCCTATGTCTGGGGCCATAGTAATTTCCTGTTGGGGTAAGCCAGCAGCCAATTACTACTCTCCCTGGGTTGGCCAGTGCATTCGTGGGGAGCAGTTGCAGTAAAGGCTATGCCCGTTCTTGTTCCCCTGATCTAGGGGTAGGTGAGTAACAGTCCGAGACCCAAGTGGAGGTAGCCCTCATAACAGGATTAGTGGGGATAGCACGTGAAGGCACATAGTCCTAGTCATAATGTGGCCCTTTGAGCAATACAAAGGTTACACTTAAAGTATGATAGGTTGCCAAATCAACAGATGGCATAGGTAAAAAAAACATACACATAATGTAAACTTGCTAACAATCTAGAACAAACCAGAACAGGGGAAAAGACAATATAAAATCATATATGGTTTAAAACTAATGATTGTAATTACTTTTAACCAGCTAGGTTAGGTGTGGAGCAAACAAATCCTCTCCCAAAGAATGTCAATATCCTTCTGCACTTGGTAGGGTCCTCCTCCAAATCATATTTTCCACTGGTCTAAAACAAACCATTAATCAAACCATTCATATGTTTTTAAACAAGGAACAGAACACTGTGAGTTTCCTACTGCATTCAAGCTGTTTACAAAGAAAAAGGAGATCAAAATCTGTTTAGTTTATAGACCTCTTGGAAACACTATTTTTTTCATGAAGCAGGTGCCATGCTATTCAACATACATAGTGCTTTTGGTTAGAAAAATTACTGTATAAAGGGCCAACAGTCTGAGCAAAAAGGCACTGTATTATTATTGTATAAATTGCTGATGGCATGATGGGGAGCCAAACAGTTATTGCTTTTTAATTAACACTCTCTAAATACATTTTATGAAAGCAGAGAAAGTTGTCACAGAAGCTTCAGTAAATTTTATAAATAAACCCAGCAGCTGGCTTTTCCTTTAGTATGAGTAATCAATGAAAATTATCATTTTGTTTCCATAGCAAATGTTGTAGAAACAGAATACATTTTTAAAAGTGAATTCTGACTCAGATGTTTTGTCTGTGTTTACATTTTAATTTTATAGGTAAAGTTACTTCATACGCTGAAGAGACATACATTGCCAATCAATGGGCCAGTGGGTGGTGGCCCTTAAGTAGGGGGAGATGTACAAGGGAGAAAGGTACAAGGACAACCCCCCTCCAGTGTTCTTGGCCAGGGGCCAGGCACTTTAGCTACCCCAAGTCCTGTCTTAGATGCAGGGTCAGGGGTCCCAGGAGGGGGCAGTCAGGGGACAAGGAGCAGGGGGGGGTTTGGAGGTTCTGAGGGGGGCAGTCAGGGGGTGGGAAGTGGGAGTGAGTGGATCGGGCGGGGCTCTCCGACTAGTGCTTCCTAAAGGTCAAGGCAGCTAATATGGAAAAGGGTCATGTCCCATACCCTATTCTGCCCCAGCCGGGGTGGGGTCGGGGGACATAGACAGGGCAAGTGGGCTACCCTCGGAAGGGTTGATTCAGTGTTTGCATTCACAAGCAGCTCCATGAGTCCTAGTGGAGTAGCATGGCTCTGCCCCACACCCTACTCAGCACTATGCTTTAATGGAACAATTCAGCCCATGGAAACTGGAGATGAAAAAGATATACTATGGGTTCAGATAATGATGTTTTCTTTTATTTGTTCACTGATATGTAAGATATTACCAGCTCTAGGTTCATGCCAATAATGGGGCAGATTCCACCACCCTCCCTGACAGTAGCCCCATTGACGTTAATGGGACTACTTGTGACAATAGATACCACTCAGTATTGGGAAAGATTCTGACCCCTCCCTGCTCACAGCTGACAGGAATGACAATTTACACTGGCAAAGATAACTTTGAAACTGCACCCTCTGTCTGTGGGCAAAATTCACTGGCACATTTGGAGTCTTCCTTTGATAATGTGGCTCAAGCTATCTGCCTCCTGTAAATAGTGCTAGAAAGAAGAAGTTGTGGACTTTTCAAAACAGATACGGGGTAGTTACTCCTTCGCTTTTCAATGCCTTGTACCTCCTCCTCTTTCCTGATGCTACTATACTAGAATATACAGTGTGTCAGTAAACAGTTCTGAACAAGAAGGGCTTTGTAAAAATGGAAATGTCATTGTTTTGACCTGCAATTATATCTATGTTACAGATTAAACTTCCTTTCCCTGATGTTAATATATCCTCAACTTTCTCCCTCCTGCAGCTCCCTGTAAATAAGGGGGGGGAAGAGATAAGAGGCGATCATTATAGAAGATTCCATAGCCTGATTAATATATATTTTTAAGAATGTATCACAATAGGATTTTATTTATGAGTTTTCAAATGTCCTTTGAAATCTGCACTACCAATGTGTTCTATATTTAAATAAACTCTCAAGGATTGAATAAAACCTCACTTTGACTTAATCAGGTTTAAATTATGTACCATGTAAAGAATTAATCGCTATAACTAGCTCTCAGAATCTGGCAGAGAATGAGCTGGTGCTTCACATGAGCTTTCCAAATTAATTTAAAGAGGGCAATGTTACATTAATGCCATTTCCAAGCAACCTTTCCACTGGGATGCTGTCTTTCCACATGACTACTGTCTGTCTCTTTTACCATTTTAACAGTTTAAGCATGCTATCTATCTAGTTATAAGGATCCCTTTACTATTGTATTTAAGTAACTTCACAATCTTTAAGAACATAAGAATGGCAATACTGAGTTAGCCCAATGGTCCATCTAGCCCAATGTCAGATGGAATGAACAGAATAGGGCAATTTATTGAGTGATCTATCCCCTGTCATGCACTCTGAGTTTCTGGCAGTCAGAGGTTTAAGGACACCCAGAGTATTGGGTTGCTTCCCTGACCATGTTCGCTAATAGCCATTGATGGACCTATCATCCAGGAACTCATCTAATTCTTTTTTAAACCCAGTTATGGTTTTTGGCCTTCTGGACATTCCCTGGCAACAAGTTCCACAGGTTGACTGTGCCTTGTGCAAAGAAGTATTTCTATTTGTTGTTTTAAATCTACTGCCTATTAATTTCATTGGTGACCCTTGGTTCTTGTGTTTCTGTGAAGAGGTAAATAACATTTCCTTATTCACTTTCTCCACACCATCCATGATTTTATAGCTCTCTATCATATCCTCCCTTAATTGTTTCTTTTTTAAGCTGACCAGTCCCAATCTTTCTAATCACTCCTGATATGGAAGCTGTTCCATACCCCTTATTGTTTTTGTTGCCCTTCTCTGTACCATTTCTAATTCTAATGCAACCAGAACTACACACAGTATTCAAGGTGTGGGCATACCATAGATTTATATGGTGGCAGTATGATATTTTCTGTCCTATTATCTATATCTTTCCTAACGGCTCCTAAACATTGTTAACTTTTTTTACTGCTGCTGCCCAGTTTTGTGAGATCCCTTTGTAACTCTTTACAGTCTGCTTTCGACTTAACTGTCTTGAGTCATTTTGTGTTGTTTGCAAACTTTGCCACCTCACTATTTCTCCCCCCTTTCCAGCTCATTTGTGAATATGTTAAGCAGTACTGGTTGCGATACAGATCCTTGGGAGACCTTGCTATTACTTCTCTCCATTGTGAAAACCAATAATTTATTCCTATCCTTTGTTTCCTATTTTTAACTGGTTACTTATACATAAGAGGACCTTTCCTCTTATCCCATGACTGCCTACTTTGCTTTGGTAAGGGACCTTGACAAAGGCTTTCTGAAAGTCCAAAAACACTATATCCACTGGATCATCCTTGTCCACATGCTTGTTGATACACTCAAATAATTGTATTAGACTGGTGAGGTGTGATTTCCTTTTAGAATAGCCTTGTTGATTCTTCCCCAAATATCATGTTCTACTATAGCTGATAATTTTGTTCTTTGCTACAGTTTCAACCAATTTGCCTGAAACTTGAAGTTATGCTCACCGGCCTGTAATTGGCAGCATTGCCTCTGGAGCTATTTTAAAAAAATCAATGTTACATTAGCTATCTTTTGGTACAGGGCTGATTTTAAGCAATAGGTTACATACCACAATTAGTACTTCTGCAATTTCATATATGAGGTCCTTCAGAACACCTGGGTGAACACTATCTGGAACTGATGACTTATTACTGTTTAATTTCAGTTTATTTTAAAACATCCTCTACTGCCACCTCAATCTGGGACAGTTCCTCAAATTTGTCAACCAAAAAGAATGGCTTTTTGTGGGACTCTCCCTCACATCCTCTGCAGTGAAGAACGACGGGTAAGTAGTTTAATGTACTTATCCTCACAACACCCTTTTAAGGTAGGGAAGTACTGTCATCCCATCTTAGAGAGAGCTGTGAGGCACAGAGAGGCTAAGTGACTTGCCCAAGGTCACACAGGAACTCTGGTAGAACAGGGACTTGGACCCAAGTCCCCTGAGGGCCAGGCTAGCACACTAACCACTGGGCCATCTTTCCTCTGTGAATACTCCCACAGTTGTTTACTTATGCTGAGAAAAATCCATACATAGTTATAAACAATGCAGTGTTTAATTTGTAAGGCAGGAACACTTTAATGGTAGACAAAACAGAAGAGCTCAAATGAATGGGTTTGCATCTGGGTAGCACCTCTGGGAAGTTATGTCACTCTGCTTCTCCAGTATTTTTTTACATTAGAAATCCATTAATGCATCCAGAAGCACTTTTAAGTCCTGGGATAAGGCAATGGTATGGATTTCACCGCTACACCCATCACCCTCAGACCTTTTTGTTCATTCCTTTGTCTTTGGCTCAGAGGCTCACAGTGATATTATAATCCCTGAACTGCTGGTCCTGTCACTGCTGTTTGGGGAATTTGGAGAGTAGTAAAAGAGTAAAAAGGATCTCAGCTGTTTGCATGTGAAATAAGCACAAGAAGTTCCCTAAGGCCAATGCCAGAGAGGCATCATGGTAAGGGCAGAGAGGCAGTGGACTGGATCGGGAGGCAGGAGACCATGGATCTATTGCCAGATCTGCTACTGAAAGCCAAGGCATCTCTCTGTGCTACTAATTGCCCTGGCTTGTCTCTGTAGATTGTAAGCACTTCAAGGCAAGGATCAGAGCTGGACAGAAAGTGGAATTTCTGTCCCATGGGAAATTTCACTTTCCCAAAAATGGTTTCATTCTGATTCAGAATAAAGAGTCAGACATGCAAAATTTCCCAGAGAATGGAAGTTTTCAAAAAATTCCAGTCCCACCTTCCCGGGCTCCCCTCATGGCAGCCTGCCTGGGAGGCCGCTGAGGAACCAGGGAGGCAGGGGAGCTGGCAAGGAGCCAAGAAGGCCATCAGTAACGGCCTGGTTTCTGTCACAATTTCATCAAAATCAACACATTCCTGTGGAGTGTTTTGGTTTCAACTAATCAACTCTTCCTGACAGAAAAACCGCCCCTGGAAAATTTCCAACCAGCTCCGGCAGGCACTGTCTGTACAGGTATCTGTACAGTGCCTGGCACAATGGGGGTCTGCTTGCATTTGAGGCCTGTAGGTGCTACTGTAATATAAATAACAACACATACAGACTAAAACTACAGCGTTAAAATGTCTCTCTGGAAATGTTCTCATTCCCCTGCCACGCCCAGTGCAAAACTGACCCAAATCAGTACTGGTGCAATACTTCAGTGATAACCTGCAACATGATCACAGTTTGCCCCTGAAAACTACAGGTTGGATGTTAAGACACCCTCTCCTCTTTTGTCAGTCAGTCTCAACTGCTCTGCCACAATTACCTTTCTTACATATCCTCAGTGGCTTTCAGAACCTGCCCCATATAATGTGTTCAGTGTGGGGCAATCCTCCACAGTAGACAAAGGCCAAGAGATTGCCATTTCCATGGCTTATATTTGGGTAATAACCTTGAACAAACAACAACAATAAAAGTCAGTCCACAAAGGGAAACATGAAAATTAACATCTGTTTTACCGGGGGGCTCCAGGAGGGAGCAAGTGAGGGTCAGACCTGGAACATAAAAGTATTGCTAGGTGATGGTAATGAGCAAGGTACCAACATACCAGCTTTGCACTTCAGATTAAAGCAGCCTCATGTCTGCTCTAGTAAAAACTGATTATATATTATATGCACCTGGCAGGAAAATAATCAAAGCACTGTCAATTTTTCCTATCCACACCCCTTCCATGTCTCAGAGTAACTTCACCCCTTACAATTTCACCCTGTTGCACAGAGAAGAATCATTTCAGCTATACAGCTAGTGTGGCTCACTAGCATTAAGGTTTAACATCCACTTTCCATTAGCTTTACTCACCTGTGAAGCTTCCTTCACATAGAGCAATACAGCGGAGAACTGAGGCAAATAATGTTTACTTGAACTGATTTTGCATAATTGTGTAACATGCTGCTCTCCTAATATCCTAGTCTGTAGATTAACTGAAAGCTATTACAGGTTCGCCCTCCTCACTGCTGCCCTCTGATCGCTTCAGCCTTCAGCCTCTCAGTACTTCACTGGACAGTTTCCTAAATAATGGCCTTTCCCAACATTAGAAAAATGTGCTGAAATGCTGCCACCTTGTGTTAGTTTAGAATATAAACCTTAAGTTATTCATGTATTTTTCATGTAGATTCTACTACGAAAAATGACTATGTGAAAATGGCACTTGCTTCCTACATGTATTCAGAATCATATCCACTTACTTTGCTGAGCAAGGTACATGGTTTTGATTGTTTTGTTTGTTTTTTTCCTCCTGTTTGCGCTTCAGAAACAGCACAGCTATGTGTGAGTGAGCAGGATTCCATTCTAGGTCAAGCATCATCTGCAAAACTATAAACTGAGTTCTGATTGAGAAGCTTTATTACTGCAGAGGATGCATGAAGAGGAATGAAACCCGCTTGAATTTCAGATCCCAAGCTGAGTTTCCAGGGCAGGTAGGAAAAAAAATCTTTGATATCATCCGGAATCTAGGGAGCACTATGAAATTCTGCATGCAATTTTTAACAGTCACTTTTCAGAATAGAACTGCCTTTAACACCTTGGAACCCTACGTGGTCTACCATCCACTGCTCCCATACTAAACTAAGTGCCTCTCCTGAGGCTGTCATGAATTTTTCTGATCCCAATTTCATTTGTGTACTTAGTTCATTTTCCAGTTTGGTTTAACAAAGTAGTGAAAGAAATTAATTCCTGATCAGAGGCCTCTGAATGGATCAAGCTTCTGGCTGGGAGTTAGTTTGTTTCTCCTTAAATGAGATTCAAAATGGGAAAGGTCAAACTAACCTCAAGAGAGAGGAGTATTTAGCACTTGACTTGTGGATTACAGAACCAGAACAGAATAGCAAGACCAGCACTTGAAACTAAAGTGCTTTGAAAATAAAAACTAATATATTATGAGAGTGACAGATACAATTTCACAATATTTTAGTCTAATGGTTAAAGGGTATGTCTACCCTGCAATGTAGATATGGCTAGCAAAGCAAGTGTGCACCTCAAATCCCCAGCAGGCTTGTACAGGCCACATGGAAGCCTGTGTGGCCATGTCTATGTTCCTATTTTTAGCAATGCTGGCACAGGTAAAGTTAGCATTGATGTATCTACCCAAGCTTCAATCACACAGTGGATTGCCATGGATATCCAAAGGCATTTCATTTTCTGTGAGCCTACAGGAAGTGGAATACCAGATGACTACCACATTCTACTGGCTTGTAAGCATCAGGTTGCGGAGGCAGAGGGGGGGTTGGAGTGGGAGGGAGGGGGAGGAATGCTAGAACCAATGTTCTACCTACCATCTGTAGACAATAATAGCTGCTACTCAGCAGACAGTTGAGTCCCTGAATGCTTGGAAGACAGAATGCTGTTTTGATCATTGTGTGCTTGGAGATTCTTTCTTTCTTTCTGTTTAAATAACAGTTAATTGCCTGAGTTGTAAACTTGCTGAGCCATGAAGTCACTGGAAGTTGCCAGCACACAGCACTTCTGAAAGTCAGGCTATAAGAATTTTGTTAAGGAAATCCACAATGCTGTTATATGATTGTTCAGTACAAGACATAATAAACTCTTTGCACAGTCTCGTTCATATGAAATCATCCCGAAAATTCATATCTTGACTTTCATCTCCTGCTCCTTGCTAAACAAGAGGTTAAATGAGCAAAAGTCTCCTTCAGTTACACACACACTCCTACCTCTTCGTCTGAGTAAAGGTCATCTCTGTGTATTAATATTTCTTTCCCAGGTTCATGTAATGCTAATCAGTCATAAAGCATAATTTAGTCTCAGGCAATTTAGATAATGTTAGAGAGAAGGGCTGGGTTAGATATTGCTATTCTGTCATGCAGAATCAATTCTGCCAGGTTGTAAGCAAATTGCAGCAATAACATCCTGACCAAATAATCTTGTTCTTACATTGGGTATGTTTATGTACATAAGCATGTGTCTGAGAGACAGAGAATGAATTAATGCTTATTCCTACAGCTCAAGCTTAGAGCCCCAGATATCTGGGACTGCCAGTGGAAGAGGAGCCAAAGCAAGATCCCCAATACAACTGGCTGTGGGAGGTGCTACCACCCACAGAAATGGGGCTAGAAGACTATAACTTTACAGTCTGTCCTGTGTAAAGGATCTGTATGTAGCTGCACCACCCCAGGAACAGAACAGAGACAGACACCAAAAGTTCAAATCTCATGAGTAAAACACTCCCCGCCTGGCCCTACCAAATATGAGGATTCTTTTCTATTATATTGTGGTTTTGGTGATTTTTGAATCCCTCCCATCCTTCCCCAGCATAAGTGTGGGAGGAGTGTTGCCAACTCCCTCAAATGTATACAGTAAGGTGATCCTGCACCAGCTCTGGCCAAGACCATACGCGTTAGCTAAGAAGTGAAAAACCCATAGCTGGAAACCATATCAGCTCATGTGTCAGTTATTTTTGTTCAAAATATGTAGTAATCTTATAAGAATGTATTTAGTGTTTAGATTTTATGAAATGCTTGTAAATTGCTGCATGCATGAATCTCACTTGCAATGTCTGTATTCCATGCTATAAGGAAATATGTAAGTTTTGCTTTATAGCTTTGAAAATGTTTGCTCTGAACTTGTGAACCCAGGCACGGGAATTATCTCCCCAGCCCATTAAGGAAGTGTATAAAGATTAAACAGGCAACTAAGGAACATAGCAACACAAATTATTGGTGAACATCCCTATCATAGAATAGAATCATAGAATATCAGGGTTGGAAGGGACCTCAGGAAGTCATCTAGTCCAACCCCCTGCTCAAAGCAGGACCAATCCCCAATTTTTGCCCTGGATCCCTAAATGGCCCCATCAAGGATTGAACTCACAACCCTGTGTTTAGCAGGCCAAAGCTCAAACCACTGAGCTAGCCCTCCCCCACATCTTGGAAATGGTTCGTGCATAGATTGGATGACTAAATGTAAGAGATATAACAGAGTCCCAAGAGAATTTTTCATCTCTTTGGTATTTGAACTCTTACAGGGCCAGATATATTAAATTAAGGCAGAGATCCCAGTTACACCTGGGTCCACTCTGAAAGACATTTTGAATTGACAGATTCAAACATCTCTGTCATCTTTAGGAACTATAGATGTAACTTATTTGTGTGTATATGCTTGCTTGCTTTAACCTGTAAATAAATCTCTCATTTCTTTTTCCTAGTTTCACTGAAATCACCTGGTATAAATGATAGTAAAATCAGGCCCACAAGTTCTATGGGCTGTTATTATTGTTGTGTGTTTGTATTACCATAGCACCTAGAAGACCTAGTGATGGACCAGGAACCCAGTGTGCTAGGTTTTGTACAAACTCAGAACTATTTGGTCCTTGGGCCAGTCATGTAGAAAGAAGCTGCTGCCACATGTCCACTAGAACTGGTCAAAACAATGAAAATGTATTACATGAAACATTTTGAATTTTCAAAGTTGTTTCCATTTCTAAGTGTTAGAAATGGAGCCATTTTTCAGATTTTTGAAATTTTTCACAAAGTTTAAAAATATTTTCATTGAAAACATCAACATTTTTAGTTCACTGAAAATCCCCAAAACGTCAATGATTGAATTGTTTTCAGTACAAAATATTAAATGTGTAGAAGAAAAAGATAGAAAAATGTTCATGAAAAATTCTGACAGCATTGACAATTTTTCACAAGTGCTGTTGTTTTCAAACCAGAAGTTTTTCCTTGACCAAAAGCAAAAAACAAAAAGGCCTGTTTGTTCAAAAAGGTTTGACCACCTCTAGTGTCCACTTGATGCCTCCTTGATCCAAGGGTAGAGGAATCAGGAACAGCTGTAATCTTAGCTCTTCTCATCCATATTTCCTGGCCAGCAGAGCTAAGGGGGAATATCACAATTTCCTGTTGGTATGGGCCAGCGGGAAATAATTAACAGACCCTTCCACCCACTTTGAGGTGAAGGGAATCAGGGAAAAAAATCACAGTTTTCAGAGTAGCAGCCGTGTTAGTCTGTATTCGCAAAAAGAAAAGGAGTACTTGTGGCACCTTAGAGACTAACAAATTTATTAGAGCATAAGCTTTCGTGAGCTACAGCTCACTTCATCAGATGGATTTGGTGCATTTTTTCCACCAAATGCATCCGATGAAGTGAGCTGTAGCTCACGAAAGCTTATGCTCTAATAAATTTGTTAGTCTCTAAGGTGCCACAAGTACTCCTTTTCTTTTTAGGGAAAAAATGTGTCTCAGAGGAGCCTCTCTGAATCACAGTGCCTCCCAGGACTACTCTTGAGGTGGTGCAGTTTATACACCACCCCATCCTTAGAGTGATGCTGAAAGGCACAATCTAACCTTGTGTTGCTGTGTCTCTTAATATTGGCAATACATCTGATAACCATGAAAACAATACCTAGTTAGTGCCTAATACCTGATCCAGCCAAGTGCCATTCTGAGCACCCAAATGTGAAAGCTGAGCTTCCGATCTGTTTATTTTGCTCACTATTATGGGAACAGTAATCCTCATACCAAGTTTCTGACTTCTGCGGACTAAACTAGAATGTGAAATATATCATATTGTTAATGATTATAATGAGCCCCTTCCTGGGCCATTCCAATGGAACAATTCCCACTTCCATGCCTATTCCAAATCTGCAGAAGTCAGTAAGAGAATGATTTCAATAGGATTTGGATAAGGCCTAAGGGCCCAGAATGATTGTAATAAGAGCAGAATTAGCTCCATTGTCTCCTACAATACTTTATACCTTATTGCAACCTTGTGAGACTAACAAAATTTCTCTAAAGCTTGTTAAAATTTTTGTTTAAAGGTAACATTATGGAATGTAGCATCTTTGTTTTTTACTCTCAAGGGACAGCAGCATATATGTAGCACATGTAGACACATTTGCTATGATACAAGTATTTACAGGCAAAAAACAAACTTATTATACTTTAATTCAAAATGAAAATTGTGTGCAAGGAATTTAGAAATGGGCCCTTTTCTCCCCGCTTTCAGAATAGCTTAGTTATGAGGTTTTCTAGGTCTCTAACAAGTCAAAAGGGATGACAAACAGCAGCACTTCTACCTGAAGACCAAGATGAAGACAATAGATTCGGTGACTAGATGTTCCCCTTTTAATTTATAGAGGCTTAAAGCTCTAGTTTGATACAAAGTTAAAATTCAGCTTTTGTCCAACTCGCTGGAATGTGGAAGTCTCTTTATCGCTTTATAGGGTTGTATTTTTCCTCATACAGCCCATGAAAAAAATATGCATAGAACCCTACAGAGTGTTGTAAGTGAAGCTCTTTTGGTTGTAAATTCCATAGAAACCTGCCATCCAAGAAAAATGAGTCCATAAATAAACCTTTCCAACCTTTTCATTAACAAGAAAAATTGACAAAGTCACAGATTACTTTCATAGTGGAATGATGCAGCCTAAAATTATGTTTATGTGCAGTCAATGAAATATAGGGATTCTGAAATTGGGCAATTATTCTTGAGTAATAGTTTTTCAGATGCCTGTAATTGTGGGATCTGGGACTGTAGTTTGAGTTAGATATAGATCATCCATGCTGGCCTTGTCTAGATTTCATTTGTGTTGTATTAGCATCTGAGTTTTAAAATGCCTGATGTTAAAATCACAACCTGTCAAGTACTTTAGCACTACACAGTGCAAAAGGGGTTATTCCATTTTATCAAAGCCATCGGTTTCTCTGATGATAATCATCACAGTTACTGGGCTAGCTGCATTACTGTCCCATCTATGGTATCAGAGTACACCCCTACCAAGGGTGAGGCCTCATGCATTTACCTTTTCAGGTGTTCAGTCCCATACTTCTCCCACTCTTACACTGAGTCTTAAACTGCAGCAAGCTGTTTATTGACCATGCTTACCCACTAGGTCGGACTGGTCTCAGTGCCTACAGTTCTTCCTTTCAGGGGCTTGTGATCAGAGGTAAATACAGTGACCCAAAACAGACTTCTTAAAAGAAAATATATTGTTTAAATAACCACAGGAACAAAATATCAGAAAAAAATTAAAAACAACAAAAGGCCTATATGCACACCTATGTTACCTGGAGTCCAACGATCCTGCTCATGGGGACCCCAATAGGTCTAACTTCCCTGGAGCCTCCAAACTCTGGAGTCTGGGGTTCACCTTTACTCTCTGCCTCTGAGAATATTTTTATAAACAGTTCCAAGTCCTAGTCTTCTGTGTTTCCTTAGGCTATGTCTATACTGCACTTTGGTTGTCAAAACCCCCCATGAATGACAAAAGTTGTAATGATGAAAAGCCCCAATGTGGACAGTGCTTCGTTGGCAGGAGATGCTGGCCCTCGTTGGGGGTGGTTTTATTTTGTCTCCTGGTGACAAAGGGCTGCTATACTGCTTACCTTACAACAGCACAGTTGCAGTGACACTGCTGCGCCGTTGTAAGGTGTGCAGAGTAGACAGAACCTTAGACTTGGTAAATCAGTTCAGGCAGATCAGCAGGAGTAGCAACATTAAAGTCAATAGTCCTAGGTGTTTGCTGAATGGCTGTTATCTGGGATATTGCCTTCCATCCTACCTGCACTTCCTGACAATCCTACTAAGTGAATTCACTCAATATGCGCATACAGTAAATGTATCAGTAACCAGGTCAACACATACTATTCACAAATTATTACAGGCACCTCCAAATCTAACACAATAATTTCTTCACTTCAGACGTAATCCTTCTTTGTCTCACTGCCTCATGCAATCCCTTACCCATTCTCAAACTGTCTTGCTCTCTGTCATTCACTTCCAGTTCCTGAATTTAAATGGTGTGATATATTTTGAGTTTCTACTGTCCATATTTTCATGTCTGTTTTCTTGCTTTGGTATTTGATGCTCAAGTCTTTTCTAAAGCACTTATATTTCAATGTGTGTGGTCTTTTTTAAATTTGTTCTTCTATTGAAGCTCTGATGCACACAATGCAGAAGACAATACAGAGGAACATTCTTGCTGAGGCTAGTTCATCTGTAGGAGTGTACTACACTATCTTCAGAAACCTATTTTATTATGCCTTTCTGGCTTTTTTGTCTTTGCATATATTTGAAGATTGTCACTTCGGTACACTTTAGCAGTCTCTAAACTAAGGTATGAATTTGCAGCATAAATGCGACATGTAACATGCACATCACCTAGAAACGCAGACAGGAGCTGCATGCATACAGCATGAATAGACACAGAATAGCTGCTTTAATTTCATCAGTTCCCTTATGCCAAAGGAAAGTGAAATTGTCTCTTAATGACCTTTCCTGTGCAGCTGCACTGTGTGAATCTGTTTTTGATGCTTCAGTTTTCCTAATCACTGGAATTGTTCTCCCTAGTGTGTACATTGCATTTAAAATTTTGGCAACACTTTACAAAAGCAACTAACCATTACTCATGTTTTTATCTTACATTGGGGAGACATTAATCATAAAGGGTGCTAACCGAGATGTTATACTGAATTCAGTAAATCCAGTCAAACACTTTCTCTTCATTGAATTAATTATTAGAGAGCTAAAGCAGCACCTCCAGACAAATGAGTCCTAAAATTTAACCTACCTTAAAATTGCTGCAGTTTAATGGAGGATACATTCAGCACTTTAGACATTTTATTTTTGAACCATAGCACTGTCACTAGGAAATAATAGTGATAGTATAAAAAATAGTGTTTTTGTAAGACTTCTTAAAAACACACACAAATCACGAGTCCCCTCTTCTGTCTTCATACCAGAAGTTAATTAATAAACCTTGTTCTCAAAGCTGGTCTGATATCATGCCTCCTTTGAGTCTGGTGTATGTTCTTTCACTTTGCATATAAACCTCCTTGGAAGGCCCAGTGTGGAACCAGGACTTAGCTAGTGTTGAAAGGAGAAATTCTGTGTGCAAAACACCTTTCTTTGCCAGAACACACATGCTGAGAGTCCTCCTAGCCCGGGGGTTCTCACAAAAATTTTTGGGTAGCCTCAGAGTGTGACCACCAACTCTTGCTGGTGGCTACTCTGACAATTTTTCCTAAAATATTTAATAAATATGCACATATACATGTCCAAATCATTGTAATTCATTTATGTAGGGGTTTATTTGCAGACTCAATAAAATAATGTACAGTTGTCTCTATTCTTTACTGGACCAAAAAGGAATAGAAACCAGGTGCTTTGCATGTTGTCTTTTTTCTTGATTCTTTTGCTTTTTTGGTTGCCCTGTTTTATTTTTTAAGATTTCCTAGCTATTAAGTTGTGAAAAAGTGATATAAACATGCAACAAATATCACTTTTCACAGCATACTTACACAAGCCTGGGGACAAATTAAGTCCTGAATGGGGAAGTGAGTATGGAGGTAGTGGGGGCTGAGGGCAATGGGGCTCTGGGGGAGGCAGTGAAGGGCAGGAGTGATGGGAGGGAGGTAGCTCGGGGCCAGAGCCCACCACTGTGAGGCAGGGAAATGAAGTCCAAAGCCCAATGGCTGAAGCCTGCCACCCATCATCCCAGGGCTGAAACCCCACCTCACCACCTGGAGAAGGCAAGGAACTCACTGACTGCCTGCTCCTCTAGCTTGCATGTCATAAGCTGCATACTACCTGAAAGGATGCTTAACAAGACTTAACTCAAACCTCTTAGGAGCCTGAATTCTGGACACCAGATATAGCCCACCAATATATATGTATATGCATTGTATGGTCAACGGGGTTGAGTGCTATGAATGAATCTAACAAAATCAAAACTGATGGCAAATGAGATCATTATGAACCTTCAAAAAAAGTCAGTTTCAGTAGAATAACCAGCTCTAAAACCAGCCTGAAAGGATACAGAAGGCCATAGTGATGAAAAGGCAGCAAGACAGCAGTGGGTAAGCAATTTTGCCGAGTAAGTAAAAATAGGATGAAAACCATTAATAGCCTGAGTGTCTAAATTAGGTTTTTATATAATACAATGTTTCTCAACCTGCGGGTCACAACCCCCAGAGGGATTGGGATGGGTTTAGAGGAGGGGAGGTTGCAAATACAGTGCTGGTGTTATGGGGTGGCAAGCAGGGCAATTGTCTGCGGCCTCACGCCACCAGGGTTACATGCTTCAGTCCAAAGGGGGGTCACCAGCACAAAAAGGCTGAGAAACACTGCTCTAATATACTTCACCAATGCACGTCAGCTACAATGGGGAAATCACAAAAATCAGGTATGAATAAATGTCAGCAATAAAATAGCCCCCTCAAAAGAAAATCAGAAAGAATAGGATCAGACAAACAAACCTGTCTTTTGGCTGAGTAACCAAAGGAATAACATCTAGTGACAGCGAAATAAAAGAATACAGGAAACAGAAGAGGACAAGGAAGGAAGGAACTGTAGTGTAAAATCTATTTTCCTAAGGAATACTCCCATTGCCTCATAAATGTGCATTTGATGTCTAAACCTGATCTCCCTTTCCTAAAAGAGACAAAATAAAACAGACCTCAAGTTCTTTTTGTTCGACAGAAGTGACCCCCCTCCTAGTAGTTGTCTCCTTTTGCTTTTAACCAGTTTGGGAAGTGTGGCTAATGATTAACTTGCAAGAAAGTGAAAAGAGACAAGGTGGGTGAGGTAATATCTTTTATTGGGCCAACTTCTGTTGGTGAGAGAGAGAGCTCTTCTTCAGGTCTGGAAGTGGCCATTATGGGTGGGGGTGTGGGGGAAAAGCTGATAAACAATAAGACAAGAACACCTTGTCACCTATGGGTGAACACTTTTCATAAAGCAATCGCTGTACAGTTGAGCTCTCAGTCCTCATCCACAACAGAAACTTGTTCAAAAGACAAGCCTGGGAGCTTAAATTAATAACTTTGTTAGATATTAAAAATCACGGACTGAATAGAGACACTGGATTTGTGGCTTATTACATCAGTGTATAGCTCACTAACTCTGACCCCTCTCCACATTATTACAGATATGTTAACTGGCCTCTTCACCTTGAATGGTCCCTTGAAATATGTGTTTACTTATACTGAACAATCTGTTCTACCATTTATACAGCTGTGACACTCCAAGGCCTGTTTTACATTAGAAAATAGGCCCTCTGGCCATGTCACCATTTGTGTTTTCCCCCTTCTGGGTGGGGGAAAGGTATATCAGTCCAATTCCTGTCACTTCCCCAGTGGCGAGTGGGGGGACCCAGGCACACCTACTAATCCAAATCCTGGCCTAGGGACTCAGTAGATAACAGCCTCCTGATGCTTCTCCTTAACTTCTCCACCAGTGGTACTTCAATTCCCTGGGCCACCTCTCCACAGTCCCAACACCTTCTTTACCCTCTTCTCAGGGCCTCCAGCCAGCGCATCCCAGCAGCCAGCCACAAGCTCTCCCTTGCTCCCTCAGTCCCTGCCAGCAACTGCCCTGTCTAAGGTGCTCTCTTCCTGCAGCCTGCTAGGAACACAGTCCCCTCTCCTTGGGCTCTCTGCAACAACTAAGTGTCTCTGGCCCTGCAGGCCCTCATATGTGAGTCCTCTGGGCTGATTGGCTGCTCTTTGGGCAGCCTCCCGAGGTGGCTTTTAATCTCTTCCTTTCCAGTGTGGGGTGAACCTGCCATCACACCTCTCTGAAATAAGTCTAAAAAACATTTCCTTATTTGCAGTTGGAGATATATTTACAGTATTTCCTCTAAATAAATGGAAGAATTTTATGTTGTGACATTGAACATTTTTTCATAGATACTTTAACAAGTAAAGGTTCAACCAAAAATTTGATATTTGGGAATAGATTCATTTTTACTGTAGCAATCCTGCCAAATATGGATAGTGTGATTTTTTTCAGCTCTTTACATCACAGAAACTTAATGGCAAATGTTTCACTGATGCAAAAAGCAGCTTGAGGGGACAAAACAAGCCAAATTAATTGTAACTTTGAAGCTGTGTGTGGATAATATGATTTCTACTTCTTGGGGAGGGGGAAAACAAAAGTATTTATTAGCCTCATGGAAGAGGTGTAGGTTAATAGGCATACCCCCTCCCCCCAAAATCACACATGAGACCCAGCCCCAACCCTACAGCTGTTGCAATAACCACATGGAGTGTCAGCCCCTCTGCACATTGTCTTAGTCCCACCTTTGTGGCTATACACTAATCCCCACTCCAACTGGAAAAGAAACCACAAATTAGAAATCATTACTGCAGGGAGAAGTATGAAGTTTCAATAGGTTCCCTGCTGGAAAATGTGCTAGTTAGCTGGGGAGTAGTCTGCCTACAAGCCTTTATCTCCTAGGCTCACTCCTAGTTTCCATCCCAAATTCCCTCATCAGAGCTGCATTTCACAGAATACCATCTGAGAGTCAAACTGACTCTGCCTACTCCATTTCATCCTCAATTTTGGGGCTAATCTGACATGATTAGCATGTGCTAGCACCTCTCTGTGGCAAGGAACGAAGGGGATCATTTTGCCAAGAGACATGAGAGATGAAAAAGATCAATTATATCATCCAGACTGTTTCCAAATCCTTTCCTTCCAGATTATGTTCCCTATCACTGACTGCTTTGTCCAATCCACTTTTGAATAAACAATCTTTTTTCAAAAAGAAAAGGAGTACTTGTGGCACCTTAGAGACTAACAAATTTATTAGAGCATAAGCTTTCGTGAGCTACAGCTCACTTCATCGGATGCATTTGGTGGAAAAAACAGAGGAGAGATTTATATACACACACACAGAGAACATGAAACAATGGGTTTATCATACACACTGTAAGGAGAGTGATCACTTAAGATAAGCCATCACCAGCAGCAGGAGGGGGAAAGGAGGAAAACCTTTCATGGTGACAAGCAAGGTAGGCTAATTCCAGCAGTTAACAAGAATATCAGAGGAACAGTGGGGGGTGGGGTGGGAGGGAGAAATACCATGGGGAAATACTTTTACTTTGTGTAATGACTCATCCATTCCCAGTCTCTATTCAAGCCTAAGTTAATTGTATCCAGTTTGCAAATTAATTCCAATTCAGCAGTCTCTCGTTGGAGTCTGTTTTTGAAGCTTTTTTGTTGAAGGATAGCCACTCTTAGGTCTGTGATCGAGTGACCAGAGAGATTGAAGTGTTCTCCAACTGGTTTTTGAATGTTATAATTCTTGACGTCTGATTTATGTCCATTCATTCTTTTACATAGAGACTGTCCAGTTTGGCCAATGTACATGGCAGAGGGGCATTGCTGGCACATGATGGCATATATCACATTGGTAGATGCACAGGTGAACGAGCCTCTGATAGTGTGGCTGATGTGATTAGGCCCTATGATGGTATCCCCTGAATAGATATGTGGACAGAGTTGGCAACGGGCTTTGTTGCAAGGATAGGTTCCTGGGTTAGTGGTTCTGTTGTGTGGTGTGTGGTTGCTGGTGAGTATTTGCTTCAGATTGGGGGGCTGTCTGTAAGCAAGGACTGGCCTGTCTCCCAAGATCTGTGAGAGTGATGGGTCGTCCTTCAGGATAGGCTGTAGATCCTTGATGATGCGTTGGAGAGGTTTTAGTTGGGGGCTGAAGGTGATGGCTAGTGGCGTTCTGTTGTTTTCTTTGTTGGGCCTGTCCTGCAGTAGGTGACTTCTGGGTACTCTTCTGGCTCTGTCAATCTGTTTCTTCACTTCAGCAGGTGGGTAGTGTAGTTGTAGGAATGCATGATAGAGATCTTGTAGGTGTTTGTCTCTGTCTGAGGGGTTGGAGCAAATGCGGTTATATCGTAGCGCTTGGCTGTAGACAATGGATCGAGTGGTATGATCTGGATGAAAGCTAGAGGCATGTAGGTAGGAATAGCGGTCAGTAGGTTTCCGATATAGGGTGGTGTTTATGTGACCATCGCTTATTAGCACCGTAGTGTCCAGGAAGTGGATCTCTTGTGTGGACTGGTCCAGGCTGAGGTAGATGGTGGGATGGAAATCGTTGAAATCATGGTGGAATTCCTCAAGAGCTTCTTTTCCATGGGTCCAGATGATGAAGATGTCATCAATGTAGCGCAAGTAGAGTAGGGGCATTAGGGGACGAGAGCTGAGGAAGCGTTGTTGTAAGTCAGCCATAAAAATGTTGGCATACTGTGGGGCCATGCGGGTACCCATCGCAGTGCCGCTGATTTGAAGGTATACATTGTCACCAAATGTGAAATAGTTATGGGTGAGGACAAAGTCACAAAGTTGAGCCACCAGGTTAGCCGTGACAGTATCAGGGATACTGTTCCTGACGGCTTGTAGTCCATCTTTGTGTGGAATGTTGGTGTAGAGGGCTTCTACATCCATAGTGGCTAGGATGGTGTTTTTAGGAAGATCACCAATGGACTGTAGTTTCCTCAGGAAGTCAGTGGTGTCTCGAAGATAGCTGGGAGTGCTGGTAACGAAGGGCCTGAGGAGGGAGTCTACATAGCCAGACAATCCTGCTGTCAGGGTGCCAATGCCTGAGATGATGGGGCGTCCAGGATTTCCAGGTTTATGGATCTTGGGTAGCAGATAGAATACCCCAGGTCGGGGCTCCAGGGGTGTGTCTGTGCGGATTTGTTCTTGTGCTTTTTCAGGGAGTTTCTTGAGCAAATGCTATAGTTTCTTTTGGTAACTCTCAGTGGGATCAGAGGGTAATGGCTTGTAGAAAGTGGTATTGGAGAGCTGCCTAGTAGCCTCTTGTTCATACTCCGACCTATTCATGATGACGACAGCACCTCCTTTGTCAGCCTTTTTGATTATGATGTCAGAGTTGTTTCTGAGGCTGTGGATGGCACTGTGTTCTGCATGGCTGAGGTTATGGGGTAAGCGAGGCTGCTTTTCCACAATTTCAGCTCGTGCACGTCGGCGGAAGCAGTCTATGTAGAAATCCAGGCTGCTGTTTCGACCTTCAGGAGGAGTCCACCCAGAATCCTTCTTTTTCTAGTGTTGGCAGGAAGGTCTCTGTGGGTTAATATGTTGGTCAGAGGTGTGTTGGAAATATTCCTTGAGTCTGAGACGTCGAAAATAGGATTCTAGGTCACCACAGAACTGTATCATGTTCGTGGGGGTGGAGGGGCAAAAGGAGAGGCCCCGAGATAGGACAGATTCTTCTGCTGGACTAAGAGTATAGTTGGATAGATTAACAATATTGCTGGGTGGGTTACGGGAACCATTGTTGTGGCATATAGTAGTTTAGATAGCTTAGTGTCCTTTTTCTTTTGTAGAGAAGCAAACACTACAAAAAGAAGGATTCTGGGTGGACTCCTCCTGAAGGTCGAAACAGCAGCCTGGATTTCTACATAGACTGCTTCCGCCGACGTGCACGAGCTGAAATTGTGGAAAAGCAGCATCGCTTACCCATAACCTCAGCCATGCAGAACACAGTGCCATCCACAGCCTCAGAAACAACTCTGACATCATAATCAAAAAGGCTGACAAAGGAGGTGCTGTCGTCATCATGAATAGGTCGGAGTATGAACAAGAGGCTACTAGGCAGCTCTCCAACACCACTTTCTACAAGCCATTACCCTCTGATCCCACTGAGAGTTACCAAAAGAAACTACAGCATTTGCTCAAGAAAGTCCCTGAAAAAGCACAAGAACAAATCCGCACAGACACACCCCTGGAGCCCCCACCTGGGGTATTCTATCTGCTACCCAAGATCCATAAACCTGGAAATCCTGGACGCCCCATCATCTCAGGCATTGGCACCCTGACAGCAGGATTGTCTGGCTATGTAGACTCCCTCCTCAGGCCCTTCGTTACCAGCACTCCCAGCTATCTTCGAGACACCACCGATTTCCTGAGGAAACTACAGTCCATTGCTGATCTTCCTAAAAACACCATCCTAGCCACTATGGATGTAGAAGCCCTCTACACCAACATTCCACACAAAGATGGACTACGAGCCGTCAGGAACAGTATCCCCGATACTGTCACGGCTAACCTGGTGGCTGAACTTTGTGACTTTGTCCTGACCCATAACTATTTCACATTTGGTGACAATGTATACCTTCAAATCAGCGGCACTGCGATGGGTACCCGCATGGCCCCACAGTATGCCAACATTTTTATGGCTGACTTAGAACAACGCTTCCTCAGCTCTCGTCCCCTAATGCCCCTACTCTACTTGCGCTACATTGATGACATCATCATCTGGACCCATGGAAAAGAAGCTCTTGAGGAATTCCACCAGGATTTCAACAATTTCCATCCCACCATCAACCTCAGCCTGGACCAGTCCACACAAGAGATCCACTTCCTCGACACTACGGTGCTAATAAGCGATGGTCACATAACCACCACCCTATATCGGAAACCTACTGACCGCTATTCCTACCTACATGCCTCTAGCTTTCATCCAGATCATACCACTCGATCCATTGTCTACAGCCAAGCGCTACGATATAACCGCATTTGCTCCAACCCCTCAGACAGAGACAAACACCTACAAGATCTCTATCATGCATTCCTACAACTACACTACCCACCTGCTGAAGTGAAGAAACAGATTGACAGAGCCAGAAGATTACCCAGAAGTCACCTACTACAGGACAGGCCCAACAAAGAAAACAACAGAACGCCACTAGCCATCACCTTCAGCCCGCAACTAAAACCTCTCCAACGCATCATCAAGGATCTACAGCCTATCCTGAAGGACGACCCATCACTCTCACAGATCTTGGGAGACAGGCCAGTCCTTGCTTACAGACAGCCCCCCAATCTGAAGCAAATACTCACCAGCAACCACACACCACACAACAGAACCACTAACCCAGGAACCTATCCTTGCAACAAAGCCCGTTGCCAACTCTGTCCACATATCTATTCAGGGGATACCATCATAGGGCCTAATCACATCAGGTACACTATCAGAGGCTCGTTCACCTGCGCATCTACCAATGTGATATATGCCATCATGTGCCAGCAATGCCCCTCTGCCATGTACATTGGCCAAACTGGACAGTCTCTATGTAAAAGAATGAATGGACACAAATCAGACGTCAAGAATTATAACATTCAAAAACCAGTTGGAGAACACTTCAATCTCTCTGGTCACTCGATCACAGACCTAAGAGTGGCTATCCTTCAACAAAAAAGCTTCAAAAACAGACTCCAGGAGAGACTGCTGAATTGGAATTAATTTGCAAACTGGATACAATTAACTTAGGCTTGGATAGAGACTGGGAATGGATGAGTCATTACACAAAGTAAAACTATTTCCCCATGGTATTTCTCCCTCCCACCCCACCCCCCACTGTTCCTCTGATATTCTTGTTAACTGCTGGAATTAGCCTACCTTGCTTGTCACCATGAAAGGTTTTCCTCCTTCCCCCCCCTGCTGCTGGTGATGGCTTATCTTAAGTGATCACTCTCCTTACAGTGTGTATGATAAACCCATTGTTTCATGTTCTCTGTGTGTGTGTGTGTGTGTGTATATAAATCTCTCCTCTGTTTTTTCCACCAAATGCATCCGATGAAGTGAGCTGTAGCTCACGAAAGCTTATGCTCAAATAAATTTGTTAGTCTCTAAGGTGCCACAAGTACTCCTTTTCTTTTTGCGAATACAGACTAACACGGCTGCTACTCTGAAACCAATCTTTTTTCAGTTTTTCAATAGAGGGATAGAACAATATATACCAATGGTGGAATGTTCTCATTCAGAAAATCCTTCTTTGTAGCCATTTAAAGTGTAAAGGTCCCCTCAAAAGTCTCTTGTCCTGGAGGATAAATTCCAACAGCCAGGCTGCCGATGCCTCCAATTTGGAATAATTAGTTCTAAATCTAGGCAGTTTCCTCAGAGCCTTTGTTTCCTAAATCACCCATTCCAAACTCAGGTGGGTTTTTCGGGGGGTGGAGGTGGGAAAAGGGAGTTGATCTTAACACAGTGAATAAAGTCCCTTCATATTAATAGCTACAAAGATAAGCTTTCCACTATCCTCCATGATTGTAAGGCTAGTCTTCCAGCCTTCCTCCAGTCAATTTTTTTGAGTACTAATTACCTCCAGTATCACTTCCAAATCTTTGAAATGTGCTCTCAAATATGTTTAAAAGATTATTCTATTAATTAACACAGAAAATATCCCTTTAAACAAATATTTAACAAAGTTTATACTTAGGTGAAGAAAAAAACACCCTAGACACACTACAACAAACAATATAAAATTTGCAAATAAAAATGGGGAGAGCAGAGACTAAGAGCAGTGAATTATTGGAGAGGGAGGGTAACTTAAGCTTTTCCGTTGCTTGGTTAGTTGGTTTGCCAGTGGTGTGTTATACTAAATGGTACTGCTGCACTTCACTTATATTTGGGTACTAATTTCATTGTATTTTTAAGTTAGGTCAAGGATGCCTAAACGAGTATGGTTAGGTTCTCTTCATTAGTGTGTGTCTAAACCTAGCAAACCAATCAACCAATAAAATGAAATTATCCCACATTTCAGCTCAGACATGGGTATGACATTTTCTTAAGTGTCTCTGGATGACCTCTGAGAGGATATGTAATAATGGAATACATCAGTTCCTACCTTTCATCCATTCTGACTTTGAAGGTATAGATCCCTTTGTCCATTGTCTCATTTTGCATGCTTTTTGTGGCTGAAAATGCTATAAAATGTTCTTTGATGTCTGTTTAATATAATTTCTCCTGTGCTTTTAAAATACAAATATCTGGTAAATACTGCATGTACTTATTACTTTTGTTATTTTTCTTCCCTATTAACCCTCTTAATGAGTTCCTTCACTTCCTCCCAACCCTCTTGCATTTATTCAAATATTGTATCCAAGTTCCATTTTCAAACCTTGTCTGTTCCTCTGACACCCACCAGCCTTAGCCATCTCCACAGTTCCTCAAATCATGTTACAATACTTTAGATCCAGCTGAGAAAATTCAGAGGACACAGTCATGGGAGAAGCATCCTTTCACTTCACAGCAGCTTGAAGAACGCAGACGCTTTTCTTCTATATTAGTTTTTATACTCATCTCAATAGTACATCAGATCCTTCCAGCAGTGCGTTAAGTGACATGACTAACATATTCTGTGTGAGGTTTGTTTTTTCTCTGATCCTCTCCCCAAACAGACAATTGTGTGCCATGGAGTGTTTCCTTTTGGTGGTTAAATGGAGTTTGAACCTTCACTGTCACATAAAGTGCTCTTTCTACTGCTTCACTACGCCAATGAATAAGTGAATGTCTTTTCCTCCTATTCCAAAATGCACTGGAGAGTCCAAAGATATCTTAACCATCAACTTTCAGGTTTAACATATTACCAAAGTGACAGGGAAAAATGGACCTTCTGTCTTGACTGCTTTCTGCCTAGGGCAATTCAAACCAGATAAAGTTAATATCTATTTACCTTCTAAACTAAGTAAGAGATTATAAACCAGGTAAGAGATGGACTATTATTAATCTCTTTTAAGCATTCTAAACATCACTACATATGTATTAAACAGCATGGTCTAGTAGATCGGGCACGAAACTGAAACTCAGGAGAGTTATATTCCATTTCTAGTTCTGCCACTGCCCTACTGGGTGATTGTGGACAAATCATTTAATCCTTTTGTATCCCCTTCTGTCCTATATCTGGCTTTTATATTTGTCTTTTCTTACTACAGGTTTGTACGATGCCTAGCACAAGGTGACCCTGAGCTTGGCTGGGGCCTCTAAGTGATGCTATAATATAAATTAATAATAAAAAATTACAAGGACAGCACCGACTGGATGTGATGTCCTTTTATAGAGAGACCAAACAAATAAACTAAAGTAGAAAGGTTACCAGGGATACAACCTGTGTTTGGGAATTGGTTCCAGGTGGATGATACAAATCAATAATGCATACTACAACCGTTGTAATTTGGGAGTCGGAGATTGCAGCTTGACATAGAAAATTAAGGCCATGATTTGAGGAGTATCTAAGTACAAACTCTAACTATACTGTGAGTCCTGGGTGATGTCCCCATTATTTAAGTTAATTTTTCTAGGAACAAGTATGCAGTGAAGGCATTAATCTGTTCCCTTTCAAATAAGAATGATTATTTAGTCCAGTGTCTCACTAAGTACCTTCTGGCAATAAAGAACACTATATAGATGAATTTCTCTTGATGTTTGTTCAGACCCGGTGTGGTCAAATCACTGAGAAACTCATGGATATTAGGAATCTCCAGCTTCCTAAATATTCGTCTCCAATTTGCTCATTTTCTGTACTCCCACTCTGCATACTATGCTTGGTACGTTCCTCATTGCTATCTTTATTTATTCTAGGGACCTCTTCAGATTCTATGCATGATCTAATAATAAAGTTGTGCAATAAGGTTTTATTTCTGCTGTTTATGGGGACTGTCTCAATTTGTTCACTGTCATAAGAAGTCGGCATAACCAAACCCAGGCTCAAGTCCTCAATACTTCACATTTTCTACTTTCCTGAGATGAGTTTTCAGTCTCTCTATCCTTCAACTGCCTTGATTATATATTCAAACTCCATCAAGGGTCCCACATAATGATCTACAAGTATTTGATCTGTGTATGTACTGAGGGACAGAAGGAACTATTCAGTGTGGTACAAGGAAATATAACTTGAAAAAATGGGATGAAATTAGGACAGGGAAACTTTAAGCTAATTATCAGGAAAATATAACTGATAGTGGGGTTTATTAGATTGTGAAACAGTCAGCTGAGGGAAGCAGTGGAAATCTCAGTGCTTTTGAAAGTGTACAGACTAAATCATTAGAAATTGTACTGTTGGGCACAATCTTCCAGTGGCAAAGGGATGCACTAAGTTATTTGACAGATTACCTAATGTATTATTCTGTTTTTCATGGGACACACCATTGCCCCAATGAACAGCATGGGGATACCCCTGTCTCTATTTTGGGGTAGCTAAACACCTTTGACACCTTGGTCTGCTCCAGGAATGCCCTATTAGGCCTCAGGCCTCTAGTTGTCACCTCTCTATGGGCAGGGTCCTGCATCCTTCTGCCTTCTGACTGGGCTTTTAGACTGCTTCCCCCCTCCAATTCCCTGTGTTTATCCCAGCAGCTGTGATCAACAGTTCAGCACTTGTGCTTTGCTGTCTCTCCACAGGTTATAAACAGTGTATGCCAGTGGTTAGAAGTAATCACACAGCTCTTTCAAAGCAGAATACATTTAAGGATAAATGCTTGGTCAGCCAATTGCTAAGACAAACAAGTTAATTACGGGAGATACTGCTGCCAGCTTCTTATTTACAATGTCACTTGAAAGTGAGAACAGGCTTTTACATGGCACTTTTGTAGCCGGCATTGCAAGGTATTTACGTGCCAGATATACTAAACATTCGTATGCCCCTTCCTGCTTTGGCCACCGTGTCATGTGAATGCCTGTTCTCACTTTCAGGTGATATTGTAAACAAGAAGCAGGCAACATTATCTCCTACAAATTGTAACCGAGCTTATCTGTCTGAGCAACAGGCTGAAGTAGGACTGAGTGGACTTGTAGGCTCTAAAGTTTTACATTGTCTTATTTTTAAATGCAGGTTTTTTACATAATTCTACATTTGTAAGTTCAACTTTCATGATAAAGAGATTGCACTACAGTACTTGTATGAGGTGAATTGAAAAATATGATTTCTTTTTTATCATTTTTACAGTGCAAATATTTGTAATAAAATAATAAAAAGTGAGCACTGTACACTTTGTATTCTGTATTGTAATTGATATCAGTATATTTGAAAATCTAGAAAATATCCAAAATATTTAAATAAATGGTATTATATTGTTTAACAGCATGATTAATGGAGATTAATTTTTTAATAGCTTGACAGCCCTAGTTTAGAACTTTTATTTATATAATTTCTGTAAAGAAGTAGGACTGAGTGGACTTGTAGGCTTTGAAGTTTTATATTTTGTTTTTGAGTGCAGTTATGTAACAAAGTAAATCTACATTTGTGAATTACACTATCACATTAAAGAGATTGCACTACAGTACTTGTATGAGGTGAATTGAAAAATACTATTTTTTAAAATTATTTTTACTATTTATTATTGTAATCAAAAATAATACAAAGTGGGTACTGTACACTTTGTATTCTGTGTTGTAATAGAAATCAATATATTTGAAAATGTAGAAAAACATCCAAAATATTTAATAGATTTCAATTAGTATACTATTGTTTAACACTCTCATTAATTGCAATTAATTATTTTAATCACAATTAATTTGAGTTAATCACATGAATTAACTGCGATCAATCAACAGCCCTAGTCTAAACACATATTTAAGCTTACCAATATTCTCCCCATCAGTCCTATGGAGACCCTGGCAAGTTCCAGTCCATTTGTCAAAATGAAGACCTCTATCAGTTCAAGCTAATTCTTTATACCCTAGGTTCTTTCTTGGTCCCCTGGGTTCAAGAGACCCGACTGAATCAGTATATGCACACATCCTGAAGGAGTGCTACTTCTCTAGAGCTGTTTACCTGTCCCAGGGACTACATTAATCATCCACACATTGCTTTTAGCGCCTTCCAGAGCTTCAGCAAGCCTCCCCAGTGAGGCAGACTGCAATCCCCAGTCCAAAACGATACATACTACATTGATAAAGCCAATACACTAGTTTCCAAAGATACTGCAGATGGTTGCAATATCTGTGACAGCCCCATCTAAGTTAACAATGATTTCCTCTTCCCATTTGGAGGGGATGGCAGGTATAGCCATCAATAAGGATGCACACTGCCTCTACCACCCCAGGAGATTATGTTTTGGGAGCTTTCATGTCTTCAGTGGGCTAGGGTGGATGTTGGTATGAGCAGAACTCACACTGGTCAGGGAGGGCTCTCCAAGAACAGGGTTTTGGGAAGAACTGGCAGTGATTCTGTGCTCAATGGGAGCTGGTGAAGGAGTCTGGGAATGGCACATGGAAGAAGCCAGGAAAAGGCCTGAAAAGAGGGCCTGACCAGCAACAGTAAGGTTCCCTGGGAAAAAGCGGAGCAGGGCATGCTTGGGTTTCGGGGAAAATGCTCTTTCAGGTTCTAGGGTAGTAATCTGTAACAGAGGGAAGGCTCAGCTCTTCCTATAGTGCCACCTAGGCAGGTAGTGCAAAACCTCTGCATGGTGGGGGGATGTGAAGAAATGAGGAGGGCTGATGAATGACTTTTTTGGTGTTGCTTAGACTTGTTGATTTTTCCGAGAGGGGAGAGGACTTTTGTTTTGGCCAAAGAGTCAAACCATCAACTCGCTGAAGCACTTACGTACAAGAGGTTTGGGAGAAACAGAGACACAGATGACCTGATTCAGGCCAGGGTAATCTGCAAGATTGCAGGGCCAACATACCCACTGTGAAATAGTCACCCAAGAGATTTGAGATTTGTTTGTCTTATGGGCAGAGCAAACTGCACTCTCCCTCACAGATCGACACACACACACGCACAATGGAATAATACAAAGGATACGCCACATTGAGAACCTCAAAATGCTTATTAGTTACTACCGTGCTTAGGTTTATAGAAATGAAATATCATTTCTCCCCTTTAAGTAGATCCTTAACTCTCAGATACACACTTCCATTCACCTTCACAAGAGCTTTTGGGTTTGACTAAAAACAGGATAATACATAATCCAGGTTCTGAGTATTTTGAACAATACATGCCTTTGTCTATTTTGTAAATTATCTGCAGTCTTGTCATGCCTTATTATGTATGTGAGAAGCCTCAATGAAACCAATACAAATAAAATTGCAAAGAAGGGGACAGGGGAAGGAAAATATCACTTGCTTCCAAATGTAATAAGTGCAAAAGTTATAGGAATGAATTCTTATTTCCCATATTTTCTAAGAAAGTATTACAAAACACTGAATGAAATCTCCTTCACTCTTCCTGTTTTATATTCCTTTGCTTTACCAGAGTATTTTGAAACCTTAAAGATCTCCAACAGCAAAGAAACATGAACTTAATGAAATCAGAAGAAGTGGGGTAGATAGAATCAGGTAAATTAAATGGGTTTTCACTTCTGGAGATCTGTGTTCAAATTTGACAAAATCTAGTGAAATGAACTTGATAATTTTACTGACTTACTAGGCTTGTTCGTATCAGAAAAACGCCATGCCATTCAATATAACTACCAATTTATGGGCCTGGAAAGACTGGTTGGAATTGCAGGATAATTGTAGGTCAACAGACAGATTGATTAACACAGCCATGTGTGGAAGCTTGTGTCTATCTCATATTCATGAGCACTGGAGATTTTCCGTCTCTTAATAAAACTTTTAAACCATAAGAGAATAAAAATGACTACAAAATGCTTTTAATGACCTCATAGCTAACTGAATTATTGACATTTACTAGTTACCACACAATCATCTTCCACCTTCTCCTTCCCTTACAATAAGCCTTATTCAGTATTAATGTTTCTTCTGTGTCGCTGTTGAGAACACAATGTACCGCCTATGCCCTAATAAAAAGCAGTTGATATTTATTATTTCCTAAACAGCAGGAATACTGTACTTACCAGCATGATCTTAACAACAACACAGTTGGACCAAGGACTAGATGAGCACAGATGATAACAGATGGAAAGGTTTCAGAGTAGCAGCCGTGTTAGTCTGTATTCGCAAAAAGAAAAGGAGTACTTGTGGCACCTTAGAGACTAACAAATTTATTAGAGCATAAGCTTTCGTGAGCTACAGCTCACTTCATCGGATGCATTTGTGAGCTGTAGCTCACGAAAGCTTATGCTCTAATAAATTTGTTAGTCTCTAAGGTGCCACAAGTACTCCTTTTCTTTTAACAGATGGAAAGTATGACTGAGGATAAAGTTCAGATAAGTGAGGGAATCTGAATAGGTTTTTTTTCAAGCTACTTCAGTTCTGAAAAGTAAAGTTGAAAGGATTTATTTGCCTGAGGAAAAATAGTTCAGTATGGAGCTTGCATTAAACATCTTCAACAATATTTTAATAAAAACCACTTCAACGGAATGGTGTAAAGGTTTTTCTTTATTAAATTCACCTATAAACAAGCACATTAACAGCTAGATTCTGCCATCCTTACTCACTTTGCTCCAGATGCCATTTAAAAAAAAAATCTGGTAGCAAAAAAATGTAGAAGTAGCACATATAAGAGTCAGTTTGCCAGTTGACTCTTAGGTATGGCTACCATTTTTGCCTCACATTAAAAATGCTGAGGCCCACAGATGTTTGGTTTTGTATGCTCTGTGAATCTTGCCCCAAATGTAACTGCCAGAAGTTGCTCAGACATGATCATTTACCTGCCTTAAAGCTCCACTGTCATCAACTATTTTGGGATCTCAAGACCCTCACAAGGAGCCCAAGAAGAACATGCCATTTAGAAAATAGAGACAACTGCTCCAAAGAGCTCCTCAGATACATAGTCAAATGGACAAAAGAAAGAAAAAAAATGTTATACTTACTATCAAGTCCAGGCTCAGAGAGTGAGAGAGCTTTTAAGAGGCACCTGAAAGACTCCACAAGAGAAGTGAGAAGTCATCTTACTTGCCAGTGGCCAGTTTGCAGTTATGCTTTTCTTTCTCAGTTCAGTACAAGAATAGCGTAGTGTTGCCGCAAAGACTCAAAGAATGTTGCAAAACAAGAACGGTAACAACTGACTTCTGGAGTTGGCCACTTGCAATGTCTCAGGCTGCAACAAAATACAAATAAAAGTAAATTATGTTTGGTGCACAGTCTGGCAAATAATGTTCACCTGCTATATCCTTGCCAGCTGAGAGGACGGATGGCTCAGAGGTTAGGGCAGTAGCTGAGGACTTGGGATTGCTTCATCACAGACTTCCTTCATGACCTTGAGCAAGTCACTTAGCACTTTTGTGCCTCAGTTCCCCATCTGTGAAATGGTGATATTAGACTACTTCTGGGGTGTTCTGAGGATAAATCTAGTCAAGACTGTGAAAGACTTTGAGATCTACTGATTAAAGGTAGATTACATAAAAGGTAGGCAGTATTATTATGAAAAGCTACATTAACAGATATTAAGATTGTGTGAGCCCTGAAAAGTCAGGAAATACCAAAGTTAAAGTCTCACAAACAACCTTAACTCTACCCCTGTCATGGTTCAGGGCATGAATCACTTTCAAACAATTGTAGGTTAGGGAGAAACTTACCTTATTAGCTGGTTATATTAGAATTGTCCACTACAGAGAAAAAGCACCCTTTTTCTGATCATAGGTATTGGCTATTGTCAAAAAAGGACACTGGTACAGATGTGCCACTGGTCTGATCCAGTATAGTAGCTCCTTTGTGCTGAATACATTACTATAAGATAGTAAGTGATCATGATCAAAGACTATTTCTTAAATGACAACATAATATCATGCAAGAGAACGATTTTATTACTGTGGTTATCCAGGTTTGAAGAGGTCTCACCCTTAAAAATTGGCATATAGAAATATTCCTGGAAAGAAGCAAATATTTTGGAAGTGTGGTTTTCCCCAAAACATTCTCAAGTACATTCTTATAGAGAGCCATCTGTTACAGTATCAGGGAAAACATAGGCACTTAATAAATGGACAAAGTTTTAATTTCAGAACAGTGCACTGAGTAGTGGTAACTGCAGATAGCAGCCGACCTGCTGGCTGTGAGTGCTACATTTGCACCTTTGCTGAATTTCTTGCTGACAGTATAGTTTTGAATATTGCAGTAGCAGTCTGTACTCTTTTTTGTCAGCCTGTAAAAAAGTTTAAAAACACTAAAGATTTTATTATATGAAGCCGTTAAGTCTAAAATATTAAGAGGATTTGAAAAAAAAGTTTTGTTTTGTGTTTTATTTCTAGGCCTAGAAATGTATGTGATAATTAGTCACATCTGGCTATACCACTCATGTAATTTTACATGTTTAGAGTAATAAGTAGTCAGAAATATCACTGGAAACAGATCTATTTGCCTGCTGGTTGCATCTCTGTTGAGTACATCTCTAAACAAGTAAACTGCTTCTCAGTGCTATGTTTTTAATGTCTGATTTCTCATAAAATACATTCTTGATATTATCCATCTGCCTTGGTAATCAGGCATTGGACAAATTTATGTAATGAACCGCTTTATGTTTCATCTATACTATTCTAGCTGAGATTCAATGACTTCACTCACCTTGGTTTGGATTAGCAGGGTTAAGGCCAAAGTTACTTTCCTTGCTTCTGCATTTATATTTTAGGATGTTCCCCAGGCATGTGGGAGTGAACATGTCCCATCTGTTCATATGGATACTGTTGCTTTTGCCTAGTCCTCATCATTATCCTTCCCCCATACATATCCCAAGCCTCACTATGCCTCTTTAACCTGCAGTTAGTAGGGTGAAGTAGACTGGGAAAAGACAAATACGGGGTATAAATTCTCATGGTTCAGTACATAAAACAATCACTAAATACCTTGGATTAGGAAGACATTTTCTTTATTAAGAAATTATACCATAATTCTCTGCTACATTGCACTTGCTTTGAAACATTTGGTACTAGCCCTTTCTGGAGACAAAAAACTAGATTGCATGGCTGATTGGGTATAGTGATTTTTATAAACACATGACGTCCTCTGAGGTTTTTGTTCATGTATGGCAGTTTCATAATATTATCTACCTTTTCCCACAATGAAATTTAGTTCTGTGCTATGCTTTGAAATACTGATCTTTTCAATATGAAAATGTCATCCCCACTCCAGTTCCATTCCTCTAAAATGAGAGCCGCAGGTCTGATGGCTCCAGAGAGATTTAGAGCCAGTCCATGGTTACACAGTTTGGTCCTATTTTAGGTACATATATGCCCTCCATTGCCATAGTATAAGTACCTCAAAGTCTTTAGTGAAGTGGTTCCCACACTTGTTCCACCGCTTGTGCAGGGAAAGCCCCGGGTGGGCTGGGCTGGTTTGTTTACCTGCCGCATCTGCAGGTTCGGCTGATCGCGGCTCCCAGTGGCCGCGGTTCGCTGCTCCAGGCAAATGGGAGCTGCTGGAAGTGGTGTGGGCTGAGGGACTCACGAAAGCTTATGCTCAAATAAATTTGTTAGTCTCTAAGGTGCCACAAGTACTCCTTTTCTTTTTGCAGATACAGACTAACACGGCAGCTACTCTGAAATCTGTTAATTCAGAGATCAAAAGTACATATTAACATTTAGATTTACTGTAAACAAAGGCTATTGCTGTATTCATCCTCTCTTTAAAATGTATAGCAAATAATCTGCGAATGGTGGAAAAACAGGCAATTACCTTATGTTGATCTATGTGAATAATTACTGGTGATGCTTAGGAAATGAGTGTTTATTGTTTGCCAAGGGAGTCCAAGCTATCCAAGAAAAGGAGTACTTGTTGCATCTTAGAGGCTAACAAATTTATTTGAGCATAAGAAGGCCTGAAACTGTATAAAAATGGCTTGGGTCCTGATCCTGTCATCTCAGCTGTACTTGATGCTTCAATGCAGGGGAAGCTTAAGCCACAAGATTGAGATCCAAGCTCTGACTGAACCATGCTAAATATAAATATTGGACTATAACCCATGGACCAATTCTGAAAGAACTCTTTGCAGCTACAAAGCTCACCATCTCTGCTATGAATCTGAACCTCAAGAATTATACTCATGTCTGTACCTATACTGATCTTTTAACCAATGCTCTCTTTTCTTTTTAAATAATTTTTTGATTAGTTAATAAGAATTGGCTGTAAGCATGTATTTCAGTAAGATCTGGAATATTCATTAACCTGGGAGGTAATGTGTCCAATCCTTTGGAATTGGTAGAACCTTTTTTATATGATGAATAAGATTTTCAGTAATCCTCATCATATTTGACTTGGGTGCCTAGGTGGAGGCCTGACGCTCGGTTACTTTAAAGGAACTGTATTGTTCACTTTTGGGTAACTGGTGAGGTATTATAGAAGCTATTTTGTGTTGTCTTGGTAAATCTAAGTATTGGAATATGCACCAGCTTTGGGGGATTGTCTGCCCCATTCTTTGCAGTTCATCCTAATTGACTGACCTCACCTGGCTCCCTTGGGAATCTGGTCACAATCCCACATTCTCCAACATTGTTGCTTAAAGAACAGAGCAAATGCTTATTGTAAAATATCCATTTCTGTATCAGACAGAAATCCTTTACTGTGGCACCTGACTGTATAAAGTATGACAAGAAGTTTCATGGAAAAGGTGTTAGTTTATGGCAGGCCTAGTACAATTTGAAATAAATAAATAACACAGTTTACATTTGCAATAATAATTACATTTGTATATATAGCACCTAAATCCAAGGATCTCAACACATTTTATATGCATTAATTCAGAGAGACTAAACACTATTGTGTGGTATGAACTATTATGACCCTGAAGCTTCCCCTGATGCATAGTGTAGAGTGGAACAAGAAGCCACAGTGGGGTAGGTTATCTGGAAGGGGGAAAATGCTTAAGTGGGATGCTTCCTCCTCCACATATTCAGTTCCTCCCATAGCCTGGTCCAATGCATGGAGCCAGAGGTGAAGAGAGAAGCTACATTAAACATGCTCTCTCCCCCCTGCCCTGACTGTGGCCAACCTGCAGAGAAAAAGGAAGATATTTAGCACAGCCCAAAGTAAATTACCTTCTGTTGTTGTGTGCTCAGAATATCCACCTTACTGAGATGCAAAATGAAGCTGGAAGCTGATGGCAGCTCAGTTACTGGTGCTGCTGTCCTGCAATGGCTGGGTTGGAAGCTACAGGAAAGTGCAGAGAGATTACGTCCATGTGTGTCCAGAATCCCCAAGGCAGGAGGTCCAGATACCCACCGATCCCAGAATCTCAAATCCTTTTTCAAGCTCTTCTTGACCCAGCACACTTACCGGTCCCACAAAGCAGAGAAGGAGAATGCTCATACTCTATGGCTCCATTGAAGCCACACAGTTGTTACTGCATTAATTTGTTCCCATCTGTGTGCTTCCGAGCAGGAGTTGAGCATATAGGCCTATATTTTTATATTGACTTTACATAGGAGCAAACTGAGCCATAGAGCACAGGGGCTCTACACCTAAGATCATAACAGCAAGTCAGTCACAGAGTAAGGAATAGGATCCTCATCCTTGCCCTGCTAGGCCATACTTCTACCGCAAATTCATTATTAGATAAAACAGCCCCCACGATTGTAGAGATAGCTGGTAAATGAGCCAGTGTGTTTCTCTAGCTTGGATTGCCTGCTACAGACTAGTGTATGTACAAAGGTAAAAATATAATACTTATTCTAATCTCATATTAATTAACTTCAATGTGTGCAAGATGTCTTGTAATTACATTATGTTATTTCAGTGATATTGGATCCCATTCAAAATGATGGAAATATTCCAACTACCTTCTCTCTTTGAATAACAATATTTAATATTCAAAACTAGGTAGTTAAATGTTTGGATACAAAACTACTTCTTTCTTTTACCTAGACCCAGAATAGACACCAGTTTGGGTCATTCTGCTTCAAAGATTTTCACAGGCTGAATTTTATTTCATACTGAGGGCTGAATTATAAAAAGCTACAAATTGCACAAATACATGTGGGTGCTGTTTCTGTCATTTAGCTGTCTAACTACCTGATAGGTACATGCAGTCAGGTAGTTTGAAGTTTAAACTACCTAAATTGAACCCATAGACAAATACAGGTGAAAAAACATGGTGTCCCAAGGGGCAAAGGCTAGGATGAAAGATGAGACCCTGATTATGCCCCATAATCATATGTAATAAAGAATTCTTATCTGAAGGACCCGAGTATTATAGAATAAATCCATAAAAATGGGTCCTCCATTGCCAAACCATACAGGACGTGGCAGTCTATCTTGGGACAATCACTTGCTATATTAGTGATTAATATTTAAGCTGTCTATGGAAAAATGTTTCTAGTGAATGTTGCCATTTAAATCATTTTAAAAAAATCATTGGAAAAATTTGTCTGAGGATGGAAAGGGGTCAGTTGCTTAAAACAATAGCTATTACTATTTTCATTTAGCTTTAAAACAAATGAAACAGATTTTTGTCAAATTATGAGATCAGAAAGATGACAAAAGATCAGTCATTCTAACCCCTCTGCGATAACAGGAAACTGTATTGGATATGTCTCTTTGATACTGAAGGGAAATCCTTTTGTAAACCATTTCAATGAAAGGTGAAAATCCCCAAGTACTTGATAATATGCAGTCAAGGCTGAATACCCACTCTGGCAGAAGGCAGGGGCCCACAAGGATTCTAAAAATTAATACTGTTCATTACAGGCTTGTATTAAACTCCCAAGGTTACAGCTTTTCTCTGACCTTGGCTTGGAAGACACTGCCACCACCCAAATGCAAAAACCAACCAACAAACAAACCAACAAACAAACAACATTTTGGAAGGAACACTTGGGAATTCGTCCCTGTGGGGTACCCTCAAGCCCTTTCACCCCCACTCTGGGGAAGACCTGAGAAAGAAAACAAAGGAAATTAGCAGTTGCTACCAGCTAATTAAACAACATATGCACAAACCTTTTAGGACACCAAAAATCCAATCCTGTTTTTTAAAAAAAGGTAAATTTTATTAAAAAACAAAAAGAAAGAAAATACATTTGGAACTTAGGCTTTTGCTAGATTTTAAAAGAGCAATTCCAAAAATTAAGTACCCAAAATAGCTTCTTGGGTTCAGCTTAAACATTACAAGCAAACAAAAGCATCCGGCGTTAGCACAGAATAGATCCACAAGCCAAAATAAAGAAATAATCTGATCACATCTACCTAAACATTCCCTATCCCAATGAGTCCTGTTAGGTATGGAAAATAATTTTTCATACCTAATTAAAACCATACACAGCATTCCTACTTATAGCATTGCCGCTCCATATCCCTGCAGTCCAGAGAGACCAACAGACAA
This sequence comes from Dermochelys coriacea, assembly GCF_009764565.3. Lineage (NCBI taxonomy): Eukaryota > Metazoa > Chordata > Testudines > Dermochelyidae > Dermochelys > Dermochelys coriacea. Next base: position 284,524,468 of record NC_050068.2, read on the forward strand.
AGGGAAAGTTTCTTTCTCCATTTAAAAATGTTCTAGCATTTCCATTGGCTCTTTTGGTCAGGTGCCCACTTCTTTTTTTTTTTATCTGGGGGGACTTTTTAACCCTTTACAGGTAAAACAAATAAAGAACAGCTACCAAGAGGAATTTTACAGCTAACTGGCTGGCTGGATGTCTATTAAAGGAGCTATCCCCTCCACTTTATTTATCACATATGCTCTTGGAGAAAATGTATTCCCAATCTCCAGTCTGAAAAACCAAGTACATGAGAGCAAAAGCACCATGGTTAAGGATATCTTTTTGATATACCAGGATACCACTGGGAGCCTTATAGGGGTCTTCACTATCAATAGCAGCTTCCATGCTGGGATCAGAAGACAAGTAAAAACAGCAGTTTCCACAGACAACAGAAAGCATACCTTATCATGCTAGCAGCACTAGACCATAAGAACAATGCACACAACCATACAGAGCAACTAAGGGGATATGACAGCCTCCATAGCAATTTTTCAGATCCCCAGGATAGCAAATCTGGCTTGGTCCCTAAAGAGTCTGCAAAACAGATAAACAATAGTTTCTCCCTGCTCTTGAATAAAGGGTTATTCAGTGAATGCCAATGAAATAACTAACATTTGTTGTAAGAAAACTTAGTTTTAAAATATCTTGTAAAGGAACATCTCCTTTAAGCAAGTTATTGTTTAATAAGCACAGTTTAGATTTTTTTTTACACTTTCTTGTAATGAAATTACGATGACAATCATTCACTGATCTGTGAAACAACTACCACAATTACCATGTTTTTTTAAAAAATATATTCAAGGTGCCCAAAAGCACTTTTCAAAGCAATACTAGTAAATACTGGTATTTCAATGACTGTTCGGCCCAACAAAATAGCTATCATGAGCTTGGAAGTACCTTACACATAGCATGGAACCTTAGAACTGGTCTTACTGGGCAGTTATACCAAAGATATGTCCTCAGCTTTTACCTAAAAGCTGTGAGCTCTTCAACTGAGGCATCATCTCACTTAGTACTGCAATGCAATATTAGAATTGGAGCACTGGTATAAAATCTGAATCCTCAACTTCCTGGCTCAGAAGCAAAAATGATACCAAGAAGGGTGTTCTAAAAATAGCCAAATGAATAGTGTATACTCTGCTTAAGTAGATTAGAATTGTGTGTCTAAAGGAAGTATCAGACTTAACCAGGATATTTTTCTTTTTCTTTCTTTTCTAATGTGATGGTTGGTTAAAGAAGATAATGTAGCTGCCTCTAAGTAGTCACTTGTGAAACTTCTTGCATAGCCTTCTGAACTGTAGCTTACCCTAATATGCAGACTTTTAAACAAGCAATGTTTCAGCCCGATTGAAATTTAGGAGAATGGTAATGAGATGCCGTAAAACATTCTATCCAATTTTTCCAACAGGGAAGTTGGGATTGCATAAGGGCTTGAAAGACAAGTGGCAGAGTAGTATTTTTGCAGTTGACAGCTCTCCTGCTATGATCCTGCGTTCTGAATGCTGTAGAGGGAATAAAATGTATTACTGTCACTTCTGTTACCTAGAAAGGATGAATCTTGGGTGTGTATTACTAACAGACTATTTATTTAACCCTCAGCATTAGTGTGAGGGAATGATGTCCATGAAAGGACTTGGTGCTATAAAACAAAGAACCAGGAATTTCCCTGGTCAGTATGAGCTACGAAAAGTGAACTGGAAACATGGTCCCCTTCATTTACTAGACAGCTGTAATTTGACCAGTCAACAGAACAAAGGATAAAACAGGCTGTCATGTAATTAGGCTCCTTTGTGATTAGGAAGGAGAGATTGGTGAGAGCATTGAGGAGTCTTATTTATAGCTGAAACACAAGAGCAGGAAGAGGCTTCTTCTATTCATCTTCCATTCAAAATCAATTAAGCATATTTTGATACCTTGAAAAGTTCTTTGTAAAGCTGCCTTGTATTTCCATGACTTCAGATAAGATGTCTGTCAAACATGTTTAAAATAGCTGAATAGAAAGCAATGAACAAAAAGTCAGCTATTCCTTGAGAGTTACTCCTATAACAATTATTACAGGATGTCCTCAGTTACTCCTGACTGATTATCCATACTGCTGAACCATGTGCATAATATCAGATTTTAGTGCCCCTCTTGTACAATGACAGTGAACTTTCCATTGAGCTGGAAGCTCACTTGGGTGCAGTTATACTCCTGGAGTAAACGCAGTTATCTCCCTGGAGACACAGAATTCCATTGCAAATAGTGCATAGGAAAAGTGTGTTAGCGGAAGAGAGATTTAATTAATCACTCAATTACACCTGTTAATGTCAGTGGGATTACACTGGGGTAAAACTGGTATTACTGAGTAAAAACAGGCCCAAGAACTACAGGCATTGCAGGGAGCTAAGAATTGTTAAAAAATGCCAACTCATTGGCTCATCTATATATTCAGAGATGATGCAATCTGATTTTCTTCGTATGCTTTTGGTTTCCCAGCATGTAGGATGCACCCTATATTTTGGGGGAAACAGCTGAGGAGGAACAACGAAGAAAGTGATCAAGGCACGCAAAAAGACCTGTCAACCCTGCCCTGGTGTCACTGAGTGCTATGGCGTACCTGTCCCCTGCAATTGTTCTGTGTACCATAAGCTTGGAAGCAACTGCTGATGCTCTCTAAGTCCTAGGTTGTAGAGTCCTTGGTGATTTCCCAAGGAAAGCACATTTTAAGTAACAGGATTCCTTTACTAGGGTTGCCAGAACCTAACAGGTGTAAATATTTTAGGAAAAGCAACTTTAACCTATAATCATAATAATTAATAATAAACCCATCAGTTCCCGACCCAGCTCCTAGGGGCAATGCAGGACGGGGTACAAAGGTAACAGTCTTGCTCTCTGCCGTCAGCAAAAGACTGCATCCCTGCCCACCAGGATGCCTTCTACCGTGCTTTCCCTCTTCAGCCTGCTGCAGCACTTATTACTAATATTACTTGTAAGATCTGGCATATTATTAAAAAATAACCCACCAACTAGGGATTCCTATGCCTGCCTGCACAGAATGACAGGCTAAAAGGCAGCAGCAGCATCTGGTTAATTACTATGAGTCTTAAATTTCCAGACAGTCATTATTTCAAGACTTTGACATAATAATACGGACCTGTCTCACTATGAAAAAGTGAGGGTTCTTCAAGGCATTTGATATTCACTGTTAGAGCTCTACTAATACCCAAGTACTGTACAATGGAGTATGCCAATCTATTAGCTACAGGAGCCACCTTTTTGTTCACAGACGTTGGAAGCCTTAACTGAATTTCCTGTTTTGGTTTTTGTTGTGGTGGGGAATGGAGATTAACTGTCACATAGTTATTTTTAATGAGCTGTGTGGATGTTTTTCCTTAAAAAAAGACGAACCAAAAACCCTGTGCCTTAACAGCCACCTATAGATTAGGTCCAACCAAATCAGCTCATATGTAATTTGTGGACTAAAATGAGGGTCTGACAGGTCAAGTACTGGTTCCTTGAAAATAGAATAGAGTTTAGTTTTAAATAAATCATAGCCAATTCAAGGAATTTCAAAGCTATTTATGAAATACCAAAAGATGCTAAACTCCATGAGCATCTGCAACTCTCATTGGTTCCATTGAGAGTTGCCAGGGCTAAGTAAACACTCAGAATTTCTTGTGATTTGACCAAAAAGTAGTTAGGCGAGCTGGTCAAAATTTATTAATTGGAACTTTTTGCATTAAAAAAACCCTAAAAATGGCAGTTTGACCTAAACTGAATATTTTGTGTCAAAATTCTGGTGTTGTTGAAAACTGAATATGTTCATTTAGTCAAGAAAGTCACGGAAGAAAAGTTTTGACACAATGATTTGTTTTTATTTTCATTGAAACGGTTTCATGAGGAAAAAGTATTTCCAAACCAGCTCTAGTAGGGAGTTATACAACAGCTGTGAAATGACTACATAAGTGGCATAGACAGAATATTATCAACAATAGCTTTCAAAGCCTTGGATCTCAGAACCCTGCTATACACCTATGCACAGATCCTGGGGCCCTTACTCACTGATGCCAGTGGGAATTTGTATTAGTAAGGACTAAATAAAATTTAGTGAAAACCTGATCTTGAGAGCCCCCAATTCAACAAAGCACTTAAGCATTTGTTTAAGTGCTTTGCTGAATTGGGGTCTTGGTTATAAAATAATAAATATTAGCCTGGATATCAGCAGTACTAAATTCTTGAGGATTATAGAAGAATCTAACAGAAAACTAAAATCACTTATATTCTATTATTCCCTCCCCAAAAAAGCATAATAAAATTCCAGTTGAAGTTGCTTAAGTGCATATACCAACAACAGAAGCATTAAAAAAGCCTAGGTTATCATTAGCTAAGTGTTCAGCCAACTCTGGCAACCTAGAACTGTGGTTTTGCATTCTCCATATTATCCCACCAAAACAAAAAAAGACTTCTCTTTGCATTTTCACAGTGGGAGAATTCAAGAACTTCCTCTAGTCACTGCTTCACTTGTTGTGTGTGTCACATGACAAAAAACACTCTAATGGGACTACTCCCTAAACACAAAATTGCTGTTCTACTTTTGGTGACATCTGAGTCTGCTTTACAGTAAATATGATAAAGCTAAAAGAACTTTGTTAGACTCCATCTTCTCACAGTGGAATTTACTGTCAGTGTTGATTTTGACTGTTCCTGTTGTCTTAGTCAACCTAGCAACATAGTTCTCTCTTGACTGTCACATCAAGTTTCTGACCACTCCTGCAGAATGAGTCTGAATTTAGCCTTGCCTCCTAATATAGTTATTGCCTTTGTGATTGCTGGGCTAGTTTAATGCAGCATTGTATATTATGACTTGTCATAAATATAAAGGGAAGGGTAAACACCTTTAAAATCCCTTCTGGCCAGAGGAAAAACCCTTTCACCTGTAAAGGGTTAAGAAGCTAAGATAACCTCGCTGGCACCTGACCAAAATGACCAATGAGGAGACAAGATAGCTGGGGCGGAAACAAAGGCTCTCTCTGTCTGTTTGATGATTTTGCTGGGGACAGAACAGGAATGGTGTCTTAGAACTTAGTAAGTAATCTAGCTAGATATGCATTAGATTCTGTTTTGTTTAAATGGCTGATAAAATAAGCTGTGCTGAATGGAAGGTATATTCCTGTTTTAGTGTCTTTTTGTAACTTAAGGTTTTGCCTAGAGGGATTCTCTATGTTTTGAATCTGATTACCCTGTAAGATATTTACCATCCTGATTTTACAGAGGTGATTCTTTTTACCTTTTCTTTAATTAAAATTCTTCTTTTAAGAACCTGATTGCTTTTTCATTGTTCTTAAGATCCAAGGGTTTGGGTCTGTGTTCACTTATGCAAATTGGTGAGGATTTTTATCAAGCCTTCCCCAGGCAGGGTGGTGCAAGGTTTTGGTGAGGATTTTGGTGGGAAAGACATTTCCAAACGAGCTCTTTCCCTGTTATATATTCGTTAGACGCTTGGTGGTGGCAGCAATAAAGTCCAAGGGCAAAAGGTAAAATAGTTTGTACCTTAGGGAAGTTTTAACTTAAGCTGGTAAAAATAAGTTTAGGGGGTTTCATGTAGGTCCCCACATCTGTACCCTAGAGTTCAGAGTGGGGAAGGAACCTTGACATGGCTCATCTGAGAAAAATCACCAAGAAAGGAAATTATAAGGCAATATTTTATAGGCTAGGGTTCTGTAAAAAGCTGCTGCCAGAATTTTAACTTATACCAAACAAATTCAGTGTGCCAGCTCAGTTTTGAGACCACTGTACTGGCTTGCTGCTAAAAATCAAATTCATTTTCAGATTGCTCTAATGACTAATATAGTCATGCACCATTTGGCAGCTGTGTATTTGAGATACTTACAATCCTAGTAAAATCCTGAACATTATCTGAATCCTTTCATACATTTGTATGAAATATCACACATAAGATGAAACCGTCACTTTTCAGTTCTATTTTTCTAAAAATGGGGAAAAATGATTTTTCAACAATGTATTTTTTACATATCTTCACAAGCATTTTTTCTGCTATTTACCCAGCAACCCCTCCCATAACCCTGCCCCTGCCCCCCCCACCAAAAACAAACAAACAAACTTGGGTATAGTAGGTGGGGGGGAAATGCTCAGAGTATCTGTTCTTATAAGCCCCTTTGTTCTCGGTCTGCCCTATGCTATACTATGGATGGGCACTTCAGAATCTGTAAAGCAAAAGCACTAAGCTTTGGGGGAAAAAGAGCAGAGAAAAGGAATTTGAAATAATGTTGATGACAATGAGATGGCACTAGTATTTGTGGCCAAACATTTTCAATACTGGTGCCTAAAAGGTCAGGCACACAGGGTTTGTCTACATGAATAATTGGTTGTCAGCAAGCTGAGCTGTAAATCTACCCCACATGATCCTGCCATGAACTAACTGTCTGTGAAGAACCTGTATCAAAGAGCACTAGCTCAAAGCACATTAACTAACTATGTCAGCAGGATCCAAAGGACAATTAGTCCATGGCCGGGTAGTGCAGGATAGATTCACAGTCCAACTTGCTGACACCAAAAGTTCATGCAGACCAGCCCTTAGTCATCCGCTTTACATTAAAACCAGTAGGAGCTGGGAGTGCTCAGAACCTCTGAAAATCTTGCCACTTATTCTGAAGCCTAAATTAAACTAGGCAAAAAATTTCAGCTGAAACGTATTTTGCCCCCCGCCACCCCCAAATATGCAAATTTGTGTTGACTGAAACATTTAGTTGCTTGATATTAGTTTCACTGAATTGTCTGAATTTTTTTTCCTAAAAAGTCAGTATGTCCCTTTTAGACATTTTCAAAATGAAATGTTTCAATTTTTGTATTTGAAATGACATTGTTTCAAAATTTACTTTAATTTTTTTTTAAAAATTAAACATTTTAAAAAAGATTGAAAATTAAATGAAAAATTTTGGGGGGGTGGGGGTATATGTCTGTGATGGGGCGTTCATGCCCTATACTGGGACAGGGGTTAATTCCTCTCTTTGGGCTGAGGAGGCCATGCCTCCTCAAGCCTGCTGGGCATGCTCCAGCTGGAGGCCAGGTATAAAAGGAAGCACCCCAGTTCATTTGGGGCTGACTATTGGAGGGGAAGGAGATATGTGACAGACTCCTGCAGAAGGACCACCGACACTTCATGATGCAGAGGTCAGCCAGATGGCAACGAACCAAGACCCCCAGGATCAGGATGTGAGAGGAGAGACCGGGGGAACCAGGAGACCACAAGCTGCAGAGAAGTGGGTAGGAAGTACTGCAAGGAGGCTTTGTGAGGGGGTGGTTGGAGAACCGTAGACTAGCTCGGTGTGTTTTGGCTGGATCCCTGCAGAGCTGGTGGTAGGCAACCCTGCCACTTACAGGGCTCTGGGTTGGGACCTAGTGGAGAGCTAGTGCCTGGGTCCCCCTGTACTGGTCACCACCCACACCGGGGTGGCAGCCCACCGCATTGCTCTAGAGATTTCAGCCGCTAGGCCATATGGCCCTGATCGCGAGGGCTGCTCTACGGACTCCGGCTGCTAGGCTGCACGGTCTCGATAGAGAGGGCAGGTAGATTGACTTTGGCTGTTAAGCCACATTAGTCCGAGACCCAGAGGGGTTGCACAGACTTGCCTGCGGGCCTATAATGATCCGTGCCCCACCCCAAAAGGGGATAGGGTGTGCATGATCCATGACAGAGTCTAACAGAACATTTTATTGGACCCAAAACAGTTTTTTCACAATTTGCTTTTACCAAAATGTTTGAAAAATTTTCATTTCAGCTTGACCCAAAATGATTTCTCCTGCCCCGTTTTTTTTAAATGGCCAACAAACTAAAAATCAGTTTTCCACACAGCTCTACCCTAAATATAAAAATAATTTTTTGACTTTAGTTTTTGCTTCTTTTTTCCAGCATAATTCTATTTAGTTTTGTTACTTTTATTTCAGGTTTTGTGGATCCTATCCCATTACTGAAATAAAAAATTTTAAAAAGAGGCTTATATTTTATGTGTCTGTTTCTGAGAAGGTGCCTCAGGATTTATATTAGTCTGTCAGGATGAAAAATACAGCAAAATGTTTCTGTGATGACTCAGAGCATTATTCATTCTCCTTGTGCTTTCATAAGAAAAACCTGACTCAAAAGTTTAATGACCACTACCATGTGTCATCAGCAGGGACTGAACCTGGAAATTTCAGCACTTAATGTATGGGAGGGGTAGGATTGTTCAGTGGTTATAGCTCTAGCCAGGGACTTGGGTATCTGAGTTTAATTCCCTGCTGTATCACAGACTCCCAGTTTGGCCTTGGGCTAATCATTTAGTTTCTCTATGCCTCAGTTCTCCATCTGTAAAATGGGGGTAATAGTATTTCCCTGCCTCATAGTGTGTTGTGAGGAAAAATACACAAACCAGGTGAGATGCTCAGATACTACAGCAATGGGAGCTATATACATACTTTAGATAGATGAGTCTATCACTTGGGCTAATGCAGTACACATTATCTGGCAGCAGAAGTAGATTCTTATCCTCTGTGAACCACCCACTTGAGAAGGAAAAAGACACAATTATCCATTATAGTTCAATTATTCATCCATTTAAGGAGCTGGAATAAAAACATGCTTCTTACTATGCAAAACATCTTGAATGCTGGATTTTCTACCAGCAAGAATAAATGAAAATTTCCAGAACATATAGTTAAAAACTTGTGAACAAATGAGTAAGGAAACTGAGATCAAGCTATAGATCTGTGAAAAAAATTTCATAGATTCATAGATACTAAGGTCAGAAGGGACCATTCTGATCATCTAGTCCGACCTCCTGCACAGCGCAGGCCACAGAATCTCACCCACCCACTCCTACGAAAAACCTCACCTATGTCTGAGCTATTGAAGTCCTCAAATCATGGTTTAAAGACTTCAAGGAGCAGAGAAGCCTCCCTCAAATCACCCATGCCCCATGCTACAGACGAAGGCGAAAAACCTCCAGGGCCTCTCCAATCTGCCCTGGAGGAAAATTCCTTCCCAACCCCAAATATGGCGATCAGCTAAACCCTGAGCATATGGGCAAGATTCACAGGCCAGATACTACAGAAATTTCTTTCCTGGGTAACTCAGATCCCATCCATCTAATATCCCATTTTAGGGGATTAGGCCTATTTACCCTGAATATTTAAAGATCAATTACTTACCAAAATCACATTATCCCATCATACCATCTCCTCCATAAACTTATCGAGTAGAATCTTAAAGCCAGATAGATCTTTTGCCTCCACTGCTTCCCTTGGAAGGCTATTCCAAAACTTCACTCCTCTGATGGTTAGAAACCTTCGTCTAATTTCAAGTCTAAACTTCCTGGTGACCAGTTTATACCCATTTGTTCTTGTGTCCACATTGGTGCTGAGCTTAAATAATTCCTCTCCCTCTCCTATATTTATCCCTTTGATATATTTATAGAGAGCAATCATATCTAATTTCTCCTTCAAAATTTTTTCCAGGACCTTGCATACTACAGATGTCAAACTAACTGGCCTGTAGTTAGCCGAATCACTTTTTTTCCTTCCTTAAAAATAGGAACTATATTAGCAATTCTCCAATCATTTGGTACAACTCTTGAGTTTACAGATTCATTAAAAATTCTTGCTAATGGGCTTGAAATTACAAGTGCCAATTCCTTTAATATTCTTGGATGAAGATTATCTGGGTCCCCCAATTTAGTCCCATTAAGCTGTTTCAGTTTCGCTTCTACCTCAGTTATGGTAATATCTACCTCCATATCCTCATTCCCATTTGTCATGCTACCATTATCCCCAAGATCCTCTTTAGCCTTATTAAAGACTGAGGCAAAGTATTTGTTTAGATATTGGGCCATGCCTAGATTATCTTTAACCTTCACTCCATCCTCAGTGTTTAGCGGCTCCACTTCTTCTTTCTTAGTTTTCTTCTTATTTATATGGCTATAGAACCTTTTACTATTGGTTTTAATTCCCTTTGCAAGGTCCAACTCTACTCGACTTTTAGCCTGTCTCACTTTATCCCTACATGTTCTGACCTCAATAAGGTAGCTTTCCTTGCTGCTCCCTCCCATCTTCCACTCCCTGTATGCTTTCTGCTTCTTCTTAATCACCTCTCTAAGATGCTTGCTCATCCAGCTTGGTTTACAACTCCTGCCTATGAATTTTTTTCCCCTTTCTTGGGATACAGGCTTCCAATAGCTTCTGCAGCTTTGATTTAAAGTAATCCCAGGCCTCCTCTACCTTTAGATCCATAAATTCTTCAGTCCAATCCACTTCCCTAACTAATTTCCTTAATTTTTGAAAGTCAGCCCTTTTGAAATCAAAAACTGTAGTTGCAGATTTATTTTTGTTAATCCTTCCATTCAGTTTGAACTGAATTAGCTCATGATCACTTGAGCCAAGATTGTCCCCTACAACCATTTCTTCTATGAGGTCCTCGCTACTCACCAAAATTAAATCTAAAATGGCATCCCCTCTAGTCGGTTCAGCAACTACTTGATGAAGGAATCCATCAGCTATCACATCTAGAAAAATCTGAGCCCTATTATTATTACTAGCACTGGTCCTCCAGTCTATATCTGGGAAGTTAAAGTCTCCCATGATCATGCAGTTTCCATTAGTATTTACTTTATTAAAAACATTAAAAAGGGCTCTATCCATATCCAAATTAGATCCCGGAGGTCTATAGCACACCCCAAGCACTATCGTAGGAGAGGCTTTACTAGTTATCTTCCCCAATGTAATTTTTACCCAGACGGACTCTGTCTTATCCATTGCATCGCTTCTTATTTCTTTACATTCTACCGCATCATTAAAAGAAAAGGAGTACTTGTGGCACCTTAGAGACTAACAAATTTATTAGAGCATAAGCTTTCGTGAGCTACAGCTCACTTCATTGGATGCATTTGGTGGAAAAAACAGAGGGGAGATTGATATACACACACAGAGAACATGAAACAATGGGTTTATCATACACACTGTAAGGAGAGTGATCACTTAAGATAAGCCATCAACAGCAGCAGGGGGAGGAAAGGAGGAAAACGTTTCATGGTGACAAGAAAGGTAGGCTATTTCCAGCAGTTAACAAGAATATGAGGAACAGTGGGGGGTGGGGTAGGGGGGGAGAAATACCATGGGGAAATAGTTTTACTTTGTGTAATGACTCATCCATTCCCAGTCTCTATTCAAGCCTCAGTTAATTGTATCCAGTTTGCAAATTAATTCCAATTCAGCAGTCTCTTGTTGGAGTCTGTTTTTGAAGCTTTTTTGTTGAAGGATAGCCACTCTTAGGTCTGAGATCGAGTGACCAGAGAGATTGAAGTGTTCTCCAACTGGTTTTTGAATGTTATAATTCTTGACGTCTGATTTGTGTCCATTCATTCTTTTACGTAGAGACTGTCCAGTTTGACCAATGTACATGGCAGAGGGGCATTGCTGGCACATGATGGCATATATCACATTGGTAGATGCGCAGGTGAACGAGCCTCTGATAGTGTGGCTGATGTGATTAGGCCTATGATGGTGTCCCCTGAATAGATATGTGGACAGAGTTGGCAATGGGCTTTGTTGCAAGGATAGGTTCCTGGGTTAGGGGTTCTGTTGTGTGGTTGCTGGTGAGTATTTGCTTCAGATTGGGGGGCTGTCTGTAAGCAAGGACTGGCCTGTCTCCCAAGATCTGTGAGAGTGATGGGTCGTCCTTCAGGATAGGTTGTAGATCCTTGATGATGCGTTGGAGAGGTTTTAGTTGGGGGCTGAAGGTGATGGCTAGTGGCGTTCTGTTATTTTCTTTGCTGGGCCTGTCCTGTAGTAGGTGACTTCTGGGTACTCTTCTGGCTCTATCAATCTGTTTCTTCACTTCAGCAGGTGGGTATTGTAGTTGTAGGAATGCATGATAGAGATCTTGTAGGTGTTTGTCTCTGTCTGAGGGGTTGGAGCAAATGCGGTTATATCGTAGAGCTTGGCTGTAGACAATGGATCGTCTGGTATGATCTGGATGAAAGCTAGAGGCATGTAGGTAGGAATAGCGGTCAGTAGGTTTCCCATATAGGGTGGTGTTTATGTGACCATCGCTTATTAGCACCGTAGTGTCCAGGAAGTGGATCTCTTGTGTGGACTGGTCCAGGCTGAGGTTGATGGTGGGTTGGAAATTGTTGAAATCATGGTGGAATTCCTCAAGGGCTTCTTTTCCATGGGTCCAGATGATGAAGATGTTATCAATGCAGCGCAAGTAGAGTAGGGGCATTAGGGGACGAGAGCTGAGGAAGCGTTGTTCTAAGTCAGCCATAAAAATGTTGGCATACTGTGGGGCCATGCGGGTACCCATCGCAGTGCCGCTGATTTGAAGGTATACATTGTCACCAAATGTGAAATAGTTATGGGTCAGGACAAAGTCACAAAGTTCAGCCACCAGGTTAGCCGTGACATTATTGGGGATACTGTTCCTGATGGCTTGTAGTCCATCTTTGTGTGGAATGTTGGTGTAGAGGGCTTCTACATCCATAGTGGCTAGGATGGTGTTTTTAGGAAGATCAGCAATGGACTGTAGTTTCCTCAGGAAGTCAGTGGTGTCTTGAAGATAGCTGGGAGTGCTGGTAACGTAGGGCCTGAGGAGGGAGTCTACATAGCTAGAGAATCCTGCTGTCAGGGTGCCAATGCCTGAGATGATGGGGCATCCAGGATTTCCAGGTTTATGGATCTTGGGTAGCAGATAGAATACCCCAGGTCGGGGTTCTAGGGGTGTGTCTGTGCGGATTTGTTCTTGTGCTTTTTCAGGGACTTTCTTGAGCAAATGCTGTAGTTTCTTTTGGTAACTCTCAGTGGGATCAGAGGGTAATGGCTTGTAGAAAGTGGTGTTGGAGAGCTGCCTAGTAGCCTCTTGTTCATACTCCGACCTATTCATGATGACAACAGCACCTCCTTTGTCAGCCATTCTGATTATGATGTCAGAGTTGTTTCTGAGGCTGTGGATGGCATTGTGTTCTGCATGGCTGAGGTAATGGGGCAAGTGATGCTGCTTTTCCACAATTTCAGCTCGTGCACGTCGGCGGAAGCACTTTATGTAGAAGTCCAGGCTGCTGTTTCGACCTTCAGGAGGAGTCCACCCAGAATCTTTCCTTTTGTAGTGTTGGTAGGAAGGTCTCTGTGGGTTAATATGTTGGTCAGAGGTGTGTTGGAAATATTCCTTGAGTCTGAGACGTCGAAAATAGGATTCTAGGTCACCACAGAACTGTATCATGTTCGTGGGGGTGGAGGGGCAAAAGGAGAGGCCCCGAGATAGGACAGATTCTTCTGCTGGGCTAAGAGTATAGTTGGATAGATTAACAATATTGCTGGGTGGGTTACGGGAACCACTGTTGTGGCCCCTTGTGGCATGTAGTAGTTTAGATAGCTTAGTGTCCTTTTTCTTTTGTAGAGAAGCAAAGTATGTGTTGTAAACGGCTTGTCTAGTTTTTGTAAAGTCCAGCCATGAGGAAGTTTGTGTGGAAGGTTGGTTCTTTATGAGAGTATCTAGTTTTGAGAGCTCATTTTTAATCTTTCCCTGTTTGCTGTAGAGGATGTTGATCAAGTGGTTCCGCAGTTTCTTTGAGAGTCTGTGGCACAAGCTGTCAGCATAGTCTGTGCGGTATGTAGATTGTAATGGATTTTTGACCTTCAGTCCTTTCGGTATGATGTCCATCTGTTTGCATTTGGAGAGGAAGATGATGTCTGTCTGTATCTGTATGAGTTTTTTCATGAAGTTGACAGATTTCCGCATCTACCAATGTGATATATGCCATCATGTGCCAGCAATGCCCCTCTGCCATGTACATTGGCCAAACTGGACAGTCTCTACGTAAAAGAATATATGGACACAAATCAGATGTCAAGAATTATAACATTAAAAAACCAGTTGGAGAACACTTCAATCTCTCTGGTCACTCGATTACAGACCTAAGAGTGGCTATCCTTCAACAAAAAAGCTTCAAAAACAGACTCCAACGAGAGACTGCTGAATTGGAATTAATTTGCAAACTGGATACAATTAACTTAGGCTTGAATAGAGGCTGGGAATGGATGAGTCATTACACAAAGTAAAACTATTTCCCCATGTTATTTCTCCCCCCCACACCACCCCCCACTGTTCCTCTGATATTCTTGTTAACTGCTGGAATTAGCCTACCTGCTTGTCACCATGGAAGGTTTTCCTCCTTTTCCCCCCCCTGCTGTGGGTGATGGCTTATCTTAAGTGATCACTCTCCTTACAGTGTGTATGATAAACCCATTGTTTCATGTTCTCTGTGTGTGTGTATATAAATCTCTCCTCTGTTTTTTCCACCAAATGCATCTGATGAAATGAGCTGTAGCTCACGAAAGCTTATGCTCTAATAAATTTGTTAGTCTCTAAGGTGCCACAAGTACTCCTTTTCTTTTTGCGAATACAGACTAACGCGGCTGCTACTCTGAATACCGCATCATTGATATACAATGCTACTCCACCACCTTTACCTTTTTTTCTGTCTTTCCTAAACAGCACATACCCTTCAATAGCTGTAGTCCAGTCATGACTACTATTCCACCATGTTTCTGTTATCCCTATAATATCTGGTTTCACTTCCTGCACCAGTAGCTCTAGTTCCTCCATTTTGTTACCTAGGCTCCTCGCATTGGTGTACAAACATCTTAATTTTTGCTGTTTGGTCTCGCTCACGTTTTGTACCCTACTAGGCACAGTCATTCTACAGCCAGTATAAACTATTAGACTAGTATCCACCCTGCCCTCGCTCCTTATATACATTCTCCTACCCATGGCTGTATCCTTTCTTACGTCATCTTCATCCCTCTCAATGCTAAAATCTGGCGTGGAGATTACCTGGACATCTCCCAACCATCTCCCCTCAATTCCTAGTTTAAAGCTCTCTTTATCAGTTGTGCCAGCCTCCATCCTAGAAGTCTATTTCCTTCTCTACTCAGATGAAGTCCATCCTGAGAGAACTGCCCTCTGTCCATGAATGCCTCCCAGTGGCCATACATCCCAAAGTCCTCCTTATAGCACCACTGCCTAAGCCATCTGTTGACAGTCATAATCTTGTCACACCTTTGTTGCCCTTCTCTAGGAACAGGCAGGATCCCACTAAAGATCACCTTAAGCGTCTTCCCCAGCCTAGCATAGTCTCCCTTAATACTTTCCAGCGAGAATCTAGCTGTATCATTTGTTCCCACATGAAGGATAATTAGGGGATTATTTCCTGCTGCCTTTAGAATCCTTTTCAACCTCAGGTCTACATCCTTTATCTTAGCACCCAGAAGACAGCACACCCTTCTATTCTCTGGATCTGCTCTGGTTACAGGCCTGTCTATTCTTCTCAGTAAAGAGTCTCCTATCACAAAGACCTGCCTTTTCCTGGTTACAGTGCTATTCTCCAGTCTCTCCCCTGTTCCCTCTGGCTGCAAGTTCTTTCCGTTCCTATTTTCCCTTATAATCCTCTTCAACCCATCCTGTATCCCCCTGGGGCTCATATTTGGTGTAGTCTCCCTTGACTCTTCCCCTTTTCCTATAGGGCTAGCCTCTCTTCTCTTCTTCCTTACCCTTCCACCTTCAGCAACTACCTGCTGAGCCCCTTCTTCATTTTCCAACTCTGCAAACCTGTTCCTAAGCTCTATTTCTCCTTCACTAGCCCGTCTTTTCCTCTGCCTGGTTCTTTTAGTCACATGCTTCCACTGACCACTTTCCTGACCCAGTCTCCTCTCAAAATTCTCCAGCTCTGCTTCCATCTGTAAGTCTGAGCTTTTCCCTTCAGATACCTCATGTCTTTGCTCCATCATCTGCTCAGACCTCTTCCTAAACTCAACCAGACTTTCCACCTGCATTTCCAAACCTCGGATCTTTTCCTCCATCAGCTCCATCAGACGGCATTTCATGCAGAAAAAACTCTTACCAGGTCTCCCCCTCCAGGATCATGTACATACCACAGCTTCCACATCCAGTCATCTTCATTGTGTCTTCCACTACAGGAGTCACTCCCACAGCTGCCTCCGTATCCATCATAGCTTTCCCACCTAAGTCCTGTTAATCTGGGAAACACAAGCCACACCAAAAAGACCACCCCCCACAGCAAAACCAAACCCCAAACAAGCACCACAAATACAAACTCTCCTCCAACAGAACTCCCACTCAAACTCCCCTGTTTACAGCTCTGTTTGCTAGCTCCTGTGCCGCTGCAGCTGTCAAAAACTTCTGAGGGCAGGGACTGTAGTCTCACATACTTGTGTAGCACCAAGCATAACGAGGCCTTGATTCCTACTTGTGGCTTTCAGTACTATTGCAACACAAACAGGTCCAGATTCACAATGAACCTTACTGCCTGCTTACTCCTACTGTTCTCAAAAGCACTAGACACACACAGCCGGGGATGGATTTTCAAGAGAGCTCAGCTCCCATTAGCAATACCTGAATTAAGTGGTCAAATTTTCAAAGAAGTTCAGCACTCATTGTTCTTTTTGGGAGACACACCTCCCCAAGTATTGTCATAACTACAATAAATTGTGAGATACTCTTAAAAAAAAATCCGGTGGGAGCCAGATAAGTATCTAATATAGACAGACAGAGGAACAAAAAGTTTAGATACAGATCCAACAAACAGACCTCAGTAATCAAATTTGAGGATTATTTTACTTCAAATACTAGCTATTGCTTTGTGCAATTGCCTTTTTTTAAACAAACAAACAAACAATAGGCTTACTTCAGACCAGCAACTATGACTGGTCCAAGGCAGTATATTAGTTTCTCTTTAGATAATAAGCTGAAACAGCAATTCTATAAAGTCCTCATTCTGGCAATTACAGATTTTACTCCTATGAAGATGTCTCCACTTGCACATGCAGAAAGACTGATCAGAGTTTGTTAACATACAACCAGTGTTTTTGCAAGTAATTTAACAATTGACCGGGGGAAAATACTCACTGAGTATGTTATATGTGATTATTATTAAACCAGCTCTGTTAAGTGGGTTAGGGGAATGCTTGACATAAGTGGTAGACACCAGATGGCTTCACCTCATTAGTAATCATACACAGTCTGAGGAGTAGGAGGCAAGGTGGACCAGAGGGGAGACTAGTATGAACAAGCCATACCTTGAGAGTGGGATAGAGTGAATTCTAAAACAAGCACTTTGGTGTACTTGCAATTATATCTAGGAGGATGGAGAAAAGGAACAGATGTAAATAACTAAAGAATATAATTTGACTGAACAGGATCAGAAACACAATGAAGGGCAGGCTGCATCTACAGCAGGTTTGCCAAATTCCTATGGATCAGATCCAACCTACTTGATGTATTAATCTGATCCCCATGACAGACTAAGTCTGCAGGATTTAATATTTAATATACAAATACATTTTCTAGCTTTTACAATTTTGAAGAACAGCTTCTGAATGTGAAGCAGTACTAGGCAGTCTTACTGGGTCCACAGACAGAAAGCTTGGAATAAGTAAAAGATGACTTAAGCATTCCGACCATGCACCAAAAGAGCAATGAAGGTGATTTCAGCAAATAAATAAACCTGTTATTTTTAAGTTCAACCCCTGTACTTGTATCTTTCATTTCTGGTATCTCTTTCCTATTATGGGTGTGTAAGATGAGGAGAGGAAGGGAACCAGATACCACAATCTGTGTGGTTATAGTTTTAAACAACTGATTTTGTGGCACATGTAAATTGGGCATCAAGAGCAAATATATTTATATATTTGGGGGCAAATAGATCAAGACATTGATCAGTTAAAGAGTACACTAACTAAAATATTAGATCACTTCATTTACAAGGTATGTGAGCATGGTGATGGAGGCCATATAAGAACTAGATAGATAGCTACTAGGGTACAAATATTACACAAGTGCTCATTTTCCATATTGTAACTGTGATGGGTTCCCCCTGGGGTGCTACCTGGAACAAGGGTGCCACTGAGCCCTCTGATCCACCAGCCTGGGGTCCCTCTTACAGCCTGGGCTGCTGTGACAAGCTGCAGACCCACTCCCGGTCCTACACTTCCTCCAGCATTCACATAGGTAGGGACATATACAGCTGAAGTTACATGCCGACTCTCTGACCGGTCACTATATGCCAACAATAGAGATGCTATAGCCAAAATAACTACCAGCTTCCCAGCCTAGGCTTGAAATTAGACAAAGGTTTCTAACCATCAAAGGAATGAAATTCTGGAACAGCCTCTCAAGAGGAGCCATGGGGGCAAAAAACCTAACTAGCTGATCTGGAACTGTTAGTAGCAAATTCCCCAAGTGCTGGTGATGGGACATTAGACGGGGTGGACTCTGACTTACCTTGGAGAATTCTTCCCCAGATGTCTGGCTGTTGGGTCTTGCCAAAATGCTCAGGGTCCAAAGGATTGCCATATTTGAGGGTGGTAAGGAAGTTTCTCCCAGCTCAGACTAGCAAAGCATATCCTTACACCCTCATTAACCAAACACATGCTTGACAATAATCCCAGTCACCATGGCAAGGCGGGAGTGAATCCAAGAAGGGATAACTTGGCAAAGATGCCCATGGTCAGTCTGTCTACCATTCAGAGTTAAAAGGCCAATGCTGGATTGGTAGCTGTGTTTGCCAAGGACTGAGCCCTGGCACCTCTAGACTTGGCAACTCATAGTCTTGCCACCTCTGGGCTTAGCAAGTCAGTTACAAAAGTAAAAAAAAAATGTTTGAGCCCCAGGACCTTATTGCTTGAGCCCTGGTAATTTCATTACAAATTAAGCACTGTAAAAGGCCAACCTGTTGTCTGGTTTGGGGGCTTCCTTCATATTTTACAATTCCATAATGCAAACTGGGCTTTTTAACTTAAACACAGCTTTTTTGAGAGAGACACAGAAATAGAAGTATGTTTGCCTATGGGGAGACCTTTTACATTCTGGTGTAATCAGCCATCTTGCAGCTAATAACTGTTGGCTAGTGGAGGCAGATTTCTCACTTTGCTGGGCTTACATTTCTATTCAGGATAGATCAGGAAGGCTGAGGCTGAGTACTTTTGGTACGAGACTTTACGGGAAGTAGTAGGAAGAATGCAGTGAAGAAAGGAGTAAAACATTAATTTTCTGGGTAAATGGGCAATGGATGAATGAAGATAAAGATTTAGCTTATTTCTTGGATAATCATCTGTTAGTTTTGGGGAAGTATCCATGTTGGATATGCAATGTAATGTGCACAGCCAAATGGCAAAATCCTTTGTATTTGAATGACATACAGACAAGTAACATTACCTACTTTTCACAATATGAATTCAGGTTATTTTTTGCTTTCAAATGGAAGTGGTTTTTTTTATTGCAGCTTGTCTTCTGCATCTTTTGGCTTAGTTGCCTAAGCACAGCACTTCAGATAAGTGATAACTGGCAAACCTGAATAGATTTATTCAGTGGAAAAGATGACACATGAATATTAATTTAATTAATTACTTTAAATGCGGTTATGGTTAGAAAAGTACATCACCTTATTCAAAAGATCTCTTCCCTTTAGATATTACTGCCAGAGATGTCAATAATGAACATAAAATACATGTAACCGTTTTATTACTAAAACAATGGCAAAATTTTATATATATTCAAAATATTTTTCTAGCAGTATAAACTGTATACATATTGGGGGAAAATTAAACTAGTTCGTTCAAAACATTTTGCATCATCAAATAACATAATTTTACCAACTCTAATCCTAGCTGCTTACTTTATAACAAAAATTAGCTTTTACTTTCAAAAAAATTGTGCTAGTGCTACAGAAACTATGACACAGCTATAAGCGAATTGGATGTCATTGTGGTTCATACCCTAAAATAAATGTTAACTGAGCTGCAATGGCAGAATCTTTATTGCAAGTGCTGATGCATGAGGTAAAAAGAACCCAAACAGCTGAACTTGCAAATCCCAAAGTTTTACTCTGTAGAATAAAAATAGTTTTACTTGCAAACTGAACAAACATAATATGGAAGTGATGGGGAGAGTATTGAATCCCCCTACTCTAAATATAACCATACTTTAATGGATACTGGCTCTAAAACATAACATTCTGTAAAAAAAATGATCCCTTAAGGACTACTTGGAAATATCACTGCCTTTAATTTAAGTCTTTATTCATTTTATATTGAATAGCAATCTCTTGATATAGATTTTAAGGAGAATACAGACTAGATTTACATACTTTAATAGTTTACCTCATAAACCAGAATGATAGGTTAGTTATCATATTTTTGACAGACTTGCTAAGTGTATATGAGAGAGGGTTTCTCTCCACCAGTCTACGTGCACATGAAACTATCACTGGCTTTAATGGGATTTGTGAGCGTGAACTGACTGGAGAAACGAACCCTGTGCATTTGAAATTACATCATATCTTTCAGAGTAATAAAAATGTCATGACAGTGCCAGACTGTCTTTTTATAATTCAACATATTTACTGTTTCCTGGGGGAGGGCAATTTAGATGTTAAGAATCAACTTCTACATTATAGGCACCTCAACTGTGCCTATAAAATATGTTTTTGCATGAGCAAAAAAGATAATTGCATCGATCCATCTTGTATTATATAAACTAATGCAATTATTTGTATTGGCCCCCAGTGTAGGCAAAGCACGCACATTTGCTCATGCAAGTGGGTATTTGTATGACAGTCACCTGCATATGTGCCCATTTTCATGTGAAAATGTGGGGTTTGTATGCAATGAATGCCTGCACAATGAATGCCTGCCTGATCTGAAACCTGTCAAGGTCAAGGGGGACACGCCTGTTGACTCCAGTGGACTTTGAATAAAGATCATTGATTTTGCAGGAGCAAGTCTGATAGCACAAGATACATAACTGGCCCTCTTAATGACAGATGGTTGTTTATAATGTGCTGTATTTTCTAAACTCCAGTAATCTGTAGGCTAAATTATGGATATTTTAATTCCCCAATGTAAACAAAAAATGTGACAAAACGGTTCAAATTAAATGTGTTAAAATACTTAAACGAGCATATAGTACAAAATTAGTATAGATCACACTCCTCTGAGCAATGTATGACCGATGTTCTTTGGAGTAGACCAATGGATTGCTTTTTTCCAGAATAAATGATTGCATCAAAAAGTAATTCAGCTCAACACTATAGGTCATTGATTTAGACATGTCCACTGGGAATGATTAAAGCAGTATCTAGCTCTATTGGTTGCTTCTCTAGGACACTGCAAACATTACATCAATACAAATCTGCTCAGTTGCTTGTAGAAAGAAAGACATAATAGAACCAAACACAATTTGTTACCTCCTGCCTGAATAACAACAGCATTTGAGATTTCAGGAAATATAGAGCAGCATAGAAGACAAAACAAACAAAGTGGTCAGATCCCATCTTAATTTAAGTTGCTTCCTGAAACACAGATTGACTCCTGGGTCAGGATACTATTGTCCAATTCATATGCATGGTGAGTATATTAATGGTCTTGTTGTCTTACCAAAAGAAGCATAAGTGCTTCTAGTAAAGGCATCAGTTTTTTAAAGGCTACTTTAAAAAAAATAGAAAAGGAAATGCTGGAAGGGTCTCGGTAGACACATCAAGTATGTCTGGAAACATTGTTAGGGCTCATTTTGCCTGTGGATACACAAGTGGTGTATTCTGGATTTCATTGAACTTTGTTCCCACTTCAGCAGGAAAGAGTATGTGAAATGAAAACTACAGTATAATTACCAATGTCTCTGAAATTGATGTATTTCTTCAGGCAAGGGCAAGATCTAAGAAATGACACAGCTCGTGAATCATGTAATTTCTGGTTACAAGGCTCAATAGACCTGACAGCTAAATTAAAACTCAGACCTGTTCAGCCTTATGCGCAGATAACTTTTTGAACTAACTAGTGCACTATGGTTTATGCAGCTTATGAAGCTATAATATTAATATATCCAATGCATTTTTTTCCTTTTGGAAAATTAGATTATTTGATTTTGCTTTGCAATGGTGCTATTCCTGGAAAAAGTTGCTTTCATATGGATTTTCACACTTTAAAATCCAATCTAGGTAGTAAACATTTTGGCTTCTATTCAGTAATAAAATTGCATCTTCACAGTTACACCAGCAGCAGGAATTTTGTAGGCCCACCAAGAAGTGTACATGAAGAGATTACATAGCTGACAAACAAGGCTAAAAGGGTTCACAGAAAATCTTTGATTCCTATTCAAAACTAAGGATGAAATCCTGACCCATTGAAGTCAATGGCATTGACTTCAATGGGGTCAAGCATTCACATTCTGGGTACAAATACATTATATTGGGAAGATACTGGGAAGATAAGTGGATTGTCATCATTCATTCCACAGTGGTAACATCCTTTGAAGATGAAATAAACTTTTGATCACACATGGCTACATACAAAAATCATCTATACAGGGCAAGATAACTTTCCCATGACTTTTTCAAATCTGTTGCGAGATTGCCTTTGCAACTGTACCTATGGAATGATGAATGGCAAAAAGCAAACCCAACCTGCAAGTGATCATGAAGGCAAGTGTAAATGTAGATGAGCAAGCTAACATGAATGAACATGAACTATATTTTGGAAGACTTGAATTCAAACCTATGCAGAAGACGGCTGTACCTTTTGCTAGAGTTACAATTTGGTTATGTCTGAATTGCACATTCTCTTGCACAAGTAATCCCACAGATTTTACTGAGATGATGTGCATATAGAAGGTTCTTCAGGACTGATCCTTTAAATTCTATGATGGAATTACTTTAACAAAAAACATGCTGGCCACAGAAGACATTTTTAATCATGCAGAAGCAGTTGAAATAGTGGGAAATGCCACTGTAGTGAACTCACCAACCTCATTGGCCTTCCAAGAAGAATTAAATCATCTCAGTCTTCTGCTGTTAGACAATGTGTCTGAAAAGGTCAGTGGGGTGAAATTCAGTCACATATAGAGCGAGGCTGAGCCAAAGGTTTACACACCAGGTAAATTTTTATTTGGAGGGCTTAAATGGAAATTAAATAGTGTATAGGCCTTGTGTTGATCCTCCATACAGGGTGACTTTCACCCGGGGTAGAAACCAGTTACCTTGCCACATGTGTACAATAGCCAGTGTTTGAGAGATTAATTTTGCAGGCACTGTAAGTGATGATTTTGAATTGATTGTCTGCACATTTATGTAAAAAATAGTGAGAGAAATGGCATTTTTAGCATGGCTGAGATCTAGTAAGTAACATTTTGTTATGAAATGTTAATTAAGTTCACTTTTGGGAGATCCGCTAAATACACAAATTATCTTTATCAGAACTATGGTAAATAAGAATATAAAGGTGTGTAAAATACCGTCTCCTTCTGCTATATGTGCCAATCAGAATACGTAGCTTACCTTTTTGTCTGCCCACAGTGCATAGATATGTATATTTCCAATTTCATAGACTCCATCTATCAGATCCACACAAATCCTTTAAATTGTACCACATGCCTTAGGCCTAATTAGGTAATGAATCATACTGATTAGTGTTCATGGAAATGAAGGAAAATATAACTTGAAAAGATCTGTAAAGAAGTCAAGGATTGTTCTATCCTTCTTAAGCTCTCTATGCAAGAAGCCAGCATCTGTGAGAAATTTCTGGTTTGAATGCTGTCTGTCTAACTACTTCTTTATAACTCCTGATGATAGCGACACAACTTCTCTCTTCCCTTCTACCATGGCACTGCTTCCCAAACTGTGGTTTGTGTAACACTGGGAGACTTTCAGAGCACACAGAGTTCTGGCTGGCCACATGGTGCCAGCTCTACTTGTTCTTTCCACAGGTGTCCGGGTGTATCATTGTAAAGAAGAGGAAAAAGGGGGAGAAGCCAACCTAGCTGTCCTAATAGGAGGAGAAGAGGAAACGGGAGAAATCCTCAGGGATTAGAGCCAGCATGATATTTGCATGCTCCCACACATTGGCTACAGTTCACCAACCATTCCTAGCCATCTTGGCATGTCTGGCACTGCTATCATTTTCCTTGTTCTTGTGATCCAGGAGTGAAAGGTTGTACCTGCAAACTGTGGAGGTGTGCACGGGGCAGCATATCTTATAACCACTCCTCCACTTATGAGCACTCACAGAGAGCCATCAACAATCTTGACCTATGAATTACAGGTCAATATACTGTGGCCAGTATGTCCAAAACATAATAATTCTTCAGCTAATAGAGAGTGTAGTTTCAACATTCATCTCTATCCTAGCAAGGACATAGGTCTGTTGGAAGCTGTAAAACAAAATGAATTACCACTAGATTACTTCCAATCACAGAAGAAAGAAAACACTTTACCTGTTGGTTAATTGATAGCCATTTTAATGAAAGCAAAACAGGCCTGGAACAAATGGGTATGACATTTCTTTGCTATTGCTCCTAGTCATCTATGCTGCAACAAGACTGATGCAGAATGTTAATGACTACTATATAACAAAAGATTCTGAATAAGGATGCCACATACTCTCATTATACTTCATCTGGGGTTTATGGTCCACTCAAATTCAATGAATAGACTGCTTAATTCTCTGTAGCCTATTGATGCCTAAAGTTCTAAGATGTTTTTGCTGTCATTGTTTGAGACATAACTCCATCTTTTTCAGGGAATTTTTAGGCTCATCCAGCCTAAAAATATTAAAGATTCAAACTGATCAGAAAAAATCTGACGAAACAGTTCTTCATCACAAATTTGCCAATTTGCTGAAACTGAAATGTTCCACAGAGAAGTTTTCATTTCAGTGATGTTCCTCTGGAAACCTGCCATGCCATACCATGAATGTTTCTGATAGAAACTTTCTGTGCAGGTTTCTGATGTATACAGGAGGTTAGACTAGATGATCAGAATGGTCCCTTCTGGTCTTGGAATCTATGATTTTTGAGTTGGAAACCTGCCTAATTTTCAGCCCAACCCAAACCTGCTGGATTGCCTCAGAGCTTCCAGGGTTCACAGCTCCATCCCCTTTTTCAGAGAGTTTAGAATGTCTTTGTTTTCATTCAAAATAAGAAATAAGGCAAATTCTAAAATAGCAAAATCCTTTGCAATGCAGAATTCCTTTCTCTACCCATGTCCCTTACAGACATGATTGAAAACCCTACATGTAGCCTGACAGAACAACTACCTCATAAACACTAATAATGCAAAAATATATTGAAGTAAATATTGAATTTCAGCCAAATAAAAATGTTTCAAATAAAATAAGGGCCAAGAAAAGAAATGACAAAATGTGTAGCTTGTAAGAAGGTTTTTCACACATGCATATGGAATTTTTTCTTCCTTTTGATTTTTGGTTTATTAGGCTTCAATCCTGTAAGGACTTATGCACATGCTTAACTTCAGTCATATTAGTAGTGCTGCTTATACTCTCAAATTTAAATATACATCTTTGAGGATTAGTAAGTAGTGTGTTTTGCTTAGAAGATTATTTTGAAGTACAAAAATATCTTTGAGTAGCAGCCGTGTTAGTCTGTATCTGCAAAAAGAACAGAAATATCTTTGGTGTCATTCCTAAATTTTATTTTTATTGCTGTAACCAGGGCAGAGCAGGTGCCAGCTTTTGCCAAAGCTGCAGGCATTACTTAAGACATGACAAATTCATAGCTGGATACCAGACCAGTTCATGTATGTTAATTTTGTTCAAAATAGGTATTAGTCTTGTATGAAAGTATTTAGCATTTACAATCATTTCATAGAGTCTAAGTTGCTACATGCAGTAATTTCACTTTCATGTCTGCATTCTGTGCTATAAGAAAATATATGTTTTGCTTTATAATTTTGAAAATGTTTACTCTGAACTTGTAAACCCAGCCACAGGAATCATCCCTCCTCCCCCCCTTTCAAAAACATCCACAACTATCAAAATCGCATGGGCCTTTCAAGGAACATTGCAATACAAAGGATTGGTTAATGGCCCTATCCTACCTGTGCAGGAGTATGCGCAGAAGGCCTCATCCCATCACTTTGAATGCTGGAAGAAGGAAATAAAAATAGCTGATGTGAAGATTTTTTCATCCCTTTGCTTTTTGAACTCTCACAATGCCAGAGAAACCAAATTGAAGCTGGAGATCTCTGGGGATTACCTGCTGGGTCCACTCTGAAAGACACTTTGAATTGACAGATCTCTACAATTCTGTCACTCTTAGCATTTAGATGGTATCTCATTTGTGTGTATATGTTTTCTTGCTTTAACCTGTAAGTAACTCTTATTCATTTCCCTAATTAATAAATCTTTAGAAAGTTTGTTAGGAGATTGGCTACAGACATTGTCTTTGATGTAAGGTCTACAGGCATTGTCTTTGATGTAAGTGACTGGTCTCTTGGGACTGGAGGCAACCTGAACATGGTTTGATTTTTAGTGTAAGTGACCATTTATCACTAAGTCCAGTTTGTCTGGGTGGCAAAATGAACGGGGGAGTCTAAGGAGCCTGTCTGTGACTCCATGGTAAGACTATTAAAGTGAACCAGGAGTTCACATTTTTTACTGGCTTGGTGAAATCTAATTATATACCAACAGTTTGGGGTGTCTGCTTTATTTTTGACAGTGTGCCCTGAGGTAGGCACACATAGTCGTGAGCCATTCCTTTTTAGTTGAAGTATACTATGAATAAATGGATATAACTTATTGTCTAGACTGTGAACAAATACACTCATTAATATGGTAAACGTTCATTAATAATCTTTGTAATTTGAGAACATCTAATGTCTAAGTATCTGCAAATTGGGTCACAAGTACTCACTCACTCACTCCTTCTCTGAACCTTGTCCAAAGAATGTAGAATTTATGCTTTCTGTTCAATGTAGTACCAGGAGTTTGTGATCGACAGAATTTTCCTTTTGTTTATTGCAAACGTATTTTACTATAGAGTGCATAATTAACCCCAGCCAGAGAAATTATGGCTTGATCTCGAATTTATAATTTAATGTTAGTAAACCAAATGTAAAAAGTCATAAATCATTCAGACATTTTTTACCATTAAAAAAATGCACACCCACCCAAAAGGAATTCAGTATAAAAGATGTTGGTAATGATAAAGACAGACGTTCACTACAGCATGAAAATGGCATGACCAAATATATATATAGAATGGAAAAATAATTGCTAACATATTCTTCTGCATCTGTGTTTACAATAAAAGTGTGTAAATAAATGCAGGATGCAAAACCACATCAATTAAAATAAGGCAGTTTGGCAGAGTATACAGTGCTAATCTTAAATCAAGAAGTCAGCAAACACATAGAACAAAGTTATCACAATAAAAAGCCCACTAAAGCAAATATAAGGAACTATGAATGAGATTTTTCAAAGCTGTTCAGGATGCGGAGAATGAAAGGGAGAATTTCGCCATGCATTTTCCATAAATTATAATGGAAAATACATGGCTAAATTCCCCCTGCAATGCTTTGAAAAATTCAACCTCTTTTATAAAGAGAAATAAATGGGACCTAATGCAAAGTGCCCTAAAGCCAGTGTAAAGACTCCCATTAACACCAAGGGAATTAGATGAGACTCAAGATGGATTGACGGTGCATTAAGAGAGAAACAACATATACTGGGATAATTTGTAGGGTAAATTTTGAAATCCTTAGGCAGACCGGCTGCCACTAACTTCAGGACTGGTGAAGTACCGTGATCAAAACAGCCAGGTGAGATAAGGTAGTTAGGTTCTCAACTGAAATTAAATCCATGGATGAAGAACCATTCAGTGCAGCATATATAACCTACGCAAATGGTACTGCCACACAACTACACCAAGGAGATTTTTTTGCAACACCACCAAAAATAGATGCCTCTAGAAATGAGGTAGACAGCAACAGGAGAGGTCAAAAGACAAATTTTATGGTGATGTGTATGGTGTTAAATGACTCCCTCGCATACAGTCCCATGCCTAAGTAAGTCTAACGTTGTCCAACTTGGTGCAAAATTATATACTGAGCAGAAAGAAGAAGGTATAAGAATGGTTAAAGTAAGGAGTAGCTTAAACTCCATAATGGACAATTGTGTACTTTCACACCTACCTCTGAAGCATGTGATACTATCTACTACTGGAGACAGGATACTTGGCTAGATGGGACATCAGTCTGATCCAATATGGCAATTCCTGTGTTCCTATCATCTAAAAGGGCAGATATTCAGCTGGTGTAAACTTGCATAGCTCTACACTGGAGCTAAATTATTTACACCAGCTGAGGATCTTACCCACTATTTGTTAAATAACACTCTGCTCAGTGCATGCCTGATTGGATCTTTACAGTATCACCCCATGTTGAGGATGGTGGGAGCTCCAGGAAAGAAAAAGAGCAGTTGGAGAAACTCACAGGGGAAGGGCACATATTCCTGTTCGCTCTATTTCCAGACAGCTCTGCTGGGTCCTGGGGTTGGTGTCTTGTCCTCACCTCTTCACAGAATGTAGCACTGTGAGAAATACATTTTGGCATTCTGTTAGTTGTATACTTAGCATTTAGACAGAACTTCACATGTTCAAAGCAATGTATAGACATTAATTAGTTCATTCATACCTGTAAGATAGCTAGGTAAACATTGCACCCCCATTTTACAGATGGGAAAACTGAAGCAGTGTGTATGGTAGTGAAATGTGTGAAAACAATTTATGATCACTTCTCCCTGGAGTCCCTCATTAAAATGAGACTGTATGACATGAGACTAGCACAGTAAGCACCATTTTAAATAAATACACACTTATTTGTATAAACTCTACTTTTTTTTATTAGCAAGTTATGCACACACTGCAAGGACATTATCTATGGCAAAAACTAAGTAACTTCAGCTTAACTATGTTTTCTTGACTGAATTTGATTCTTCGGCAAATATTTTAATGTCAAAACTACAAAATATATAGTTAAGTCTGAGTTCAATATCTCAGTGAACAAAGAGCTTTCCATATTTAGATGTAAGAAATTAATATTGACTAAGTTAAGACAGTGTAATAACAACCCACTATTAAATCTTGCCTGTGCAAGAAGCAAGTTTAAACATAACCATTCTTCCCAAGTTTCAATTTAGTGCTTCTAATTAGATTTTAATAGATTAAAGGAAAGCTACACCCATTTTTCTCAGCACAGCAATGGGACAGAAGATGCATTTCTTGCCAGGCATAAAGCTGGTGGTTTATATGAAACTGAAGATTTTAATAAGGTATTTCTGAGGCCCGTGAACTAAAAAATCCTGACACCTGAGACAAAACACACCACGGTACAGGGAATCTTGTTAAATACTGAAAGCCACTTTCTTTTTGTAGTGGAAGTTCCCAAGCCTTTTTAGAGTCTGGAGAATCCCTTCAGTTTTGAACTTCTTAGGCAAGGACTGTAACTTTCTGAAGTTGAGTTTTAGTCTTAGAAGATATTTTTACTTTTGTTTGGTTGTAACTCTTTTTATTTATCTTTCCTACTTGGCATCACCGAATCCTACGTCCTTTCATTAAATAAATGTATTTTACTTTACTATAAACTAATTCAGTGCTGTGACTGAAATAAGATCAAACCCCAGTTAAATTAATGAGCTGCAGTGTATTGTCTCCTTACAGAAGCAACAAATGTAACAAATCTAACAACTTCTGTGAGAATACTGCCATGAGAGGTATCTCGGGAACTCAGGATTTGGGGTTCACTGTCTGTTATCTGCAAGGCAAAGTTTGAACTGGCAGAGTCCTGAAGAGTTTGCTGTCAAGGCAAGACAAGCTAGTGTGTCATCACACAGTTTAGCAGTAGGAAAATACTCTCACTTGCTGATGTTGGCAGGGGGTAATCTGGTAACTCACAAGATAAGTAATCTGGAAACCTCATCAGACTATCACAGGGCAGATGATATTAGGGAAATTTAGGACTGGGAGGGTATTGGGGTTACTGCAAAAAGAAACTAGGTGGTGGAAATCAAGGCAGAATCTGCATGCTTGTATGCTGGCTGTTGGTGTCCAGGCTGTGAGTCATATCAGCACAGTATTCAAGGCATATAGAGTTGCAGGGCAGGAGGTGACAACCCCTTACTGGTCCGGGTTGAACACTAAAGCACCACATTCATCACTAGCAGTTGGTCACATTTCTCCAGTCTATTTTGCTTCTCGTCAGCATTGCTGGGATTCCATTGCAGCAGGATCCACAATTCAGCTGGAATCAAACTGGTCATTGACCTATTAACGTAGTTGCAAAATGTGGCATTTGAATGGCTGGCAGTCTTCTTCTGCAATGTGTGCATATTGAGTCACACTACAAATACCTTCCTTTTCATTAGAAATCTGTCTCCTCAATCACAGCCTGTACTATTGCTTTTTAGTTCCTGCAGGAGCTGGGGTGATGGGACATACAGTGGTTCTGTTTCTCACACCTATTGCACAATTGGGCATTTTTCTTTCTGCCTTCCATGTTGCTTTCTCTAGTATATACATTGAACCATGTTGCCTGCATTCTTGGTCACTCTGGTTCTTGCTTTTGAGTTCCTCTAGCTTGAACCTGTATACCTAGGGGCTGTTATTCTTTTGATCCTGTCCTTGGACAGTTCAGCTACCCTTACAATTTGGGGACAGTTCTGTAGGTTTAGATCTGTTTCTCTCAATCTGTCCTGTAAACTGGAATCACACGTCCCAAAGATAATCCAGTCTGTAATTAGAAAATCTTTAGCATCTCCTCAGATGCATGTGTATGCCAGAGTTCTCAGGTCTCTATTCCATCTTCTGCTTCTTGATTTAGGGTAAAAACCAACTCCCCCCCACCCCAAACCCCCCAAAACTAAAAACAATATCTCTCTACAGTCTCATTTTATCTGGGGTGCCAGTACTCAAAACATCTTTATCAGCTGTTTCAGTGTTTCAGGCATTATTCCTGGCAACACTCTCTCACTCATTTCTTGATCCATCCACCTCCAAATGAGACAGTAAATATATATATATATATCTTCATTTTCTTATCTTTATGGTCAGATCCATATAGACTCAATTCATACTTTCACTGCTTCCATGTGTATGCAAGGCTTTTTTGTCTGGAAATCCAGCATTCCTTTTAGTCTGAATCAGCTGCCTGTTTGCTCTGTTTCTAGGTGTTGCCCTGTTTGCCTGTTAATAAATCACACGCTTTTTTGCTGTGGGTCTCCCTAGACTGATCACGGCCACAGCGTTTCACGTTCTGCATGGTGGGTAAAAACATGAAAAGGACTGCAATGCCTGTAAAACTAAACTGTCTCTTCATTAAGAGAACTATTTACAGAGATGCTGCAACTGCAGCCTGCATTCTAGATGTGTACACACACAGAGTAACTTCTTCAGACTTGTCCCTTTTCAGCCTGTGCTGCTCCTCTTCAAGTTGCTTGCAGGTTGCTAGAGGCAGAGTGGTGACATAACAGCATCAGTTTCACCAAGTTATTTTGGAGATGGATACTTCAAGTGGTCAGAGTTTGGTTGGGGAGAGGTGTGCTTTTTTTTTTTTTTTTTTTAAAACTCAACGGATGGACATTGTAAATTGCTGGTTTTCAGAGGCATATGGCCACCTTAACACAATTTAATACAAAAAATGATCAACTCTCTTGTTCCACATTAACACCAAGTGACTGGTGAATCTCTAAGACTTTCACTTTAATCTGAAATTTAATAGCATTCAATTCATGACAATTACCGATTATAAAATGTAGTGCTTTTTATAATGCAAGTTAGAGTGACATTATGCTAATACTTTCCCTTTTCCTTGACTATTCTGATATTTTGTGAGAAAATATTGTGTTCATTTTGATCTTGCAAAGGCCTATCTCTCTATCTAAGTATGAATTATTTCTTTGTATATAATGTGCATGCATGTTCAAACACAATATGCTGAAGAAAGAGAGTAATATACCCAATTTGTGGTATTAAAGGTTTTAGCAGTAGGATGTTTGGAGAACTGCATTATGAGCATGTTTAACTTTAAAATCTCAAGCAACTTGTCGAGATAATCCTAAATGAAAAAATTATGTTAGACCACGCACTCATGTATTCAGTTTATGACTCATGCCACAAGAAAGACTATAAGATATTTTAATGAAATATATTGGAGCTGTTTTCTATTTCTCCTCAGCTATAAAGCTGTGTGCCTTTAATTATCACAACTCCAGCTCTGCAGAGGGAGCTATAAAGACCTTTTAAAATAACCTAAAAGAATAAAAAAAATCACAAATTCTATGTCTATTATCTCAGGATTTAGTAGGATTAGAAATGATACCCTGGTCTCACTGGGAATCTAAGGAAATCACCTTCCCAATGGTATAAAGATACTGTTTGTGTCCTGAAATAGCACAAGATATCAGTCTTTATGTTCATGAGGTGAAAAAGAAGCAACTGGTCCAGGACTGAAATTTGCTTTCCTGGGTATAATTTCAGTCTAATATTTTAGGATAAAATTCAACACTTTGCATGTAAGAGGAGGAAAAAATGTTTAGGAGATGGTTCATCATGGTTGGTGGTTTTTTTTTAATATTACAACTCTTTGAAACTGCTGAAGGCCTTGGTATTTTACAGTAGGTTCTGGGGGAGATTGCTTAGGTGGGCAGAAGGCAGGTAAGCTGGTAAAAAAAATTCCTCCAGTTTTGTGATGGTGCTTTGGGAAGGACATTTCATTCATTAATGACTTGGATAATGCAGTAGAGAGTATGCTTAAAATATGTCTGGATGACAGCAAGCTGGGAGGGGTTGAAAGCACTTTGGAGGACATGATTAGCGTTCAAAATGACCTTTACAAATTAGAGAACTGGTCTGAAATCAATTTGATAAAGACAAGTCCACATATTTCACTTAGGAAAGAAAAATCAAATGCACAGCTACAACACGGAAAAAGTTGGAAGGTGGTAGTACCTGTGAAAAGGATCCGGGGGATATAATGTATCACAGATTTCATATGAATCAACAATGTGATGATGTTGCAAAAAAAGAAATATCCTTCTGGGGTGCATTAACAGAAGTGTCATACATAAGACACAGTAGGTAATTGTCCTATTCTACTTAGCCTTAATGAGGCCTCAGCTGGAGTACTGCATCCAGTTCTGGGTGCCACACTTTAGGAAAGATGTGGACAAAATTGGAGAAAGTCCAGAGGAGAGCAACAAAAATGATAAAAAGATTTAGAAAACCTGACTTATGAGGAAAGGTTAAAAAAACTGGGCATGTTTAGTCTTGAGAAAAAATGGCAGGGGGAATTGATAACAGTCTTCAAATATGTTAATGTTGTCATAGAGAGGACGTTGATCAATTTTCTCCATATGTTCTAAAAATAGGATAAGAAGTAATTGGCTTAATATGCAGGAAGAGAGATTTAGGATAGATATATAGGAAAAATCTTTCTAACTGTAAGGGTAATTAAGCTGTGGAATAGGGTTCCAATGGACATTGCGGAATCCCCATCATTGGAAGCTTTTAAGAACAAGTTGGACAAGCACCTGACATGGATGGTCTAGTTTACTCGGTCCTGCCTCAGTGCAGAGGCTGGACTAGATGGCCTGTTGGAGTCGCTTCCTGCCCTACATTTCTAGGATTCTATTAAAAGAAAAAAAATTATAGCTAGGGTTTTCACCCAGCTCTTATTGAGAGTCAATGGGTTTGGGGTATCTAATTCCCTGAGTGTTGAAATCTTCTTGGTATTCCTTTTAAAATCCCAACCCATGTATGGTAAGTACATGTCCATGTAATAAATTCATGCCAACTGTAAAGCTCTTTTTGAGAAATGGGCCAGGGTTTCACCATTATAAGAAGTCTGCTTTTATTTATACCACTTCTGTTACAGAGAACATAGAAATTGCTCAGTCTCATTGACTTTGCAGACTCAGCACTGAATGACACCAGGGTTTTCATTCAAATTTAATTCTGTTAAATGAAATTAGATAGATAGAAGCTTCAGTTCCTTCCCAAAGGGGCTATTGTGGGAAATGCCCAGGACAGAACTAGAGACAATATGTTGCATCTTCATGAAGGTTTGGCCCCGAAGGCTAGGCTAGAAGTCATTTCAAAGGCAGTGATGGGGACAAGCTATTTATTAGAGAACATAGAGATCATCCTTCACATTTGGGTTTCTCCCAGCAAGGACAACCATTATCACACTTCACAGCTTTATCAAAAGGAAGGTGGGGGCTGGTTTGTGTGTTTTGAAATTACAAAGCTTTTTCTTAAAGTACACCAATGAATCAATGTTGGCCTAATGAGGGAACACTTTTAATGTCACACTGGAGATGTAGTACATGCTATAATGCTCAGAAAAAGAGGTAATTTTTAAAGAGCTTTACTGTGTCTGGACTATTTAAAATATTTACTTGCTGTGCTGTCAGTCTACAAAATGTTAGGACAGAAGATACAAGTTCTTTAAATAATGGTGGAGAGAAAAGTAAAATATTGCATTCACTGTGAGACACTGCCATTATATGACTTTTTCTGAAGTTCAGCTTTTTCTAAACAAAAAGTTAACTGCAAGAGGAAGATTTTTTATGCCACTTCAAGTGGATTTGGAAGAGTATCATGTTCCTGCATGATATTTGAGATGATGTATTAGGATACAAAAACATAGACCAGTGTGGTGTCAAAGTGGTTAGTGTCAATGACTTCTTGCATTGTAGAATATGGAAAGGTTGCCAGATACTTTTGGAAATTTATTTTGTTAGTGTGCCCATCACTGTAGCATCAGTATGTATCAGATATAAAAAAAAAATATCAAGCACACACATGCTAACTCTGATAGAGGGAGCAAGATCCACTGTCAGAGTCCCTCCTCCCAGATTCTGTTTGGGATAGAAGGTGGGTTTTCATAAGCACGTAAGGGCTCATTCAGTTTTGTATAGAAACGTCCAAAGATGAAATACACTCTGGAAAACAGTGATTAAACACTTTCTCAGTGACAGGTAGTCTAAATAAAATACCACAAAAGTGACATGAACTGAAGAAAAAATAATCAGCCACCCTCTGCGAGTCAGACAGTAACACAAACTGGAAGTAGAATTTTCAGTTAATCATCCATAACTTACAGTGAAATACAGTGAGCACATTTCATTAGTTCATTTCAGTTCTAGCGATATCACTGGCTCTAGAGGTACTCCCCATGTTAGTTATAGGGAGTATTTCTGAATCCTTTTAATATCTCAAAAGCAGAATGAATTTTTCTAGTGTCCCCACTGTAAATTGACAAAAAGAAAAGACATGTATATTTCTTGGACAATTTCCCCTGATTCTATTTACTTCCCCATTCTGCCCCTTATAAATACATGTAGAAAATATTCAAGAAATGCAACACAGAGTTGTGCCCATTATCATCTTGATTGCTTTGTTTGTATGCGGAACCTCTTTCTTCCACCTCTTTTTTATTTCAGTTGTTTGGACCTTCAGGACAGGGATTATTTCTTCTTACATATCAGTAAAGAGGTGAGCAGGATGAGGCCAGAATCCTGATTGGAGCCTTTGGGCTTCACTGTAATGCTAATCATACATACAGTGTGTATAGCCAGAGAAAGCAGAACAGAGTTCAAAGTGCAACTCTGATTTGGAGCTGGAAGCACTAAAGCATGCCTATATAGAATGTTGCAGTGGGTTTCCACAGCAATTTAGTGCTATGAAAAGGTGCTCTCTAAATGTCTTCTCTGCTTTTTCCATGCTTTAGATTTTTCTTTATACTTTCTTTCCACTACAAAGAATGATTGACTTATGATGCAAAAAGAAAAGGACTACTTGTGGCATCTTAGAGACTAACAAATTTACTAGAGCATAAGCTTTCGTGAGCTACAGCTCACTAGCTCACGAAAGCTTATGCTCTAATAAATTTGTTAGTCTCTAAGGTGCCACAAGTACTCCTTTTCTTTTTGCGAATACAGACTAACACGGCTGCTACTCTGAAACCTGACTTATGATGGTCTCTTTAATTAGACACATGTAAATGACCTTTGATTTATCATCACACTATTTTTTTTAATGCTCTTGATAGCAGAGAAGAAATAAGGGCATAGAGAAGGGGGTAAATAGTCAATGGGGCACAAGAAAATTTAAGCTAAATTTAACCCTAAAAAGTACTGTGCGTGGATACCTGTGTTGAATGGGTTTTGATTTTTGTGTAGAGTAGGTGATGCATGATTTCCAGTCATACATGATCCTGTTTTCCTATACAGATAAATAGAAAAATTCAAAATGGGAAAAATCCATCTCATTGCCAGTGCAGTATATATATATTTACAACACAAATGCTCTCCATTCCAAGCAACTAGCATCAGCAGCACAAACCACAAGTAATCCATTTGTAAGCGAGATAAGGAGTAAATCATAGGTGTGTTTTTCACCAATGATGAAACATACATCACTTGCGGTATATAGTGGCAGATGGTTAGCTGGTGTAAAATGCTTGGGTACCTCAAGGCTACTAAATGAGATAAAAGTACAGGCATACATCAGTACATACTAGTAATACATCAATAAATACATGCATAAATAAGCAACTGACCTCAGGTGAACTGCCTTCACTCCAATGCACTACATCAGAGCAAACAGCTTTGTTGTTCCAGAAGGGAAGCATTTAGAGCACAAACAACATGAAAAGTACTTGCCCTTTCAAAAAGTCAATGGACCAGTGCCATGACTCAGTCAATCCTTGAGCTATGGAAAGTAGCAGCAAATAGCAACATATCTGTGACCTGGCCCTGTTGTTTAATACTTTACTGTGGATTTTCTCTCCTTCTCCTATGAGAAGGGAGATGACTTTCAGGAGCAGTTTTGCAGTGATGGACTCCAAAGCTGTGCTTGCTTATTGATAATACAACAAAGCTGATGAGTGGTGATGATGATACTAACATCAGCTAGATAATACTAATCATCCAATTGAAGGGAAAAAAGAAAGATTCTCCATGATCCATTAACATGAGCATGAAGAAGATCAGTGGAGTCCAGAGAGGTTGAGAACAGTGGGTCCATGGGTTGAGTAGAGACAATACCTCAAGGAGTCAGTAGTGATGCTGGAGCTGACAGGCCCATAACAATGGGAAGGGCTGGGTATCCTAGCCAGAGCCAGCTGCACAGGAGTCAGGTACGTGGGCTCATCTGAGAAGGGTCAAGAGAAGTAGCCTAGAGTTTATAACTCTTTGGCCAGGAACCAGCAAAAAAATAGGATGGCAGACGTTGTAGAGAAAACCTGTTACTGACAGTGGCAAGTCAGGGACCAAGGCCAGGATGTGATGCAGCATTCTGATAGTCTCCTATTTTCCTTTTAATTTTGTAACATTATGCCTGGTCCCAACCTTATGTACTTTTAATAATCATGAGCTTTATTTACCACTCAAGCTGCAGAAGGTAATAAATCCTAAATAATTCTTAATGCTTGGTACTTATTCAGTTCATGTATCTCCCTCACACAGACACTTAGGCACCCCAGATACCTCTACCCAGATCCTTGCCTCTTTTTCTCATTAATCATTGTTTAGCCAAGCTATACAGATTTCACTCTCAGTCCTTCATAAATTAATTCCTCCAGTCTCTTAATAATTTGTTGTCTTTTTCTGAACTCCCTCCAATCTGTCAATATCTTTTGGGTAATGAGCTGTCAGGAAGTAGATATATTACAGTTGCTGATACTTCACAGTGGTATAAGAGGGGAAATATGATAGATGATAGATGGTATAAGAGGGGAAATATGATAGATATTTGTATTCTAGTAAAAGAATTGATGTGTACAGTAATCGCCAGGACTAGATGTCATGTGCTCAGGGTATTAAAACTGTGCAGTTTAGGTGGCCAATCATACACCATGAATAATTAACAGCCAATAGCTGGAATAACCTTCTTAAAGTTACCCACAGGTGAATAGATTGAAGAAGATTTGTTCAGTCATTGGGAGAATACTTATGAACAGAAAATACAATAAACAAAAATCCGGACTGGTTTTCAAATGAGTCACAAAAATGAAAAAATAGTTTGACCCACTTTTCGTCTTTCTTCACTCACACTGCTAGGGCAAATAGCTTCAATCCAGAAGCAGAAGGCCTGATCTGGTTAAGAAACTTTGCTTTATACATTTTACATTGCTGTTTAAAATGACACATGGCACAGTATCTTTATTTCTTCTTATTACTAGGAGCTCTCAGAAATGGTTTCTGCACCCTAAGAAATGGAACATTGTGTTTATCAAGTAGGTTAGCTCAATAAGGGGTTAGGTCAGGAAAGGACAAAAACCTTACTGTATTCACAATAATTTTCCCATAACCCTTCAATCTTCACTCCATAAAATTTACCTCACACACAAATGAACCAAACAGAGCACTCCAGTAGCCACCAAAAATAAATAAATAAAAAATCTATTAATTTATATGCAAAGCAAAGGTCTGTTTTTCACAAATCTGTACTAAAATGTAATTGAAAGGTTATAGAAACTGACAACATGAAACCCAGAAACTTAGTGACAAGTAGCACAGAGTGGGTGTATAGGGGTTACAGGGGTCTCCTGGGTCTAGTCAGTACATTCTAGTTCACCAAAAAGCATAATGTGACTTCTCAAATAAAAGCCAGTGTCACACTGATCCTCCAAATGATCGCGAAATGCATGTATGGATGTTGTGTAAGGAAATATGTATATATACTGAAATTATGTCTTTAAGGTTTATGTCTAGGGCTGGTCAGCAGCAAAGGTGAAAAATCAGGTTTTCTGTAAGATGAGATATGTTCATCTCCCTGGCTGTTGACACATGCATTAAGTATTGTATGGTTCACAGTGGGTCTCCTCTCACAAGTCTAAATGGAATGCTACTGAAAGCTTGTAAAAATTTCAAACAGGACAAAATAACAGGGAGAAGTAAACAGTGAGGCAGACTCCTATCTTGAGGGGTATATCGGAAGTTTGCTCTAGTACATTTGGGGGGGACAAAGCAGACATCTTGTAATTCTTCACCTAGGAAATAAAAGGAGAGTGGTTTTGCTTCATCAAAGAGAGGTTTCAACCAGGCATGATTAAAAATGTTGGAGAGAACTTGGGTAAAATAAGCTTCTTTAGACAAGAGTATAACTTGTTAGTTAAATTTAGTCCCTAGGTAGCAAACTATCATTTTGTTTTATATGTAACCATTTTTTATAATACTTTAATCATTTTCACCTCTGTTATTTGATAATAAATTTATTCTTGTTGTCACTAAATAGATCACAGTGCTGTGATGTTAAGCAAAGTGGTGGTCCCGAGTTGAATCTTACAAGCTGGTTTGTACTGTTCCTTTGGGAACAGCAGGCCTAGTAACTCTAGCAGTGGAGATGGGGCTGGACACTTCAGGGATTACTCAGAGGATTCGGAGGTTGGTGTGTGGCTACTGCTAACCTGTACAGAGCGAGTGAGGCCTGCAGGGACCTGGAAGGCAATTCTTGTGTTGCCAGAGGCTGGTGCTTTCAAGGAGCTGATTTACAGCAGGCACAGATGAGACTTCCTCACAGTAAAGACAGGGAGTAGTGAGGTGCCTCACAACCCTGGGTACCCTGGGGGAGCATCACACAACACGATACTGCTTTAGTTCCTCGATCAAGCAAATAATTTTATGACAAGCTTAATTTTAAGCATGTGAGTAGTCCCACAGCTGCCAACTTCCTGTGCTTAAAGTCAGGCTTGGATAATATTCTGACCTGGGTCTCAGAAAGTATGCTTTCTGAAAGAGATTTTAGCTAGTTAAAGAGAATGGTAACTCATTTTTAAACTTATTTCAAAAACATTTTCCTGCAAAATGATAGGAAAGTTTACCTTATGCATTTTGAATAATAAAGCATTCTATGCTGGCATACAAAATCTGGAACAAAGTGTTACTGCCAGTTAACTGAAATAAAATCTTTCATGCAACTGACTTAATCAAAGTAATTAGTAAGGTAATTATTTTGATCAAATGTCCATTGAAAGGAGGTCTTTGGGGGACTTAACATAATACACAGTGATCTATTTCTTCCTTGTTGCTTTATTGTAATGGATACTATTATATATAAACCCAATTCAATTATAGGAAAAAGTCAAAGCACTTATCTTTTAATAATCATGAGCTTTATTTACCACCCAATCTGCAGAAGGTTATAAATCTATCCTCCACGGCTGACCAAGTGATTCACCAGAAAATCAGGCAACCCTTACCAACCTATTTATCATGCTTCTACTAGTGGCAGCAATGGAGAGATTGGAAGCAAGAGCCTTCATGTTAATGAATCTTCCCAATCTCTAGACCTGTTTTGGAAGAGAGAAAAAACTCCCAGTGTTCATAGAGGCTATATTTCAAAATTAAGTTTATCTGCTACTAAAATAGATGAATTGCTATTGTAGTCCCAGTCACCAGCTAAGTGTTAGTTTATGGCTGGGAAAGGCACAGGAAAATATAAAGCAATGTTCCTGTTTTTTTGTCTAGCCTCCTATGATGGCTCTGGGATACAACACTCTGGATCAACCTTTTTTTTCAAATGAATAGTTAGCTGGAAACTAAAACTGGCTGTATAGTTAAAAATGTTAATTTTTTTATGATGAAGAGCTCTGAGCTAGATTCACTAGGATTCACGGGGTCGTATAATTTATTTTGTGGATGACTGCTGGATATTTTTGAATGTGCTCATCAATCTGAAGTATCTCACAAAACTTAAACACAAATGATTATTTGTCCAAAAGTTCATTACTGAGGTTCATTATCTACTATTAGCTTTTTCATTGTTCAAAATTCCTTTTGCTCCTGCATAAAAACACTTTCCACTCATCCAGCCAAGGAAGCGGAAGTATTTTATGTGACTAGTCACAGGACAACATGCACCTGTGGAATGTATATCAGAGCATACAGAGGCTACAGAGAGCTGTCAAAACAAAAAGTAATATTTAGTCAAACAAGGGAAATTTCTCAGCTGTCTGTGGCTCCTTGTGTATTCTCTGGACACGTTCTCCGGATCTATGTAAACACATTCAGAATGTGTAACATTAGGAATTCTTAAACAGATTTGATTATCAATGTAATATTTTCCTATAGGAAATATTTTATTCCCTGCAGAGACTATAAGCCTCCAAAGAGACTAACTGAATATAAGCCTTCTGTGAATGCATTCATCCTGCAGCCTTGCTCACATTACTTGATGCTGTTCTACTATTTGTTTACACCCACGCAACCAACCATGAAAGGGAGCATTTCCCAGCAGTTAGAGTAGGAGACTGGCAGTCCTGGGGGATGCTGTCTGTACAAGAGGGGACCAGCCTTGCACACCGGATCCCAGGATGGGAAGAGCGCTAAAGGTGTGCTTTCTGGCACCTTTGCACAACTCTACCTGACTCCCAGTCTCCTACTCTAAATACTAGACCATACTGCTTCCCTAATGTGAGACTTACCTACCAACGTGGAATCATTCCCAGCTGAGTAAATGCAGATACATGAGAGAAGAGTGATAAGTAGTGCAAGCAATACCACAAGACAAGTTATGCAAGGTTATGCAAGTTATTTAAATTATGCCAGCTGCGAGGACTTCAAATCTGTTGAAACCACAGCTGGAGCTGGCACAGGATAGCAGCATCTCTGCCATTCCTCATTCACAGGCAGCTGGAGGTATGATATAGGAGCCACCTTGCACTGGAATGATCTTCCCAGGGCAAGATATACTAATTCTGTGGCCATAATTTGCAGATGGTGTGGCATAAAGCAGCCACATTGGAAAATCTGTCCCTGCACATGTAACTGTTATTTACTATTGAAGCATCATAAGTTTGTTAGCTGACTAACCCTTATTCCCAAAATACATAGATTATAATGCTATCTGATAGTCAGATCCTTTAGGTCTCAAATTCACACAAGACTGATACAAGAAAAGTAGCATGGGAAGGTAGAGATGGGGACTTTATTTAACCTGTATTTGTGTGTGCTTTGCTCTGCAGCAGAGCGGTGTGTGTATGTCACCCTGGTTTGTATTAGTTCAGGCTACAGCTCTTTTAAAAAGGTGAACTATTTCCAGCCCTTTACTGTAATATTACACAAGAAAATGCATATGCATTACTAATAGTAAATATTCAATTAACTATTGATGTAGCAAATTGAAAACTTTAATTTAAAGGAAATAAATGTTATACAAGTATATCCTTTACTTAAGCGAGTTGATAACCATTTAATTATGTGGTATATGATAAACAGTAAAAATTTACTTTATGTCTTCTAAACAGGAACCCATTCTTTTTGGAACTACTAAGCACAAGTTGTGAGCACAGTTAAGATACTCTCCAGAGAGATAGGGCCAGATCTTCGGCTGAGTCAAAAGAGGTATGTTGATTTACACCAGCTGAGGATCTACCCAGAGAGTCAAATTCAGCACTCAATAACACCAATGTAAATTCAGGATAACTCCAGTAATTTCAATCGAGTTATTTCAGATTTATCCTCATAAAAATGAGATCTGAATTGGCTACTTATTGGTAAATTGTAATTAAATCAACATTTCAATAAAAGCCATATATTTATAAGTAAAGCTTATCTGCATGATGTTTGTGCCTTCTTATTCAAAGCATTGCCCCAAATCCAGAAAATTAAATAACTCAGTACTATTTATTTTACTTGAGTTCCTACAGAAGCAATATGTGCCATGAGACAACTACAGTAATGCAGTACTAAATGGATTCCTTATGGTAATTGTTACCTTAAGCAATGAATAATTCATGCTTTGAATGGATATTAGGCTAATAAAATAAGGTTGGGCTAATAAAATGAGGGAGAAAAATGTTAGTTTTAGCTATATTTACAGTAATAAATAAAAATGACTCTAAAATGCTAACAACAAAATGTCACTGTCGCGTCAGCAAAGTGTGCATGTTAGATGTCTATATTTCTGGCCAGTTGTAACTTACATGTATTCAATTTGCTCAGAAGAATCATTGGTTTTGCCCAGCAGCCTTCATTGATGGCATTTTAGAGTTGCTAGAAGACTTTTTTTTTTCAGCAGTGATAAAAATCAAACTTTACAAAAATAGCAGTAGATGATCACACAAAATCTGAGGAGTGCAGTTTTAAGCAAACACACACTGGTACAATGGGCTAGGGGAGTAAACAGGGGAGTTTCAGTGGGAGTTTGAAAGGGGAGTTTGTATTGTGGTGCTTGTTTGGGGTTTGTTTTTGCTGTGGGTGGTGGTGTTTTGGTGTGGTTTGTGTTTCCCAGATTAACAGGATTTAGGTGGGAGGGCTATGACAGATACAGATACAGAGGCAGAAGTGGGAGTGACTCATGTAGTGGAAGACACAATGAAGATGACTGGATGTGGAAGCTGTGGTATGTATATGATCCTGGAGGGGGTACCTGGTGAGTTTTGTCTGCATGAAATGCCATCTGATAGAGCTGATGGAGGAAAAGATCCAAGGTTTGGAAATGCAGGTGGAAAATCTGGTTGAGTTTAGAAAGGGGTTTGAGCAGATTATGGAGCAAAGACATGAGGTTTCAGAAGGGAAAAGCTCAGACTTGCAGATGGAAGCAGGGCTGAGGAATTCTGAGTGGAGACTGGGTGAGGAAAGTGGTCACTGGAAGCATGTGACTAAAAGAACCAGGCAGAGGAAAAGGCGGGCCAGTGAAGGAGAAATAGAGCTTAACAGGTTTGCAGAGTTGGAAAATGAAGAAGGAAGGACCTCAGCAAGTAGTCACTGAAGGTGGAAGGGCAAGGAAGAAGAGATGAGCGGCTAGTCCTATAGGAAAAGGGGAAGATTCAATGGAGACTACA
This sequence comes from Dermochelys coriacea, assembly GCF_009764565.3. Taxonomy (NCBI): domain Eukaryota; kingdom Metazoa; phylum Chordata; order Testudines; family Dermochelyidae; genus Dermochelys; species Dermochelys coriacea. The sequence goes on from NC_050068.2 coordinate 284,568,157, forward strand.
CCAAATATGAGCCCCAGGAGGATACAGAATGGGTTGAAGAGGATTACAAGGGAGAATAGGAATGGAAAGAACTTGCAGCTAGAGGGAACAGGGGATAGATTGGAGAATAGCACCGTCACCAGGAAAAGGCAGGTCTATGTGATCAGGGACTCTTTATTGAGAAGAATAGATAGGCCTGTAACCAGAGCTATCCAGAGATAGAAGGGTGTGCTGTCTTCCAGGTACTAAGATATAGGATGTAAACCTGTGGTTGAAAAGGATCCTAAAGGCAGCAGGAAAGAATCCCCTAATTATCCTTCATGTGGGAACAAATGATACAGCTAGATGCTCGCTGGAAAGTATTAAGGGAGACTATGCTAGGCTGGGGAAGACGCTTAAGGAAATCGAGGCTCAGGTGATCTTTAGTAGGATCCTGCCTGTTCCTAGAGAAGAGTAACAAAGGTGTGAAAAGATTATGACTATCAAGAGATGGATTAGGCAGTGGTGCTATAAGGAGGGCTTTGGGATGTATGGCCACTGGGAGGCATTCACAGACAGAGGGCAGTTCTCTCGGGATGGACTTCATCTGAGTAGAGAAGGAAATAGACTTCTAGGATGGAGGCTGGCACAACTGATAAAGAGAGCTTTAAACTAGGAATTTATGGGAGATGGTTGGGAGATGTCCAGGTAATCTCCACGCCAGATTTTAGCATTGAGAGGGATGAAGATGAAGTAAGAAAGGATACAGCCATGGGTAGGAGAATGTATATAAGGAGCGAGGGCAGTGTGGATACTAGTCTAATAGGTTATACTGGCTGATAGAATGACTGTGCCTAATAGGGTACAAAATGTGAGCGAGGCCAAACAGCAAAAATTAAGATGTTTGTACACCAATGCGAGGAGCCTAGGTAACAAAATGGAGGAACTAGAGCTACTGGTGCAGGAAGTGAAACCAGATATTATAGGGATAACAGAAACATGGTGGAATAGTAGTCATGACTGGACTACAGCTATTGAAGGGTATGTGCTGTTTAGGAAAGACAGGAATAAAGGTAAAGGTGGTGGAATAGCATTGTATATCAATGATGAGGTAGAATGTAAAGAAATAATAAGCGATGGAATGGATAAGACAGAGTTTGTCTGGGTAAAAATTACATTGGAGAAGAAAACTAGTAAAGCCTCTCCTACGATAGTGCTTGGGGTATGCTATAGACCTCCGGGATCTAATTTGGATATGGATAGAGCCCTTTTTAATGTCTTTAATAAAGTAAATACTAATGGAAACTGTGTGATCATGGGAGACTTTAACTTCCCAGATATAGACTGGAGGACCAGTGCTAGTAATAATAATAGGGCTCAGATTTTCCTAGATGAGATAGCTGATGGATTCCTTCATCAAGTAGTTGCTGAACCGACTAGAGGGGATGCCATTTTAGATTTAATTTTGGTGAGTAGCGAGGACCTCACAGAAGAAATGGTTGTAGGGGACAATCTTGGCTCAAGTGATCATGAGCTAATTCAGTTCAAACTAAATGGAAGGATTAACAAAAATAAATCTGCAACTAAGGTTTTTGATTTCAAAAGGGCTGACTTTCAAAAATTAAGGAAATTAGTTAGGGAAGTGGATTGGACTGAAGAACTTCTGGATCTAAAGGTAGAGGAGGCCGGGGATTACTTTAAATCAAAACTGCAGAAGCTATCAGAAGCCTGTATCCCAAGAAAGGGGAAAAAATTCATAGGAAGGGAAACACAAGCCACACCAAAAAGACCACCCCCACAAGAAAAACAAACCCCAAACAAGCACCACAATACAAACTCTCCTCCAACAGAACTCCCACTCAAACTCCCCTGTTTAAAGCTCTGTTTGCTAGCTCCTGTGCCGCTGCAGCTGTCTGTACTTGTGGCACCATAGAGACTAACAAATTTATTTGAGCATAAGCTTTCGTGAGCTACAGTGGAAAATACAGTGGGGAATACAGTGGGGAGATTTATATACATAGAGCACAAGAAACAATGGGTGTTACCATACAGACTAACGAGAGTGATCACTTAAAGTGAGCTATTACCAGTAGGAGAGTGGGGGTGGGGGAAACTTTTGTAGTGATAATCAAGGTGGGCCATTTCCAGCAGTTGACAAGAACATCTGAGGAACAGTGGGGGGTGGGGGGAATAAACAAGGGGAAATAGTTTTACTTTGTGTAATGACCCATCCACTCCCAGTCTCTATTCAAGCCTAAATTAATTGTATCCAGTTTGCAAATTAATTCCAATTCAGCAGTCTCTCGTTGGAGTCTGTTTTTGAAGTTTCTTTGCTGAAGAAGAATTGCAACTTTTAGGTCTCTAAATCGAGTGACCAAAGAGATTGAAATGTTCTCCAACTGGTTTTTGAATGTTATAATTCTTGACGTCTGATTGAGACTGCTGAATTGGAATTAATTTGCAAACTGGATGCATTTAATTTAGGCTTAATTTAACTTAATCTCTCTGAAGAGTATCTTAACTGTGCTCACAACCTGTGCTTAGTAGTTCCAAAAAGAACGGGTTCCTGTTTAGAAGACAAAGAAGACATTGTTTATCATATACCACATAATTAAATGGTCATCAACTCGCTTAAGTAAAGGATATACTTGTATAACATTTATTTCCTTTAATTTAAAGTTTTCAATTTGCTACATCAGTAGTTAATTGAATATTTACCATTAGTAATGCATATGCATTTTCTTGTGTAATATTACAGTAAAGGGCTTAACTTAATCTTTTTATTACTGACCTCAGCACAAAAAGTGGGAGTGTGCTAATAAAGTTTGCAGATGACACAAAGCTGGGAGGTATTGCTAATTTAGAGCGAGACCAGGATATCATACAGGAAGATTTGGATGACCTTGTAAACTGGAGTAATAATAATAGGATGAAATTTAATAGGTGAGAAGTGTAAGGTTATGCAATTAGGGATTAATAAGAATTTTAGTTATAAGCTGGGAACGCATCAATTAGAAATAACAGAGGAGGAGAAGCACCTTGGAGTATTCATAGATTCACAGATACTAAGGTCAGAAGGGACCATTATGATCATCTAGTCTGACCTCCTGCACAACGCAGGCCACAGAATCTCACCCACCCACTCCTGCAAAAAACCTCACCCATGTCTGAGCTATTGAAGTCCTCAAATCATGGTTTAAAGACTTCAAGGAGCAGAGAATCCTCCAGCAAGTGATCCATTACTGCCACCATTTTTACTTTAGTTCCTTGAGTCTTATTTGTTTGGCATGTTTAACCCTGTATACAGCATAGACTACATTAATAATATATAAATGATAGTAGCGGATAGGATCACATCCGTTGAACACACACATGTCCACATATGGAGCGGACCTCCTCACTCAGATCTTTTCCTTCCAATGTAGAAAAAGGATCAGCTGTCTCTGTACACACACAACTCGATATTATTGCATGTAACCCCAGAACCTGACATTACTGCAGTCAGCCATTTTGTGGGTCCAGCCACTGCTAGCTGAAAACCAAATACCACATAGTAGAAATAATCTTAGGGCTCTGAGAGGCAAGGCTAAACAGCTGCATCCTTGCAGTTTTGCTAATCAGAATGGGAGGATGGAACAGATAGTTAACGTACCATGAGAATGGAATGAATGTTTGGACAGCAGACCTTAGTTTTAAGTGCCCCGAGACATCAGTTTTATTGTTATGACTAGAAATACTTTGATAAGATATAATGAGTAGTTTGCCGCAATTAGGAGAATAGGTGATCTGCTAAGGGTTACAATGGTGACCCACTAGGAGTCACTGTGTGTTATGTTCCTTGTTTAAGTTAGCTATAAAAGATTAAGCAAAATAATTTACTTTTGAGCAGTCTTAGGAAGCTTTTCTTCAGACAAAGAGCTGACACCTAAACTCCCCAGCAGCTGGATGGAAGGAAGCCTGGCTGCTGACCACTCAAAGCCACCTCAGACTTTGGGTAACTAAACCTTTGGGGTGCTCTGAACCTACTGCTGCAGCACGTGTGTGTGTTTGAGACCTAATAAAAAGCAGTTTTAGGTATAAGCACTCTTGTTTAAACCAATCATTTATCAGATGGAGGAGATGTGTCCTCATTGATTTATTCCTGACGCCACCTGGAGAGCAACAGTATTTCAAAAAGTTTGGCAAGAAACTGATTGTCCCAATAAACTTGGGGTTTCATGCTGCTAGATACTGTGTGCTTTCTGAGGAGTTATAGCCTTGGAACTTTGCAAACAAAAAAAACCTACTGAATTATCATAGCTCTGAGGTAAGTAAGTATTTTAATCCATGTTTGACAGAGGTGGAATTTGAAGCACAAACTTGAGTGTATAAAGTTAGGCAAGTAAAAAGGTTAAAAGCAGGCTGATGTACATAGGGCCCAGCTTTTAATTTTGGTGTATGGGACTTGACAAGGTCAAGAGGATATATCATAACTGGGATAACTCCCTTGCTCTATCCAGTAGGTTATGCCGTCTCATGTTACTGAGCTACTCATTCTGACCGTTCGGCAGGGATACTGACTCAGTACTTGGGAAGTGAGGAGCTTGAGTAAATCCTACTGCCATCAGTGGTAGCCTGGGTGGTTGTGAATTTACCTGGGGCCTTCTCCCCAAAAAATCAAGGCACCAATGACTATGGTTTGTCCATATCACAAAGCCCAGCCCTGTGTAGCGGTGAGGGGACTGCTAAAAACTTGAGATCTTTAGGGAAAAAAGTGACAAGCTGGTGATGGTTTGTGGTCAATTTATGCTTTAAAGACTATTTGCAGAAATAATTTATCTTTTAAAAATGTGTAGGTCTCCCAAATTAGGAAGGCCTGCAGACTGGCTCTGCTACTCTCCTGGTCTGTCATAGCACCAGAAAACGTTTTCCTTATAGCTCTGAGCATACTGCTTCACTTGTTTATGCAGAACAGAATTATAAGCATTGTTATCTATGATCTCATTCACATGGTAGAGCTAGTCCTGAAATATAATAGAAGAACAGTCAAACCACTAGCCAGGTATAGGACTGCAGCACCAGTGTTAAGAACATGTCACCTTCTGATTGTTTCTAGATGTGCATCCTCCATAGCTAATTTTTAGACCTTTATGAGTAGACAGCATATTTGATAGGTGCTGTTATTTGCTTGTGTGTTCTAACCCTAATGAAAAAACAGAGAACCTTCACTATTTGAGAACCTGCACTGTAGCTGTAACTTATTACATTTTTTTAAGATGCAAAGATATAATTGCTGACAACTTCATAATTACTTATGTGACAGTAATTTAATGTTATTTCTAGAATCCTCAACTGCCATGAAGAATTCAAAAATCAGTTCTGCTTTTAAAACTATATTTATGCTTGTTTTTATATTGTGATATGTTTGCTAACTATCAATTTTATCTACTTCTGAATTATTCTTTATTTTCCTGTTATAATATAACCATGATAACTGTCCAGTGAAGTCACTGGGCATTTTGCCTGAGGAAGGACTTCAGGATTTGGCCCTTTGCTAATTGGGGGAAGGGAGACATCTTAATCTTGTAGTAATCTTTATCATATGAAACTATAGCACTCTGGCAAGCCTGAAAAGCCCACTTAATACACTCGTGAGAATCTATTCAGGTTCTTAAATAATGACTGTCACTGTAGTACCTAAATCTGATCAGGGAAGAGGCTGCCTCAGACTTTCCATATATTGACATTTTAAAACAAGGCAGGTCTAAAGGATTAATCTGGAGCCAAGTATTGTATTCTTCTCACAATGAATTCCATACGGGAGAGATGTTTGGATTTTTCAACACACATATTGCTTATCACAGGGTATGTCTACACTACGAAATTAGGTCGAATTTATAAAAGTCGGTTTTGTAGAAAGCGTTTTTATACAGTCGAGTGTGTGTGTCCCCACACAAATGCTCTAAGTGCATGTAGTCAGCGGACTGTGTCCACAGTACCGAGGCAACCGTTGACTTCCGGAGCTTTGCACTGTGAGTAGCACCGCCCATTTGAATTCTGGGTAGAAATCCGAGTGCCTGATGGGGCTAAAACCTTGTCGCGGGTGGTTCTGGGTACATATCATCAGGCCCCCGTTTCCTCCCTCCCTCCATAAAAGCAAAGGCTGACAATCATTTTGCGCCTTTTTTCTTGAGTTACCTGTGCAGACTCCATACCACAGCAAGCATGGAGCCCGCTCAGATCACTTTGGCAATTAGGAGCACATTAAACACCACACGCATTATCCAGCAGTATATGCAGCATCAGAACCTGGCAAAGTGAAACCGGGTGAGTAGGTGACATCAGCGTGGTGACGAGAGTGATGAGGACATGGACACAGACTTCTCTCAAAGCGCGGGCCCTGCCAATGTGGGCATCATGGTGCTAATGGGGCAGGTTTATGCGGTGGAACGCCGATTCTGGGCTCGGGAAACAAGCACAGACTGGTGGGACCGCATAGTGTTGCAGGTCTGGGATGATTCCCATGTGAAACTTTCGCATGCGTAAGATCACTTTCATGGAACTTTGTGACTTGCTTTCCCCTGCCCTGAGATGCAAGAATACCAAAATGAGAACAGCCCTCCCAGTTGAGAAGTGATAGCACAGGCAATAGCCCTGTGGAAGCTTGCAACACCAGACAGCTACCGGTCAGTCGGGAATCAATTTGGAGTGGGCAAATCTACTGTGGGAGCTGCTGTGATGCAAGTAGCCAACGCAATCAAAGATCTGCTGATATCAAGGGTAGTGACCCCGGGAAATGTGCAGGTCATAGTGGATGGCTTTGCTGCAATGGGATTCCCTAACTGTGATGGGGCCATAGACGGAATCCATATCCCTATCTTGGCACTGGAGCACCAAGCCAGCGAGTACATAAACCGCAAGGGGTACTTTTCAATAGTGCTGCAAACACTGGTGGATCACAAGGGACTTTTCACCAACATCAACGTGGGATGGCCGGGAAAGGTACATGATGCTCGCATCTTCAGGAACTCTGGTCTGTTTCAAAAGCTGCAGGAAGGGACTTTCTTCCCAGACCAGAAAATAACCATTGGGGATGTTGAAATGCCTATAGTTATTCTTGGGGACCCAGCCTACCCCTTAATGCCATGGGTAATGAAGCCATACATAGGCAGCCTGGAAAGTAGTCAGGAGCTGTTCAGCTACAGGCTGAGCAAGTGCAGAGTGGTGGTAGAATGTGCATTTGGACGTTTAGAAGCGCACTGGCGCAGTTTACTGACTCGGGTTAGACCTCAGTGAAACCAAATATTCCCACTGTTATTACTGCTTGCTATGCACTCCACACTATCTGTGAGAGTAAGGGGGAGACGTTTATGGTGGGGTGGGAGGTTAATGCAAATCGCCTGGCTGCTGGTTACACACAGCCAGACACCAGGGCGGTTAGAAGAGTACAGGAGGGTGCGGTGCACATCAGAGAAGCTTTGAAAACCAGTTTCATGACTGGCCAGGCTACAGAGTGAAAGTTTTGTTTGTTTCTCCTTGATGAAACCCCCTGCCCCTTGGTTCACTCTACTTCCCTGTAAGCTAACCACCCTCCCAACCTCCCTTCGATCACCGCTTGCAGAAGCAATAAAGTCATTGTTGCTTCACATTCATGCATTCTTTATTAATTCATCACACAAATAGGGGGATAATTACCAAGGTAGCCCAGGAGGGGTGGTGGAGGAGGGAAGGACAAGGCCACACAGCACTTTAAAAGTTTAAAACTTATTGAATGCCAGCCTTCTGTTACTTGGGCAATCCTCTGGGGTGGAATGGCTGGGTGGCCGGAGGGTCCCCCCCACATTCTTGGGTGTCTGGGTGAGGAGGCTATGGAACTTGGGGAGGAGGGCGGTTGGTTACACAGGGGCTGTAGTGGCGGTCTGTACTCCTGCTGCCTTTCCTGCAGCTCAACCATATGCTGGAGCATATTAGTTTGATCCTCCAGCAGCCTCAGCATTGAATCCTGCCTTCTCTCATCACGCTGCTGCCACCTTTCAGCTTCAGCCCTCTCTTCAGCCCGCCACTTACTCTCTTCAGCCTGCCACCTCTCCTCCCGGTCATTTTGTGCTTTCCTGCACTTTGACTTTGTCTGCCTCCATGCATTCGTCTGTGTTCTGTCAGTGTGGGAGGACAGCATGAGCTCAGAGAACATTTCATCGCGAGTGCGTTTTTTTCGCCTTCTAATCTTCGCTAGCCTCTAGGAAGGAGAAGATTCTGTGATCTTTGAAACACATGCAGCTGGTGGAGAAAAAAAAAAGGGACAGTGGTATTTGAAAAGACACATTTTATAGAACAATGAGTACGCTCTTTCACGGTAAACCTTGCTGTTAACATTACATACATAGCACATGTGCTTTCGTTACAAGGTCGCATTTTGCCTCCCCCACACCGCACGGCTAACAGCGGGGAACATTTCTGTTCAGCCATAGGCAAACAGCCCAGCAGGAATGGGCACCTCTGAATGTCCCCTTAAGAAAAGCACTCTATTTCAACCAGGTGACCATGAATGATATCACTCTCCTGAAGATAATACAGAGAGATAAAGAACGGATGTTGTTTGAACGTCAGCAAACATACACTTCAATGCTTTGTTCTACAATGATTCCCGAGTATGTGTTACTGGCCTGGAGTGGTAAAGTGTCCTACCATGGTGGATGGAATAAGGCTGCCCTCCCCAGAAACCTTTTGCAAAGGCTTTGGGAGTATATCCAGGAGAGCCACGAATGCCAGGGCAAATTAATCATTAAACATGCTGGATTTTAAACCTTGTATAGTATTTTAAAAAGGTACACTCACCAGAGGTCCCTTCTCTGCCTGGTGGGTCCGAGAGGCAGCCTTGGGTGGGTTCGGGGGGTACTGGCTCCAGGTCCAGGGTGAGAAACAGTTCCTGGCTGTTGGGAAAACCGGTTTTTCCGCTTGTTTGCTGTGAGCTATCTTCCTCGTCCCCCAAACCTGCTTCCATGTTGCCTCCATCTCCATTGAAAGAGTCAAACAACACGGCTAGGGTAGTGGTGGCTGAACCCCCTAAAATGGCATGCAGCTCACCATAGAAGTGGCATGTTTGGGGCTCTGACCCAGAGTGGCCGTTTGCCTCTCTGGTTTTCTGGTAGGCTTGCCTCAGGTCCTTAAGTTTCACGCAGCACTGCTTCGGGTCCCTGTTATGGCCTCTGTCCTTCATGCCCTGGGAGATTTTCACAAATGTTCTGGCATTTCGAAAACCGGAATGTAGTTCTGATAGCATGGATTCCTTTTCCCATACAGCAATCAGATCCCGTACCTCCCATTCGGTCCATGCTAGAGCTCTTTTGCGATTCTGGGACTCCATCATGGACACCTCTGCTGATGAGCTCTGCATGGTCACCTGCAGCTTGCCACACTGGCCAAACAGGAAATTGAAATTCAAAAGTTCGCGGGTCTTTTCCTGTCTACCTGGTCAGTGCATCTGAGTTGAGAGTGCTGTCCAGAGCGGTCACAATGGAGCACTCTGGGATGCTCCCAGAGGCCAATACTATCTAATTGCGTCCACAGTACCCCAAATTCAACCCAGCAAAACCGATTTCAGCGCTAATCCCCTTGTCGGGGGTGGAGTAAGGAAATAGATTTTAAGAGCCCTTTAAGTCGAAAAAAAAGGCTTCGTCATGTGGACAGGTGCAGGGTTACATCGATTGAACGCTGCTAAATTCAACCTCAACGCCTAGTGTAGACCAGAGCACAGTTGTTAAGTCACAATTCAATCTATTGTGTGATTTGTATAAATTAAGTATATATATCAAAAGAAAAATTACTGCACATACACGGCCTTAGCTTTTTAAAGTATCTCTAGTGTTTTGTTTTTTCAGGATGCCAGAATGTGTGGACTATACTGCATTCAAAGTTTTGATTTTAAAGTAAAACTTTTAAAGTTATGTGTTCTACCATGACCATCCCCATCCCTTCAAAAAAATTTTGTACTAGTAAATTTAATTTAAAAAAATTGCAATATAACTAAGGTAATAAACACTACTGAAACATTTGCAAAAGAAAACTGAATTTGTCATTAAGTTTGATCCTAATGACCTAGGAGGATATCTGCTCTCTCATTTTAAGCCAAGGTTATAACTTGTGTGTGTATGGTATGTTTCAGTACCTCCTTGCTCAAGTTGACAGGCTCTTCTATAAGAGTACAATGCCATGGGCGAATGTTCTTAGGTGAAGAACATCAGCCGTATTTTTAAATGTAAACCTTTAGATTGCTTATACATGTACTATTTATATAGAGACCTAAAACATGCATTGTATTTATAGTTTTTGTGTTGCTTTCTGTAAAGTTCCATCTGTATAACATTTCAAAAAGATTTGCAATTAGACACTGCCAGTCTTGTGGTTGCAGTGGGTCAGTCTGGTCACATATTTTTGTTTGAGTTGTCTTGTATTCCTCCTTAACATACAGAAAGAAGCGCACGCACGCACGCACACACACACACACGAGAGTTCCCTTTGAATCCACATCTGATCCTGAAATATTTGGAATCCTTGTTCTTTCATTCTAACAACCATGATTTTCTCCTTTCGGACACATTTTGTTCTTTTTCTTATAAGCTTAAAAAAATAAACAAACAATCACATTAATGAAGTGAGTGAAATGATTGAGTTCATCCAGTGAGAAGATTTTTGTATGAATCTTTTGCTTCTGAAAGCAAGAGTAAGTCTAAAAAGAATTTAAACTACACAGCACCATATCAGTTTCCTCTAATAGCACTCTTGTCAAGTATTGAAATATTCTTGACATTCCACATTTAGGCCAAATTCTGTTCTCAGTTACACCTAGGCAAAGTCAATGGAATTGGAATATAACAGACTGAATTCCTAGATTACGTGCTATATTTTTCTATCTAGTTTTTCAGGGGGCAAAAGCAAGTGGGCATTAACCCTTTATACCAAAACTATAATACCGCATACATTAATGATTTTTATTGAAGTTGGTTGAAAAAATTTGAATTCTGAAATTTCAGACAATAAGAGGGACAAATTCTTTGTGAAAACTTTCACACACACAAAATAATTACTTTTTGGACCAGCTGTAGTTAGTTTTTCTGTCAACTAGAGTAATGTGAGGGGTTTCAAAAAAGTCATTTGCCAGCCAATAGCAATTGTCTTATTTCCAAGTATTATTAAAATGTCACCCCTCAAGGCTGCCTTTGGATCTTAAGCATTCTCCCATCTTTACTTCTCTTGTGGATCCTAGTAATTTTCTAGGCTTCCTGATTGCTTCACACACATATTCCTCATACTATGCATCCAGGCCTTCTCTGAGAGAGTTTCCTTGCTGTTCTTGGCAAACATTTAACCTCCACAACAGCCCTGTCCTCTACTGCAAGCTGCCTCAGTAGTCCCAACTCTACAGGAAGACATTTAGTAAGTTGGAGGAAGAATGCTAGGTTTCTCGGTGTACAAAGTGCAACTACAGATATTCAGTATACATGACTTGATTTGTTATTTCCTTTAATCTAAAATAAAAACAAATGTAAAGTCTCCTTGAGAAACCATTATGGTGCCACCTCTTTGTAGCATGTTATCTGTTGCTGTGGGTTATTAATTACACCCTGTTTATGGCGCTCTGGACATAGCATGACAATTGTAATGAGACAGCAAACTTAAAACTACACATCATAATGTCTGGGACTTACTTATTTAAGAAATAATCACACTGCCTCTGCAATACTGCATAGCTCCAGTCAGTGGACACACTCAAGATGCAGACCACTAGCTTAGCAGGCAGGGAGCTGCTGGCAGGACATTCTCCACAAGGAGCCCTGAAGTTTGGGGTTCACTCCATGCACTCTTTTCTAAATAGTTCCAATTGCTCAACTTTAGCTCACAGTGCAGAGCCCATCCCCACCCTTCCACATGGACACAAGACTATTGGGAAGGGTGGGATCTGTGTGATGAAGGCTGACAAAAGTAAAAAAAGTCTTTGTAAAGTAGAGATGAGGCCTAGAGTCCTGGATAAGGACTTTTTAATGTACTGGTAATGAATAAATCTATAATCAATGAGTTTCTACTAACTCTCCTGATCACATGGGATACTCATACAATAAAGAAATCACAACCAATACCATGTTATCTATCTGCTGAGTAAAAGCAAACATCCCATACTGAAACTTGGAAAGCAAAACGTTTTTGCAACTTTTTCAGTCATTCAAAAAGTGAAATAATTGTACATGAAACATCTCCAGAAAAGTCATAAATAGAGCTAGTCAAAAAACAAAATTAAATTTTGAGAAAATATTCAGGAAAATTTAATTTATTTTTGTTGTTGAAATTTTGATGACAAATTTAGTTGAGAATTTCAACAACAAACCACTATTTCATAATTTTCGCTGTAGCCTTAAAATTGACTCAATTGTAAAAATATTCCACGAACCTGAAAACAGAAATTTTAACAAAAATAGTGTGGAGACCGTTTTAATTTCCCATTGGGGAACAGTTATTTAATCACTTATTAATTAGTTGCAAGCTTATGTTCCTTTTTACCGATAGTCAGCTTTAGAATGTGAACAATTAATGTGCACTAGTTCACTCAGAACATGGGCACACTACTCATATTACAACTCATAACCCCTCTAAAATGATGCTTAAATCACCCCATTTTTTTAAAAAGATAACAATATGATGACTTAATGGTAAGATTTCACTGTGGCTCTGTATTAGTTTGTACAGGAATTGGCTTCATAGCTGTGTACAATGCACAAAATTGGTTCTTAGTAAAAACTGAAGTCAATGCTAGACCACCATGCTGGAGCAGGATCAGACTGTGACTGTGCCTTCTATACACCAGATTATTAATTTATTAGTATTAGTATTAATAATACTGTAGCACCTGAGAAGGTTGGTCATGTACCAGGACCAGAGAAGAGAAACATAGTCCCTGCCCAAAGGAGTTTACAATCAAAGAACTCCTTTGTCACTTATTCACCATGACTTATAATAAACTTTTATGCAGTTACAAAAAGATATTTTTCACTTTTGCCATCATTCTTTCTGCCTGAACTACTCACTAGTAGGTGCAAGTAGTGGATATTTTTAGTAGGTTACCGTTCTGTTACAGAGTCGTCCTTTATCCATTAAGGTTTGCCATTTTATTTTATTCGTAATTCTTAATGATCTTTCTCTGTTAATTTTGCTTACAAGCATTGCTCTGATTAAATCACTTCTGCAGAGGGCTCTGTCTCCGCTGCACTGGCTCGGCCACAAGCGCTGCAGCAAGGGCAAATTTATTTAAGTAGCTAAAGTGGCAGGACTGCCTTTGTCAAAAATGCTAACAAACATTTATACCCAAGGAAAATATTTTCTTAGCTTTTCGTGAAATTTCTATATGGTAATTTACTATTGGCTGCATGGTTGATACAGTGGATGCAAGTGAAAACACGTACTACTTCCAGACTTTCTATCATGCTATTAATACTGTAGCACTCTATCTTCTTCCCTGTGTTAATCTCATCAATGGGATCTGCTTTACAAGTCCTCTCCCTCCAAAGTACTCTGTGCAATGCCATATCTTCTTTCACATCATATACTAACATGTCTTCCTGTATGACTTTGCACAACTTCCTCCTGGGTCACCTATGTCTTTTTCCTTCAATCTCAATCTATTGGGCCCTCTTACTCACATAGTTGACAAGACCTCACTTTATATTAGTAAGCCATCTGAGCCTACATTCCTTCATTTTTTCCTGTGCGCTATATAAAAGATGCAGTTGAAATGTTTGTTTGTCATTTCCCCCCGTGCACACACTACTATTCCACTTGTGTGCCAGGTAGTAGCAGAATTATGTCTAGATCAGATTGAAATGTTGTGCACAAAAATGTTTTGTGAAACTGTTGATCCTAAAATTTTGCATTTTTGTAACATTTTCAGCAATATTTTTACTGACATTTCCAAACTCATTGATTTTTTTAAACTGAAAACCATATTTTCTTATTCAAAACCTGGTTTTGAGTAAACAAAAAATTCATTACAAGTGTTGATACAAATATTGTGTAAAATTTAATGTTGCATTGAAAATGAAGCAATTTCCAATCCTGAGAAACTAAAACAGTTCATACATTTTGAATTTTTTAAATTAAATCATTTTCCTGTCTTTCAAAGAGCTCTATTTCATGCACATTCATGTGGCTCTCTATCAGTATGTCTCATGTAGCCTACTTTTCGATCACAAATGACATTGGTATTTGAATCCCTTGAGCAGACATTTTGATATTGGATTCCCTTCAGCCAGATATTCAAGTCAAAGCACTCCTACAGACTGAAATGGAGTGTAAACTGAGGGGACTTAATGCTCCCCACCCCTTTGACCATATAAGCCAGAAAGGGTTGTGTTTAAATGGCTGAAGGGGAGAATACACACAGGCCTCAGCCACAGAGTTGACAGAAGGACTGTGTTTAAGGCATTTGTGCTTGACTGCATTTCAGCCAGAAAGGGCTGTGTTAAAATGATTAAAGACTAATGAGTCTGATGAGTAAGTCATCCTGCTTTTCAAATGCATTTGCCACTCTCACTAGGATAGCCTATGTCTTCTGTACCAGGCATTCAGATGGTCCCTTCCTGAACATTACTTCACTCTGTCCATCTCCTCTCAGTCCCTTTCCAAAATGGATTTGGCTATCAGCTTTTCCCATCTACTCACACTACCTTGTAAATATTGCTCACTACTTCAGATACACACACTCTGAATGTTCAGCTCTTTCCCTTTTCCTCTCCCTTCCTTTTGGATGCACACAGTATTCTGGATTGTAAGTAAATTATTGAAAAGACATGTCACAATATTCTCACTTGTATTAGCATCAATGCAAACACAATCTTTTATCCATTTATTCATGCATACTAAGCACACAAAACATGAATTTCATTTTAAAAAAACCCCACAAGGCAGCACTTGGGTCTTGAATTTTTCCATTTATTAAAAAAACAAACAAACAAAAAACACAAAAAACCACGAGACCAAGGAACAGCATCTGTTGAGAGTCAACCAAAAAAACCCAACATTACTAAATAAGCTAGAAAGTCTCAGGGAAAACACACTCCTTCCTTGACACATGTTTTTCTCTGACAGCATTCTTAAAACAAAGGTATTCATTTTATCGATAAGCACTTTGCTTTATAAGAGTGTGCTTTGTATTTCCTAAATGTAGCCCAGATGATGAAAGGACTGGTATAGCAATGCACACCACATATTTTTTTTGAACAATAGCAGGGTAACTAATGTATGTGGGCAATATTGCATTTGGGAGCAAATCACTGATGAAGGATCCAAGGCAGAAATTTGGGCAAGAAGTGCACAAACAGCAGCAGTAGTGACAAAGCTAAAGCCAATTTGGAGGTCATATGAAGACCTCCTGACAACCATGAAGAAGCACATGGCCGTACCACTTCAGCTTGCAACAAGCTAATCTGGCCTATTTAAGATCATCCTCCAAGGAACAGTACAGGGGAAGAGAAGAAGAAGAGGTAGACAGAAGAAGAGATGGATTGACAACATAAAAAAGTGGACAGGAATGGACTTCGGAGACTCAAGCATTGACACACAATCATCAGAGGTGGAGACAATTGATTGATTGCTCATCAGTGATGGTGCCCCAACACCCAATGTAGTTGTGGGAGTGATGATGATGAACTAATGTAAGAGTAAAATCTTTAGAGAGTCAAGGATTTCTGATGAAGCATTAAACCAGATTCAAGTGCAAAGCTGGCTTTTTATAACAATCTATGGCCTGGTCTACACTACACAGTTAGGTTGACGTAAGCTGCCTTGTGTCAACCTAGCTGTGGAAGTGTCTTCACTTAAATTTGGCTCCTGCTGATGCAAGTGCCTCGCTATGCCAATTTAGTAACAGCACCTTCAAGTGGCATAGAGTCATGGTCAATGTAGACACTTTGTTGCTTAGGTTGACTGTTACTGGCCTTCAGGAGTCATCTCACAATGCCCCACGCTGACGATACAATCTAGACAAGAGCTTCTGGTGAGGATGCGCACCACCAATATAGGGAGCCAAGTGTGCACAAACACAAATGATTTAATAACCGCGGTGCCTGTATGCCGGGGAAAGTTACGTAATGACATAATTTTGACATGGTCTGAAATCACTAACCACTCTCACAAGTTTTTTTTTCCCCTCCTATGACTGGAGAAGTGTTAACAGGCCACTTCACCTTGAACAGTCTCTTGAAATATGTGTTAATTAATTATGCTAAACAATCTGTTCCACCCTGTATTTGTCTGTGACACTCTGGACCTGTCTACATTTAAAATTTGACTGTGCCATGGCAGCTGTGCTACTGTAGTACATCAGTGTAGACACAACTTATGTCAATGGGAGGGATTCTCCAGTTGACATAGGTAATCCGCCTCCTGAAGAAGTTGGTCCAATAAAAGGTATTACCTCACCCACCTTGTCTCTCTTTCTCTCCTATAAGATGGAGCTGATTCACTGAAATGGGCACAATGAGATGCAAATCACATTTACCTATTTCAGCCTGGGTCCCCGCCACTGCCTGAGCCACTCTCAGGGTTTGTCTACACTGCAATGTAAGCCCAAGATTTGATCTCAGGCTCAAACATAACCCCCTCCTTCTGTCTACACACAAATCACACTAACCCAGGCTTCAGACCAAGGAGCTGGGGGGGGAGGGGGACTGGGCCTGTGTCAA
Source organism: Dermochelys coriacea (assembly GCF_009764565.3). Classification (NCBI taxonomy): domain Eukaryota; kingdom Metazoa; phylum Chordata; order Testudines; family Dermochelyidae; genus Dermochelys; species Dermochelys coriacea. Next base: position 284,584,821 of record NC_050068.2, read on the forward strand.
GCTAGGTCCCAAAGTTCAAGCCCTATTTGCTTTGCAGTATAGATGCAGCTGCACTGGACTCATGCTCTGGGAGTCCACCAAGAGTATCCTGCAATTGTACAGACTGACTTGCTTTGTCCTCTGAACAGTTAAATTTAGTGGACAGTAAAGTTTTCTCACACTGCCACATGGACAAAGAGCTAGAGCTGCCATATTTTGGGACAAAAAGAAAAGGAGTACCCGTGGCACCTTACCGGGTACTCCTTTTCTTTTTGCGAATATAGACTAACACGGCTGCTACTCTGAAACCTGTCATTTTGGGACAGTGAGGGAAGTCTGGGATACAGTTGGCTCGACTTGAATCTGCAGACTGCTGTGTGGAAGTTGGAGCCCCGGGTTTGGGCCCAGGTTAGAAAATTCTTAACGTAGGTGACAAATCAGTGTAGTGCTCATGTCCTGGGTTCTCTAACCCAGGATCCAGTGACTTGAGTTCCACCTATTCTAGGCTTACATTGCAGTGTAGACATTCCCTATGGCTAACAGGATTAAAAAAAAAGAACTAGATAAGTTCATGGAGGATAGGTCCATCAATGACAATTAGCAGCATGGGCAGGGATGATGTTACTAGCCTCTGTTTGCCAGAAACTGGGAATGGGTGACAGGGGATGGATCACTTGATAATTACCCGTTCTGTTCATTCCCTCTGAAGCACCTGGCATTGGCCACTGTTGGAAGACAGGATACTGGGCTACATGAACCTTTGGTCTGACCTAGTATGGCCATTCTTATGTTCCCTACAGAACCAGAGGACAGATACCAGACCTCTCCCTGGCTTGGGTAAGCACCTTACCTACAGCTCCCCCTTGATTTTGGCTGGTGTAATGAGAGCTCTCCCACTATTTCAATCTACTTTAACCTCTGATGTCATCCAAAATATCCAGCTTCTACTGCATGGAGTCACTTCCAGAATTGTATTCTGATGTATATCAGAACAAAACAAACTAATTAGCTAAATTTCCAGATTAATTTGCTCACTGGGCAAAATTACAAGTAATAGATATTTCCCTTTGTGCACATAGTCCATTGTGGTACTTTATTTATAAAGAAACAGCCAAAAATGTGGTAGTTAAATGTTTTATGGCAAACAGGCTCTCTATCATTTTGGTCATATGCTCAGAGATAGATATTGCATTCTCATGACTGTTTTGATATGGATTCTAATCCAATCCCATACACCATTTGAATGAAACATGTACACAACTTGGGCCTTTTGAAATGTTTTAATGAGAATGGGACAGAATGAAGGATGAAAAAAAAATCAATGAAATGGAAATTCTTTCCCACTAAAGACATGATAAAGCAACCTAATTTAATGTGTTTGTGCCAAGCTAGTCAATCTGCCTTCCCCCACATCAGTAATTTTGCACTGGTTACCGGTCTCCTTATCCTGCCTTTGTTGTTATTTGCAATAAAGTCAGAAAACTAGAAAGATATTAAAAACTACAGAAAAAAAATCTGTTCATATATCCAACATCTTTTTGGGGTGGGTTTCTCCTATTTAAATGATATTTAAAGTATCTAAGAATTTGAAATGAAAATTTTCAAGTGATTTAGTTTGCTCATTGTGTTGTTACACTGGGTTGTTACACGGTCTGCCTGCCGACTGTAGCCAGATTGATTATGTAATTTTATTTCCACTTCCCCTTTGTAACCTACAAAGCTACCAAGCATTCAGAGAGATTTACTCTTTAATTTCCACCTTCTCTAACCCTTATCTACAAAGCAAACATGAGGATAAGCATAATTCTGGATAAGCATAACTCTGATATAAACATGGGGCACAGGGAATGAAAAATGTAAAATTTTCAAAAGCAACTTAGGTACTGAAGAGTCTAAGTCCCACTGTCTTTCAGTAAACTTAGGCTCTTATGTGTCCAAGTCACTTTTAAAAATAGGTTTTAGGCTCTTAAGTCACTTAGATACTTTTGAGCATTTTACTCGTAAGCTGTTCTGTATCCGGACATAAGCCAAACTGTTAGCAAGAGAGTTCGGCGTCTTCCAGTACACACTTGAGATTACATCCATTGCCTTATCCAGTTGTCACAGAAGTCATGTTTGCACAAGCTGCAGTAAATCCTGTAGAGTTCAAGGTTTTGTGAACTGCTTGAACAACAATGACTGATTATTTTAGTGCAAGAGAGATTGGCCACATATTCACATTATGTTATTTTTATGCTCCTGGTCAGCTTCTGCGGGTGTGTGAGGCTGCTTGTCTGCTTCTAGAAATACTTTCCGTAAACTGAATTTCCACTAATTCTTCAAACCAGCCCATGTGGAAAAAATTAATTTACAGCAAAGATTTCCACACTGATAGAACATCTTTGAGTTCACAAAACCAGTTAAAGCAGGTCACAGAACTATTTCCTGTCATTTGAACCTGTATTTTTTCCCCAAAGGTGATTTGGTTTTTAAAAATATAACATTTTAATCTGTTTAAAACTTGAGTTTTCAAGTCACTTTAGAGGGAATCCTATGCTACATGCCAGTGGCAGAATGCTGCTGCAAAAGTGTGGGTGCCTTTTATATGCAGTAGAGATGCCATATTTTTTCTCATTTAAGATTCTTTATCTGGCTTAATTCATTTTTCACAATCTATGTCTTTTTTCCTCTCTAATTCATTTTACACCCTGGTTTTAGCAATATGAGAAAGGCATGGTGGTTGCCACTCTGTCAGGGTTGCGACCCTGACAGTGAGAATCCATGTCCTAATCAAACCTGCTAACATTTGAGTTTGAATCAAAATCCACATTACAGTGTTCAAATTAGGCAGTATGAATTTTCCCTCCCTACTGGGAACAGCATTTGGCTCTCCAAGCTATAGGCAACAACTTCTTGGAAGGTCTTTTTGACTTTGGTAAACTCCTTAGAGTTGGGCAATATCAATAAGATAATCAAAATCAGATAACAGACCAGGTACTGAAATACTATCTGTCCTAAAGAAAACAAAAGCCTATGCAATGCAATAGCAACCACAGGGCAATCTTCAAATTCAATAACTCCTCAGGACAAAATTAAAAAACTCTGTTTAATGCTAAAACAAGGTGTAATCTTTTATCCTTGGATCACAGTGGTAATTTGGATTATGAAATAAAGCCATCAGCACTTTAACATGATCAGAGGAAAAACATTCACTCTTGTAATCCTCTAAGTGAATCACTAAGAGAAGAATACATGTAGCCTATTTTATTGAATCATGCATTTATGCATATATATATTCCGAAATTGGATTTCTTCCTTTCCTGTGGGAAGTTGCTCTTCTTGAAAAATAACTAAGGTGGTAGTATTTTTCATGTAGGGAACAGTATCTCCTAGAGACAGTTTTACAGAGTTCTATCAACTGTTACGTTATATAGAAGACTGAAATTCATGCCTTCTACTCCAGTAATTCTACTGCTAACCCAGGATGTGCACTGGGTGTGCACTGAGAGGGTGTGACAGTGGCAGGCTAGATGCCTGCCCAGGCTGCAGGCATAAGAACCGACAGCCTCATAGCTGGAGACCAGCCCAGGTCACTTGTATGTTAGTTTTGCTCAAAATAGGTATGAGCCTTCTAAGAATTTAGTGTTTAGACTCTATGAAATGCTTGTAATGCTTTCAATCTCACTTGTAATGTTTGTAATCCATGCTCTAAGAAAATATGTAAGTTTTACTTTATAACTTTGAAAAGGTTTGCTCCAAACTTGTGAACACAGGCATGGGGATCACCCCCACTCCCCCATCCAGAAGGGCTACCAAAATTACATGGGCCATCAAGGATCATGACAATACCCATAATTGGTTTATTGCCCTATCACATCCATGGAAGAGTACATGCAGAAGGCCTTGTCCCATTGCTCTGAATGCCTGAAGAGGGAAATGAAAAATCTTCACATCAACTATTTTTATCTTTTTGGCTGTTAGAACTCTGAAGGTCCAGAGATCCCCAGGCAATGCCTCCTGGGTCTGCCCTGAAAAACACTTGGAATGGACAGATCACCTTAAGTCTGTCCTCTTAGGATTTAGATGGTAATTCATTTGTGTGTTTGTTCGCTTGCTTCAACCTATAAATAACTTCTTTTCCTAGTTAATGAATCTTTAGATATAGTTTATTACAGGACTGGCTACAGGTCTTTTGTAAGATCTAGAGTACCAATTGATCTGGGATAAAGGACTGGTCTTTAGGGTTGTCAGGTGTCTTGTTTTTGACCATAATACCTGCTTGAAAAAGGACCCTGGTGCTTCCGATCAGTAGGTGCTGATTGGGTTGCTAAAAGTCTGGCCAGTGATGCTGCAGGTCTAAGGCAGGCAATTCCCTACCTGTCCTGGCACCACACTGTGCCCTGGAAGCAGCCAGCAGGTCCTACTCCTAGGCAGGGGGCAATGGGGCTTCATGCACTGCTCGTCCCAAGTACCGGCTCTGCTCTTCCATTGGCCGGGAAACATGGGAGCCAGGACAGACAGGGAGCCTGCCTTGCCCCGCTGTGCCACTGACTGGGAGCTGCCTGGGGTAAGCCTGAGCCCCTGCAGCAGCCCTAAGTCCCCCAAACCTGGAGCCCCCTCCTGAACCCCAAACCTCTCATCCCCAGACCCACTGCAGAGCCCTCACCCCCCCTACACTCCAACCCCCTGCCTCAACCCACAGCCCCCTCCTGCAGTCCAAATCCCTTGGCCCCACCCTGATCCCAGAGCCCCCTCCTGCACTCCAAACTCCTCATTTCCAGCCCCACCCCCAGTTAGAGCTGTCACCCCCTCCCACACACCAACCCCCTGTCCCAGCCCAGTGAACGTGAGTGTGAGGGGGGAGAGAGCGAGCCACAGAGGGAAGGGGAATGTAGTGAGCAGCAAGTGGGGCCTCAGGGAAGGGACAGGGCTAATGTGTTTTGGTTTTGTGCCATTAGAAATATGGCAACCCTACTGGTCTCTTAGAACTGGAAGTAACCTGAATGTGGTGTGATTTTTGGTGTAAGTGACCGTTTATCACTCAGTTCAATTTGTCTGGGTGGCAATAACAGTTAGCCAAAGACTCAAAAAGTAAAATATATTTTTAAATACATCAGAAGCAGGAAGTCTGCTAAACAACCAGGGGGGGCCACTGGACAATCAAGATGATAAAGAAGCACTCAGGGATACTACCATCACAGAAGAAACTACATGAATTATTTGCATTGGTCTTCATGGCTGAAAATGTGAGGGAGATTCACAAACCTGAGCCATTCTTTTTAGGTGACAAATCTGAGAAACTGTCCCAGACTGAGGTGTCAGTAGAGGAGGATTTAGAACAAATTGATAAATTAAACAGTAATAAGTCACCAGGAAAAGATGTTAGTCTCCCAAGAGTACTGAAGGAACTCAAATGTGAAATTGCAGAACCACTAACTGTAGTCTGTAACCTATCATTTAAAATCCCCAGCTTCTGTACCATATGACTGGAGAATAGTTAATATGACACATTTTTAAAAAGGGCTCCAGAAGTGATCCTGGCAATTACAGGCCTGTAAGACTGACTTCAGTAGTGGGCAAACTGATTGAAATGCTAGTAAAGAATAAAACTGTCAGACCCATAGGTGAACATAATTTGTTGGGGACGAGTCAACATGGTTTCTGTAAAGGGAAATCATGCTTCACCAATCTACTAGAATTCTTTGAGGGGGGTCAATTAGCATGTGAGCAAGGGGGATCCAGTGCATATAGTGTACTTAGATTTTCAGAAAGCCTTTGACAATGTCCCTCACCAAAAGGCTGTTAAGCAAAATAAGCAGTCATGGGATAAGAGGGAAGGTCCTCTCATGGATCGGTAACTGATCTAAAAGGTTAAGAAACAAAGCGCAGGAATAAGTGGTCAGTTTTCAGAATGGAGAGAGGTAAATGGTGGTGTCCCCCAGGGGTCTGTACTGGGACCAGTCCTATTCAACGTATTCATAAATGGTCTGGAGAAAAAGGGGTAAACAGTGAGGTGGCAAAATTTGTAGATGATCTAAAACTACTCAAGATAGTTGAGTATGAGTCAGACTGTGAAGAGCTATAAAGAGATCTCAAAACTGGGTGACTGGGCTACAAAATGGCAGATGAAATTCAAGGTTGATAAATGCAAAGTAAAGCACATTGGAAACATAATCCCAACTAAACATAAAATGATGGGGTCTAAATCAGCTGTTACCACTCAAGAAAGATCTTGGAGTCATTGTGACTAGTTCTTTGAAAACATCCACTCAATATGGAGCAGCTAACAAAAAAGCTAACAGAATGCTGAGAATCATTAAGAACAGGATAGATAATGAGACAGAAAATATATTGACTGTATAAATCCATGGTATGCTCACATCTTGAACACTGCATACAGATGTGGTTGCCCCATCTCAAAAAAGATATATTGGATTTGGAAAAGGTTCAGAAAAGGGCAACAAAAATGATTGGAGAGATTAATAAAACTGGGACTTTTCAGCTTGGAAAAGATGACTAAGGAGGAATATGATAGAGGTCTATAAAATCGTGACTGGTGTGGAGAAAGTGTTATTTACTCCTTCACATAACACATGAACTAGGGGTCACCAAATGAAGTTAATAGGCAGCTGTATTTTCCACTGCATGCATCTGATAGTGAGCTTTAGCCCATGAACGCTTATGCTCAAATAAATTTGTTATTCTCCAAGGTGCCACAAGTACTTCTTGTTCTTTATACAAAAGGAAGTATTTCACCACACAACATACAGTCAACCTGTGGAATTCTTTACCAGAGGATGTCGTGAAGGCCAAGAGTACAACAGGGTGAAAAAGAACTAGATAGCTATTGATGGACCTATCTTCCATGAATTTATCTATTAGGCATGAGGGGCAGGGATGGTGTCCAGAAGCTGGGAATGGGCGACAGGGGATAGATGACTTGATGATTAATGTTATGTTCTGTTAATTTCCTCTGAAGCACCCATCATTGGCCACTGTTGGAAGACAGGATACTGGGCTAGATGGACCTTTGGTCTGACCCAGTATGGCTGTTCTTATGTTCAAGATTGACTACAGAGTCTAAGGGCACTGTCTGATTCCTTGATAAGTCTGTTACAGTGATCCAGGAATTCACATTTGTTACTGATTTGGTGAAAGCTAATTATAGAATGCACCACCAGTTTGGGATGTCTGCCTTGTTTCCGACAGTCTGCCCTCAACGTAGGCACTCCTGGTTGTGAGCCACTCCAGACAATCACTTCTACAGAAACCCTCAAAGCCTGAGGAACAGGTACAGCTAAAAAAAAAAAGTCTCAAACCTCTTCATTAGAGCAGCTAGAGACTAATCCCAGGCAGGTGTGAAACTTTTACCCAACAGTTCATTGTCCCATGGACGGTGGAAACCCCACCACAGCTGTCACATATTGCTCTGCCCAGCTTTCCACATTGTATGTCAGTTGTTCATAGAGCAATTTTGCACACTGACACATCATCATAACCTGGAGCCTGTCCTCAAGCTCCACTGTCAGGAGCAATGCCTGGGCAAAACCTGCCATGTCTGGCTTGGGTGGGGGTGTGAGGTGAGAGGGGAAGGCAGGTATGGGATGCAGGCCTGTGAATTCTTTGCCACACTGGTAAATAAAATAAATGCTAAAGCTAGATCTATGAGTTATAGCCACTTTTTTTTTAAACACAAATTAGCCGTAAAAGATACATTTTGCCATTTGACCCACTGCAGTTCTGCTTCTCTTGGGAGGAAAAGCATATGCCTTAACAGTCAGATGCATATTATGTCTGTTAGGCTGAAGCAGCCTTCTAATTATAATAGCTGTTACACTTTTTAAAGAGGTACATTAATCTGAGTCTTGCAGGTGAAATACTGTGACATTAACTAGCAGTTCTATTCAGACTGAAAGTCATTTACCACAGTGAAAATCACTTCATGTAAAAACTGAAAGAGTTGTCATGGCTACATATGACTGTTGAAAAATCACACCCCTACTGATCAGACTGTTGGACTGAATCTTGAACCTTAACATTTCTCAGGTGTGCGATTGTTTATCTTATTGTTTCAGCACCATGTCAAATTGCATTAAAACACTAAAGACAAGAATTTTTGTCTAGTGAGTTGCATACTTTAATCTCTGGAGTATTCATATGGAAATATTTAAAATCCAGTATTGCAATATTTATTTGTTACAGTTTGTAACTGAGAACTTAGATAACCCTAGTAGCACCACAATTTAAAAGATACAGGACCACATTTTCAAACCCGAATGCTTAAAGTGTAAGTATCCATAAAGATCAAGATGGGGAACAACTTTGTAATAACAAGCTATTCAAGCTAGCAGAGAGATGTTTATCACAGTCCAATGGCTAGAAGTTTAAGCTAGACAAATTCAGACTGGAAATAAGGCGTACTTTTTAAGAGTAAATAACCATTGAAACAATTTACCAAAGGTCGCGGTGAATTATCACTGGGAATTTTAAAAATCAAGATTGGATTTTTTTTAAAAAAAGATATGATCTAGGAATTATTTTTGAGATATTCTATGGCCTCTGTTATACAGGCAGTCAGAGTAGATGTTCAAAATGGCCCCTTCTGGTTTTGGAATCTATGAATAATTTAGCCACTTAAGCCCACATTTAGGCACCTTAATAGATGGCCCGAATTCCAGAGATGCTAAGACCCTTCACTCCCATTGCTTTCAGAGTAATGAAGATCCATTCATTTGTGTGCCTAAATATGGCTTTTGGGAATTAATAGTAGAGATCCAAGTATGAACATTTTGGCCCAGACCATTTAGGTCATAATCCTTTGAAATCAGGAGGGCTGCTTGTAGTGTATAAAGTTATTCACATATATAAGTCTTTGCAAATCCAAGACCTTATGTAGGTGCCTGATTTAGTCCCTGATAATTGCAATGAATAGCAAATGTGTGGACTTGGACCTACTTTTTGTCAAACTTTGGCTGTCCAGACAACCTCAATTTATACAAAGACTAATTAAAAACACTCATACAAACTTAAGACAAAACCCTCAGTCTCTCAGTCCATCCAAGTCTGGAATCTTGAAGCGTAGCCTGAATTTCAACATATTCAGGCTATTTTAGGCTTAATGCAATTGGTCACGCTTTAATTTGCTAATCAGATTAGTAAACTAGATTAGTAATTCTATTTTAGACAGTCTAATCATATCACATACTATTTTTCCACAGGATCCCTGCTTCATTCAGTGCACAAGGTATATAGTGATTTGTGCATGAATCAGGGTTATATAATGAAAGAAGCGGTGTCTGTAGGATCCCTACTTTATTTGCTGTGAGAAGTTCAAATGTGTGTAGCAAAGGGGACAGGGGATGCAGGAGGAGAAAGGAGAATCTCATGGTTAAAATGGTTGAAAGCTGCCCTGGAGAATTGATTCTACCCATGCCTCTGCTCACTTCACATCAGTGTTGTGAAGATTAATTAATATTTGTGAAATACTCCAATACTAAAGTGAGAGGCTCCAAAGACCTGCCCACGAAGAAATAAATTATTCTGTCTTCAGAGCAGGGATTAAGTGGTGTGCAGTAAATATAGGCCTGGAGCAGTGCTTAATTTGTAATGAAAGAGGTGCCAGAGCTCAAGCAATTTTTTTTTTAAACTTCATAACTGATGCGGCAAGGCCAGAAGTGCCAGGGCTATGTACTGCCAAGCCTATAGGTGCCAGGGTTCAGCCATGGCAAGCCCTGGCACAAATTAAGTACTGATCTGGAGCCAGACACTGAACAGAAAAAAGACTGAATAGCTGTTCTTTAAGTGAGCACCAACCATCTCGTGCATTGAATGAGGCAGGGATCCTATGGGGAAAAATAGTTATGTGATCATATAATTAGAAATCATATCATAGTACATACACACAAGGGATCTGAATTAAGATTGCACAGGCAGCCTTAATTCTGATATTTCTTAATTTATCAGTACTTTACTTTGTAACCTGAATAGGCTTTTAATGCAGTTTTTGTTTTGTTCTTGTGTATGTAGTATACGATTACCCACTGTAATTAGAGGCAATAAATCTGGCACAAGTTTCTTACGAAAATGTATTAACCAAATTCTTAGGATTACTTGCCTTAATTTTCAAAGCCCATATAATTGTCTCCTTCGTCAACAGTATGTTAAGTTTAGTCATTCTGGTGTAACCCTTAGTCCACAAGGAGATATTAGCTAAGGATCATGGGATCTGAGTTCTTAGGTAGTATGAACCTGGTTTGTAGTAGCAACTGAATCTGGAACAATCAGAAAAGTGGTGCTGCTGACATTCGTGAGCTTATGAAGACAGTATGAGTCACTCTTCCTCCAAGATCACTTTCAATATGCAATATAAACACTGCTCTACAGATCCAAGGTACCAGTCAGAATACAACAGAAAGAATTAACAGTGCAAGGCAACAATTGGGAAATGTGACAAGAAAGTGTCTAGAACAAACAAAAAATCAGTTAGTTTGTCAATCAACATTCCCACATCCCAAGTCCCGGAGGTCTCTGATCTGGATCCTGGCCTTACTAGAATATCCATACACAAGTTATAAGGCTAACTGCACTGCTTAACTTTAAGTCAATAGGACTTAACATGTTCTCATACCATGGAATATCCCATTAAGAGAGATGAGCTTGGCTAATTAGCTGCCTCCTAGTAATGGGGTTGAGAACAGTGATCAGGTGACAGCCCGCAGTCCAACAAGCAGCTCAGTTAAAAGAAGAGACTTGCAGGGAACATAGAGTGCTGAAGTAGACCCAGGGGGAAAATGACCTATGGGGTCTCTCCACCCAGGGTAGATAGAAGAACTGGCTGGAGATGTGTTGTGTGGGCAGGAACAGAAGCATTATGAGGTAGAGGCTTTAGGAGGAGCCATACAGCAGGAATTGGCTTATCACTTTGGGATTGTGTTGGACTGTTTTGGTTTTGAAAAATAAAACCATCACTGGAGAGAAAGACTGAAATTCTGCTGCTTTTGGGATGCCCTGGTCAGTGAGATGGCCCACTGACTTACACACATACTTAAATGTAAGCATCTACTAAAGTGCCAAGCTGAGTGCTTCTGGTCCAACAGAGATCCTATGATGAAGCTTAGGATAGAGAAGTTCTGTACAAAACAAAATCCTGCACCCACCCTGTCCCTCCCCTAACCTCCAGTTGGAGAACCCTTGTAATGGCAGTCATGGATGGGCCATATGCTGTTATAAGCAAAATCTTTATACTACCTTCTCCATAAATTTATCAGTCTCAGTCTTGAATCAAGGTAGGTTATTTCCCCAATTAGTTATACTGTGGATATATGACCCATTCCATCCACAGAGCTGACACTCATCGCTTGAGAATTTCTTCCTTTGAGCACCCATTTGTCTGCATCTCCCAAAAATGTCTCCATGCTTTCTCCCATGCTGCTCCTTAAGAATGGAACATCAACCTGAAGGAATCATAAAGCCATGAATCTCATTCAAATCCCCTCTCAAGACTAACTTCTGCTGTGAGCCCTACAAGAAGTCAGCCAACCAACAATGGCTAGATTATGCCACCATCACAGAGCTGATTTTATTGATTTATTCATTTAAATTAATATTTAAAATCAGGAGTCACCATCCCAGAGAACCTGTTTGTTACCCTCATTGTCTCTAATTTGGAGACCTTTCCTTCCTCTTCTCCCACTCATGTGTTGTACCTTTTCTTTAATTAGATTGTAAAGGGTAAGGCAGACTACCACATGTCTACCTGTGTGTTTTTGTGGTATCTAGTACAATAGGGCATGGATGCTGACAGGGGTCCAAAAGAGCTATTGTGAAACAATTTAGCTAAATTAATAAATAAAGCCTAAGGTAGAAAAGTTAAAGCTGGTGTGAAATCTTTAAAGTGTAGAAAAATTCAGAAGAGTTCCATGCCACCAAGATACTTTCTAATGTCTCCAGCTTTGTAGTGTTAACTTTTTATGCTGCTTTCCTGAGTTATGCCCCTTGTATTTAATACCAGAGTTTGGAGACTTTTATTTGTGAAATGCTGTTCTGTGAGGTTTTTATTTTGAATCTTATCTTCTGTTTTTTCTTCTAATTGCAGGATTACTGTAATGTTAAAAACCTACAGCTATTGCCAAGGGCAGATGACGGATTTCTTTAGCCTTTGTTTTGTATTGTCAAGGGATAACATTCCCATAATGTACATTGTGTTGGGATAGTTCTAAGTACAGGTATGACAGACACAAAAGGTTTGATACTGTACTTTTCTTTATTTCTCATACTTCGTTGAATATTTGGATCTGGATTTTTTCCAGAGTGCTAACATGTTATGCCAAGTGTTAGCCTCCAGTAGATTTAAAGAAACTTCCTGATTAATGTGTGTCTCTTGCTGCTCTCTGTCATTTAAAAAAAAGTTACAGTTCTCCTGGGATGAGGCTTGCATCCATTTATAAGACATTGCATAAACAGGAGTATGTGAACTATCCTGTGTCATCCCTTTTTAAATATTTGTAATTAACTGAGTTTCACATGAGCCCCTCAAATGGAAGAGATCTGCAATAAAAGGTGAACTCCAGGAATGTTAATAAAACAGAAGTGAATGTATTTGAATGTGCCACATACCCTGAATACTGAAAAAGCACTGGGGCATTCAGCCCATACTGAATTTTAGACAGTAGGGCAAGATTTTCATCTGAGTTATTTAGCACTTTAAAATAATCAGTCCCATTGATCTTCAATGAGACTTAGGCTCTAATGGGCCTAAGTTACTTCTGAAAATTTAGTGCTAAACTCCTCTTGAAAATATTACTCTAGAGTCCTGATTCAGCACCAGCTGAACCCAATGGGGATCTTTCTCTTGACTTCAGTCAGCTCTGGATCAAGGCCCTTGGCCTCAATTCAGAAAAAAAAAATCCCATTCAAGACAACACTTAAGCACATGCTAAGCTTTTAGCACATGTTTATATGCTTTTCTGAATTAGGACAGAGGCATATAACCTCAACAACTGGGTAAACTAATAGATCAATCCTGAGATCACTTGACTTGTTCTGCACATGGAAGGGGTTGAAGGTGGGAAACCCATGCAAATATCACCCCATTCTATCCTCAAGCAGCCCTCAAATTGTGACCACACAGGGCATGGAAATTACTGCATCCATAGGGTTTCAGAAACCCACCCATGGCACCAAAAGTGTGGCAGAGGGTTTGTGTTGGGGCCCCACCTAGTCTAAACCATGGCAAAATATTTTATGCAGGAGAGGGGCCGAGGAGATGTGGGGGGCTGTCTCCTATACCCTTGACTGCCATGTATGAGTTTTTTTGGCTCACAGAGTCTGCCAACTTATTGCCCTGGCTGGCAGCCGAGTTTTGGAACTGCCAGGGTCTTTGGACTCCACTGGATCTTTCAAGCTTGGCTCTGCTCGCAAATAGCCCACAAGTTATAGTTCTTTTTAAGCTCTAATTCCAAAATGGAAAGTGTACATATTTTTCAGCTTCTGGGAGTTTTATCATTTAAACTGCGACTGCTGTTGCTGCCATTGTGTTGCTGTTAGAATGTGTCATTCATAATAGAGCAATGCAAATCTGAACATGAATCATTTTGAGCTGCCATGATAATTATATAATACTGCTTCCTACCAACCTAAAAATCTGTACCCATTCCTATGGGAAATTTAGCAGGGCATTTGAAAAGATTTTAGGTGAGGTGGAGGAAAGTGGGCATTCTGAATGCGAGTTCAGTTTCTGCTCTTGCTCTGCATACTAAATAGGAAGCCTATGCCATCTTGAAAAGCAGTGACTTGGAAAATATTAGGCTGGCCTTAGAGGAACTGTCAGTCCATCTCCCCTTTCCCAATAATATATCGTTCAGCAGCTACAGTGGTTGGGGGTGGCTTTTTTAGGGGATGCTTCTTGCCAATGTAGCTATGCTAGAAACACTTAGTATAGACCTGGTCTTGCTCAGTACTTCCTTCAAAATTTACCAAAAAGGGATGCAATGTACATTAATATCAGCTCTTTGTGCAGTTGCACACTTGATCCCAGAATACCAACAAATATCTAACAAAGTAGCCCAGCTCAGCTAAATAACTCTTCCATTTAATTCTATGTTTAATGGACTCATTTAAAAAAAAATCCAGCTAGGTTATGCTTTGAAGAAAAAAAAAAAACACAACATTTTCTTATGACTGCAATGTAATTACCATAAAATTTCCCACAGAGTAGTGGGAGAACAGGAAATTCATAGATTCCTATAAAGATTTTTAATTGCCATCTTCGTTCTAGTTCTCCATTTTTCTGCAGATGTTGCATCCTGCCTTATTATAATTTAGTGCTGTGCATGTAATATGAACTTCTGCTTTTAATTAACTTCTGTTTGGTAAACAGATAGAGAAGTGGTTTAGCACCACAATTAGAGCGTTAGGGTTAGGTTTTAATCCCACTATGCTTATTAAAACACTTTTGAGCTCTGTTGTGTATGCATTAAAATGACAAGCAATTGACAGCCCATAAGCAAAAAACTGATCCAGTTATTAAGACAGCCAAAATAGCTTGGGTTTTTAAGATGTATTATGAACATTTTAGAAATCCAATTTTGTATATATTTGTTTTAGTAACTGGAATTCATTTAGCTTTGTTGTACTGTAGTGCTATTTTATTATAAAGATAACTTGAACCAGGACTCTTTCAGTGAAAAGATCTTCCAAAAGTCTTCCAAACTGAATTTTGATTAGAATATAAATCTATGGTATTTTCAAAACACAATTTTACCTAGACAATGAGAATGTCTGTAAAAGCTCAATTCTGCAGTGAGCTCCCTGTAAACACAGGTTCTGCCCAGGTGGAGTTGATGGTAGGATTGGGGACCAAGTGTACTGCAAATAGAGATGGACAAATAATGGAAAAAGGTTATTGCAAACAGATTCAGCCTGGCCTGATTTACATGCTTTTTGTGTTAATTTCCCATAAACATTTGAGCAATTGGAGGAATTCTCATGAATGTTTTCAGTTTGGGATTTTCAAACTCAGCTGAGCAAATAGTTTTACGTTAATTCTCTCCCCCCTCCCCCTTCATGGTCGTAGAGCTCATATGTTCATCTAGTCAGGAAACAGGAACAATGCACTATGACTTATCTGCCAAGTATTAGCCAACACAATTCAAACCAAGTCAGTTCTGAAGACTCTGAACAAAGATTTTGCATCTCAGCCAGATTCCACAATTTTGTTGTAAAACTTGTATTGATTGAAGTAGGACTGAATCATTTATGTTGTAACTGTTTTATTTTTTCTTTTTTACTGGGATTCACAATGTAAATGTTTTCCCTTAGATGGGTACCTAGACTAGCAAAACTTATGTTAAAATAGGTTACAGTTGATCTAAATAATAATAACTGTTTCAATTTACAGAGCAGATTACCAGTGTGGTTAGCCATTTTTGTATCAAAAGTTAGAAGAGTTTGTGCTTTCAGAACAGTTTTTTTTACAGTGTTAGCTAGAATCTGGTTAGGTAGTGTCAACATTTTTAATCCTTCTGCCTCTTTCTGTAAATGGTGGGTGTGTTGGAGGGGGCGGGTTTTAGAAGATAGAGATTGGTAGCCAATAGGGGCAGGGAGGGGAAGAGACAAATCAGATGAGGAGCCAAAGAGGGGAGGTTGGGAATGGCTGGGCAAGGAAACTGGGACTTGGTGTGGGGAAAAGGAGGGAATGGGAATTGGACAGTGAATCTGGAGGGGGAGACTAGGACTGGCTGGGCAAGGAGTCTACATTGGGATGATAAGCCTTTAGAGTGGAGACTCACACTGCGCAGTCAAGGAGAATGGGACTGCACAAGGGAGCCAGAGCTACGGAAGAGAGAACTGGTACAAAGGTTGGAGTCTATGTGGTAGAAGGGGTCAAGCTGGGTGGGAGGGAACGCGATTCTAAGAACCCTTTTATGCCAACTGGCAAAAGTGCATACTCAACTCACTGTTGTCAATGTTTAGCCAAAACAGTGTCTTGCAAGGCAATGCTACTCAAAGGGTGGTCCGCAGACCGGTGCTGGTCTGCGAGCCATCGGCTGCCGGTCTGCGTGCACATTGGAAAAAAAAATTGCTGGTCCCCAACATCAGATAGCTTGAGAAGCATTGTTGTAAGGTGTCATAAAAACTGGGGACATGCTGGTCATGAATACCATTGCATAATGTATGCATAGTTGTGTATAAAGAGTTAAGAACTTATTTCCAGCAAACATACATATGTTTTGAGGCAATGGACAAACAAACTTGCCCTAGACAAAGGAAGGCAGATTTACGTGTCTGGCTTGGTTACAGTCAGAGGACAAAGATGATATATTTACATAGAAGGAAAACAAAGCAATCAGTGGAAGACAGCTTGGTGAAGGCATTGGGGACATTCCAGATTCTAGAATCCCCAGGTCTTCCTGACTCTTGAAGCAAAGGAAATGAATGGGAAATATAAGGGAGAAAAAAAAAAGGACAGACAGACATTCTAGTTATCCATTATTTAGGGAACAAAGGACAGTACCCTCTCATTCTGTGAATGTTGGATCCTTTTACTAGAAGGATTGGAGATGCTGGTACCTGGATGTAAGTGAGAAAACCATCTAAGCAAAGGCAGTAGCTTGGTAAAGTTAAGTCTTGGACACTAGAAAGCATGTTTTGTTTGTAACCATTTTCTATCTTTTAGTCTTGCTTGGTATAATTTAAATCTGTGTTCTTTACTAATAAAGTTATTCTTGTTTTATTACAAAACCAAGTCAGTGCTGTGTATTAAAGTGAAGTGTGGGACATCAGCTACACTAACAGGCCAGGGTGTGCACTGGCTTTTTGGAGGCAGCAAGCAATTTGAGTGTCCAGTGAGAGGGACTGAACACTGCAAGAGATGTTTCTGGGGAAACTTGGGCTCATTGACTTGTCTTTCAGGTAAGAAGATCAAGACTGGCAAAGTGGACAGATTGGTGTGGTAGGGAGCTGACAAACAGTGTAAGTTCCAGCAAAGAGCTCTTGTTCAGGCATAGAGGTTAGAGGGACTGACAGTTCTGGATTCCCTGAGGGGAGCATCATAGTGATAAGAGAAAGAAGAATCTGTGCCCAACACAGCACACTCCCTTCCAGAGCCTGGAATGGAACCCAAGATTCCTGTGTCTCATTATTCATCTGCTGTCAGCAAATATCTGTGAAACCCACTGGCAAAGTGTATCTATTCTGTTCTCTTCCATTCTCACCCCTGTAGTAGCTGAGCAGCTTTCAACAGTGCACTAAGCAATGTAGCTATACAGTTGTCATGTGTTTGTTCTCTCTTCTCCCCAGTGTGACAAGCACATGTAGTAGAGTGCCTCATTTTGGTAGTGTGTTTGTGTGGTTTGTTTTTATTTCAGTATAAATACCCACTATGTGTTCATGTTAAAGAAAGGTTGGTCAAAGAAATGTACCTTTCATTTTGGAGTGGAAAGTGTGAGGTTTGTGGTGGTTCTCAGTTTGTAGGGGGGTTCATTGTTAGTCTTGGATTGCCCCCACAGAAAGATTTGACTCCTGCACAGAGGGTTCAGAGTTCCATTGTGCCAGAGGGGGGTAGAGTTGTCAGCCACATCAGACAGACAATCTTTTAGATATCCTGGGCCCAGGTCATAGAGTGTTTTGAAGATAAGGACTGAGACCTTTTACTTGATTCAAAATTCTATGGGAAGTCAGTGTAGAGAGTGGAGAACATGGTTGATAATTTTGCAGCAGTCTGTGCTGCTGAAGATATATGCTACAGTGCTCTGAACTAGCTGGTGTTTAAGTGCTGAATGCTCCATGCCCAGGTATATTGCATTGCTCTAGTTGAGCCAAGAGGTGACAAAGGTATGAATAACTGAGGCCACCTCTTTGTCTGCCTGAAGGGATGGAGTTTCCTAGCCAAGTGGAGATGGTAGAAAACATTACTTGTGGATGCTGCCATGTAAGAATTTAACAATTGTTCTTCATCCCAGAGAGGTTCTCATTCAAGCATTGGATGGTGTGCTTATAGGTGTCAGATCCCCACCCTGTGCTGGGCTACACAGAGGCTAACTACTACTGCTCAGGGGTGGCAGTTGAATGCTCCGGCCAACTGTGCCACCTAACAGTGATGCTCCAGGATACAATGCCTAATGCTGAGAGTCCAGAGGCCACGGTCTAGTAGCTACAGTTCAGGGGTAGCATACCTACTTGCAACAGTAGGGAAGGTTGGGGAACCTGGTTTTGGCCCAAGGCCCTTCAAAACAATGGACCCTGACACAGGGTTCAGGTTCCAATACTTCTAAGCAAGTTCCCTGGATTGCTTCCTATCCTCATTCCAGTCCCTCCAGCAGTGTCTCTGGGATTGGACATGTGGTCCCTCATGTTCCCTCTGCTTAGTTCCTCAATGGGCAACAGCAAGTCTTCCCCTTCAGTTCCTGTGATTGACTGGCTTTCTTCAGCACTGCTAAGCGGCTTGACCTTGGTGGCTTGGGGTCCTGGTGGCTTCCCAGGCAGGGGCTGCTGCACACAGCCACTCTCCTCCTCAGTCTGCCCAGACTGAGCTGAATGCTCCCCCCATTGGGAGCATGCCTAGCAAGGGAAAAGGGATATGGCCTCTTGAGCCCAGAGCAGTTTGTTAACCCTTTCCTCTCCAGTGTGGGGTTGGTACACCCTGTCACAAGAATCCCTACCTCATTCAGGGCACATCGGTGGTGCCCTGGGAATGAATCAAAGTTGTATAGTAAATGAGACTGTTGTGGGTCCCCTGCCTCATTTATTGCAGAAATTGGAAGGTGTGTAGTTAATGAGGCAACATATTGAAGGAACAGAGGGTGGTCTCATGGTTAAGGCAGTTGAATTCTGTCCTAGAATATTCTATTTTATCCCTGCATCTGCTGCAGAGTTCCTGTATGATCCTAAGCAAGTCACTTAAACCAAACTGCTCACTAGCAGTTGCTAATTTTGTGTTCCAAGTTTTCTGGGTGCCTGAGCGGAGATCTGGTGAGAGCTCTACAATTCTGCATATCAGATCCCAACAGCAACTGAAATCAATGGGCGCTGTCCTTTGAACATCTACAATACTATATTCTGCTAAATACTCTGAATTTTTTTTTCATATCTTAAGCATCTCAAATTGGACACTGAAAATTAGTAGATACTTTTGACCTTAATCTCCGTGCATCAGCTCCCCATCTGTAAAATGGGGATAATTCTACCAGTCAGCTCATGGATGTGTTGTGAAAATGAATTAATGTTTGTAAAGTACTCAGATACTAGAATGAGGAAATTAATGCTGTCTTCCGAGCAGAGTTTGACTAACAAATGGTAAACGAGGATGGGGTCACACATCAAACAATGAGGAGAAAACAAAATACAGAATTGTTGCTCATTAAATTGTTGCCCTGGATGAAGCAGGGATTCTATGGGGGGGGGGGGAATCAGCATGTAATTAAAGCATTTATCATAATGCACTCACACAAGGAGGCAGAATTAAAGTTGCACCAGCAACCTTGATTATGGCAATTCCTAGCTTTTGAGTGCTTGCCTTTGTAACCTTAATGTTCTTTTGATGTAGTTTTTTGTGTGCAATAGTAATTTGTGTGGTGAGCAGTTTTGAGATAGAAAAAGATAATCACTAGCAACAACTGAGACCTCAGTGATTTTATGCAGCCTATTACAAAGTCTGCACATCTAAGGAGGTCAGTATCTTGCCTTTTTTAAAAAAAAACACACATACTGTTTGGTAAGTAATTGTTTTAAAAGGCTTGATAACTAAGAAAAGTAAGTTGAGAGTTTGGATATCTTGGAGAGATTGCTATTTGTTTCTGAAACACATACCTAAATAAATAAATTACAATAGTAATCATTAAGAGAGTATCCACAATGAGCTAAGAACTTTCCAGAAATTGGAAGGGATGGTCCCTGTGCTGAAGGGTTAACAGTCTAAGGACAAGCTGTCAGCTACATGGAGGTCAGGGAAGGAAAACACTACAGGGTAAGACTTTTGGCCAAACAAAGGAAGGCCATACATTCAACTCTATGGCATTTCTGTTTGTGTGCGATACAATCACTTTTGAACACTACATCCAGTTAATTCCAAAATTTCAGAGAATGATCTAGGCATCATTAGGCAAAGACCTATTGAGTTTGATGAAAATTGGAAAACCAGAAAAGACTGGTTTCCATTGGTGTGAGAGGAAAAAAATCAATCCCTGTTTGCCCCCCCACTGCCTCCATGTATCATAGGCAGCAACTTAATATGCTGCATGTACACCTTAGCCTACATGTGATGAAGTAGGAGACCTTTTAATATACAAGACAATTAAATACCTTGTGGAAAGCCTGGTGGAAGTGTGTCCATGAGGGACTTAATGCTTATTATCAGTTTTACCATTTTATATAGTTTTGAAAAAAGCCTTGTAGAAGGAATGCTGTCTGTTTAATAGAGTTCCTCAACAGGCTCAATGCATAACAAGCATTTCCCCCCTCTTGCCTGTTAATTATTCACATATATGCCTTCCTGGAATAACAAAGTCACCCGATGAGTCAGATTTGGACATCACATTACAAAAAAGTTGCTCAGGATGAATGCTGTTTACTAATAGAATCATTTTAACTATCTTTGACCATCAGAATTCAAAGACAGTAAGGATAAAATAATGCATTTTTTATTTATATTATAATTCTAGACTATGTATACATAAATGTGTAGGTTTAGATTCTCAGCCATAGAGTGCAGCAAAGGAGTGGGGTACTAATCCTTTATACTCTTCTTCCTTGACTGTCTGTGAGCCAGGCCAATTCCCTGGCATAATTAGAGCTGTTTAAGAGCTCTATGACATTAACTGCCAGTGGCCCCAAGCAGAACTGCATTGACTTCTGCAGGACTTCTTACACACTGATCCTCCTGTGGCCATTAATGTTGGCTTTACACAAGATTCTACTGACATTGTGGCAAAATGGCTGTACTGCACCCCAGGATCTGGGCCATAACATAATCCATTTGTGTGTATTTGAGTGCAGAGGGAGAAAGACAATATTGCCCTCTAAAGATTTTTTGCCACTGGAGAGAGAAGACAAGTTCTACTTGTGACTCCTTTCAGTGTCTCACTTAGATCTGTGGTTGAGGCCTATGTTTTTGAAATTGAATATTCTAGGCTCCATTTTTGATGCCCCAAATGAAGTAATGGGTATTTGGTCAACTGACATAAATGACAGGTGTATGGTTTTAGCTGACTTATTTTGTTAGTGCCTATGGCCTAGTATAAACATAAAATAAATCTTAATATGCCTTCCTGTGTATGAGATTCTGATGCCTTGCATAAGCACCTTTGTAAAGGACTGGCAAGATACATACTCCCAATATTCTTGCATCCAAGACAAATTGTATGAGAAGAGATTAATAAACCCTTCTCCTCTTCCCTTTGAGACTGGATTTTCCCCAAGATGAAAAAGTGTGTCAATACTTTAAAAATGTGCACATAATTTTTGTGATTAAATTTAAAAGAACCAGCTGTCTAAGTGTATCTAATGCTCTTGAACATACATTAGGGCTTATTTGCACTTGGAGCCAAACAAAAATCCCAAACCAGCAATTATAAATATTATATATTTCCAGCCTCAAATATTTCCTACCCAAAAACACTTTTTGGCTGACAAATGAGGTGGCCAAGGTCTGAGAAGCTCTAGAGAAAACAAAAAGGATAATAAGCTACTTTTGTCCCATCCTTTGTCATGTCTAATTAGACAGACAAACATTAGATCTTATGTACATGTACAGTGCCTAGAGGCTGGTCTACATGGGACATTTCTGTGATGCAAGCCAGGGAATCTATACCACATTAATTTGCTGCTCAGTATTGTGCCATGTAGCAAGCCTGAACACAACGGACCTCCAATCACAACTGAGGCACCTAAGCCCTGTAGTAGAAAGCCTGAAACATGTGGCCTTGTATGAGGCTTAAGGCCTAAACTAAAGTCAGGTCCTGCTGATATAAAGCAAAGGTAACAAGAATCAGACTATGAGCAAAAGTCAGGCTGTTACAAAGTAGATGCCTGGTTGCAGGTTCACTGTCCGATACGTGAACTTGGGAAAAACAGGGCTGGCATTGTAAAAACACAAGTATTCCTAGGCATTAAATATTCATATAAACACATTCCAGACGGGTAGTACCAGAACACCCTGTTACAAAGTTATGGTATAAACCGACTCCTCAGAGATGGTACAGGGACAGACTGATCCCTCCTAAAGATAAGGTTAGGATGACAGGATAAAGGATGGAAGTGTTTTGATTGAAACAGGTACAAGATATAGGGTGTCAACTAACCACAAAGAGGGACTATGTAACTTGTTTGTATTAGTATATAAAAGTGGGGTTGCAGGAGTCTGTCTGGTTGAGAGGAGAGTGGAAAGTCCTGCTGCTCACTGAGCTGGTCCATTGTCACAGGAATACATGTATTAGTGTACCTGTAACCACTGAGCCAAGGCACTAGTACTGTACTTTGTTGGCAATAAACCTGGCCAAGTGCCATCACCACTGACCTGAGTATGGTCTTCTTGGGCACTTTGATTGAAATCTGCTGTATGGGTTATATGGCCAGAGCCAGTGCATCATGCAGAGAGAACGTGCACAAGCCAACAACAAGACTGATACAAATAGGAGCTGAATAGTTGGGGGTGGCATTAAGGAAAGAGGTTCTATTAATTTCTGCAGGGAGTCTCACAGCTCGCCTGCAGCTGACAACATGAGTTCTTGTCTCGGAGGGTTTTTGTTTGTTTGTTTGTTTTTTTTAAAAGGAGGTGACTTCTGCAAGTCAAAATTATTTCACTTTGAAAAGGTTGTTTTGCTACAGAAAATGGTGTTTGTTATTATTGGTGCAATGGGAAAACTTCAAATCAAGAAACTCAGGATAATTCATGATTTTGTCCTTGCTGAAATTTCCACAGTTTTATCATGAAAAATGTTGATCCCCAGGAGAATCATAACAACTTTATTCTGGATCAAATAAATGATTTTTCATGAATAGTCATGATGCTCTAATGTGCTAGAGGCCAAAGTTCAAAAAGCAAAATGAAGACTGGTTTTCTGTTCAACTAAGTTTTGGTGCATCTGCTAGCATTCAATGAGGCAGAGTCCCACCTCAGACTGTTTAGCTAAATAAATAGTTACTTTCAATTGTTTGATTCTGAAGTCAGTTCCAGTGATTTGTAGTCACCACAGGTCTCATTTGAGGCTATGAAAGAATAAGGGTCTTCTGGATTCAAGGTATCGTGCATGCAGAGAGCATGGGAGCATGGAAGGTTTCCTTGTTTTAAGGTTTAGTCCCAGAAGTGATCTGGGTTATCAATAATGTTCTCCTAGAGAGCACAGATTCCCCAGACCATGTGTACATCCCAAAGCCCCAAACCTGCAAGACTATTCAGTGGCTAATATCAATTCAGTGGGGTTCTGCCTGGGTTCAGAGGTCCATCTATGTGGAGGAGCTTTCAGGATCAGTGCCCGAGTACAAGATTTCATATGGAAGATTATTGCTTATATTTTTGATATGAGGCATTAGGCCTGTACATCTTAATAGACCCAACAAGTTTTCACTTTTGCAAATTTCCATGAAGCTCATATGATTTGCAAAAAATTTGCCCTTGGGAGCACATCTGAGAAAAATCAGTGAGTATGGCCAAGAGATTCAAATTCAAAGCACAGTACTCGTATGCAACCATAGAAAAAAAAGCAATAAAATACCTTGAATTTTTCCATTAGTGGTTTTAAATGACATACATTGGCTTATCATTAGCAAGTCCATATCTCCTCCTCGTAGGAATTTTGGATATTCCATTCCATGGAATTATTATGCTCCATAAAATAATAATGTTTCCTTTAGTTATAAATGTACTATATTAGATTTAGCTTCTAGTCAGATTTATATCTGTAAAATTCACATCATTTTCAAGGTTTGACCTTCAATACTTCATTTTTAAAATTTAAATAATCATTTATGTTCAATAACTGTTTGCCATTGCTGTATGAGTAATTCAGACCCTTCTGTAGGAACTAGCACAATAATTGATGTGTTTACAATGTGCTATCACATAGAGATAATGTGTTTCAGCTTTTAAGTAATTACCTTCAGATAATTTATAAGAATATTAATGCCATTTAAGCATCTTGTTGTAAATGTCATTGGTAGTAGCAGTAATATTCTATATATGCTTCACTGGGAAAAATGGATGACACCCATAGAAACTCCTTTAATTATAGAGAATATGATATTAGGATAGAAGACAAGTACACTGTATCATTGAAAGGGAGACCCCAAGGGATAAAACCTGTTTAATATAAAAATAGCAAAATGGAGAAGGCAAGACTCGTGCTGCCTTAAAATAATCTTCAAGTCCACTCAAAAGTTTTAACATTCATAATTACCTTTTTGGCTGAAATATGCCTAGGATGCAGATGACCTAACACTACATTGTTTTATAAAGCAATTCAAAATGCCTATTTGAGAGGGAAGATGGGATAGAAGAACTTTTATTATTCTGAGACACTAGGGTAGATTTCCCCCCATGGAAGGAAGAAAAAATTAGCCTACATAGTGCAAGAGATCTGATTTATATACAAGTGTGACTGAGTGTTGAAAATATTGCTTACTACAATATGGTGTTTCAGTAGATAGTCTCCCATAAGTCATTCAGCCCTCTTCAGGTCTACCAATGTCCCTTCACTGTCCCTTGTACAGCACTGCTCCAGAAGATTACATTTTTCTCTGTACCTACCACTTTGTATACAAACAATGATACTTTACCCATCAGCCAATAAGACCAGATGTAGCAATCAAGGTCTACAATTAATTGTAGTTTATAAATGAAAAAAGTTACAGGATAGAGAGAAATACATAGAAATGAAAGACTGAATTACATGTGCCTAGAGGAATGCTGTAGCAAACCTTTGTGAATGCCACTTAACTATAAGTTACAGAATATATTAAAAAAAACCCCAACATTACATAGATTTACAGCATCTATCTGCTTGGTCTGTGTTCTTTATCAAAGAAATAGCCTGGGGAACCCAGGTTTGAGGTAGAAAACTGCCTTACAGTATGTATAGCAAAGGTTTGTTACATGTGTTACTTCTTCCTTTGATAAGCAGAGTCAGAGTTTAAGGCCAGAAGAGGCCACTAGATCATCTAACTGACCTTCTGGCTATCATATGTCACCAACACGACCCAGCATCCACACACTGAACCCAATAACAGAATTGATCTCAAAGTAAATGAGGAGACTAGATATTATGTGCCAAAGGCAGGGAATAGGGGGGACTGAGGTGAACTAGTGCTTGAGGCCCCCACAATGGCAAAGAAAAGTTTAAATCCAGATAATCCTGGTAGGTAATCCACACAGACATGCTGCAGAGGAAGGTAACTCTCCCCCCCTGCCAAAATCTGACCTGGGCAAAAATTGCTTCCTGACCCCAAATATGGGGGTCAGTTAGATCCTGAGCATATGAGCAAGAAACAGCCAGCCAAGCACTGGAGAGCAAATTCTCAGTGCCACCTCAGAGCCCTGGCCCATCCATTGTCCCATCTCCATCCCTGATGCTTCAGAACAAGAACATTAAAAATGCATTCCAGAATACATAGGGGAGAGGGAATCCCCTACTGACTCCTGTCAGTGACCAGCTGAAATCCTGAAGCATGAGCTTTAGGAATAGAAGACAAACTGGAAGTGAGCACCAGGGCTGTTGAGCCCTGTCCCGCACCGTCACAAGTAACTGTCTTACAATTGCACTCAAAAATTGGCCAGCTGTCTCTTAAAACTAATTAAATTGTTTGCCCCCACAGCTCCTCCTCGGAGGCTGTTCTGGAACCTCACCCCTCTGATGGCTAGAAACCTAATTTCCAGCCTGAATTTGTTCATGCCCAGTTTATATCTGTTTGTTTTTGTGCCAACGTTGTCCTTTAGCTTAAATTGCTCTTAACCCTCCCTGGTATTTACTGCCTTATATATTGACAGAGCAATCATATCCGCTCTCAGCAATACATTAAAATATAACTCTTCTTTTATTGGTTTATGTTACACCAATCTTGCCTCTTTCCAGCATTGTATTAATCTTGTAGCTCTTCTAAAAAGAGATTTTCTTGTCAAGGATCAGGTGGGGGCACACACATCTTTCATATCTCTTGCTTGGAAGCCTTTTGTTTGGCTAGCAATGCCAGTCATTTAATAACAGGTCACCAGAACTTAATATGCAAATTGTGTCTTCACCTTAGAAGTCCAATTGAACGTATGGAAGCACAGTTTTTGGTTACAGTTTAAACTAAAGGATTAAATTCCACCTTCA
The DNA here is from genome assembly GCF_009764565.3 of Dermochelys coriacea. Taxonomy (NCBI): domain Eukaryota; kingdom Metazoa; phylum Chordata; order Testudines; family Dermochelyidae; genus Dermochelys; species Dermochelys coriacea. The sequence continues at coordinate 284,611,082 of NC_050068.2, forward strand.
GTGTGACTCCATCACTTGTCATGGATAATCATGTGATCTGTCCACTTATTTCAAATCACCCATCTTTGGAAATGATAATTAAGAAGATTGTTACAAAGCAACTCTAGTGGTGTCCGGTGTCTGTTTATTTCTTTGCTTCCAAGCTTGGAAGCTTGCCTCTTTCACCATCGGAAGTTGGTCCAATAAAAGACATTACCTCACTCACTTACCTGGTTTCTCATTGCCTCCCAAGTCAATTTGGTTTCAGACTTGTGTGTGATAAAGATGCACTAGTTGCTTTAGCTAATGATTTTAGCGATGAGCAAAGATGAGGGGTTCATTCCAATTCTTTGAGCTCTGTCAGCTGAATTCAATACTATGGACCATGATGTTTTGGTAATATGCCTACAGTCACTGGAGGGGTTAATATTATCTCCATTCCTTTACATCGGCAAATGTAACTTGTGAACAGCGAGAAAGTCTCATTGTTCTGTGCACTGCTCTAAATAATAATACCTTGTACTATGTGTTTCCAATAAAGATACAGTAATACAAACTTCATTACTTTCTCTTTAAACTTGCTCTTTCCTTACACATTTAAGGAAGCACCTGAATAAAGTGTTGTCCAGCAATGTACAGACAATCTACAGATAAGGCAAGGTGAAATTATCTGGATTTTTTATTCACATCGTAGAGAAATATGGAGTGCTTGATGCTTTTCAAGTTTTCCATCCTTCTTTATAAGCTCCCAAACTGAAATCATGCCCTCTTTCTCCCCATTAAGATAAATTTTGCCTTGCTTTTATGACTATAATAAAAGTAAACATGTCAAACTTGGCATTACTATAGCAGATCTATATTGAAGAGCATGGAACAAGCCAGCCTTCTCATTGCAAAGGTACATATTAAAACACTATGTAAACTTGTCTCCTTAGAGCAAAACAACCTTGGGAAAGTTTGAAGGAGAGAGTGAAAACAAATGCAAAGACACAGAGGTACTCCATTTCAGTGTATATGTTGGTGACTTAAAAAATCTGCAGCATGAATTTGACGGAGGGCAGGGCTTGAAGACTTAGAGAAGCTGGAGCCACTAACCATGTCTGTTTCAAACTTTCATGAGAAGTGACATCTTGGAGCGGGCTGCCAGAGTGAATCAACTGTTCTAGTTAGATGGCAATGCATTAAAAATGGAAATTGTCACTAGGCAATTGCTGTCCATTTGAAAGCCCTGTGCAAGACTGTTGAATACTGACTCTGAAAGTGAAAAATCTGTTTAGGTTGACAGATTTGTGTAACTCTGTTTTCTTCTGAATTAAACTGATCATCATATCTAAACACTTATGCTGGCTGACAGACACCTGGACAAATGCAATATGGTGTTTGTCTTCAACTACAGAGACAGCATTCTGAGAATGTCAGTAGATAATGCATATTTTCAAATAGCTAGTATCATATATACTTACTTACTCCTCAGATGTCCCCCAATGTATCATATTAAATGGTAGAAATTTAAGTTTTATGCTAGTCCAAAGTAATGCACATATTTAGTAGATGGAGACCCAGTTGTATTATATAAAATTGAACGACAAACTGAGTCCTAGGACTTTTACCCTAGTTGAGCATCAATCCATTAAAATTTTATCGTGTATAAACATATCTTCAGGTTCAATGTAGCCAAGTTTCTGGTTCAGACAATTTAATAACAGAAAAAAAATCCACAATGACCTTTCTTGCTAACCATTTCGGACAGAATCAATTTGTGCTCTGTCTCCTGCAGGTGTAATTGAATGATCATCAGTGTGAACTCTAAATTACAGGATTGCAATTAATTAGATCAAAATTGACCTGCTGTTCTGCATCTCCCTATGCCCTTGCCAACCTTGGGACCATAATTCCCCACTAACAGACAGATTGCAGTCTCTTCTTCAGAGTCCAGTGCCCAGAAAACAGCTTCCCTGGACAATGTCTAACAGCATCTTCTTTCTAACAGCTTTTTGAGGTACGTTTTTCTTCGCTGCAATGGCATTAACATGGTCAGGTCCAATGGTGTAAAGCTAAAAAGCCCTTGCAAAATCTGGACAAGTTGGCCTGGGGAGAAGCACGAGCATTACTTATATAGAAAGCTGATGCAGGAACTTCTGACTGATGCCTGAACAGGACTGATAAACAGAAGACAGACAGGAGAAATATGTCAGCTGATGCTTAAAATAGACCAGAGGAAAATGAGAGAACAGTAGGTTTTGTTGAGGATGGGTCAATGCTTCAACAGCATTTCTAAATCAAGGTCACAACTCCAAATGGCAATACTGAAATAGACTTAAATAATCACTAAACACAGTTTCAGCCAAGCCTAGCTGTGAACTCCTTACTAGGTTACTAATTGAAGCTCAGTTTTTCAGAAGGATGAATTGCTATGTACTATTTTCATTATACCAGTATCGTTTCATATATTTGGACAGTTGCTTATATATCCATTCTTGGAAATGTGGTTAAGAGCATGTCCTAAAATGGCAATTTTTCATACAACACTGAGTTATCGCAACCTTTCCCTGCAGTTAGAGGGCCCAAGTTGGAATTTTTTTTTAAATGCTCAAGTAGTGATCCTAAGGTATAATTCAAGATTCTACAGCATGAGAACCACGGGGGGGAGGGGCAGGGGGGGGACAAAAACAAAAAACAGAGATACTTAGAATTAGAAATGCTATCAGTAGTGGGTTTTTTAAATGTATTTATCAAATAAAGAGTAGCTATCACCGTTTGATGTAGGAGGAGCACTCCTACAAATAATGTATGATTTCATGATCTCACAAGGCCTCACAGCATAGCACTGAGATTTCCATTGTATTTCTACTAGTAAACATGGACTATCTGAGAATATAAATTGAATAATGCCACAGTGGGCCTCATTCTCCTCTCATACTAGAGAGTGATACTGGTGTAGTTTCATCTGTTAAATGGGATTATTACTTATATACACTGCTGTGAGATCAGAATCAGGCCATTACAGGAACTCCTCGCTTAACGTTGTAGTTATGTTCCTGAAAACTGCGACTTTAAGCAAAAACAATGTTAAGAGAATCCAATTTCCCCATAAGATTTAATGTAAATGAGGGGGTTGGGTTCCAGGGAAGCCACTCTACAAGGTAACAGGAAAGGAGGGAGGGCAGACAGACAGACATACACCCTGTGTATGTTTGAGAGATAGAGATGCCCATTTCCCCTTTAAGTATGAAGAGTGGGGTCAGAAGTACACTGCCTTTTTAATTAGATCAGCAAGCTGAGACCAGACCGCAGTAGCAGCCTAAGGCAGCAGCTCCCTCCATCCGTGTGTCCCTCCTGCTCTATGGAAGATGGGGTAAGCGGGGTGCAGGAGCAGGGGGGAGGGGGCACCCTGACATTAGCCCCCTTCTCCCCCCACCCCGGCATGGCAAGCAGGAAGCTGCTCTAAGGCAGAGGGCAGGAGCAGCACATGGCAGTGGGGGGGAGGGACAGCTGAACTGCCGGCAATTGATAGCGTGCTGGGCAGCTGTCACACAGGGAACTTAGGGGAGTGGGGAGCTGATGGAGGGGCTGCTGGTCCACCCTGGTTCCAAGCCCCCACCAGCTAGCGCCAATGGGCTGCTCTTCCTGCAAGCAGTAGACGAAGCAGGCAGCTGCCAAACAACGTTATAAGGGAGCATTGCACAACTTTAAATGAGCATGTTCCCTAATTGATCAGCAAGGTAACAACATTAACCAGGATGACTAAGTGAGGAGTTACTGTATTTTATATATTTAACATGATTGAGGATGAGCACCATTGTCTTTAAGATAATGTCAGATGAAAAGCAAGTTTCTAACTTACCACAAGTTTGAAATTGCCATTACACAGAGCTGATATTGCACCATGCACATGTGCTAAATCAAGACTAAGATGGCTTGTAACATACAGGAAAAATAATATCACTTTTGGGGGGAGAGGAAATTGACTATCACAGGGATCAGTTGTGCCTGCAGGGAACAGCTCTGCATCAAGGTAGTGTGGAGCTGCCACCCTCACAGGGAGGAACTGTACCTGCCATGGCCCCTCCTGCACAACACTGATGGGTACTTAGTGGCAATAGGGCAATGGTCTCTTTGGGGTCTTCTAACCCAAGGGGTGCATGGAGACAGCATTGTCTGCACTTTAGGGAGCACAGAGTAGGCTTTGTTGCTCTGCAGGGGCCTTGGGCTCTTCTCACCCACCCCAGTGAGCACCTATATTTAAAAGCTGCAGAAACAGCCCTGTAATGTACACCAAGTAGGAGAATACTCCCTCAGAGGAGCTTTTCTTCACCACTGGGTCTGTGAAGAGCACAATAAAGTGATTTGCACATCTAAAAATGTCTAGCATCTGCAAGGCACCCAGCTCAGACAGTCAAATGTCAAACCAACAGTGGTTCTCCCTCCAATTTAATAAAATGGATGGATGGATGATCTGAATACCGATGCCATGTTAAGAATTGCATGTAAAGAGCTGCACACATGCAGCTATTTCTTCTCTACCACACACAAGAAGGCATGACAATAAGTTTAGTCCCACAAACGCCAGGAATACTGCATGTTCTTGAGCACCTCTATTCACTATTTACATACATGTCTTTTACAGAGCACTCTTGTAAAACCCACCACATAGCACACATTAATCTCATTAATTATAAATGAGACTTTTGGAAAGCAGCAAGAAGATTTTCCTTCCATACATTAAAAAGATAAAAAAGGCCTATTTCTGCACCTCTTGAAGGAAAAGGAGAAAGAAGGTAAGAGTTTTCCCACTCTCACTTGCCTCATAATGGGCCAGATTAGCAAGATCAGGTGCTGTATGGAAGCCTCCATCCAGAAATGCAAACTCCAAGAAGCACCTTCCTTCAGAGCACTCTGCTCCACCAGCCCACTTCCTGCCCCCAATTCTAGCCCAGCCTTAGCCTAAGAGGCCCTGAACAACTGCTGGCTTTCTCTGAACAGTGTTGCATTCTCCATTTGTTTCTGAGCCATGCTGTCCTGCATTTTTAAAATCAGTCAGTGAAAATGCTGGGACGTGCACAGCAGGTAAAGATTGGACCCTGGCTGAGTGCAAGGTGGCTTGGAGATCTTTTGAAAATCCTCAGACAGCAGCCAGCCTCTTACCATGCCCTTATTTGCCCTCTTGCAGTGCTGAGCCTTCACAACATTCAGGGGGCTCGGGCTCATCTAGCAAACTCTTCTGAGAGCCTAGAAGTGGTGCCTGACCCAAATCCCACTGAAGTCAAACAAAAGACTCCCAGAGATTGATCCAAGTTTGTTATGGGCAGTAGGCCACTTGTGCCCATGCAAGCAATGGAAAATTCTAGCATTTGATTAGTCTCATAACAATTGGGAGTGATTGAATGGCACACACTTCAGCACATGCACTTGATGGAGAATTTGTACTGTTGGTTTTCTACAGGCGCTAGATCGGGGATTTTTTTGGTGGCCTCAGAATGTGGCCACCAACTCTTGCTGGTAGCCACTCTCACACTTTCCTAAAATACTTGATTAGCTTTAAGAAAAATAAATATGCACATATACACATCCAAAGCATCGTAATTTATTTATTTCTAGCTAGTAAGTCTGTTGTAAAAAGTGGTAACAACGAACATAAAAGTATCACTTTTCACAGAAGACTTACTCAGCCCTGGCAAGCCTAGGGACAAATTAAAACTTGGATGGGTTGGTAGGCAGTTGAGGCCTGGGCACTGGAGTTGTGGGGGGGGGGGGCAGGGCCTGAAGCCCCATAGCCAGAGCCCAAAGCCCCATGGCCAAGGGGTGAGGGATATAGCCTGAAGCCTGGGAATGGAGCCTGCCACCCCAGGGATGAAGCCCAAAGGCTGAGCCCCACTATCCGTGGGAAGGTCCGGAACTCACCAACTGCCTGCTATTCCAGCATTGTGCCCCAGCTGTCTCTACAGGGAACAGGGCCAAACCCCTTCTTGCAGCCCCAGGAGGCAACATCAAAGAGGACAAAAGAGAAAAGGTGGCAGCTGTGAAGAGGAGAGAAGTCAAAGAATTGTTGATATGACTGGAAATCATGTGACAGGATTGTGGGGGGAGGGGGAAATTAGTAAAGTCAAAGGAAAGCAATAATGGTTAGAGAGGAAATTCAGAAATTGAGAATTTAGAAAGAACAGAATCAGAAAAGAGCAAGTCAAGAGAATGACCTAGATAATGAGTTGGAGAGTCAGTCCCAACCTGGAGGTCAAACAAGGAGAAGTGACAGAATCAGACAGGAATGTGACATTGCCTAGGACAATGGTAGGGTATTGTGGTTAGAGAAGGAAAGAGAACAGCATAAAAGAAAATACAGAGCCAGTTTGTGATTACATCAGGTGATCACCTGATTTGTCTCCTTAGTTGCTATGCCATCTTCTCTCACAATTTGATTTTAGGGATACTGCTGTTTAGCATTGCCCCTGTCCCCTCATTGTACTACTTACTACACTATTATTTACTTTTTTTTTTAAATTATACTTATTGGAATCGAGGTTCTAGTTTGCTTGGGTTCATATATTCTGGTGAATTGATAGCCCTGAAGAGTAGCAGTAACTAAAACCTGGTTTGTTCAGTATACATTTCTGAAAAAATTACGATGTGAGAAGCTGATTAAAGTAGGCTTTGATTAAAATTGGCTATCATCCTGCTGAGAAGTGAGTTCTTTGTTGCACTATAAGTGTAGGAATCCAATACGAGGCTGTAAAACCAGTTTACAAGAATCTTTAACCCTGGTTTAACAATCATCCTGTGAACATTCTTGTTTACTATTCAAATAAATGTTTAATATTTAAACCTTAGAGTTGCTTTCCTATACTGTTGATAGTAGATCATTAAGGGAAAATATTCACTGTGGTTAAATACATGTGTACTATGGGTCTTACTTAAATTCTTGCCCAATGAATTGAATTCTAACACTTTGGAGACAAGAGCCTGCTTTTTTTTGTTCTACTAAAAATTCTTCTCTATTAAAAAAGTGTAAATTGTTCATTAAATTTCACAAACTGACAGCTGAAGTTTGAAAATGATACCAGATTTCCCTTTTTGTATATGTTATCACAGGGCTGAACAGATAGCCCCTGAGAATTTGTGAATACATTCAGCTAAAAAGTGAATGTGACCAATAAAAGCTAGCCCCATCAATGTGCCTCAGCCATGATCCCAAATTTCCACGGCCCATTCAGTCCTTGCTTGCTTTCCTTTTTAATACTTCCATTAACATAGTATCCAAGCACCTCACAATATTTATCCTAACACCACCTCTGCAGGTAGGGATGTGCTGTTGATCCCATTATTTAGATGGGGAATGGGCATAGAGAGTCTACATGAGACACTCAAGGTCACACAGGAAGTCTGTGCCAGAGCAAAGAATTGAACCTGGGTTTCCCAGGTTAGCATCATAAGCACTGCATTATCCTTACTCTCCTAGATATTTCACTAAGGAAATCAAACATTTGAAAAATAGTACCTGTTGAGAGTAGTTATTTGCAAGTTTGAAAGTGTCAGTGAATTTTCTTTCACATAGAAAATGTACATTTTTCAATGAAATTTCAAATATTTTCAACCAATTCTAGTTTGGGAAGGCGTTTCTTTGATATACCTCCTTTGCCCTTAATAGGAGAGATGACTGGCATGTGCCCCATGAAACTTATGTTAAGCAAGTATAGAGATAACTTCTGGAAAAAAGATGACAAAATATAATATTGTTTTTACAAGAGCCATATGTTGAAAGTCACAAACATTTGTCTCAAGTTGACTAGAAATATGAAATCTATGTGTAACAACATGGCATACAGTCAGGTGTGTCTGCAGTCTTTAAACAGTCCCAACCCTAGTATCACGCCATACCCCCAGGGCTTTCTCCTCAGAAGCAATGGTTTTGCCTTCTCTGGTCTGTTCTGGACCCTTAAGTAATTCAGATCCCCCTCACTGTCCAACTGTAGGCTACTTTCCTAATGGCCTATGCGGGGAGTGGGACCCTGAACAGCCGACTATTCCAGGTCCCAGCTCAGGGACCCTAAGAATAGCAGCCACACACCATGTCCCTTTAACAAAACCACTTTCAGTTTCCTGGGACACTTCCCCACAGACCCAACCTTCACCAATATTTCACCCTTACCTCAGGGCTTTCCTATGTTGTGGCCCAGCAGCCAGTCGGGAAGCTCTTCCTCACTCTGTCAGTCCCTGCAAGCACTGAGCTGTCCATGGTGCTGCAGGTCACTTTGGCCAGCCAGAAGCACCACCTGCATTCTTCTGGCTCCCACAAGGAACTGACTGTCTGTAGCTCTGCAGCACCTTTTAATATGGCCCTCCTGGACCCTGATTGGCTTGCAGCCTCTCTGATTGGCTAGCCCTGTTCAGCTTTCCCGATTAGCTGTTTCCTGCACATTCTCTCTAGGCCACTCAGAGGATTTAGTCCGCTGCTTCTTTCCTGGGATGGTGTGGCAGGACCCTGAGGACCCTGAGGCCTCCAACAGGGAGCCGCTGGCCATAGTTCACCCCACCACACTATGCTTAACCTCTTTCTGCATCAAAGGAAAATTTGTGATATACTCTGAACTTTTAAAACTACATTTCTTTATATATATATATACTATACTTTATATATATATATATATATATATATATATAAAGAAATGTAGTTTTAAAAGTTCAGTGTATATCACAAATATATATATATATTCAGTAGAACTCAGAGACAAAACTTGTTTTTACATTTTTCTTTCTTTTGCTTTGAAAGATGACTTTCTTCTCATTCCCTGGGACAGTCTCTTTATTAATCACCTCTTGATTTTATTACTTATTAAAGAAAACCAGTATTTCCTCTTGTAAATGTAATTCAGTGCCACTTCTGAACATCAAGGATGAGATTATAATGAATTTAATAATTGTAACTGCCTGGTGTTGTAGCTGTAGAGGATGGATGTCTGTGGAGCTGAAGAATTAACAGGACTCTGCTATTCTGTCAACATCTGTGAGAAGAGGAGGATAAGGAAGAGGGATAGAAAATGAAAATGCTTGATCGACAGCAAGAAAAGATCAATCTTCTTCTCCCTGCTTTCTTTCTTCTTCTTTGTTTCTTTCATGTTCAGCCTTTTGTATGTCTTTTTGTATGTTTGTGTCATAACATTTGTTGTATTGGTTACAGTATATGTTTTGATAGAGAATTTATTTTAATAAATTATTAAGGAATTGCATATTTGGTATTTCAGTTTCATTTACTTTAACAAAAGAATTGAGGCTTCAGCTCCAGAATCAGATGTATTCAGAAAAATCCAAAAGCCACTTTCTGGTATAAGCTTATTACCTAGTTAAAATCAGACCTATAATCCCAAAGAAGTGATGAAATATGGCTAATGGTATGAAAAGTGTCATGGAATCTTTGTTCTCCACATAAACCACACAGGTATTGATTTTGAGGCCAAAAAGAACCATTAGATCATCTAGCCTGACCTCCTGTATGTAATAGACCATTAAATTTCATACAGTTAATCCTGTATTGAGCCCAATAAATTGTGTTTGGCTAAAGCTTATCTTCCATAAAGGCTTCCGGTTTTGATGTGAAGACATGAAGGGATAGAGAATTGACCACTTCCCTTGGTAGTTTGTGCCAATGTTTAATCACCCTCACTGTTAAAAATGTGTGCCTTATTTCCAGTTTGAATTTTTCTGACTCTGAATCCAGCCACTGATTCTTGTTATGCCATTCTCTACCTGGTTAAACAGCACTTTAGTACCTGGTATTTTCTCCCTTCCACCACAGGTTTTAAGGTGACACCTGAAGGACCTTCACCTATCCAACTACATAGTGCTCACTTTATCTACCCTGGATGAATGAAAGACTAAGGACCTGATCTGAAGGCCGTTGAAGCCAATGAGAATATTTTCCTTTACTTCAATAGGACTTGAATCAGGCCTCAAGAGCTAAGATCTGAACCTGTATTTCTAGGGAGTTTCAATGTTCAAGCTGGGAGCACATGTAATATTATCACCCGTCCAACCTGAAAATAAGAAGCTATATGTTTTGAGAGAAAGGAAGGCTGAGGAATTTTCTTTCTTAGGCTGAGGAATTTTCAGAGTTTCAGAAACTAGTATGTTTGTGGAACAATCCGGCAAAGACTTATCCATATCAGTAACTTTACTCATGTTAGTAATCTCATATCATACATGTGAATATTTTCCCATTTATTGCAATGGAACTAGTTCATGTGTATAATTCATTGCTGGATCATGTCCATAAAGAACAAAATGTAGAAAGGATTCTTCTGGGAAGAAAGCATAACTCCATTTTGTGTCATCTTGCAGTAGCAGTTCCACATGAAGTATCATGACGTCTGCTTGGTTTTCTAGAAGGCATGTATGTGACCATAAATTACAAGGAAAGTTAAGCTGCAGAAGTTCTAGCCAGAGTGATGGTACAAGTTAGTAATAGCTGAATAGCTATAAAAAGTGAGATCTTAATTTCACTAACATAGTTGTGCTACAAAACCTTTTCAGCATTTTTTTTGTTTGTCTATTTTTTGCATGTTAAAAATATTTTAAAATAGGGTGTATGTTCCTAAGTTACTCATTATTTCTTCCCTGCATCAATCTCCTGCGTTTTCCACATAAGCCCTTTTAAATAGTAAGAGCACTTCTAATAAATCAAGACTTCCCTGAGCCTATCTGGACAGCTGACATTCCTGTTTATAGCTTTAGAGGGAATGTGACAGTATCTGCATTTGATGAATTACCGTAAATACCATGTTGTTCGTTCTGCAGGAATGGTTCAGAGGCACAGATTTCTGGGAATAAATAATTAATGAGCACAGGTGCAATGGTGTCATTTTATTGCTGGAGCTCGAGTGAGCGAGCAGACTGTACCAGCCATAAACCAGTCTTAACCTTCAAAGTTAGCCTTTTTTATTCGGTTAGCTTTCTGTACGGATTACCAGCCAGAACACCCTCCAGGCTGTGCAAAAATAATGGACTCCAGTAGTCCTCACTCAAAGGAACAGTCATCCAACTGAAGATGATGTGGCTGCTTGTATGTGTAGGGGTTACTTGCATGAGAGAGAGAGAGAGAGTTGCAGGATTGGATGAAATGATTTTCTCTCCTTTCTTAAAATCTTTCATCTACTTTAGAGAACAGAGGTCTCAGAAATCCAATTTTCTTTTTGCTGCTGACTCTGGTGTTACATTGCCTGCACAACTTGGGCCTACAATAAAATCCTCTCAAGTAGCAACTAGTCTATCAATTCAATACCCATGTCCTAGTGTGGCATGTTTTCTCTGAGAGGCTTTGTTATATAGAGAGCACTGGCCACTGATAACTAAGGAGAGTGTGGCAAGCTTCTCTAATGGTACAAGATGATTATTTGTGTGAGCTTAAAAACTTCAGACTAGAGTGAGCCCTAAGTTACCCAGGCTACTGCTGGCATAAGCCACTGATGGCAGAAATTCACCTGGGGGTGTTGAGCAGTGCAAGAAATGGCAACCTCTTCTCTAAGATGGGCCTACAGCTAGTCAGTGCTGCCCCAGGTATGGGCAGTGCTGGCCAACGCAGTGGAGGGGCCTGTCTGGCTTAGGGTTGTGTGGATTCAACTTAACTGCTGTGCAATCTCCATGAGCAGAGCTCGAAGCACTAGAGCTGGGTGGATTCCCCTCCCCTGAAAACACACACCCATGGAAAGTATCAATGAAAATGATATTCTGTTTGTTTTTTGTCAAAAATTTCAGTCAAAAACTTGAGTTCTCATAAAAAAAACCTCCCCAAACTTGAAAACCAACTTTGTTTTTGTTTATGGGTTCAAAAAATTGTCTGCTGAAAACCAACATTTTGGGAGGTTGTGCTTTTCTGATAATAAAATAAAATGCAAATAATAAAAAGAAAATCAGGAAAGAAGAGAGTTCCCATGAACATTTTCATTTGTTATGTGCGTGTGATATGTTCTGATGAAAAATTTTAGACAAAAATTTGTAACAGCCCCACTGAGAACTTAAAACTGTCCTCCTGTGTGGAATCCCTGCTAGACGGCATCTGTGCAAAACCTGTTTTCTCTCAAGGATGAATCCCATCAATATAAGAACCCCTGCTTTTTAGCCTGCCTTCTTGTGCCTTGGCTGTGGATTCACCCATTGAAGGGCAGGGGCAGTACCATTGTCTGCCTGTCTTGGGAGTTCCATTGTGGGAGGAAGTCTTCCATCTCCACTTCAGGGCTCCCACACCAAAGTCTGGTCTTTTCTGTCACAGCCGTTGAAATAAAACTGAATCCTTTAAAAATGTTACGAGGGATCGGATTCTGCCATCCTTAAACTAAGTAGTGCCTTAGTAGGTGCATTGCCCATAGGGCTACTCACAACATAATATACTACTCATTTTGAGTACAGGATCTAGGAATTGACCCTTAAACACTAAGCATTAGGTTCTAGTCAGATGCTGAATTTAATTAGGACAGCATTAGGGTGATTTAACAGATTGATCATATGTATGATATAGTGGGACTACTTGATTTTTGAGGAAGAGTATATACACTGTAACTCTGAGATACCTACTACCCGCCTAAGGATCCAGCCTTATACCATGCTTTTACTTGAGTTCTGTAGTATTTTCCTCAGAGCTCTATGTCCTAAACTAGCAGGTGGGGATAGAGCTAAAAAAATACAAGCTTAAATAGCTAAACACAATGCTTTCCAACATCTCAGGGCCACTGGGAGAAGTTATGAACTTTCTTTCCTCCTTCAAAGGACAGCTGACAATTCCAGAACATTAGTGACTGACTTGCTGTTAGAAGCCTGAATTTAGCCCGTGACTCGAAAATGATGGGCAATTACAAAATCTGAGCACAACTGTATTTTTTATTGCAGGTTTTGACTTCTCTGTCCTTGGTGGGATTGTGATGTGCATACTGCTGGTGAGCTACACTAATTGATAACTAATACAGTTCAGCTTTTATGAATAATAAAACATATTAAAAAGAAGCATTTAGTATAACTGGAAGGGAAATGGCTCTTTGCTGCTTGAGAAGAGATCAGGCATGAATATGTTAATATGTGTTTATGAAGATGATGTGGACAATTAGATGTTTAAGTAGAAGATCAGAAGAAACTGCTTAATTTAAACTATTTACTCAATGGTACCAGAGATATCTAAATATTGAAATATAATTCAGTTTTCTGGCATTCCAATTTTAAATGTGAATCAGGAAAATCAATATTGAAGTCAATAACACTTTTGCTTGAGTAAATGGTAAGGGCAGCATGATTTGGCCCTATGCTTTTAGGGCAGCGTAATACTACAGGAAAAACTGCAATAAGGTGAGATATAAACCTGATAAATTTTCAGTTATATCACTCAGTTTAATAGGAGCTGTGGATAATCAGCTATGCAAATAAAACTAGCTTGCACATACATAACTAAACATTTATAATAAATCAAAGCATCATTATATTTAATAGAAGATGACTACATTTTTTAATTGAAGAAGCCTTGCTGGACACAATTGTTAGTGTTTGTCCTGCTCGTGCTGTTATTTTTGCTAAAGGGAGTTGGTTGTGTAACTATTGGGAAATGTTTCAACATCCTTTACTCAATGGGAGTCAGACACAAAGTCAAAAATAATGATGCTGTGACCCTGGGGAATGTATAGGAAAGCTGAATTCTTAGTAGGTAAGCATGCCTTTTGCCTTTACATCATGGGCATGTTGCCATTCACATCAGTGATGACTTGGAAGACAAATGGAAAACACAGATAGAAAGAGGTCACATGCTCCTAAACTATTGGAACTCAATATCATCAACCTGGGAGAACTATTAATCTAGATAATAAAACTACTGCCAGTGAGGATTAGGATTAGGATTCACTACTTTGTGGTGAAATGTCAAAACAGAACACTGTGGCTATCAGGAGAGCCTTTCATGCATGACAGAGAAAGAAAGATAACAAGCATTTATGCTCAGTGAGAATGACCACAGTGGACTTGTGACTTTTGTTCTTACCTAAAACAAAAAATATTAATAAAAACTGATAAGGTTTGAACAGTAGTCTTTGGGGCTGATCCAAAACTCACTGAAATCTCTGGGAGTACTTCTATTAACTTTAATGGGCTTTGAATCAGGACCTTTGAATTCCACTATGTATATGTCAAGTTCTGTACTGCATTGAAGGCCCTGATTCAGGATAGCATTCAGGGCAGCACATAGGAATATAGCAGTAAGGATATATTATCGACCATCTGACCAGGATGGTGATGGTGACTGTGAAATGCTCAGGGAGATTGGAGAGGCTATTAAAATAAAAAAGCTCAATAATACTGGGGGATTTCAACTATCCCCAAATTGACTGGGTACAAGTCACCTCAGGACGGGATGCAGAGATAAAGTTTCTTGACACCTTAAATGATTGCTTCTTGGAGCAGCTAATCCTGGAACCTATAAGAGGAGAGGCAATTCTTGATTTAGTCCTAAGGGAGCACAGGATCTGGTCCAAGAAGTGAATATAGCTAGATTGCTTGGTAATAGTGACAATAATATAATTAAATTTAACATCACTGTGACAGGGAAAACACGACAGCAGCCCAGCCCTATAGCATTTAATTTCAGAAAGGGGAACTACACAAAAATGAGGAGGTTAGTTAGCAGAAATTAAAAGGTACAGCGCCAAAAGTGAAATCCCTGCAGGCTGCATGGAAATTTTTTTAAGACACCTTAACAGAGACACAACTTAAATTCATACCCCAAATAAAAAAACAAGTTAGAGAACCAAAAAAGTGCCACCATGGCTAAACAACAAAGTAAAAGAAGTAGTGAGAGGCAAAAAGGCATCCTTTAAAAAGTGGAAGTTAAATCCTAGTGAGGAAAATAGAAGGGAGCATAAACTCTGGCAAATGAAATATAAAAATATAATTAGGAAGGCAAAAAAAGAATTTGAAGAACAGCTAGCCAAAGACTCAAAAACTAATAGCAAAGAATGTTTTCAGTACATCAGAAGCAGGAAGCCTGCTAAACAACCAGTGGGGCCACTGGACAATCAATATGATAACAGAGCACTCAAAGACAATAAGGCCATTGCAGAGAAACTAAATGAATTATTTGCATTGGTCTTCATGGCTGAAAATGTGAGGGAGATTCACAAACCTGAGCCATTCTTTTTAGATGACAAATCTGAGGAACTGTCCCAAACTGAGGTGTCATTAGAGGAAGTTTTGGAACAAACTGATAAACTGAACAGTAATAAGTCACCAGGAGCAGATGGTATTCACCCAAGAATTCTGAAGGAACTCAAATGTGAAATTGCAGAACTACTAACTAGTTCTGTAACCTATCATTTAAATCAGCTTCTATACCAAATGACTGGAGGATAGCAAATGTGATGCCAATTTTTAAAAAGGGCTCCAGAGGTGATCCCAGCAATTACAGGCCAGTAACCCTGACTTCACTACTGGGCAAAGTGGTTGAAACAATAGTAAAGAACAAAATTGTCAGACACATAGATGAAGATAATTTGTTGGGGAGGAGTCAACATATTTTTTGTAAAGGGAAATGATGCCTCACCAAACTACTAGTATTCTTTGAGGGGAGTCAATAAGCATGTGGACAAGGGGATCCAGTGGATATAGTGTACTTAGATTTTCAGAAAGTTTTTGGCAAGGTCCCACACCAAAGGCTCTTATGCAAAGTAAGCTGTCATGGGATAAGAGGGAAGGTCCTCTCATGGATTGGTAACTGGTTAAAAGATAGGAAACAAAGGGTAGCAATAAATGGTCATTTTCAGAATGCAGATAAGTAAAGAGTGGTGTCCCCCAGGGCTCTGTACTGGGATCAGTCCTATACAACATATTCATAAATGATCTGGAAAAAGGGATAAACAATAAGGTGGCAAAATTTGCAGATAATACAAAATTACCCAAGATAGTTAAGTCCCAGGCAGACTGAGAAGAGCTAAAAAAGGATCTCTCAAAACTGGGTGACAAAATGGCAGATGAAATTCATTTATGATAAATGCAAAGTAATGCACATTGGAAAACATAATCCAATAAACATATAAAATGATGAGGTCTAAATTAACTGTCACCACTCAAAAAAGAGATCATGGAGTCATTGTGGATAGTTCTCTGAAAACATCCACTCAATGTATGGCGGCAGTCAAAAAAGCAAACAGAATGTTGGGCATCATTAAGAAAGGGATAGATAATAAGACAGAAAATATCATATTGCCTTTATATAAATCTTTGGTATGCCTACATCTTGAATACTGCGTGGAGATGTGGTTTCCCCATCTCAAAAAAAATATATTGGAATTGGAAAAGGTTCAGAAAAGGGCAACAAAATGATTAGGGGTATGGAACGGCTGCCATATGAGGAGAGATGAATAAGATTGGGACTTTTCAGCTTGGAAAAGAGACGACTAAGGGGGGATATGATAGAAGTCTATAAAATCATGACTGGTGTGGAGAAAGTAAATAATGAAGTGTTATTTACTCCTCTCATAACACAAGAATTGGGGTCACCAAATGAACTTAATAGGCAGCAGGTTTAAAACAAACAAAAGAAAGTATTTTTTCACACAGTGTATAGTCAACCTGTGGAACTCCTTTCCAGATGATGTTGTAAAGGCCCAGACTATAACAGGGTTAAAAAAGAACTAGATAAGTTCATAGAGGATATGTCCATCCATGGCTACTAGCCAGGATGGGTAGGCATGGTGTCCCTAGCCTCTGTTTGCCAGAAGCTGGGAATAGGAGGCAGAGGACAGAACACTTGATGATACCTGTTCTGTTCATCTGGGGCACCTGGCATTGGCCACAGTCAGAAGACAGGATACTGGGCCAGATGGACTTTTGGTCTGACCCAGTATGGCCATTCTTATGTTCTTGTGTTTGATTTTTTAAGTTTGTACTTAAGTTCAAAGGCAAGTTAAGATCATGCTTAAGTTCCTTCCTGAATCACAGCTTTAGTTACCATCAAATGGTGATTAAATTTAGTGTGACAAACTATTCCAACCCCCGACACCTCACGTACTCTGATGCCACGGTGTTATGATATACCTTATCTATTCTAACGGTAGAAAGTTGGAGAGGGAATAGAGTTTGTCTACATCACACTTCCTGAAGCAGAAGGTAACAAATAAATAAGAAGAATAAGAAGAAAATAATTACAAGCAGAAAGACATTTGTCAGCAGAATAACCCCACTGGATTTGTAAATTGTAAACCCTCGATTTGGGGGTAAAAGGTGGTGCAAGGCTAAACTTTTCAAACTTGGGTGACTAAAGTTAGACACCAAAATCCTTATTGGCCACTGAAATAAAAAAGCCCTGATTTTCAAAGGTGCAGAATACCCATTAGCTCTCCTTGCCCTTTTCAGCCCTGAAAATCAGGCCACTTCTAATTAGGTCTTAAGTATGGCACATAAGTTTGCACATCTTAGCCCTGCTTTCTGGTAAATATGAAAACAAACACAAACACAGTGAGCTGGGAATGATGGCCTCTTGTGTTGGCAAGTGTAGCCTGCAGCCCATTGCTTCTAGAGCAGATTGCCAGCCGTAGTCTTTCCTAACCACAGACAGGAGGTGTACCTGCACCAGCATGACATTCCTGAGCTGAAAGTAGCTGCTCACAATATCAGGCGTAGTCTTCAAAATCACTGCAACATCATGGGATTCACAGTAGTATTATTATAACTATTTATTTGTATTACTGTGTCAAAGAGCCCACAATGGACCAGGACCTCATTGTGCTGGGTGCTGGACAAACATAGAACATAAAGATGGTCCCTGTCCCTAAGAGCTTACAATCCACATATAAAACGAGAATGAATGGATACAGACAGACAGGGAAGTACAAGTAAATTGCACTGGGGGAGGCTCCATGTGCCTGGGCCATGGCCCCACCCCAAGGCTAGTCCCTACGCAGCCTCCTCTCCTGGAAGCCCTGCCCATGCTCCACCCTCAGCCCTGCTCAGCCCTCCCCCCAGATGCCCCCCATCTGCTGCTCATGCCTCTTCACTCCCTCCCCAGCAAGTCAAGCTGGCCAGCTGGCTGCTCATGTGCTCCTTTGCCCCCTCCCTCCCCCAGTCCCCCTGCTTGCCACTTGTGCCTCTTCACCCCCTCCCCTGGTTCCCCTCCTGTGAGGCTCCCATGGAGGCAGAGCAGGAACAGGAAGAGGCACAGACTTGGGGGAAGAGGACAAGCAGGAACAGGGCCTCAGGGCAGAGCACTGGTGGAGCCGTGGCCTGGGCGCCCACTCTTTTGGCGACATTGCACATAAAAGGCAGCAGGCAGGCTGTTTGGGGAGGCTTAGCCTTCCCTGCTCTGTTATATCCACCACCTATGGGCAACCCTGCTACTCCAACTATACAGCTAGGGAATTTTCCCATTCTCTCTTTTATTGAGGGCTTCACTCTTATTGTAAGCAACTGCCTTACCCTACCTACGATACTGCTGAGGAAGCAGGAAAGTTGTCAGAAGAGTATTATCAATTCCAAAGCCAGAGTGTCTCAAAATCCTGTTAGGCAACAAGCATCTGCAGCACTGTCCAGGAGCAGTTACTTGTAATAGATAAAAGGTCAAACTCAGAAGTAAATAGTTGTGCAAATTACACATCAGTGAGTCAGTGTAATTTGATGTAGGTGAGATTAAGCCATGTAGGGGTTGTACAGATGGTAGATGAAAGTGTCAATGCATCCATTGTTCAACAATGACTGTTTTGGAAGGCTTCATAGAAATACAAAAATGAAGCTGAACATGTCTTGGTCATCTCTTGGTAAGCATGAGATGTCACTATTCCCAGGTGCACCAGGGACATTCTACCAATTATATTTGCTTGTACGCACATGCAATGTTCTGCTGTGTACTCTGAGTTGTGAAGGCAGGGAGAACGTGGACAGGAAACTCACCACAGATCTGCAGGTCTCTCAGCCATTCTCACAGATCCTCCAGTGGATTGGTTTATGGAAGTGCAGATAATACTTAATATGCTTTTGAGACCATGTAATCTTGTGACTGCAGGTGTACAGTGCAGTGTTTTGGGGGACACATTTTAAAACACTGGGGAGGGACCCCAGTGGGGGAACAAGGCCAGGAAGAGACAATACTATGGTTATACATATATTTGCTATTCTTCAATCTGTCAGTGCTTGCTAACTGTGCTAAGACTTCATTCACAAAAGCTTTCATACACACAGAGGAGAGGAAGAGGCCAATTCTGGAGAGGCAGAGGATTGAGTCCACTACATGAATGTTAGAGGAACCTACACCCTCCTTCAGACTAGTGACAGCAGAGCTTTCTGTTACTGGCAGTCCAGATACCCTAGTCATCTGTATGGCAACTACAAAGCTATGTTTCTTAGGGGAAGGAAGGAGGGAAGGAAACCAGGTTATTCACCCGTGACTGTAATTCCTTGAAATGGTTGTGTGCATAGATCCATATTTTTGGTGCACAAAGAAACTTCACGTCTTTGTCCAAGTCCTCTAGAAAGCTTTGTCCATTGCAGCTGCGAGAATGCTCCCTCTTTGTTCCACTTTTCAGTTTCTTCCATTACCTCACCATCCAATATGCAGTCTCTGATTACATGAATCTATACAGGCAATTACCTCACAGAACTTTAGTTATAGGTAAGTAATCTTTTATTTCAAGTATTGCCTGATCAGATCACAATCTAGGGAGTCTGAAATCATTAAAAAGTGTGGGTTTGAGGAGGACTTAACTAAATAAAGATTGTGGACCAGTTTCTCAGCTGGTGTATATTAGCACAGCACAATAGACACTACACTTTTTCAGATCTTGAAGCTAAATATA
Organism: Dermochelys coriacea; assembly: GCF_009764565.3. Lineage (NCBI taxonomy): Eukaryota > Metazoa > Chordata > Testudines > Dermochelyidae > Dermochelys > Dermochelys coriacea. The sequence goes on from NC_050068.2 coordinate 284,630,860, forward strand.
AAGAATAATGATATCAAAAGATATGGCTAGAACTCCAGGAAGGAGAGCTATAGGTTTAACTACTACAGGGGGACGAGGCGGGTCTTGCATTTAGTAGAGCATGGCCCTCAAGAACTATGACATCTAATAGATCATGACATGTCATGATACCAAATATGAGCTTCTTAGGTATCTGGACCTACATAAATTCAGAGATGAACATTTCTATTTTTCTTACCACATACAAGGCACAACTTTTTTTGTGGAATTTTTAATAAACCAATTTGCATCAGCATCAAAAAGTATCCTGGCAGGGAGCTGAAAGCAAAATTATTTTACAGTCAATGTGAAGCTGAAGCCTTGACACACAATTACTCATATTGAATAGGAATTGTTAATGCAACACAATTTATTAAAGCAAATTTGTCTAGATATTATTATGCTGAAAAATACTGTATAATGAGATGTTGTCACTTTTTCTGGTTAAAGTAATTGAGAATATAGAATCAGAAGTTACAAAATATAGTATTAGTTTCACGGAGTGACTAAGAAACAGAGAGCACATGAATGAGGCTGATATGGTACAGTTATAGCTAAATGGAAGTTCTTTGAGAAGCAGGAAAAAGTCATGACTAGTAGCTGACAGCTGATGGCATGATTCTGCCACCTTTTTAGCTGAATAACATTTTATTCCACAAATAGCCCCAATGACTTCATTAAGGCCACTCATGGAGTAAGGTGTTACTGAGCAGGAGTAAAAGTGACAGAATTGGGCCCTGATTTAGCAAACCCCCAGTCAGGTTATCCAGAAATCTCAAGATTAGACTTTTTTCCAAACCAAACTTGGTATATACATGCCTGAAGATAGCTAGATGGGGGGGAAGGTGGGGGAAAGGAGAATGGGACAGATCCTTTCAATGGGAGGAAAGTGCTGAAATATGTTTGAGGATCTGGGCTGTAGTACCTGAAGTTATAAATGCATTTTAAATATTACATAATAAATAGGTATTAATGCTCAATAATGAAATTTACATTATGGTTTAAAGTGAAAGGATATGGTATGGATTCAGGACAAATACTTATGCATTAAAAATAGAGGCTTATCATCTATGCAGTGGTGGTTGATATTGCTAAGTCCATTGAATTGGGCTCCAAAGTCATTGCAGTGCATTGGAAAATGTCATTCTCAATCTATTGCATAGATATCAAAACTTGATGAGAGAAGCATGAACCAATCTGAAGGAAAGCATACAGTGATAGGTGGCAAAAAGCAGAGGAGTTAGGTTGGCCATGGGAGGTGTCAGAATGAATGAAATGGCTGCAAGGAATGCATGCACAAGGTGACAAAGAACACTCCACTGTGTGCTAATCAGAAGCACATTAAAAAACAAACAGGATTCTCAAAAGAACAAACAAACATGCAGTTTGCACCCTAAGAAAACAGCTGGATTAGCACTAGCAAACATGCAAGAGGTAGACAAGCATGCCCTACATTTTCAAATGGAACTTTCTAGGCACACCAAAGCAGCTGTGTACCCAGTGTCACTTGGACAGTCAGTGGCATTTCAGGACATGACTCTGGAGATAAGCAAGTAATTTGCTTTCAGACAAGTGCAGCTGTAAAGAGGAACCAAATTAGGCATGTGCTGCTAGTGATGATGTTCACACGCTATTCCATTGTATTCTGTTCAGGAAAACAAGGAGAATGTGTGGCTGTGTTTGGAACTCTACCTTCTATTGGCTATTATGATCTTTTCAGGCCCAGAGTGAGGATAGAACCTACGGTGAAAGCTCCTAGGACTTGGATTTAGCCAGAGACATAATGGACAACACTCAATCTACTGAGGCAACAGAGAAAAATAAATGAATGAGAGGGACTTTGAGGATATCATAATATTTTGAAAACGAAGGGTATAGGCAATTCATCAGCTTCCTGATAGCAGCTACCTGACAGTATGCTCAGCCAGTGGGACTCCTATGGTGCCCCCTGCAGAATGAAAGCTGGGTTACCAAAGAGTGAATCTTTTCTCCAGTGGCTGGGGCTTTGCTGACACAGAAAGTTGCAGTTTATAACTCTGTGTAATAGGCTGAGTCAGTCTGGCCCAACATGAATGCATGTGTTTTCATTTTAGAGCAGGAAAGTGAGTTCGCTAGTATCCAATAGAATGTACATTATATGGCACTGGATTGTTATGCTTATTATGGATGAAAGAATTCAGGAAAGTTCAGTTATGAGCAACAGATGACAGGCCAGAAGTGGAACCCTCAATCAAGACACTCCTGTATTTAGGAAATATCCAGATCAGGATCTATCTTGGAATTTCATGGCTCCTGATTATTACATAACAGAATTCCAGAGTCTGAACACCCTTAGAAGTGGGAAAAGTTTGGATCTGAATGCAGAACTGTGGTCTCAACTTCTCTATTAATTCAAGATCTTTCTGTTCAACAATGCTACCAATCCTTAGAGTCTTGTGTGGATACAAAATATGTACTTGCATCCGATCTGCAAACATCTGTGGATGGGGATACCCACAGATTTGTAGGGCTTTAATAATCTTTTCTTCATCTTCATTCCTGAACATCAGCTCTGTTTTAGCCTTATTGGTTGTTTAAGGAGAGTTTATTGTTGCTCAAATTTCTTTCTCACTACTCTCCTCAAAATAGCCTTAATGGAAACAGAAACTTCTATACTCACCAAATTTGACCCCAACAAGGAGTCTGGAGTTACCATTCACTCCACTGAAATTTTGAGAATTTCTGCAGTTTACGCAAGTGCCCATTGAGAAAGAAACAGAAAAAAAGAAGTACTAACAATATGTGTCTAGAGTAGCCTGCCAGAAAAAACTCACCAAGTGTTTATTGGTCAATATTGCTTGCTGTGGAACTGTGATGGGGTGCTGCCCCACACTGGGCTCTAAGGGATTAATAGAGCCGTAGGGAGGATGTGCAGGAGGCAGTCAATCAGAGAAGGTCTGAAGGGAGCAGCCAATCAGGGCCAAGCAGGCCGATATAAAAAAGGGAGCTGCAGGGCAGAGGAAGGCAGTTCTCTGCTGGGAGCTCAGGGAAGAAGCACTGTGTCTCTGGAGGGCTAAGAGAACTTTCAGCACCCTGGACAGAGCCGTACTGCTAGTAGGGACCGGGGGAGCGAGAGACAGCTCCTGGCTTGCTGCTGGGGTTTGCAGGCTGAGACGTTGAGGCAAGGGCAAAGAGGATGCTGGGGCCATGAGGAGTAGCCAGACAATTTGCTGCAGTAGCCACTAAGGGAAGAGCCTGAACAGTAGACTGCAGGTCCCCCGGAAGGGGGAGCACAGTGCATGGCATGTCTGGAGGGCTGTGTCACTGTAGAGGATGCTGTGGTCTTTGGAGAGCTATGGGTTCTAGAGCAGGAGTGACAGCAGCGAGGCACTGCATGAAGATGGTGCACTAACATGCAGCACTAATTCCCAAGACAGCCAGTAGGAGGCACCACAGTGGTGAGTGAATCCCTGTTACAGGAACTTAGCTGTGTAGTTATTATAAAAAAAGCACTGACTGCATAAGACAGGGATAAGGGGTGTTGGTGGTGAGGAAGATATCCATATTATGCCTTTTCTTCCACCTTTACTATTAATCTACACTGTGAAGAGATAATAGAATATTTAGGATGTCCCAGCCCTTTAATAATGGCTACTATTTCCCCTTTCCTTGCACTTCTGTCATTGTACTGCTTTTAAGTACTGCTCAAGAAGATGGATGACTCATTCTTTTCTTTGTCTTTATCAATTTTTTGGCATGAAATAGTCAATACATTGTGTATTCAGTCAGTACTGATGACAGGACCAGCTCCACAGCTAAGTTTACATGTGCCATGGGGACAGAGAAGGAGCAAATCTATTGGAAAATGATGAGTCTTTTAGGCCATTCCCAAAATATGGGTCTCCTATTCATTAAAACTAGGAATATTTGAGAACCCACATGATAACTCAATTTAGTGTCATGGTTCTCTAAACCAGAAGACAGAATACAGGGAAAGAAATAGAGACAATGAAGCTCATTTAATTTAATAAACTATAAATCATCTGGACAAAATAGACCTAATCCCTTTTGTTCAAGGTTGACTATGAACCATTATGTAGAAATCACTAACAAATTCATGAACAGAATTAATCATTTTCAGAGCTGTCTAAAATCTCTCTAAACTCCTTTATACTATAAAGGGGAAGACATTAAGATTGATATCTCTGCAGATCTATGTTTACTTAACCAAGAAGGAAGAAAAAGTTATTTTCTTTTATGTGAAGATATTTTGTCTTAAGGTGATTCTTGTATCAAACTGTCACTGATCTAGGAAAGATAATAATGATTTTAATCTTCAATTAAACCTTACTTTTAGCTAAAGTAAACTGTAGCTAGAAGTTGCTTCATTGCACTTTTATCAATAATCCTGAATAGTGTTTAAGCTCTCTCTTTTTTTTTTTTTTTGCCAAAAAAGGATCCTGGTATTTAACACATTTTGGAGCAGATTCTGCCATTCTTACTCTTGTTCAATAGAACCTTGTTCTACAAGTATTCCCATAGGAAAGAAGGTACTGTGTTGTAAGGATGGCTAGATTAGTCATTAGTTAATACATTGCCTGATAAAGAGTTAGTGGTATTTTAACAGTGTGTGAGACAGTCCCACTGTCTGAGGAATCTGAGAAATTGAACTTGAATTTAAAAGTTTAGAAGTCAAACACTTTGGATTCTCACCAGATGAATGGCCCAAAACCATCTTTTAGTGTTTGTCATTTTCACACACACATTGCACATGAAAACATGCTGACTTTCAAGATCAAAATACCCTGATGCCATATTCCATAGCATTTGGGCCCATGGCTGTTTTCATAGCTTGTGAGCCCCTTCAGTTTCATTAGGATGTAATTCCCTTTGCTATACATAGTGAAGCAAACATTTGAAAAGCAGTTTATTTCTGGTTCTTATGTATAAAACTGATAAAAACACAATTAGGAAGAACATGTTTTTCAGCCAATATGGTCTTATTAAACTCATGCACCCCTGAAAGGCAGCACATCTAGCTGCATCATATAGCAGGAGGAAGGATGGTTTTGTACTTAAAGTACTGGATTGAGAGTTGGGAGATCTGGGTTTATTCCCTACTCTGCTACAGACTTCCTCTGTGATCCTGAGCAGATCATTTTTTTTAGCTCCCTTTGCCTCGTTTTTCTCAGATGTAAAAAAAGGTTAATAATACATCCTTTTCCGCACCTGTTTTGTCTAGTTAGATATTTAAACTCTTCAGAGCAGGAAGTCTCTCTTGCTATGTAAATGTACAGTGACTTGCACATTGGAATCCTGATCTTTGTTGGGGGTTTCAGCACTACTGTAATATAGGTCAGTGATAATTAAAATATAGCACAATGGAACCATGGTCTCTACCACTGACAGTTAAATACATTTAAGATAAAGGCACGATCGACAACAGTTTACACTAAGATCAGCGCTTCCAGAAAGTACTACACATGGGGTCAGAGTGGACTTACATAGCAATTAAGAATATACAAAAGTAGCCCATAAAGAGGAAGACTGAGGAATACTATTTCACCAAGTCTCAGTCTTTTTTAAAAAATAGGGGAAAAAAGAAATTTACAAAATCACTGAATTTTCAGACAATGGACACAATTCCCCAAAAGCTGATGGGAATATTTACGTAGCATCTGTTTATCCTGGCATTCCAGATGCTTCAGAGAAACAGACACTGAATGCTAATACATCAGATACTAAGGTAAGATCAAATTCAGCCATCATGCAATTCCCCTCAATACAATTTGCTTATGCTTACATTATTTTAATTAGACGTAAAGACTAAACATTTGATGTAATTACAATCAGAAAACAGGAAAAAAAAGGGTATAAAATAAAAAACAGTGTTCCATAACTACATTTTAATATCCGGTTTAGAAGAGGCTAATTACATTTCCTTTTCAGAGAGAAGGAGAGAGGTATTCCACAGACCTCAGCAACAGACACAAAGATATGGTGCTCAGGTGCTATGGTCATGAACGTGGTATAGGATTTTAAACAGAATAGAAGATACTGTATGAACGGTGTCCCTCATGCCTCTGTAAACCCAAGTTCTAACAATGCCATCCCTTCAGAGCTTATATGGAGATGGTCTGCAGGGAGTTAGATATTCACTTAAATAAAATGGACCTGCTGACCCTGAGGAACATATAACCAGACATGCTTAAGCAGGCACATCTGGGAGAGTGCACAAAGAGAGATCATTATAAAAGTGAAACATGATTGATTAACAAAGAAAAAACAAACACCTTGGATAACTGGAATGGAAATCAGATAAAAGACTTCACAAGGAGATTCTGCCTGGATTGAAGTACATCGTGAACAATGAAAGTTGCAGTGAATACCAATATTACTTTGTGAAAAAAGTTCACTGCTAGCTAGTTTGTCCTTCTATTGAGGATAACTGACATAAGAGGTTCCCTTAAAAAAAGAAAAGAAAAAAGAAACTAGACTTACTGGGAAAGCTGGCACATTGCATAGATAAAAGTATTCTTAAAATTATTTAAAAGACCTGCAAGTGTAATACAGGTTGACAAAATTTCAGATGAAAGGACAATTAATAAAAGTAATGGGCAAACCAAGATGAAGTGGACATTGACTAGGAGACGTAAGTAAAGCCTGTGGGAGTCTATTACTGGCAATAATTAAGATAGCGGAAAATATACTTTTTACTTACAAAGTATGTTTAGTTGGGTTACGTTACCTTTTGTCAGCTTGTGACATGATTCAGCAGATGGGTACAGAAAAGTTCTGTCTCTGTGTGACATATTACATCATAGCACAAATATATTTTTCTATATTTAGTATTGCTATTTCAATGCCATCACTCATTTTTGTGTATGCACATAAGCATGTAGGAGACAATTTCCTGTTATTGGTACCACAAAGCAAATTAAAGTCCTCTGCAATTCAAAATAGCTTTAATTCAATTTGTGCTCCCAGCTAAGTACATGCTGGTATCTGTGTTTGTCTGAAAACAAATGACATGCAGTCATCAATAGCTGATGGCTAATTAACTGAATGAAAAAACTGATCTCTTGAGTTTTTGTGTATATTACAAGTATTACATATGGGTAGGCTAGTATCCATTCTTTGACTTCCAAATAGGCTCTACTTTCCTTATTTGGACAGACTTGCCATAACATCAAACTAGGTATTTAGTCTTAGATTGATACCAGGGCAATAGTTTCCAAATAAGGAAAATAGGGTACCATGCTGAAGTTAAAAAAATAATGCTAGTGTATCTATATATTTTTATTTGCTCTGTATCCTTCTTTAATACAAGCATTGGAAACAGTCAGAACTTATTTTGATAAATGTCACTTTAAGCACCAAGGTTATCCTTTCATCAATTACTTCATCTCCTGCCCTGCTGAAAGAAACACTGAAAACAAATTTGTCCGAGGACAGTCAGAGGCAATCTATCTAGCATTTTCCATATATTTGATCTGTATCTCCGGGCAAAGTGGGTTCAGCATTGTTAGCTATAGGTGAGCCAGCAATAAAGAAGTAGCACAGAACTTCATGAGTCTTGTTACTGATTTTAATTATGTTAGATGGTGGGTGAAAATAAACTTCAGGCTAAATCAGATTAATTTAGTTTCCAGGAAAATATCCATTTGGGCATGATGGTAGATCCTGGTGCATTAGGATAAAATTGAATGTGATCTTCCAAAATTTAAGGGTCCAGTTTCTCTCTGGAGTCAAGGCAGCTTTGTATGTGCTGTTGGTGCAAAGCTGCCCTAAGGCCAGTGTAACCTTCACAGGAGGATGCTCTGACCATGCAAAGCTAGTACAAAATGCTCTTATGCCACTCTCTCATCCTCTATGGCACAGACTATTTAATTTAGGAATGAGGATGTGGTTAGGGCTTCTCTGTACTCCAGTGATCTCTGGCTGCTGGCATAATTTAGCACAAGCCTCAGACTACTCTGATTTACACCGCAGGATCAGCCCAGTACACAAACATCTCAGGACTGGGAGAAGCAGAAGGTGTACAATTCTATCTACTCCCATCCCTGCCTGACTTGTGGTGTGTGCTCCTTGTTCGTAGCCCACCTAACATGGGCTACCTCCTTGATTGTATTCCTCCAGCTCCTCACACAGACACGTCTTCCCTATTTTATTCCCTCCCACACTCTTCTTCTCTGTATTCATTTGCTAGGAGCTAGAGAGAGGCACTACTTGTTCTTCTCTTTTGTCCCCATTGTTATCTCCTGAGAGATTCTAGGTTTTTCACTCACTGCTGCTTCCAGCATCTGCAGGCTGCTGGTTCTGTTTCCCAAGGATTCAGGAAGACTGAGTATGTCTACCATGCAATAAAACACCCACAGCTGGCCTGTGTCAGCTGACTCAGGTTGTGGGGTTATAAAATTGGAGTCTAGACACGTAGGCTGGGGCTGGAGCCTAGGCTCTGGGTCCCTCCCCCAGCCTGAGCCCAAACATCTACACTGCAATTTTATAGACAGCTGCAGGTGTTTTACTGCAGTGTAGACATACTCACTGAGTAACTTCTCTCTTCCTGGGCACTGGGGACATGCCAAGGGAGGTAATAGAGGTTGATGACAGAGAGTGGGTGGGGCATGGTAAAGGAAAGTGCTGTCAAGCTTCCCTACACAACTGTCATTGCTGTGAAAATCCTGAGGTGCAAACCTTGTACTATCCCAATCCTGGCCCTCTCTTGAACGCTAATTTACCATGATATGATAGATTTGTAAATGTTTACCTAAGGTAGGATGAAATTAATAAACTCGCATTCACCAATAAGCAGTGCCTAACTTTTAGGTGCAGTGAAAAATCACAGGAACACCACAGTGATTCACAAAGCCTGTCTTAGACATACGATGAATGAAGAGAGTCCTCTTAGAATGTGATTCACAAAAGCTAGCACACTAGGTATAGAGCTGCCTCAATTAGCCAATGGAAAATGCTGAGCAGAAGAATCTGAGCTAAGCCTCACAGAAATAGGCACTGGGTCTGCAGGGAGGCACATATAGATAGATTCATGGAAGATAGGTCCATCAGTGGCTATTAGCCAGGATGTGCAGGAATGGTGTCCTAGCCTCTGTTTGACAGAAGCTGGGTTTGGGTGACAGGGCATGGATCACTTTATGATAACCTGTCTGTTCATTCCCTTTGGGGCACCTGCCATTGGCCACTGTCAGAGGACAGGATACTGGGCTTGATGGATGTTTGGTCTGACCCAGTATGACCATTCTTATGTTCTTATATATGGGCTTAATAATCCATGAATGGGAACCCACTGCCTGGAGTCAGGCAGCTTAGGCACCTAAAATATTTCTTGTGGGAATACATTAGGTGCCGGTCTTGCTCCACATAAAATAGCTGGAGGAGGAGGTGGTACTGATGAGTGTGTTGCTTTTAGCCTAGTAGTTAACCACATTGACTGAAATGTGGGAGACCTGAGTTCAATTTCCCCCTCTTTCTGATAAGGGAGATGGGAAGGCTTTAAACAGAATTCACGCACCTCTGAGAAGAGTTCTCTAACCACTGAGCTATGGGATATTCTAATGTGGGGCACCCTCACTCTCTCCTGTTGAACCTGGGGATCAATAATGAAAGATTTCAGAGTAGCAGCCATGTTAGTCTGTATTCGCAAAAAGAAAAGGAGTACTTGTGGCACCTTAGAGACTAACAAATTTATTTGAGCATAAGCTTTCATGAGCTACAGCTCACTTCATCAGATGCATGCAGTGGAAAATACAGTGGGGAGATTTATATACACAGAGAAAAAAACAGTCGGAGAACACTTCAATCTCTTTGGTCACTCGATTACAGACCTGAAAGTGGCAAATCTTCAACAAAAAAACTTCAAAAACAGACTCCAACAAGAGACTGCTGAATTGGAATTAATTTGCAAACTGGATACAATTAATTTAGGCTTGAAAAAAGACTGGGAGTGGATGTGTCATTACACAAAGTAAAACTATTTCCTCATGTTTATTTCCCTCCCTACTGTTCCTCACACATTCTTGTCAACTGCTGGAAATGGCCCACCTTGATTATCACTACAAAAGGTTTTTTCCCCCCTGCTCTCCAGCTGGTAATAGCTCACCTTACCTAATCACTCTTGTTACAATGTGTATGGTAACACCCATTGTTTCATGTTCTCTGTGTATATAAATGTCCCCACTGTATTTTCCACTGCATGCATCCGATGAAGTGAGCTGTAGCTCATGAAAGCTTATGCTCAAATAAATTTGATAGTCTCTAAGGTGCCACAAGTACTCCTTTTCTTTTTAATAACGAAAGAGTGATTGACCAGAATCTGAGAGAGGAAGCATAAGAATGAAGCTGTAGTCCAGTGGTTAGGGCACCCAGCTAAGAGATAGGAGATCTTCCTGCTCTAATCACTGACATTATTAATCACAGTGCAACAGCTTCAACAGGAAAGACTGAGGGAGCACCACATCAGAATATTCCATAGCTCAGTGGTTAGAGCTGCTGCAAAGTGGGAGGTCCCTGTTGAAACTACCCCCCCCCCCGCCTCAGATGGAGGGAATTTAATTTCCCAGGAAAGTGCTCTAACCACTGGAATAAAGCCAGCAGCACCACCTTCTCCAGCCAGATTTTGAATGGGACCTGATCAGTTAGACAGTCTCTGAGCCCACCTTCTGGATTGGGTCCCACACACAACTTGTGTGCATGAACACCTATCTCTCCTCCCCTCCCCCTGCCCGGTTCAGACATCACTCTATGATTTAGGCAGGAGATTGATGTTCAGATGCCTAGAATGAAGCAGCTGAGCATATGACCAGAAGCAGAAACAAAGGTGTCTAGGAAACCTTTACCCTGAAAACTTAGATACTGAGAGAGTTTAAGCACCTGCTGGGTTTGGTGGCAGTTTCGTGGATCCCAGTGGAACCAAAACTGGGCCATAGGTGGCTAAATCTGAGATTTAGGCACCTAAGAACCTTTGTGGATCTGGGACTTGGTACTCAGATGCATGACGGGGCCATTACCCACTGTGTCATGGAGCCTTATTTTAGTTCCTGATTCTATTATTAATTGCTGGCTGTTTGCTCTATTAGTATCAATCTGTGCATTTTTTTTTAAAAAAAGACCATCCCTAATTTCAAACTATAATCTCTTGCCTTTGAATTCATTACTGTGATGTGACTACACAAGCTAATGATATACTTATTGTGAGCTCTCAGGGGTTTTCACTCTGAGTTCCAGCTTAATTAAACTTTATTATTGAAATTCATTACAAACCCAGAACACACAAAGAAGGTAACCTATTTGTTCAATAACATCCAACCTCAATAAAGTGACTAGAACTGCATACTTTGTTTTCAATGGCATGGATACAATAACTGTAGAAAAGTAGCAGGACCACAATGATCAAAAAGCTACAATGTGAGAGTCTTTTCCCCTTGAACTAAATAGGAAATGAACAAGTTTGCTCTCTTCCCCCACAGGCCCTGATATTTTGTCATCAAATGACACTGAGCAGTATCAAAAATATCTTCATCTCATTTAAAGTACACGCTGCCAATACTTTAGAGCTCATGACCTTATTTACTCTGACTAAAATATTATAGATGGCACTAGGGCAGTTTTCAAAAGCACTCAACCTTTGCTAATCTCCTCCTAGTAGGGTGTAAAGCATGCCCAGTCATGTGTATTTTTGGGATTATGCTTCCTTGAAGGCCTTTTCTCCATTTGTCTTAAACCTCATGTACTGCAGTCCCATGAACTAGATTAGTCATACTCCAGTAACCCATGTTATAACTATTGTATTCTTAGTGATCTATTTAAAAAAAAATTGCTGAAGGCAATACTACTTCCATCAGACTTCTGGGATACAATTAATGTGAGTCTGGTGCTAAATCAACTTTAACACTCCTAAAGGCCTTATCTGCTTCAGCAGAGTGATACAAGTATGTGAGCAGCACTGGCAAGGATGAGATTTTGCAATACCTCTTTTACTTAATGTTTTCAGTGATCACTGTTCCACTATGTCGGTTATTCATGAAACTACAATGAATACTAAAAACCAGAAAAAAAATCAGTTTGGAGGAATGCCCCACAAGGGGAGAAGCATTATCAAGCACAAAATATGAGTTCACCACAAGAGGGGTTATCTCCTCCCCAACAAAATAAGGTCTACAGACATCTTTGGCTCTGTGGTAAGACTGTTATAGTGCTTCAGTAGTTCACACTTGTTACTGGGTAAATGAAATCTAATTACAGAAAATACAACCAGTTTGTGGTTTTCACCCTGAGTCTTGACAGTCTGCCCTAAGATTGGCACTCATGGTCGCGAACCGCTCCAGACAGCATGTCAGGGCTCCTCCTAACTCTGCCACTAGCTATCTGTGTGGGCAAGTCATTTAACCCTCTGTCTGTGAGTTACCCCATGTATGAATGGGAATATAAATGCTGTCCGAGCTTCGTAAAGCAGCTTAAGATCTATGGAAAATAGAAGTGATGTGTTATTTTTAATAACATATGATAATGCGCAGAAGCCCCATCAGGATTAGGGCTCTATTGTGTTAGGTGCTGTACAAACACAGAAGTAAAAATAGTTTCTGCTCATAAGAGCTTATGACTAAGGAAGCTACAGATCAGCTTCTCAGTTTATGTATATTTGCATAGTGTTTTTGAATGGTCTTTAATGGAACAATGCTAATTTACACCAGCTGAGGATCTGGCCCCCACAATTAATTACACTATTAACATTAAAAGCACATAAAAATGGAGCTCTCGGCTTCAACGTTAGGAATACTTTTCTCCCTAGATAGTACAATGCAGAGCTGATATCTTACTTGACTGTTGCATAGAACAGATGCCAGGTTTAGCAAGGATATTCTTTACTGCACCCAGTCCCCAGCTGAGCACAAGCAGGGATGTTGTGGGGAGGGGAAGGGGCATCCAGGTGAGGTGGAGTGCACAGTGCTCCACCAGAACCCTGGTCACCATAACTGCTGGCTGCAGGTGATATAACTTGGAGAAGCCCTGCAGCTGTTTTACATTACTCTGACACCTCTTTCAGTCACCAGCTCACTGAGGATCAGGGACCTAAAAGGCAACATATGTAATAGCTGTTGTCAACTTGCTATTATAATGTAAGAAAAGATACTGGAGATGTTTTAAAGAACAGTAAACACTTACCTTGTTGCCAAGACCTGTACAGATAGGTGTTGCTGGCTTGCCTGTCTGCCTGAAAGGGCTGGAGCAATTTCAAAATGCGTCCGATGAAGTGAAGCTCACGAAAACTTATGCTCAAATAAATTTGTTAGTCTCCAAGGTGCCACAAGTACTCCTTTTCTTTCCTGCTAGTAAGCCTCACTACACATTCCCTCCCTACCCATACAAAACTACTGATAACTTTGGTTCTGACTCCAAAGTTCCTATTATCTTTACTACAAAGATCCATTTTCTCAAACCGTGCTGAATGTAAATTGAGGATTGAATCCTACTTGTGAATAACCAAGACCACCACACCCTTTAGTTTGGATATGATGAGATACACACTCAGTTCTATATTCAGCTCATGTGAAATTGCAGTGCATTCATTTCCATGTCCTTATTAGACTGGCCAGTGTATAATGTTGCTGATGGCAATTATATACAATACACAGGGGCCATACAGAAGCCAATAATGTGCATTTAGAATCCCTGTTCCATACATACATTTCCCACTGGATAGCAGTACACATGCAATCCTGCATTAGTTACAAGAAAGATTCTACTACTGCAATAGGCCCCTAGTCTCTAACATAGTGTCCAGAATGATAATTCTGTCATTGAGCTAAAGTAGCCAGTCATTTTGAAATTGTACTGTGTACATGAAATCAGTGGTTACAGAAGTCACTGTTTTTCATAGTGTAATGCTGATGTAGAAGAAGTGTCTTAAGGTTGAGTCTTATGGTGGGAACAAAAACCAAAAAGAAAAAAAGTATTTTTCTGTTGCTTAACTGGCAAACAATTAGATTAGTCATACGCACAGTTTAGAAATGCCACAGAACTAGAGCAAGACAAACATTTGTGAGGTCTAAACATTTTCCCAGAGAAAAATGGTTTCCCCCCAAATTGAAGATGTTGGTGGAAAACTTTCATTCAGTTGAGATTTTCCAGTTTACCACTGAAAAATGGAAATAGATACAATTGGGAAAAGAAGGTGTTGGTGCAGAAAGTGGTGCTATCTCATTAATGATGCTATTATCTATTATTTGTTTTAGCAGTTAGCTTCGCTTGGCTTGGTGAGATTAGGTGACTCAGATCATGTTCATTTATTGGAGATGTCTGTAATTGCTGTTTTTTAAATACATAAAATTGTAGAGAATTTAAAATTACAGTTTGTTAAATGAAAAGGAGGACTTGTGGCACCTTAGAGACTAACAAATTTATTTGAGCATAAGCTTTCACGAAAGGTTTGTTCATGAAAGCTTATGCTCAAATAAATTTCTTAGTCTCTAAGGTGCCACAAGTCCTCCTTTTCTTTTTGCGGATACAGACTAACTCGGTTGCTACTCTGAAACCTGTCAGCTTGTTAAATGTTTCATACTCAAACATTTCATCTCTTATAGTTGTGGTATGAAAGCTAATGTCAGAATTTTTAGACAAACTTCAATCCAATTAAATTTCCAAGGGGCTCCCTGGGAATTAGAAACTATAGGAATGTTAATCCAGTTCACCTGCAAAGTAAGGCTCTAAGAATCTAACAGCAGGAGAATTATGTCCTTGGGTTGTCCATCAGATAACTGACAGTTAACATAATCAAAATGGATTGAAGCAGATCACTGCTTATTCTCAAAGTTAAAATGTGGAATTGGAAGAATGCCCAAAGCACTGTAAAACTCTGGTTCTTGGCCTAACCTATGGAGTCTTTTCTGTATACAAAACTCTTACCTTAAATCATAACATTTTCCATCTAGAAAATTGAAGAACTAGAAACTTGGGGGAGGGGTGGGAGAGAAAGGTGTTGATATAAAACATGATGTTCCAGTGATTCCAACTGGAGTTTGCTGACTTTGTTGTTTAATTTCCCCCCAAATGGAAACTGTTCTTGCTAAAGCCAAGAATAAAAGGTCAACAGTTCCTGTTCATCTAGTGTGAAACAAGAACTGCAATGTTATAGAATAACTGTAGCATAAGCACTGCAGCCTTGTCAAATGATAGAAGCATGTTACTAGTATGCCTAAATACATTTTTTGCTGAAGTAATCAGATGCCATTAGAATGGCAAAGAACAATCAGACATTTTGATTTGCTCTGGCAAGGATTTGAGTGTTTGTATAACTGAATTAGATTTATATTTACATTTTTATTAGAGAAGCCAACATTGGAAGCCTGACACTTTGCTTAACCCACAAGCACTCTTCAGAGTTATTTCCTCCTTAGAGCTATTGAATGCAACCCATCTAACATCAAGAGTAGCTTGGCAGCACATCTCACTCAATGTGGGTGAAAATCCTAAATAGTGTAGCATGTACATAAAGGTTTGTTCCCCACATTCTCCATCTCGTTTTCCTGGATGGCCCCACAGGAAAGCTTTTGGTGAGGGCTGGATAGCAAACAGTCGACATGCCATTTTCAGACTGAAAATATTAAGAAATAACAAAGGAAGGAAAGCAATGGTAATAGCAACACCATGCATAGTTTTGACATCTGAGACCAATTTCAAAAAAGGAAAGAATAATCATCTTAGCTGTTATAGCCTTGTTAGTCTAACTTCTGGCCTTCTACAATAACCCTATGACAGAAAAAAAAATACCCGCTAAACATTGCAAACCCCATCCTGAAGGAGTGCTGAGCACATCTCAGCCAAAGACTAGAGCAGGTTTGTGTATAAATGTGGCAGTCTCCAGCTTCCAGGCTGATTTACACAAATCCAGCTCCCTAGTACAGTTTAGAACAGCTGGACACTAATTTACCCAGCTTCCCACATCACCCAAAGAGCTGTCCCAGAAGCTGTGTTCCCTTTAATTCCAGGCACAACCCTGTGTAGACTCCAGGAGGTGGCAACATAAGCAGTCACTTTGATGTTTCTGTGGCACCAAAGGACCCTTAAAGGGTGGATGAAACTGACTTTAGACCTGCTTTGCACTGCCAGCAGAAAGAAAAGCAGCTGAAGCAGGTCTGCAGATCTGGCCCCTTGAGGACAACAGAGCCATACACAGCAGAGATTTATAAAAACAAATCTTGTAAACATATTTACTAGTTTTTTAAAAAAAAAAAACAAATAGTGGATGAAGGAAATGCAACATGTAAGCCTTCTGTCAGTTGCTGATGGCAAAAACAAGGGCTGGGTTAAAAATATCACAGAGCAGGATTCTCTCCTTGGATTCCTTGCTGCAAAAAATCCTCTCACACATCAGTGGCAAGTTCAAAACTGAGTGCTTCATTTACAGTACTGTACAAGTCCTTGTTCCCCACAGCCTCAGGCTTTTACCTTTGCACTAAGAACCGGGCAAGAAATTGCATGTCCCTCAGATCCCAGTTTCTCTAGCCCTTCCTTCTAGCCTTTCCTGGGCCTCTTTCCTTTTTTTAACTGCCCTCAGCTGATGAGCTGAATCACCTTGCTAATTGCTTAATCATCCAGTCCTTAGCCAATTATCTCCTCAGTTTCTCCCAAGTAGGGGACTCTGGCCAAGTACATAGAGTGGTGAGTCAGACTTGGCTACTCACACTCTGTCACAGGGTCCCTCCTCTTCCAAAATAAATAAAACATTGGCTCATCCCTTCACCCAGAGTCATATTCAATTTCAACCCATGGGTAAAAGACAAGAAATTTTCCATGGTCCCCCTTAGAAGGCAGTTCTTCCCCCAATCACAAGCAGTCTTCAGTATATTTGTGTAAATATTAAATATTTGTTCCCCTTGTAGGTACTTATAGGCTGTGATCAAGCTCCTGGAGTCTATCACTATAAAGGGAGATTACAAATTCTTTAATCATTCCCCTGGCTCTTCTTTGAGCCCTCTCCAATTTAACAACATCGTTCTTGAATTGAATTATCTGAACATCATTCAGAACTGGGAACACAGTGCCAAATACAGAGTTAAAGTAACCTTTCTACTCTTGCTTGAGATTTCCCTGTTCATGCATCCAAGAATTGCATTACACCCAGTTTACCAGGCAATCCAGATTGCTCTGAATTAGTGACCTGTCCTCTTCCTTATTTATCACTCCCCCAATTTTTGTATCACCTGCAAACTTTATCCAGTTTTTAATCCATTTAATTTATGACATGTTAATTTTATATTCTATTTTTTTAAATCAAAATGTCTTGCAGCACCAAGTAAAACCAGTTACAGAAGTCTAGAGTATATTATATCACTGCTATTATCTTTATCAACCAGACATGTAAAAAAAGAGGATCTGTATAGTTTGACAGGATCTATTTTCCATAAACCCATGATGATTTGCATTACTTATATTACCCTCATTTAATTCTTTATTAATCAAGTCCTGTATCAGCTGCTCTGTTATCTTGCAATCTAGGGTCAGGGAGAGCTGTACTGGCAGCTGTAGGGAGCCGTAGCAGACCTTTCACCTGTCCCTGGCCTGTGACCTTGTCCCCCAGGTTCATCACCCAGGGCAGATGTAGTATCCGCACCATGGTTCCTCACAGCTGCCTGCCCAGCTTTTAATGTCAGAGCCCTGCACAGATACAAAATTTGTCTTCACATCTGAGTGACTATCTGCAAAAACAGTCCATGGATATAAAGCTGATAGCCGCAGATTTGTGAGCTCTACTTACATGTGGATATAGTAGGGCAGATCCTCAGCTGTTGTAAATTGATGTAACTCTACTGAAGCTGATTAACTTCAGCAGGAGATCTTGCATGTGCAGCACTTTTGAAAATCAGGGAAGTGACTAAGTATGTGTTTGGGAACCTAGCTTTATTATCCTATTTTTTAAAATACTGGCTCACATATGCAGTGGACGGTGCACTCTTGCATTCATTAGGATATAAACTGGAATGTCAAATACACATGATACCTCTAACCTCTAAATCTGTAAAATTAGGATAAGCATAGGTGGGGAAACTAAGGCAGAGCAGTTGACTCTTTTTATGGCTTTGAGAAATTCATTCAATGTCAGAGCTGAGATTAGAAATCAGGGGTGAAATGTTGATGTCAATTAAATCATTGGGAGTTTTGCCATTGACTTCAATAAGGCCAGGATTTCACCCCAGGAGTTCCTGCATCTAGTTCCTGCTCTTGAGCCTACAATGATTATAACCTTGATTCAGCAAAGCATTTAAGTGCGATGCTTTACTGAATCAGTGCCCCTCTTATTACAGGACCTTATAATCTTGTAAGTCTGCATTTTGCTGATCGGTACATTTCATAATTTGTACCAAAAAGAGACCTTTCTCCCAGAAAAGCTTTACTTGCTGGTTGCTATCAAATAGCAATGAGGTCTCATATTAAGAATTTGTTAAATTCTACAATAAATACAATAAATTTGACAATAATTCTGCAATAAATACTACAGGACATTTACTAGAACATTTTATAATTTCAATACAAATAGCGAAAACTAAAGCACAATTATCAAAACGAATGATAAAAATACATTTTTGTGATGCATGACCCTTGCTTTTTTGTTCTGGCTATTTGTTAATGTATTGATTTGAAAAATCCACTAATTTGCAATGGCAGCTACTGTGTTATTTTTGAGGACTCCAGGAAAGGGGAGGATGTGGAAGTTGGATAGAGGGGAAGCTGAAATAAAACAAAATTAAAGTCTGATTTTTCAAGTGGAAAGAATCTTGAGAAATAACTCATCTCCAAGCTGTGATTAAATAATAAATGCAAAGAATGGTAGAAGCACTTAGAATAATATATTATTGATGAAGAATAATGAATTGAGTCATTTACTATTCACACATTTCAAGTGTAATATATAGAGAGTGAGTTTTCATTAAAATTGTCTTTACGTGATTTAAACTTGAAAAAATGTAATTATTTTGATATATTCCATGTTAATTTCCTTGTAGATGAAAGTAATATTGATGCTGTTCCCTGCAGCAGAGAGAGTGTAATCATGCCTGTACATCTCTGATTAACTAATAATCTTGCAGTATCTACTGGCTATTTATAGGGAGATATTCAGTTGGTGATAGAAAGTCCACCCAGAAGAGGGTTGCAGATGTGTAAGGCGTCTCAAACTCAGACAATCACAGAATACATGGAGTCCTATTTATGCTGGTTAATGAAATAATCTTCAGTACTGACCATTAGGAGCTTTTATAAAACACTCCTGGAACCCTTCATATTATACATACTATGAATATGTAGCAAAAAAGAAAAGGAATACTTGTGGCACCTTAGAGACTAATAAATTTATTTGAGCATAAGCTTTCGTGAGCTACAGCTCACTCCGATGAAGTGAGCTGTAGCTCACGAAAGCTTATGCTCAAATAAATTTGTTAGTCTCTAAGGTGCCACAAGTACTGCTTTTCTTTTTTGCGAATACAGACTAACACGGCTGCTACTCTGAAACCTATGAATATGTAGAGAACCTGAACCTTTGCCCAAATATCAAATTGAATCTGTTTTGGGGGTTTGAAAAAGTTCAGTTAATTTTTTTCTTTCCCCTCCTTTATTTTCTGTACTCCCTGATTTTGTCCAGAACCAGGACTGGAAACTCTCATTTCAAAGTGCAGTAGGGGCTTAGAGTATGTGGCAGCAGGGTCCATACCAACACTTTGTGTGCTGGCTAGTGACAAGTAGACTTACATACCAGCCTGTCAAAAACAAAGTGTTCATTTTTAGGCAAGCCCAAAGTAATGAAATATGGCAGGAAAGGCTCTTCATTGTGCCTGGGTGAAGGCAGCAAGTCAGGGAAATTTCATATGTTCTGTTCTTGTGAGATGCCCACTCTGAGATATAGACCAAAGCTGTACAAAGAACCTTTTGAACAAGTTCACAATGTACCTGAACTGAACTCTGGATTTTAGCATGTCACTGGCTATTATTCCAACCCATCTGTTCTAGAAAGAGTTGAAATTAGTGATAGATGGATTAAAGGTTCGGTTCCAACCTTATCTTAACTTCTTGGGTTCACAAAACTGAGCTCTAAATTTCACAAGTATAGCCCTTTGTGTGAGATGCAACATTTACTTCTTCAGTCAGGCCAGAAACATCATGAGATCAACCTTTCTTATGGTACTTTGGCAAACTTGCTTCAGCTGCCGTGTGGATCTAGGAAGTTCAGACATGCATAAAATGAAGAATAATGGGACATGTTAGAATAAAAAATATTTCAAATGTCATAAAAGTATCATATTTTTGTTCAGGTCAAGTTTGATGCAAAGGTTTGGGTTTGTTTTTATTTTATTTGTACTTGTTTACTAAGCCCTAATTTGACAACAGACAACGGAGAAAAGTTTATGATAGTTTGAATATTTTTGACTGGCATGGCTCACCCATCTCAGACTGTGTAATCACAATGATTTCTTCTGGCCTTCACATCTATGTATCCTAACATATTTATGATTGCTTTAAAGGTGTCAAAAGTTTGAATTTGAGTTTTAAGCAAAGGTTCACAATGTGTTGAAATTATGTCTGTCTGTCTGTCTGCCTGTCTGTCTCTGCAGTACTGAAGCCTAAATATGTACTATGCAGCCTAGTTTGTTATGTAGTATAAATGGGACCCCATATAGCCTCTGCTTCCATGAATGTTGAATTTGCCAGATTCCTTGCATAGCTGCAGCATGGTTTTAAAGAGTTTTTTTCCCCCCTTATATAGGTACATATCCCATAGAAATGGTGTCTGGCAAGAGATGACTAGGCTAGATTTTCATACATTTAGGAGGGAATCTCAAACCAGGCTTCTTGTGTGGCTCCATTTTTAACTTATTTACTACAAAAGCTTTCTGTAAACTCTTCTGTTTCTTCTCAGTGGACCTCAGAACCTGAGCCTGCACATCTTATTCTTACTGTGAGATCATCCTTCCCCTTTCCCTCAGATCCCAAATTTCTACACAGAAAAATGCCCCTACTCAGAATCATAGTAAATATGCTTCATTGTTGTGCTTATGTTAGTGCTGTGCCCTCTAGTGGTAAACGATAAATCAGCTCCACAGACAAAAGGGGACAAAGATTGGAAAATCTGGAGAGAGAAACAGACACTAAATTGAAGGGAATGACTGAAAAAAACAGCATAGATTTAACCTGTACTCGTACTGCTAGTATAGTGCTGCTTTTACCCACTGTGCTATTTTTGATTATTCTGTGCTAATACATGCAGCTGGAGGCCCTGATGCCGATCTCATTCTGACTTGACTCCTTTGGCTGCAGTGGAGTTACTCCAGATTTACCCTGGGACTAGGATTAGGTGCAGAAATGCGAGTGCAGTAAAAAAGAGCTGCACTGCGTAATGGAAGCAGTACTATGGTAACAGAGCAATGTGCACTGTTCCTTTGGCTTCCACAGCAATACAAAAAAATTCCAAATGTAAAGGAACACAGGCCCAATTGTGTCTACTTGTTGTTTACAACACATGCACAAACACAGTCACTTTAGTGACGTGATTTCATTGTGTGTCACAGCCATCAGAGTGACTGCAACTCAAGGTGAGAGGTTAAATTCTGAGATGTTTCTATGGGTTTCATTTGATCTAGTTGTTCCCACAACACTCCTTTTAACAAAAGCAGTGAGAGATACCTGTAATTCAGCTTCAATTGCACTGTCTTCATTTCTTTGTTTTCTGCTTGCAGATACAGCTCTGTTAAAAGTTATTGTCTTTATTTTATTAGGTGAGAAGAGGAAAACCAGCACAGTCTGAACTACCTGGAGCTTACGCCTTAACACAGGAGAAGGAGGGTTAGTGGTGAGAAATTTGGAGTGCTCTAGGTTCTCTATATTTAGAAGAAAGAAAGAAGTGGCAAATGGCAGTAAACTGAAAATCAGGACCAGACAGAAAATGAGAGCCATGGATTCAGCATCACCAACATAAGTCTTAAACCTGTCTTGTTTACCTCCTCCCCGACGTGATTAATACTTCTCCCTTTCCTTGTAAGCAGTGTGGGCCTCATAAAAGATGGCATAGAGTGCTCACCATGGCAGAAAAGAGTGAGAGGTTATGGGATCTTTTCTGAAGTGTAGTGAAATTGAATTTGCATTTGTTTTTGAGGAGATTGATAAATCAGCAGCAGAGTGTAAGATTTGTGATCCTTGCTACAATGCAATGAAGAGCTTTGCACACCAGTTACCTGGAAATGAATTATAAATATCAGAGGCAAGGAGGTCTTCCAAGTCAAGAAGATTTAGCTGCAGCCTAAGAGATGGCAACAATGGCATTAGTATATGGTTGTTGGCAGCACTTTGGATTACTCTAGAGGTAGAGGTGTACTAGGAATGAAATACCTGCTGCCCTTAGATATGTTCAACACACCTGACATATCTGTAGACATAGCAAAATGGCCAAGACAGCCACTGTGAGGAATAGAGGCTATATTTGTATAACTTATGATTAGGACCCTACCAAATTCACAGCCACGAAAAACGCATCACAGATCATGAAATCTGGGCTCCTTCCTTGAAATCTGGTCTTTTGTGTACTTTTACCCTATACTACACAGATTTCATGGGGGAGACCAGCGTTTGTCAAATTGGGGGTCCTGACACAAAAGGTAGTTGCAAGGGGGTTGGAAGGATTTTTAAGGGGGGGAACAGTATTGCCACATTAATTTCTGCACTGCCTTCAGAGCTGAACTGTAGCTGTTGGCTGGGTGCCCAGCTCTGAAGGCAGTGTCCCACCAGCAGCAGTGCAGAAGTAAGGGTGGCAGTACCATACCATGCCTTGCTTACTTCTGCTCTGCTACTGCTGGTGGCTCTGCCTTCAGAGCTGGGATCCCAGTGGGTAGCCACAGCTCTCCAGATGCCCAGCTCTGAAGACAGTGCAGCTACCTGCAGCAGCACAGAACTAAAGGCAGCAGTACCACAACACCCCTACGATAATCTTGCACCCCCCCAACTCCTTTTTGGGTCAGGACCCCTACAAATACAACAGTGTAAAATTTCAGATTTAAACAGCTGAAATAATGAAATTTATTATTTTAAAAATCTTATGACCATGAAATTGACAAAAATGAACCATGAATTTAGTAGCCCTAAATTCTGATTGATCTTGTGAAGCTGTATTATGAAAATCTTCTGTGTAATGAGTGCCTGTATATAAGACAAGTAAAGGAAGTGAGGGGAAGGAGAGAGCAAAGTCACAGAAGTTGGGAAGAGGCTCCATGAAGGAGAGAGATTGGCTAGCATGCAATAGCCTGAATGAGGAGGGGACACCTTGCGTGCCTATCTTCCTGGACCTAGGTAGTTCCCCAAGGATTCACAAGGGAAGGGTGAGATAGAAAGTTAGGGATATTGTCATTTCAGATGTTTGTTGTTTTTTATGATCTGTGTTCTGAAGAAGAACAGAGAGAATCCTTCTACACTGATATTTGTATAAAATATTGTCATCCGTTCCAAATACAGATAAGATAATCCTTTTAGGGAACTTTAACACAAGAGTTGGCCAAGGTTCTAATGTATGGAGTAGCACCATTGGGAAGGAAGGAGTGGGCAAGACCAATTCCAGTGGCACCCTTCTACTCAGCAAATGTACAGAGCATGACCTTGTGATCACAAACACAATCTTCAGACAAAGCAACAAGTACAAAAAAACTTGGCAACACTCCCACTCAAAATAGTGGCACTTCCTAGACTATGTCATTGTAAGAACACAGAATCTAAGATGTCCAAATCATCTATGTTATGAGAGGAGCTGATATTTGCTGGACTGAACACCGCCTGGCGAGGTCAGTCATGTCCATCAGGATTTCACCAAAACATAGAAAGCAATCCAAATCACACAGACAACAATACAACATCCAAAGACTTAAATCCTCAGTGCACCAAGAGAACTTCCAAACACTCCTCAGTGAAAAACTGGAAATAACAACACAGGTGTCGAAGACTGGAGAGCCCTAAAACAGACCATCCATGAGGTTTGCAAGGAATCCATCGGCCTTGCTACCTGCTGCCATCAGGACTGGTTTGACAACAACAACATTGAGATTACATCCCTTTTGAACCAGAAGAGAAAAGCTTTCTGCGACTGGCAAAACCAACCACTATCCCATCAGAAGCAGAGCTCTTTCATCAGCTCAAAGCTGAAGTTCAAAGGAGGATCTGAGAAATCAAAAACAAATGATGGGGAGGACAAAGCAAAAGAAATCCAAACATGCGCTGACAGACATGATACGCGGAGCTTTTTTTGTGAGACAAAGACCCTGTATGGAGCAAGCTCATGTGGCCTCACACCTCTGAGCCCTGAAGATGGTAGTACCCTTCATAAAGATAACGAATCCATCAAAGAGCTCTAGAAGGAACACTACCAAAAGCTTCTAAATCGAGAACTGACTGTGACTGATGACACCATTGACTCCATACCTCAGCACCCAATCTGGGAAACTCTTGGCAATCCACCGACACCTGAGGAGATCTGCAAAACAATTAAGTGAAGAACAATAAAGCACCAGGTCCTGATGGCATACTACCTGAAGTACTGAAAGTGGGGGGAAAAACACTCAATAACAAGCTTCATTTGCTGCTCCTCAAAATCTGGCACACCAAAGAAATCCCTTCTGACTTACATATTGCTAAATTTGTCACCATTTTCACAAAGGGACACAGAGCCAACTGTGTCAACTATCAAGGCATGGCCCTCCTATCCATCACTGGGAAGATACTTGCTAGAATCTTACTGAATTGCCTGCTCCCTTTTCCAGTACTTCCAGTGTGGCTTCAGACCATAGCAAGGCCCCACAGACATGATTTTCACAGCCAGGCAGATCCAGAAAATATGTCAAGAACAATATCAGGAGCTGTGTATGGCCTTTATCTATCTGACCAAAGTCTTTGACTCTGTCAGCCATGAGGCTCTGTAGAAAATCATGTCAGAGTTTGGCTGCCTAAGCAAATGTATCACCATTGTAAGACTCATCCACAACCAGATGACTGCCTCCATCCTGGGCAGTGGCTCTACCTCTGAGCCCTTTGTCATCTGAACTGGGGTAAAGCAAGGCTGTGTAGTGGCACCCACCCTTTTCTCCATTTTCTTAGCAGGTATGAAAACATTAACCCAAGACTGTCTACCACAGGGCACTGGCATCCAATACTGGACTGACGGCAACCTCTTCAACCTTTCTCTTCTCTGTGCCAAAACTAAAATAATATCAGCAACAATAACCAAACTTCAGTATGCAGATGATTGTGCTGTAGTTAAACACTCAAAGGAGGATCTACAAACAGCCCTTAATTGCTTCTCTGAAGCTTACAAAAGCCTAGGGCTAACTCTGAACATCGGCAAAACAAAAGTTCTCCACCAGCCAGCCTGGAACTGGAAAATATAGAATACTTTGCCTATGTTGGCAGCCATCTCTCACAGAGGGCAGACATAGATGTCAAGATTCAGCACAGAATCTGCTGCACCAGCCTTGCCTTTGGTAGACTGTTGCCAGGTGTTCAACAATCACAAAATCAGAACTCATACTAGTCTTAGTTTATAAAGCAGTGGTAATCCCAACTCTCCCCTACAGCTGTGAAAAAATGAAAAACCTGGAGCACCAGCACTATCTTTGGAAGATCCTCAACATAAAGTGGGAGGATTGTCCTGCTAATGTCAGTGTCCTCACAGAAGCCAACATAGAATCATAGAAACATCTTCAGTGTTGAGGCCCTGATTATCCAGCACCAGCTGACGTGGAGCAGCACTGTGTGTGCATGCCTGATGTACGCTTACCAAAACAACTGCTGTACTCCCAACTCACCAAAGAAAGGAAATGGGGAGGCCAAAAGAAATGCTTTAAAGACACCCTCAAGATAAACATCAAGAGATGTGGCATTGACACCACACACTGGGAGATAGGAGCCCAGGATAGGGATAGCTGACAAAGACTAGTCAAAAAGGCACGACCACTTTTGAGGAAAATCGCCTTGCCTTGGTCACAGAAAAACACCAGAAAAGAAAGTAAATACAACTGTCATGCAGCAATCATGGCCCAACCCTGTCTTCCAACACCACCTGCAATGCAATGTGTGCCAACAAGCCTGTGGCTCAAGGAGCAGACTCCTCGGTCACCAAAGTACCCATAAAAATAAAACCGGTGAAAGATCATCTTTGACCTTGAGGGATCGCCAACCATGATGATTCTCTTGTGCTTTACACTATTAAGCATAAAAGAGCATAAAGGTCTTGGACTGTACAAAGTGTGTGTGAGTGCTGACTGCTTCCCCACTTCTGTGTGCCCTTGAAAGAGCTAACTTCTACATCAGAAGCTTCACACCCGTTGGGACGCATTCAAGTACCAGGGAGTTTAAAGGGTCAGCACTGAGCCCAGGGGGGCTTAGTGGCTGGAAAGAAGGTTTCAGCACTCAGAGGGAAATGCCAGATAGAAGGCCTGTGCCCTAAGCTCGTGCCTAGGGATCCCAAGATTGGGGAGTGGCTAGACTCCAATCAGGCTCCAGGAGCTTAAAATACCCCAGGAATTTAGCACAGGCTTGGATTCCCTTCATACTAGTCCTAGTAGGTTGCCAGGAAGAGGCACTCTCTAGGAACTGTGCAGCCATGAATCTATATTAGTCCTTAAGGTACTACCATGGAAGGTATTGATCTCTTTAAATGATGTCACAGAATATGCTGCTGTTGCTACTTTGAATAATGACGACATGATGTTTCCCCCACAAAATACAGCTTTTCAGAACAGACTGCTTACGGCTGACAAAAACAAGAGGAAAGCATTCAAGTTTGGGAAACAGATCCAATTCCTAAAATATCAAACTGCTCATAATGAGTCTCCAGGTGCACCCTGTGTTTATAGATTCCTGCCCAGAGCCAAATGTGTTCGATCTATCTTCACTTGCTTTAAAAGACATCAAGAAAGTACTATTCTACAGGCAAGCCAGTCAATAGACATTCAGAATTCACATCCCTATGAATTTACATGAAGCTACTCTGAGGGATTCTTCCAGTACAAATGAGAAAGCACCTAACCAATGTTCTGTGTTGTACCCAAACACGAGAAGCACAGGAAGGCCATTAGGAATGGATTCCTCAATTTCTGCTCTAAGCATCTTTTTTCCTCTTCCTGCAAAAAAAAAAAAAGGTCATTCTACAAATATTTCCTCCAAATGTTTAAGACTTTGCCACAAATAAAAGGCCAGTTTCTCACTTCCAGTCTGGCTATTTTGTGTAGTGTTGGGGTCTGTGCTTTTAAGGGCAGAACTTCCCAGACAGAGATTCTGGGTTGGGTGCTGTGGAGCTCTTGTTGGGCACAGCCAATTAGAACCATAGTGGACGTAGAATAAAGTAGAGGTCTTTCAAGCATCTAAGCACTGAGTGAATACCAAATGCCACACCTTGCACCACTGCATGTAAAGCAGCTGGAATATGACTGTAACTGGCCATCTGAGAATTCCACCAACAGGCAGAGCTCTCAGCAGTGAAAAGCAGGCAGAGATGGTTCCTGTACCAGTGGCATGGTGGGGGCATGTGTTGAAGGAAGCCAGAGTGTATCCTGGGCACTGTGGAACACAGCAGTTATCCATTGTGAGGAAGAAGGGCCTTAGGAATGCTAACTAATCTTCTCTCAAATATCTAACATCCTAATAAAGACATCTCCTGGTCTGCTCGGTGTTACCCTTTCAACAGTTGCCTGAAAAGTCACTTACACAGTTTCATAACTCAGTCTCCGACCTAACCAACACTTGTTAACATATACCAGATCCACTGTCACAATGATGCCAATATCTGAGATGAATGCAATGCAGAGCAGCTACCTTCTTCTGCCATTTGAAATGCTCACATCTCACTGATGCTGGCAGGCGTTAGCTAAAATCATAGCTGGAGACCAGAGCAGTTCACTTATGTGTTAGTGTTGCTCAAAAGGGATATTAGTCTTATAAGAATGTATTTAGTGTTTAGACTTTATGACATTCTTGTATGTTGCTTGCATACATTAATCTTAAGTTTTGTCTTCAAACTTTGAAAAGGTTTGTTCTAAAGTTGTGAACTCAGAGGGGAAGAGTGTTCTACCCCGCTCCCGCCATGCCCATCCAGAAGGACTATGAAAATCAGATGGGTCATCAAGGAACATCACAATAAAAAGGATTGGAAATGCTATGTGCAAGGAAGCTTGTTCTATGGACTTGGAGGCTGAATGAAGGGAACAAAACAGACACAGGAAACTTTTCTATCTCTTTGCTGTTTGAACTCTCACAGGGTCAGAGACATTCAACTGAAGTCAGAGATCCCCAGGGTTTACCTCTGGGTCCACTCTGAAAGTTATTTTGAATGGACAGATCATGACAACTCTGTCACTCTTAACATTTAGATGGTAACTCATTTGTGTGTATGTGTTTGCTTGCTTTAACTTGTAAATAACTCTCATTTCTTTTTTATTGTTAACAAACCTTTAGATAGTTTACTACAGAATTGTCTATAGGCGTAGTCTTTGGTGTAAGATCCCAGGTACCAACTGATCTGGGGTAAGTGACTGTCTCTTGGGACTGGGAGCAACCTGAATATTTTGTGATTTTTGTTG
This sequence comes from Dermochelys coriacea, assembly GCF_009764565.3. Lineage (NCBI taxonomy): Eukaryota > Metazoa > Chordata > Testudines > Dermochelyidae > Dermochelys > Dermochelys coriacea. The sequence goes on from NC_050068.2 coordinate 284,659,473, forward strand.
TAATTGACCGTTTATCACTAAATCCAGGTTGCCTGGGTGGCAAGATAGGCTGGACAGTCTAAGAGGACTATCTGTAATTCCATGATAGGACTGTTATAGTGGTCCAGGAGTTTGCATTCGTTACTGACTTGGTGACCTATATTTATAGAACATATACCATCCTGCCCTGAGGTAGGCACTTACAGTCATGAACCACTCCAGACAGCATGACACTTACTTCCCCGGTGAATTCACACAAGATTGAGGGGGATGGAGAGAATGAGCCCAGTGGGTTTCCACAAAGGAACATCTCTCTTCCTCCCACCGTTTCCTCCCCCTGAGGGCCAGTCTTATTCCTGCTGCTTTCCATTCCAGCTCCCCATGCAGGGTGATGTTTATGATTCAGTTCCCCACAAACAGATGCAAATTTCCCATTGGAAGAAAATACAGCTGAATCTCTTCTGGGACCCTTTGCTTCTCTTGCTGTTTTTGCCCCCTATTAGATTCAGAGGAAGCAACTCTCAGCAGGGATCATCTAGGAAAAGGAAGGGGCAGAACATTTAAAATATAAATTTAAAAACATAGTCAGGGGGCCTGATTTTTCAGATGTGCTGAGCACCAGCAGCTCTTATTTACTCCACATGGAGTTGTAAGTGCCCAGAACCACTGAAAACCGTGCCCCTACATCATACTATCCCATCTGTCCAGTTGAGGAGAGTATGCAGATGTTTTTAGTTCATCCAGGGTTATTCAATAGGAATGACCCCATGCAGCAGAACAATCCCTTGCTGGACAGATGGAATTTTAAGACTCCAGGGGTATGGAGCAAAATTGGTCAGTTATGCACCCTGTGATTCTAACTTTATAGAAAGTAAGTCCGCACACACACAAAGATTTTTTTAACTACACTTTAATATTTGACCATGTTACTTTCAATATATAAGCCTAATTTAGGATTTTACCTCTCAGAGGCAATCTGCTTACAATTTAATTTTACACATTAAGCGTAAAAGTAAATTACACACAGCTGGTAAAGTAATTCTTGGTTAATTATTAAGCAGATATTGGAAGACAGAAATGAAGAATTTCCTTTCAGTGTAGCAATGATTTTATCTTTCTTTTAAAATCAGGCTACATATCAGTATGTAACTTTTAAAACATTCCCTTTTTTAAAAATGTGTTGATAAAGAATTTTAATCATGTATCAATTCCACAGAGGAAAAAAACCTCTCTTATCTGAAGCTGAGACCTGTCAAAGCTAGCTTGTGTTAAATCTGAACTCAAATGCAACTGCTCATCACAATGGAATCACACTGTGCGGAAGGAAGCTGGGTTTCAAATCATCACGGGTTTCTACTTCTAACCGATGTTTGTATCTTACTTCATTAAAAGACATAAAATTGACTTACTGGAAAATAGTTAAGTTCAATGAGTTTTGGATTCTAGGGACTTTGGCTTGTCTTTTTTGTTAGCAGTTCCATTTTGAAAGGGAGAGTACCATTAAACAGACTTGCGATCTCTTGTTCCCTTTAAAGGTGAAAGAATTAACTTTGGGTTATTCTGACGCATCTAATATAGGAGTATGGATGGAATTCTGTAACAGTGTGTGTCATTTCTCTCAACGTGCCAGGCCCAAGTAGTGGGACACAATGTGTGTCTAATACCCACAATAGAGCATATAAAAATAATTCATGCAGGAAAATTAAAACACAGCTGGATTCCTTCTTGTAGTATAAATGACTCAGATTCATAATTCTTTATTTTTAATGTAAATAATTTTCAGCATTAAAAATAAGGGGATAACAATGTTCTGAGGAATGTTGGGAATAAAATGTCCCTCAAAATGAGTTATAACTGACAGGTGTCAGGGGCAGAACTTAATTATTCTGGCTTGTATAAAATGGAACAACTAATTTGTAATACTTTTCCCCAGAGCTGTGATTTTAAATCAAATACCTTTTTGGTGATTAACCATTATGTTCATATAATTATGAACCCCAATTTAGTTTTATTTTCTTCCTGTGACTCTTTCAAAATAAAATTTGAGAAAGCAAGAAAGAGAGAAAGAAGTAGTTTAGCAAATCAGTTATCCCTGAACCAATCTCCTTGCTTTCTGCCATCCTAGAGGTGGTCTGTGCGATTTTAACGGATGGGAGGGTAAGCAAATTTCTGAAGGCACTAAGAAAAATTAATGAATTTGTATTTTTACCAGAGAAAGGAAATACTAAAATTTTTATGACTTTTACAATGTTTTCCTGAAATCAAAACATACCTTTGATTTATTGAAAAGCTATTCCAGTGGAATAATATAGCAGTAAAGCAGTGGGTGCATGGTGAATTCAATCTTTCTCAAAATACTGCATATCCTGCAAAACAGATTCCAGAATGGTCACTCTTTTGAACACACTCTATTTCAGGAGCAATTCAAAACTTGGGGTGTCCACAATTTAGCATGAACTTTTATGTCTGACCTCTCACAATCAATAAAATGTAAAGCCGTGTTACAGTGATATACACCACACCATCTTCATTATCGAAAGCTCTCCCAAAGGCACTACTGTGCTGTGAGAAGATCAGACAAGTCACAATAAACCAGAATAAGAAGGTGCCTTAAATTCTGCGTTAATGCATAATGCCTTTGCATTTACAAATAATATCCACCAGGTGGCAGAAGGAAACAAATTACAGTATAATTTAGCAAAACACTTTCTGATCATAATGAATAGGGAGAAAGACATTAAACTCAGTGACAGGTTTCAGAGTGGTAGCTGTGTTAGTCTGTATCAGAAAAAAAAAGACAAACAAACTCCAAAATGAGGAGTACTTGTGGCACCTTAGAGATTAACAAATTTATTTGGGCATAAGCTTTCGTTGGCTAAAGCCCACTTCGTTGGATGCATGCAGTGGAAAATACAGTAGGAAGATATATATATATATACAGAGAACATTAAAAAATGGGTGAAAAAACTTTTTATGAAAAGTTTTTATGAAAAAACTTAGTATGCTCTCAATGTTCATATATACAGTGAGCATCTCTGTGTCAGGAGCTAAAACACCATGCCAGTATGAAAAGAACAATAAAGCGGCCATCTACAAGTTAGATGAGCCCTTGGGAGCAATGTAGAATGTTGTTTATTGTTGGAAGATATTGAAGTGGGCTCCTATAAGTATCAGTGGTTATTAATTATATTTTTAATGTTTTACATGTACTGTATGCAATTATCATGTGTTTGTGAATCTACATGCACACACCTTTTAAAGAAGGCTTATATTTCAGATTTGAAATCAGGAAAGCAATTAGACCAGAGGTGGGCAAACTACGGCCCATGGGCTGTATTCGTCCCATGAGCTGTTTTAAGCTGGTCCACAAGCTCCCGCTGGGGTGCCAGGTCGGGGCTGCACCAGCGGCTCGGCCCCACTCCGGCTCTTCAGCCGAGGCCCTGGGTCAGGGGCTGCACCACATGGCTCAGTCCTGATCAGGCTGGGGTGCTGGGTCGAGGGCTGCACCATATGGCTCGGTCCCGATCCAGCCGGGGCACTGGGTCGAGTGCCGCACCATGCAGCTCGGCCCCACTACGGCACTCCAGCCAGGGTGCTGGATCGGGGGCCTCACCATGTGGCTCGGCCCCACTCTGGCCAGGGTGCAGGGTTGGGGCCCCGGGGGACACACCATGCAGCTCCCGGAAGCTGCGGCATGGCCCTGCTTCGGTTCCTACGTGCTCCAATGGTCCCCTCCGGTGCTCTAATGGGAGCTGCAGAGGCGGTGGCTGCAGTTGGGGCAGCATGCAGAGAAGCCTGGCTGTGCCTCCACGTAGGAGCCGGAGAAGAGACTGCTACTGCTTCTGGGAGCTGCTTGAGGTAAGTGCTGTTCAGAGCCTGCACCCCTGAGCCTCGCCCCATGCCCCTGCCCCAGCCTTGATCCCCTCCTGCTCTCCAAACCTCTCAATCCCAGCCCAGGGCATCCTCCTGCACCCAAACCTCTCATCCCCAGCCCCACCCCAGAGACCGCACCCCCAACCAGAGCCCTCATCTCCTCCCCCACTCCAACCCCAATTTTGTGAGCATTCATAACCCGCCATACAATTTCTATTCCCCAATGTGGCCCTTGGGCCAAAATGTTTGCCCACCCCTGAATTAGACCAACATTTCAAACATGGGTTTTTAAAGTTAAGTCCTTAAATACACAATTTCTACATAAGCTGTGAGCGCTCAACACCTCTGAATATCAGGACACTTTTATTTAGGTGCCTAAGCAGGGATTGTAGGGAGGAAATCTGTTCTTTCTCTGTGACAGTTCTGAAGTACTGTCCCAAAGTGATACTTCAGTAGAAGAGGTTTTAGAACAAATTGATAAATTAAACAGTAATAAGTCACCAGCAGAAGGTGGTATTCATCCAAGGGTTTTGAAGAAACTCTGATATGAAATGGCAGAACTACTAACTGTGGCTTGTAACCTAACACTGAAATCAGACTTTGAACCAGATGACTGTGAGGTTGCTAATGTAACGCTAATTTTTAAACGGGGCTTCAGGGGTGACCTGGCAATGACAAGCAGGTAAGCCTGACATCAGTGCCAGCAATGTGGTAGAAATTATAGAAAAGAACAGAATTATCAGATACATAGATGCAATTTTTTGGGGAAGAGTCAATGTGGCTTTTGTAAAGGGAAGTCATGCCTGACCAATCTACCAGAATTCTTTGACGGAGTCAACAAGCATCTGGACAAGGGTGATACATTCAATACAGTGTACTTGGATTTTCAGAAAGCCTTTGACAAGGTCCCTCACCAGAGGCTCTTAAGGAAACTAAGTAGCCATACGGAAGGTCCTCTCCTAGATCAGTAACCGATTAAAAGATAGGAAACAAAGGGTAGGAATAAATGGTCCGTTTTCGTAATGAAGAGCGGTGAACAGCTTGGTCCCCTAAGGCTCTGTATAGGGACCAGTGCTGTTCAACATATGCATTAATGAACTGGAAAAAGGGAGTAAACCCTGAAGTGGCAAAGTTTACAGATGATACAAAGTTATTCAAGATAGTTAAGTCCAAAGCAAACTGCAAAGAGCTACAGAGGGGTCTCAGAAAACTGGGTGAGTGGGCAAGAAAATGGCAGATAAAATTCAATGTTGATAAGTTCAAAGTACAATAGAATCTCAGAGTTCTGAACACCAGAGTTACAAACTGACCAGTCAACCACACACCTCATTTGGAACCAGAAGTACTCAATCGGGGAGCAGCAGACACAAAAAAAAAAAAAAAAAAAAAAGGAAATACTATGCAGTACAATACTGTGTTAACCGTAAATTACTAAAAAAAAAATAAAGGGAAAGTTTAAAAAAAAAGATTTGACAAGGTAAGGAAATTGTTTTGGTGCTTGTTTCGTTTAAATTAAGATGGTTAAAAACATTTTTCTTTTGCATAGTAAAGTTTCAAAGCTGTATTAAATCAATATTCAGTTGTAAACTTTTGAAAGAACCACCATAATGTTTTGTTCAGAGTTATGAACAACCTCCATTCCCTAGGTGTGTGTAACTCTGAGATTCTACTGTAATGCACATTAGAAAAAAAATCCCAACGATACTGGGTTCTAAATTAGCTGTTACCACCCAAAAAAAAAGATCCTGGCAAAACCATGGATTGTTCTCTGAAAAATTCAGCTCAATGCACAACAATAGTCAAAAAGGCTAATAGTATATTAGAACTATTAGCAAAAAGAAAAGGAGTACTTGTGGCACCTTAGAGACTAACAAATTTATTAGAGCATAAGCTTTCGTGAGCTACAGCTCACTTAAGCTTATGCTCTAATAAATTTGTTAGTCTCTAAGGTGCCACAAGTACTCCTTTTCTTTTTGCGAATACAGACTAACACGGCTGCTACTCTGAAACCTAGAACTATTAGGGAAGTGACAGAAAATAAGACAAAATATAATGATGTCACTATGTAAATCCATGGTGCAGCCACCTGGAATACTATGTCCCGTTCTTGTCACCCCATCTCAAAAATGGTATACTGGATCTGGAAAATGTTCAGGGAAGCACAACAAAAATGATCAAGGGTACGGAACAACTGCCATATGAGGAGAGACTAAAAAGATTAGGGCTGTTTCACGTTAGACAAGAGGTGCCTAAGGGAGGATATGATCGATGTCTATAAAATCGTGAATTATGTGGAAAAAGTGAATAAAGAAGTGTTATGTACCCTTCACCACAATACAAAAACCACTGGGTTACCTGATTAAATTAATAGGCAGCAGGTTTAATACAAACAAGAGGAAATACTTTTTCACACAGTGCAGAACTAACCCTGGAACTCATTGCCATGAGATGTTGTGATGGACAAAAGTATTACTAGGTTCAAAAAAGAATTAGAATTCATGGAGGATGGGTCCATTTATGACTATTAGCCAAGATGGTCAGGAATGCAACCCAATTTTTGGGGCAACCCTAAACCTCTGACTACCAGAAGTTGGAAGTGGATCATCCCATAGTAGCTCCGTTCTGTACACTCCCTCTGAAGCTCTGGTACTGGCCACTCTCAGAGATAGGATACTGGGCAAGATGGGCCATTATCTGATCCAGTGTGGCAGGTCTTATGTTCTTGTTGTTAAGGCATGGAACTAGGATCCAGGAAATCTGAATTAAATTCCTGGCTACAACCTCCTGTGTGACCTTGGGCAAGTCACTTAATTGCTATGGGCTAGATTCACAAAGGAACTTAAGAGTGGTGATGCAGATGTTGCCATAACTAACTTATAGACTCCTAGAAAATTGCTGGGATAAGTGCCTAAAAATGGGATTCACAAAAACCAGCATGCTAGGTGGCATGGGTGATGCCCAGGCAAAGGGTATGTCCTAAGCCTCTGCTTGGGATTCTCAGTTGCAAACCCTCTCTTGCGGTTAGATGCCTACTCCATTTTTGCAAGAAGCTGGCGAGGAGGTGGTGGGAGCAAGCACTTCTTCATCAGTGAGCTCTAAGTCCACTTACCAGGTTGGTCCCTGCCAGTGAGTTAGGAGGAGGAACATCTACTTTCCCTGGTTCACGCATATGTAAGGGGACTGTTGTCTTCTTACTAAAACTCAATGGGAGTATTTTGGTTGGCTAACTCCCAGTACCAAAAGAAAGAGGAAGGGTCGATGGGAAATCAGGACCCTGAGATTGACAGTCCCCAGGAACAATGGAGAGAGGCCAATGTTTCTGGTCAGCCTGATTGACAGGGTGGGCTGGCTAATCAGGAAGTCAGGAGGCCAGGGTCAGACAGTGTGGGGCTGAACTAAGGAGAAAGCAGGGACCCAAGTTGAGCTGGGGAGCAGAGCTGAGCTAGATCCAGAGGGGCCAGAAAAGTAGCCCAGGAAGCAGGTCAGTGCTGGTAGCAGAGTCACAGAAGCCACCTACAGAGCAGACCCTGTCCTGGGAGCAGAGCTGCAGCAACCACAAGCAGAGGGGCCAAAGAAGCAGCCCACGAAGCAGGTCAGTGCTGGGAGCAGAGTCACAGAAGCCACCCACAGAGCAGACCCTGTCCTGGGAGCAGAGCTGCAGCAACCAGAGCCAGAGGGGCCAGAGAAGCAGCCAAGGGAGCTGGAGGCAGAGCAGCAGCAGCAGCCATGCTGAGACAGAGTGGTGGTGGTGGAGCTGGAGCTGAGGCAGAATGGAGCAGGAGCTGGAGCTGGGGCTGGAGCAGTCTGGAGCCGGGTGCAGTGAGCATCTGGGGAGAGCAAGGGGGGACCCTTGGCAGCGGGCCCAGTGCAGGGAGATGCCCCCAGCCAAGATGCCCTGTAGGCCTTATTTGGAGGGGGATCATAACCCTGATGGGATGGGGGTGACGCTGGGAAGAAGGGTCCTGCCACATAGAGCTTGAGAGCGTGTGGCCACCACCAGAGCAAATGTCTGACCTGGAGCATCCCTGCAGCACAGCCAGGGCCTGAGAAGGAGGCCGGGGACTTGTGAGAAACAGATTGAACTTCCTTTATATGCCAGAGATGCTGGTTGTGATGTCCCCGGGCCACAGAGTGGGATGATGTGTTTTCCTTTAACCTTTCCCATTTTTTGCTTATTTTTTTTTTAAATTGATTGCTGTTTAATAAATTGTATTTGCTTTGAACTGTATGCAATGATCAGTGGGTCAGGGAAGCATCCAGTGCAGAGAGAGCACCCTGGAGTGGGGACACCCTAGCCTCTGCCCTAAGTGACCACAACAAGGTTACGGGTTGAGCTCCCCAGGAATCCTGCACCCAGCCTTGTTGGGGTTACGAGGACTCTGCCACGCAGTAGAGTGGTAGGGGAGCCCTAAGGTCAGGCAGGCCTCTGGGTAAAGGAAGTGGGAGCGAGGACTCAGATCCTTTCACTAGCCCACTTTACCGAGGTAGGGTATAAGCCAGGAAAGTTCCCCACAATAGTGGGACCATCCTCCCACTTACACATAGCACTAGGAATTAAGCTTCCAGATACCTAGATCAAGAAAGCAGTGCACATGCTCAGAGACACATAGGTGCCCAGGAAACTTTTACTGCAAAAATGTAAGTGCCGAGCAAATGTGGCCAACTAGAGGATTTGGTGGCAGCTGAACAGGGGCTGAGCAGGGGCTTTCTGTATCCCAGTGGGGCCTGATTCTGGGACTTAGGTGCCTAAGTGGCAGTTAGGCGCCTCAGTCCTTTCATGAATCCAGCTCTCTGTGCCTTAGGCCTGGTCTACACAAGGGGGGGATTGATTTAAGTTATGCAACTTCAGCTACGTGAATAACATAGCTGAAGTCAACGTACTTAGATCTACTTACCATGGTGTCTTCACTGCAGTAGAAGTCCATTTTGCATTCCTCTAGTGGAACAAAGTGGATTTAAAACTTTCTGGATGGCATTAAACCAGAGTATCAGTCTCTACACCGTTCTCTCCTGTCTTCTCTCCTCTAGGGGGTGTATTGAGGATGGAGCAGACCACGGCTGGAGTCTGTTGATCCTTAGGCTACCATAATATAGAGATGCCCTTAGGTTGCTCTTAATTATACGGGGAGTTGGATTGGTTCCCAGCTGTCCCTGGTATATGTGGGAGGTGGCATGGAAAGTCAATGTAAGGTCCCTTTCTTCCCTGAACCAGGTCCAAAGACTGCATTTGTGCAAATGGAGAGGCTTCCTAAATGTTTCTAACAGATTAAGTTAATCAATAGAGAATAGTTTTAAATAAGACTACAAATCTGAGAAACTGAATAAAATGATTTAGTGTACATTTATTTCTATGTTCATACAGTTTTTGGCCTTTAGTGGATGTCATGACGACTGGAAGCATTTGGGGCTCAAGTAGAGATAGGAGAAATTTTACTGGCCAAACCTCTCTCTCTCTCTCATTTATTTATTTATTTATTTATTTGGGGGTGGGTATAACATACAGATTTGGTGACATCCAAACTTTTTGTGAGTTTGTGTTGGTGTCACTGCTCATGTCAACCACTCCCTCCACCCCAATTTTTGTTTTGAAAAAGTCAAAATGAAACATTTCAGTTTTGGGTTTAAAATGACTTTTTGATATTTCCTTCAACTTTATTGTCAAAATTAATAATTAATAATAATAATTAATAATAATAATAATTAATAATAAATGCTTGATATCAAAACAAAAGTTTTAATTTTGGGTTATACAACATGTTTGTTCAATCCAAAAGAAAATTTTGGGTTTTGTTTTTTGTTTTTGTTTTTAGTTTTCAATCTGCCAATCGTTTTTGGTTTGACTCAAAATTATTTTTCCCAATTTTTCAGAATTGCCAACAAACCAAAAAATTGGCTATTCACCCATGTCTAAGCTCAAGTCCTTTGTCGAGAGCCCTACTCTAGTTGCATGAAAAGTCTTCAGGCAACTGACTACAGTCTACAGGTTGCACCATAAGATTAGCATTTTGTGCATGATTTTAGTATGCAGATGATATCACAGGAAATAACTGAGGAGATAAATATTTCAAGGGATTATTGCCTTTCACGATTGCATCTGATTGAAGAAATAAAGTGCCTTGAAGACCTCCTTACATATCACCAAAGTATTTAAAATGTAAAGTTTCCCATTAGCTTTTTTACATTTTGAAAATATTTCAGCTTAAAAATAAATGTTGTTCTGATCAGCAAGTAGTCTCAGCTCCAGCTCATAAATCTTATGGAGAAGTAAGCTTGTACTAAAATATTTTCAACCATTTTATAGATTCAGGCCTTAGTCAGAGCTCTGTAATCCTGGAAACATTATCACTTATAATTAGACCTTTCACCCTTTGTATGAAATATTGAAACAAAGATTCTTCTTAAGTGTCTTTGAGTGGTTCTCCGTGTAGAGATTAAAGATTCTATAGCATTTTTCATTTTCTTCCCTTATATACCCTGACTGAGATTTTGAAAGGAGTCTAGAGTCGCAGTTCTCAGCCTTTTCCATACTGAGACCACTTTTGCTATAATGTATTTCCATTCACCCAAATTCTCCTCTTATCTATCCAGGCTCTATTTAGGGCCCTTCCGCCCACTAACCACTATGAGAAGAGAAAGTGGTTAATACCCCCTGATCCCTGTTTGTGATCCCCAGGTTAAATCTTCTAGACTGCTTTGAAAATTTCATCCTTACACCTTCTGTTAGTTTATTCCACACTCCCATCATTCATTCATCCATTTTCTAAAGTACTCATTACTATCACCATGGTATATGGAAATTAATCTCACCCTCTGTTCCCTCAGCATGAAAATTATATTCATTTACACCACCTCTGAATTTGATCTGTGACATACAGGAAAATAGCCATGTTAGAAAAGGATGAATTATTTAAATCACCAAGTTAAACAAGACTTAATAAGGGCTATCTTTGTCACCCTTCACCATTTCTCAAAGCCCAGGTGTAGGTATATGCACTTTACTAAGTGGGCCAAACTATCACAAATTAGTTTCATGCTAAACCTTGATGTTCTTAGAGAGATCCCATTTTTTTTTAAGGTTAGACTAGCATTTTCCTAGGCTTTTTGGTACCTATCTCTCCCCAGCTAGAGGAGCTGTTGCAGCAGCTGCTGGGAAACCTGTATCTGAATTTATGAATACCAGGGGCAATTGCTTAAAAATAAAATTCACTTCCAGTGCCGAATAGCACAGGTGTGATGGGAACAGACACTTTTCAAATTACCGTTCGAGGTTTTCGTTAGGAAGTTGAGTGAAAGAAATAAATGAGAATGATACAAAAGCTACATGAATTAAAAACTGGTTAAATTGTACGTCTAAAAATCTAAGTGTAAATGGGGAATCATCATTGCATGGGTGTGCCTCTAGCTGTGATCTAGCTCGCTCAAATAACAATAGCAGGGAAGCCACAGCAGCACCGGATACCCGCGTGAGTACACACCCAGGGTCCCGGGCAGGTTTGTATCCCATGTTGCTGTGTATTCAGCCTTCCCACTCTCTTCTGCTATTTCCTTATACTCTTTGTGACATAGTGTGCCTAGAGCAGCCCGCACTGAAAATGCCAAGGTTAGGGCAGGCTGCAAAAGGGAGAGCAGATGCTCCCGAGACTGGTGGTTAACACTGAAGTAGACTCACCAGCCAGTCACAAACTGAGCTCCTGATTCCCCACACTGGTTATCAAGAAGCAAAAAAAGAAATCAACAGCCCCCATATTGCAGTGGCTCAGCATCAAAGGTGAAGATGACACACAGCATCTTTTAGAAATAAACATGAAAATCTAATGAATGCAGGCATGAATGGAGTTAAGAGTGAAAAGAAACTTTTCAAACACTTTGATGAGTTTAGTACTTGAGAAACAGAGGATCAATTCTATAAGAACTTAAGTGATCTGGTCATGGTCTTGCAAATCTTCACAAGCTTTTTTTCTCCATATTCTCCAAGTTCTTCATTTAGGGCCCAAGCCAAAGCTCCATGTTGCTTAGCATCTGTGCAACGTGCCTCAGGTGGCATGTGACCAGGATTCATCACAAAATTTGGTCTACTTCCCATTGAAGTCAATGGAAGCCTTCCATTGACTTCACTGAGTTTTGAATTAGGGCCCTACTGGTGGGGGGGATTTAGCCATGTGTGGTGTCTGACTGACAACTCTCAGAATTCTCCTTCTTATATCCCATATTTTGGGGATTGTTTATCCAATGGTGTTAGGGCAGCCACATCTGTTCATGCATTTAAATTAAAGTTAAAGACCTTTCTTTTTTGATCCATTTTTAGTGTTTTCCTAATTTATATGCATCACCCGGGTCTGGAATAGTTTATTTAATGCAGTTTGGCCTCTTTTATCTGTCACTGATATTTTTTATGTGTTTTGTTTGACAACACTTTAAGATGTGATGTGCATGAAAACAGCTTTATAAATAAAGATTGATTACTCAGTAACAGTTGTCCAATAAACTATGATCTTCACAAAAGGCTGTGGAAATATTGCATACTTTTTTTAAATGATAGTATTACGTACCTGGCAACTATACTGATTTAATGGATTCTGTAGCAGCTATTCTCTTCTGATACCGTGCATGTGGCTTTTGAATTTTTAAGTAACTGAAACTCTGGGCAGGGAAGGTATCTGTAGCCTCTATTTCCCAGAAGCTGGGAATAAGCGACAGGGAATGGATCACTTGATGATTACCTGTTCTGTTCATTCCCTCTGGGGCACCTGGCATAGGCCACTGTCTGTAGACAGGATACTGGGATGGATGGACCTTTGGTCTGACCCAGTATGGCCATTCTTCTGTTCTCCTGTTCTGCAGGCAAACATTTTGCTTAAAAGCTTTTTGTTAGTTTGTTTATTTTCCCAGGGGCGGGGACAGAGCAGGGGAAAAATCTTTTCTTTTCTTTTGTTTCTTTTTAAATTAATCATTCTGCTACTGCTGGTACTAATCAGCTTGTTTGATACCAAGCTAAACAGAACAGTGGGAGGGAGAACTTTCTCTATGATTGAAAGAATCATGTGAGGAGAGTCAGTGGGAACCAATGGGACTTGTGTAGAACAGTAGCAAGAGGATTTCAAAGCTGTTGTAACAGTGTGCAAAATGGTTTTGGCAGTTGGGGAAAGTAGTGCGGAGGAGGGGAGAAGGAGATGAGCTGTGAGGGGTGTAAAGAAAGAAAGAAAGGTATGTAGGAAATGAAGATGGGGTAGGTTTACTCCTGGCCTTGAAGTGTAAATAAAGTCCTCTATCTGCAACAAGTTCAACAGTGAAAGATAGTAGAATTTCGTCTCCACTGGGAGACCCACAGACTGAAAAGGGGGTGACATTGGCCAGAGACAGGGAAATGAGGCAATATATTTCTTCACTTCATCCCAACTATAAGCTCTTATGAAGCTTGCAGTTAGAGTGACCAAATAGTAAGTGTGAAAAATCGGAATATGGGGTGAGGTGCTACAGGCACCTATGTAAGACAAAGCCCTGAATATCGAGACCGTCCCTATAAAAGTGGGCCATCAGGTCAACACACCTGCAGCAAAAGAAAAACTTTCCACCTTGATGGAGAGTTGTGATGAAAATAACATGTGCATTCCCTAGCGGGAAAACAACTTGACGCAACACATTCAGCCAGCAAATTAGACTGAAAATGAATAGCAATAAGACAGAAATCATGGCCTTTAATATTGCCTCACCATCACCAGTACGGATACAGGATCATGTTCTCACCAATGTAGAAATATTCACATACTTGGACAGCACCATCAGCCAGGACAGTGGAACAAGCCAAGACATCCGGAACAGAATCAATAAAGCCAGGAACACCTTCAGGAGCTTAAATACAGTCTGGAAATTGTCAAAATGCAACACCAAAACCAAACTCAGGGTTTATCAGAGCTATGTACTTTCAACACTGAATGCTGGGGAATGAGAAAGTATGACATGTCCAAACTGTCTTCATTCCATACCCATGCCTCAGAAAAATCCTCTGTATCTTTTGGTCCAGAACAATCTCAAACCGAGATCTATCGACACAGTGCAGCCAAGAAGATATGAGCACCATCATTGCCAGGAGGTGCTGGAGATGGATTGACCATGTGCTTCGGATGGAAACTGATTCCATCACCAGAGTAGCACTAAGATGGACACCTGAAGGCAAGCGAAAATGAGGCTGCCTGAAAACAACATGGTGAAGAACTGTGGAAGCCGAGCTGAAAACCCTGGGGCACAGCTGGAGAACCATTGAAAAACTTGCCAGAAACAGACAGGAATGGAGGAGCTTCGTTGCTGCCCTAAATGCAAGAGGCATAATGGGAACACGATGATGATGGTCCCTAGCTGGTGAATCATGGTAACGCATAACAAGCCTGACTGGAGCAAGGAGTGAGTCTGGCACAACAAGGTGCCAGCAGAGCCTGAGGAGGGAAGAGAATAGGAAATAAAGATGACATTTCATCTATCTCTTCCTAGTCCCATCAGTGGCTTTCCCCACTCCTCTGTCTCTGTATTGCTGGGTCAGCCCTTCTCAAATGTTAGTGTTTGTTGCACCAGCTCCATGTCGGGTGGATCCCCTCAAACACAGCTTCCTCCACACAGTGGAACCACATGAAAGTTTGGGCAAAAAGGAGTTTTGCTCTTGCAACCTGTTTGATTTGCATGGATAGTTGTGAGACTGCTAAAATTATGCAAACGTAAATGTAGCCAGGGTATTATAATTTATTTTTATTCTAAATGAAACTGGTAGAGCTGCCTATAGTTAAGGCTGTATGACACTTCCCATAATAGGACTCTGCTTTCTGTTTATATAACTTTAGACACTTTAACCATTTAGGCGAAAATTTTCCAGGGTGCCTGTCTGGCTCAGGCCCAGTGTTTAATTTTATTAATGATTCATTATTATTATTATTTATTTATTCATTCAGCAAAACAGGTTCAGAAGTTTCTGAGAATGAGATTAAAGAAAATAAATTGTTTTACCCATATTAAAATTTTTTTGTAAACACTTTATTCAGCACAGACTTGTCAGAGTTTGGCAACTAAATTTTCTGAAGATTCCATCTGCAATGAGCATGCTCCAGCCAGGGCTAAAAGGGTTGTGGGTCTCAGTAGTACTGGCTTCAGGAAATGAGAGCAGAGTGACTATATCTCTTGTGCTCTCTTTTTCTGGTGATCAGGCAGCATGGAGGAGGAAGCTGCCTGACATGAATTCAGATGCAATAAAACCTGCATTTGGTGGGAAGTTAGGAAGGAACGGTGGAGGAAGTAGATTGGAAGAAGTTTGGAGGAGATGGGTGGAGAATGGGAGCTGGAGAAGGGAGACTGGCACTGGATGGTCAAGGAGATGAAGAGGGGGCAGTGAGATGAGGAGTCTGAAGATGGAGACTGTGACAATGGTTATGGGAAAGATAGGGATTTGGGTGGGAAGGTTCAAAGGGGAGACTAGGACTGGATGAGCAAAGAGACATTGATTGGGATGAAAGCCCCAAGCACCCAGATTGGAACTCACTAGGTGAAGAAACTGGGATTGGGATAAGAAGTTAGAGAGATGGAGAGTGAGGAGAGACTGGGACAAGGGACCTGTGGTTTGAACAGAGTCAGAACTGGGACAAGGACAGCCTGGAGGGACAGAAGCATAAGGGGGCAGGAGGGTCAGTGTCCATTACAGCACACTTCCCCCGAGAGCCTGGAATGGACACCAAGATCCCACAGGATTGTTGTAAAAAAATTAATGAATGTCTGTGAAGCACTCAGTTGCTATAATGATGAGCACCACAGCAACTCCCACAAGGAAATGAATAATTCTGAATCCAGAGTAAGGTTGAATATTGTGGAATAAACAAGGGCTGGGACCACACATTGAACAAGGAAAAGAAAACAAAATATTGAATAACTGCTCATTAAGTGAGCCCCACCCATCCTGTGCACTGAAACATAGCTCTGTTTTATAGGTGGGGTGGGAAAAAATACCATGTGATCATATAATTAAAGACTGTATCATAATGCATCTGCACAATGCACCTGAGTTAAAGTTGCATCAGCAACCTAAACTCTGGCATTTCCTAGCTTTTGAGTTTCAATTTTGTATCCTTAACCTTCTTTAATGTGTGTGTATGTGTGTGTGTGTCTAGCACCAGGGGTAAGAATGGCACTTTATTAACAGTTCATACCTGAAAAAGTTTATAATCTATATAGACCACATTTAGATATAGGAAAGACAAGGGAAGGGGAAGATAAAACTTCACTCTGATTAAATGCTAAATAATAACAGTAATAATAAATAAATTAATAATGGCCTCTGTCTTTCTCCTTGTCTCCAGCTAGTTCCAGTTATGAAACAATGGCCCAGATTCTCTGCTGGTGGAAATGGGTGAATCTGCACTGAAATCAAAAGCGCTCCAGTCATTTACACCAGTGGAGTATGTGACACGATATGTCTTGTGTTTCCTCATTGCTCTGTTTTTAATTAGTCTCTTTCATATCTTGGCAGTAATATATCACCTAATGCTGTTGGTGGGACACTGTGTGATCCAACTCATGGCAGCAACATAATATTGAATCATCTGATGCTTGGTCTTTTGTGTATAAGACATTTTTTTTTTATTTTGACACTAGACCTGCTTTAGTTTGGGCATAATTTAATTTGACAGCATCTGCAGTGGAAGAAGTTAATGTGACAGTTCTCGGGGCACCCAAGTCTATGAGTTACCCTTTTACACCTGCCTCCAGCAAGAGGGAGTCTGCCATGAGGTAACTGGATCAGCTCCCTGACACTCCCAGCCTTTCAGTCACTCAAGCTTTCTTCTCTGTATCACAGTTACTAATTAGATATGTGAGAAAACAGCTTATCAGACAGAAGAAGATTACAGAGTTCAAAGACTGCAATAAAAGACTAGCGGACATCAGAGACAATGCAGATGAAAAGGACAAATCAAACTTTTCCAGCCAGATTAATGTGCCCATTGAAGTGCTTGTCTTGCCGTTCATACACATACCCAGACAAAACAGGCCTGAACCAGATCATTTGAATCTGGGTCTGGACCTGAATTTTCACCAAATGTTGGGAGTGCTGGGATGTATGAGGGGTTTGATCTAATCAAATGTGTATCTTTTTTTTATTTGTCACTTGAAGTCATGAAAAACATGGAGAAAATAATGAAATGTAAAAACTGGGCTCAAGAATAAAACACTTTATCAAATAAATAACATGTCAGACCTTACAGTCTACTGACTGTTTGTAGAGAATGTTAACAGCATCACCTAGGCTACTGTTACTCCCACCAGAAGGCAGATTTTTTTTTACAAATACGATCTTTCATCTATTGCATTAACCTTATATTCCCACACACCAAACTGGAGCTTAAAGGTCACCTTTAATGTGTTCTGTGTTTTCAAAATGGCTATAATTCCAACCTGAAGATTATTTTCTCCAGTAAACCCATTTACTAATCCTGAACTTTAATTCCTTCTTGTTATATTTTATCTTTATTAGAATATTTCTGTTACAATTTAAAGCACTGAGTTTTTATTACTAAATGTTACTATTTCTTATTATCTTTTCTATTGTCTTCCTGCTCCTTCAGTGCACAACAATAAAATCTCTCGATTGGGAAAGGAAGAGGTTTTCTAATGAGTCTAGCACATTCAATAATAGTAGCTGTTCCTGTGAGTAACCACTCTGTACTTTGTAATACTGTATCTTCATGTGTATAACATGATGAGATGTCAGTGAAATGTAGAAAAAATGACTGTTATATGCCCCAATACCATTCGTGGTTATATACAACAGCAGGGCATTGTGTACGCCTCGTTAGAGATGCACATTATTTTGAAGGAAATGTTTTTCAGTGACAAATGAAGATTTAGCAACACCAAATGTTCATGTCAATTTCACTGAATAGTTAGTTTGGGGGGGAGACCCTGAAAATTCATAGATTCATAGATTCATAGATACTAAGATCAGAAGGACCATTCTGATCATCTAGTCCAACCTCCTGCACAGCGCAGGCCACAGAATCTCACCCACCCACTCCTACAAAAAACCTCACCTATGTCTGAGCTATTGAAGTCCTTAAATCATGGTTTAAAGACTTCAAGGAGCAGAGAAGCCTCCCTCAAGTCACCCATGCCCCATGCTACAGAGGAAGGCGAAAAACCTCCACGGCCTCTCCAATCTTCCCTGGAGGACAATTCCTTCCCGACCCCAAATACGGCAATCAACTAAACCCTGAGCATATGGGCAAGATTCACCAGCCAGATACCCAGGAAAGAATTTTCTGTAGTAACTCAGATCCCATCCATCTAATATCCCATATCAGGGGATTAGGCCTATTTACCCTGAATATTTAAAGATCAATTACTTACCAAAATCCCATTATCCCATCATACCATCTCCTCCATAAACTTATCGAGTAGAATCTTAAAACCAGATAGATCTTTTGCCCCCACTGCTTCCCTTGGAAGGCTATTCCAAAACTTCACTCCTCTGATGGTTAGAAACCTTCATCTAATTTCAAGTCTAAACTTCCTGGTGGCCAGTTTATACCCATTTGTTCTTGTGTCCACATTGGTGCTGAGCTGAAATAATTCCTCTCCCTCTCCTGTATTTATCCCTCTGATATATTTATAGAGAGCAATCATATCTCCCCTCAACCTTCTTTTAGTTAGGCTAAACAAGCCAAGCTCCTTAAGTCTCCTTTCATAAGACAAGTTTTCCATTCCTCGGATCATCCTAGTAGCCCTTCTCTGTACCTGCTCCAGCTTGAATTCATCCTTTTTAAACATGGGAGACCAGAACTGCACACAATATGCTAGGTCAGGTCTCACCAGTGCCTTGTATAATGGTACTAAAACCTCCTTATCCCTACTGGAAATGCCTCTCCTGATGCATCCCAAAACTGCATTAGCTTTTTTCACAGCCATATCACATTGGCAACTCATTGTCATCCTATGATCAACCAATACTCCAAGGTCCTTCTCCTCTTCTGTTACTTCTAATTGATGCGTCCCCAACTTATAACTAAAATTCTTGTTATTAATCCCTAAATGCATAACCTTACATTTCTCACTATTAAATTTCATCCTATTACTATTACTCCAGTTTACAAGGTCATCCAGATCCTCCTGTATAATATCCCGATCCTTCTCTGAATTGGCAATACCTCCCAGCTTTGTATCATCTGCAAACTAATTCAAAAACACCCTAAATCAAACAAACCCTTTTGATGTTTCTGTTTGAAATGACATTTTTTTCCAAAATTTGCTTTAATTTTATTATTTAAGAATCCAAAAACATTTAACAATGGTAACAATTAAAATGAAAAGATTTTGGTTTTTGTTGAAATAAAACATTAAATTCAACTGGAAACAATTTTTTTTCAAATTTTCAACCAAAACTTTTCACATGTAGTCACTATCTGAATGTTCCTCATTTTCTCGGTACTCAACATGAGGCACCTGGGGTCAAATATTTGAAGTGCTGAGCACTCACAGCTGCAAGTGAAGTCTATGAGAGCTGTGCTTTGAGCATATAACAGGTTTCAGAGTAGCAGCCGTGTTAGTCTGTATTCACAAAAAAGAAAAGGAGTACTTGTGGCATCTTAGAGACTAACAAATTTATTTGAGCATAAGCTTTCATGAGCTACAGCTCACTTCATCGGATGCATTCACAAAAGCTTATGCTCAAATAAATTTGTTAGTCTCTAAGGTGCCACAATTACTCTTTTTCTTTTTTGAGCATATAGAATGTTATAAAAATGCAAGATACCCTAACAAATCAAACCCAAGTGTCTCAAGTTGGGTACCTTAATTACACAAGGAAATTTAATTCTTGCCTTTCCTAACTCTGAATGCTTGATTTTGCAACCTTAACTTACTTTTAACATAGAATTTTGTGTATAACATATATTATTAATATTTAAGCCATGTACTGCATAAATAGCTGTATTATTTGTTAATTGATGTTAGCATGCATCAGGGATATGCATACTGGTCATTACTGCTCCATTTCTTGTTTTGCTTGGTTTGCTCTGGAGCTAATTATCAAGTTTTGAAAAAGGAAAGCATATTCACTTATCTAGGCACTCTAGGCATTCACTCTAGGCAGCTTGAATTCTCCAGTAAGTATTTAATAAATTGTTCAGAATATTTGACTAATTTTGTTGGTTTAGTTTTTGCTTCTCTTCCTTCAGGGACTCAGGATGTGTTGAACTGATACAGGAGATTGACCCTTTTAGGCACTGATTCCTTTCCAAGGAGTTTCAGCTAAAAATCCAAGTCAATTTGAGAGTTAGCTATGCAAGTAATAATACTTTAATTTGTAGCTCTGATGAACCCGTAAGTAATCAGTAAGGGGATGATTTTGACTAAGTGAATAAGAGTTTTAAAAAAAATCCTTGAAGCCAATCCAGCCATTGTCCATTTGGAGATGGTACTACCCTAGAGCTATGCAACCTCCTACCTCAAAGACACCCATTTTAATAGAATGCTGCCATACAAGGTTTAATCTGTGATTTAATTTAGTGATGAAGGGTCCGATCCATCTCCTGTTCAAGTTGATGGACAGACTCCAAATGAGTTCAGTGGGAGTCAGAGCAGGCATTGGCTTGGGCTAGCCATAGTATGGACAGGTTTGCTTATTCATACAGATCCTACAATGCATAGTAGCCCTGATCCACAGGGTTATTCCACTCAAATGTCTCTTGAACAAAGGCAAACATGGCAATTTTGGGATTTGTATCATTAACTTGTACCCCGGCCCTTGCACCAGACAGTGTCTCAAATGATCCATTTGAGGGGAAACTCTTATACAAGCTTAAAGATAGGCATTGCTCATGGAAGTCTCTTTGTTGTTGTTTTTTAGCCTGGTAAATTAACAGGTGCCATGGTGCTGAGGTCTGTATTAGAATACATAGAACATGCACCTCTGGCATTGTGGACACTGCCTCCCAAAAGCATAATTCCTACAAGGGATTCTCTTGCACTGGGGGAAGAATAACTGACTATCTCCCTTTGTGAGGTGCAGAACACTCTGCTAGCACATGGGTGAGTAGAGTCATGGCTCCAGTGATACCCTCTCTACTCCCTCCCCTCCAGCTGCTCTTGTGGGACTCATTGGCCACCCCAAGCATCCAGAGCTGCAGCATGGCCATAAAAGGGAGGACCCCATGCTCCCCTTATTGCCCTGAAAGGCTGTGTTAAGGCTAGGCATAGTGTAGATAAAATTGTGCAAAACGTGGGACAAGGATGAGAATACAAATCTATTTCCACATGAGCTCTAATCCATCTAGATCTGCACTGATTTCTAAGCAATTGTAAGCCAGGGCACCAACCCATGACACTAGCCTGCCTCCATTTGTAGGTACCATTCAGGCCTTGTCTAGAACAGGAAAAAAAGTGGATCTTTAATGCTAGCTGCTAGTATGAAATGATGTGAATAACAACAATTTTAAAGCATTTCAGCTGAACTGACTTCACAGCTGTATTTCTTTTGATGTCATTTTTATTGACTTCTTCCTTCTTTCGTTTCTGTAGTTCTTATCCACTATTTTGCATTTCTACATAGTCCAGTCCCGGCACTATGCTTACGTGGCACTTCGCAGCAATTAAGTTGCCTTTCTTTAATGACTGAATGTGTTCCTTCCATAGTGCATGCAACACTAAAGCCTGTCTAGATTGGGAAAAGACATGTTCAAAAAACATACTTACAAATTTTAAACACCACCTGGCCCTAGTATAGGCAGGGTTTAACATAATTAAAATGTTCAAGCTGGCTCAACCCAGGATATAAGGGAAAGCAATCTTTGGCCCCCTGCCTGTGTAATGATCACTTTGCAGATGTTCCTGTACAGACATCATTTGAAGCTGGGTGTGCTTGTCACTTTTAGAAGACTAACAGTCGCCATCCAAGTTTGAAAAAATTGGCCCAAGTGTCCTGCCCAAAGTTAGTTTTCAAATATACTCAGCAGAGTATATAGGTGAAGTGTTGCAACCTTTGCCTTGCGAATTACATATTGGCTTTGTGTCTTTGTACACCAGAAAGGAGTAAAGGTGGGGTCAGTGGATCCACCACATTTGCCGATCTACCAATCATTTCCCCACCTTACTGAGGAGATGTAAAAGCACCATCATTCCTACTGCAGTCCTGTGGTTGAAGTGTCAGTCACTAAGTGGTTCTTCTGCATGGGTTGAGCTTGCTGCCTCCCAGTCCCTTGGAAAACCCCAGTGTACAGATCTGTTACTCAAAAAATATGCAAAAAGAAAAGGAGTACTTGTGGCACCTTAGAGACTAACAAATTTATTAGAGCATAAGCTTTCGTGAGCTACAGCTCACTTCATCGGATGCATTTGGTGAAAAAAACAGAGGAGAGATTTATATACACACACACAGAGAACATGAAACAATGGGTTTATCATATACACTGTAAGGAGAGTGATCACTTAAGATAAGCCATCACCAGCAGCAGGGGGGGGAAAGGAGGAAAACCTTTCATGGTGACAAGCAAGGTAGGCTAATTCCAGCAGTTAACAAGAATATCAGAGGAACACCACCGATTTCCTGAGGAAACTACAGTCCATTGGTGATCTTCCTAAAAACACCATCCTAGCCACTATGGATGTAGAAGCCCTCTACACCAAC
This sequence comes from Dermochelys coriacea, assembly GCF_009764565.3. Lineage (NCBI taxonomy): Eukaryota > Metazoa > Chordata > Testudines > Dermochelyidae > Dermochelys > Dermochelys coriacea. Next base: position 284,681,974 of record NC_050068.2, read on the forward strand.
ATTCCACACAAAGATGGACTACAAGCCGTCAGGAACAGTATCCCCGATACTGTCACAGCTAACCTGGTGGCTGAACTTTGTGACTTTGTCCTGACCCACAACTATTTCACATTTGGTGACAATGTATACCTTCAAATCAGCGGCACTGCGATGGGTACTCGCATGGCCCCACAGTATGCCAACATTTTTATGGCTGACTTAGAACAACGCTTCCTCAGCTCTCGTCCCCTAATGCCCCTACTCTACTTGCGCTACATTGATGACATCTTCATCATCTGGACCCATGGAAAAGAAGCTCTTGAGGAATTCCACCATGATTTCAACAATTTCCATCCCACCATCAACCTCAGCCTGGACCAGTCCACACAAGAGATCCACTTCCTGGACACTACGGTGCTAATAAGCGATGGTCACATAAACACCACCCTATATCGGAAACCTACTGACCGCTATTCCTACCTACATGCCTCTAGCTTTCATCCAGATCATACCACTCGATCCATTGTCTACAGTCAAGCGCTACGATATAACCGCATTTGCTCCAACCCCTCAGACAGAGACAAACACCTACAAGATCTCTATCATGCATTCCTACAACTACAATACCCACCTGCTGAAGTGAAGAAACAGATTGACAGAGCCAGAAGAGTATCCAGAAGTCACCTACTACAGGACAGGTCCAACAAAGAAAACAACAGAACGCCACTAGCCATCACCTTCAGCCCCCAACTAAAACCTCTCCAACACATCATCAAGGATCTACAACCTATCCTGAAGGACGAGCCATCACTCTCACAGATCTTGGGAGACAGACCAGTCCTTGCTTACAGACAGCCCCCCAGTCTGAAGCAAATACTCACCAGCAACCACACACCACACAACAGAACCACTAACCCAGGAACCTATCCTTGCAACAAAGCCCGTTGCCAACTCTGTCCACATATCTATTCAGGGGATACCATCATAGGGCCTAATCACATCAGCCACACTATCAGAGGCTCGTTCACCTGCGCATCTACCAATGTGATATATGCCATCATGTGCCAGCAATGCCCCTCTGCCATGTACATTGGCCAAACTGGACAGTCTCTACGTAAAAGAATGAATGGACACAAATCAGACATCAAGAATTATAACATTCAAAAACCAGTTGGAGAACACTTCAATCTCTCTGGTCACTCGATCACAGACCTAAGAGTGGCTATACTTCAACAAAAAAGCTTCAAAAACAGACTCCAACGAGAGACTGCTGAATTGGAATTAATTTGCAAACTGGATACAATTAACTTAGGCTTGAATAGAGACTGGGAATGGATGAGTCATTACACAAAGTAAAACTATTTCCCCATGGTATTTCTCCCTCCCACCCCACCCCCCACTGTTCCTCTGATATTCTTGTTAACTGCTGGAATTAGCCTACCTTGCTTGTCACCATGAAAGGTTTTCCTCCTTTCCCCCCCTGCTGCTGGTGATGGCTTATCTTAAGTGATCACTCTCCTTACAGTGTGTATGATAAACCCATTGTTTCATGTTCTCTGTGTGTGTGTATATAAATCTCTCCTCTGTTTTTTCCACCAAATGCATCCGATGAAGTGAGCTGTAGCTCACGAAAGCTTATGCTCTAATAAATTTGTTAGTCTCTAAGGTGCCACAAGTACTCCTTTTCTTTTTGCGAATACAGACTAACACGGCTGCTACTCTGAAACCTGTGATTATCAAAAAATATGCTGGACTAAGGAATTTCCCCAATATAAGAGAAGTGGGCATCATTTTAAACTCTAATGGACAATTCTGCTCTTACTGTGACGGTCGCACATATATACTTCTATACACACCAACTTTATCTATAATGTACTTGTTGGACTAATATACAGTTTAAGGCCAAATATTTTTGTTTGAGTGTACTCCTTTATTCATAGTGGGCCGGATCCTCTGCCGCTGAAGCCCATGGGAGTTTTGCCAATGGGAATGAGATCAGACTCGTAGACTATGAGTCAGATTCTCCTCCTCTATACACTTCACGTAGTCATTTACACAAGGGCAAGGCAGATGTAAAACTACATCAGTATGGTGATATGATTGACACCTGCTTTGCCCTCACGTTGCACTGGTGTAAATGACTACGTGAGGTGCTAGGCAATCTGTCTCTCTCTTTATAATGAAAGTCCTGGAGCTAAAAAAGTTGCACTTCTTTTATTCATAGCCTGCACTTGAATACATAACCTTTTGTTTCCCTTTGTATGGACTTAATGATTGATCATTTTTCTTCTCAAACCTGAGCTTGCTGCTGTGGGTTTGTTATCAAATTGGTTGATACCCTTTTCTAATACAAGGAGGCTCAGATTACAAACTGCCCTGCCTGACATCATTAATAAAAGTAACCAAGCTGAAGATTTATTTTACAGGAAATCTGCCAAACACAGAAGCTAGAGAGGTGGAAATGATGGCTCGGGAGTTACTGTTAAAATACCAAAGTAAATTCCACATAATAATGGGTCATATTCTCAGGCCTTGTTATGACCCCTTTGCACCACTGACATGTTTTATAGGGGTCATCAGCCAGCCTGTGTAGGAGAATTCCCTGCTGGTTCCTCTCTGCTGCTGCCAGCACCTCTGCTCTCCACCTCCTACCATAGGGAGACTCTAGGGCAGTGATGGGCAACTGTGGCCCATCAGGGCAAGCCACTGGCTGGTCGCCAGACCATTTGTTTACATTTTCACAGCCGCTCACAGCTCCCAGTGGCTGGGAATGGCGAACCGCAGCCATTGGGAGCTGTGGGCGGCCTTACAAATGTAAACAAATGGTCTGGCGGCCCACCAGCAGCTTGCCCTGATGGGCTGCGTGTGGCCCATGGGCCGCAGGTTGCCCACCACTGCTCTAGGGCAGGTATCAGGGCATAGTGGAATACCACTTGTCTATTCCAGTCCTCTCCTGCCCAGCAGCAGTTCTAAGTGGGATTGACAATGGTGAATCAGGGAACTGGAACTCTGGTGCGGAAGTGAATCTGCCTCAACGGCTCTGATTGAACTGACATACAAGATGTCCTAGTTAGTACCGGGCACAGTGCATCCTTTCAGAGGCGGGAAATGAAATTATCTCCTGCACTGCAGTCATGAAATAACTTTTAGCAGCCCCTGAAGAAAATAAAGTAATGCAGGAATGAGATGGAGCTTCAGTGACACCATATTTCAAATGCAAGCCAGCCTCCTGGTGGAAGTACGTACAAATGTGCCAGTACAGAATTTTTATCAACCTTAAAACTACTGTACAGTGATTAACTGAGTAGGTGGTGAGCCACCAGCTTAGATGAGCTCATTAATCAATGCAGCAGAGTATGTGTCACACACATTACTTCAGTACTTTTCACTTTCTTCTCTGATCTCAAGATGCAGGACTGCAGAAAGCAACTGACAAAATGCTGCCTTGGGACCATGGGGAAACAGCTGCTCACCATCACCAGGAAAGTTTATGTTATTGAAATCAAAGGGCCTGAGTCTGCTCTCACATCAGCGTATATCAGCTGTAATTCCAGTGATGCCATTGAAGCTGTGTGCATGACAAACTGATTAAAGAAGAGGAGAATAAGGCCTGTAACATGTGATGAGGAAGCATTCACACACGCTTATATATATTCTTTAGAAAAGTTACTTTTAGTCTAGAATGTATGTTAATAAAAGTATTTTTGTAATTTGTCCATATGACATAGTGGCACATTGTTCAAAGTCTAACAGGGCTTAGCAGTCAGGACTCCTGGATTTTTCTAGCTATGCCACTAACTCAATGTATTTCAATGGTGCTGGGTAACACTTCATCTATTTTTCCTCAATTTCACTGTCTATACAATGGATCTAGTAATGCTTTCCAAAGGACTTGCCTCACAGTCAGACCTATCCTGTAGACTTTACTTCAACACAATTCCTACTGAAGTCAATCGAAGTTTCTGTAGATCATGGACTGCAGGATTGGGTGTAGGGTCTGTAAGGCTTAATTCATCTATGTCTGTAAAATGCTTTGAGATCCTCAAATAAAAGGAGATGTATTATATAAGCACTAAGCTTTATGATTGTAAAGTAATACAATAATTTCCCACACAGAGTTTCATCAACAGTTAATTCAATTAAGTGTCAAATGCAGACCTGGTGTAAGTGAATGCAATGCCATTTCAGGCAATAGAAAAAATAAATTAAAAAAAATTAAATTAAGATAAATACTCCCCCTTCCTCCTCCCACAGGTTTTGCAGCAGCCATCAAACATTATGTCAATAATATTTTTTAACTTTGGATATGTCAAACTAATACCCACTTAGCAGATATTAGACTAGAGAGAATTGGTCAGAACTGCAGAACAACAGAGGGGCTAGGCACAAGTTAAAAACATAGAATTAAAACTTACTTATCCCAAATGGAATGTGTGTGCCAGTCAGGCAGTTTGTTGGGTGGTTGACTATTACTCACAGTCCTCTGTTTGTGACATAAAACTACAGATGAGCAAAGCTGCAAGATTTAGATCTGGATCTAAATTCAGATTCCAAATACACTCATCAAACTCCCCCAAATTTAAGGGCGGAGGTAATAACCAGATATTTGATCTGGGCTTTAATTCTAAAGAACCCCAGCTCTTCCAGAACTCCTCCAGAGTTCCAGTAGGTTTTAGAACATACCATTTTTTTCACTGGAAGTGTAGCAGCATTTTACAACAGTTACAGAGCTGTTGACAGAAGCGATACAGAAAGTGGACATGCTTAAACTTCAATTATTTTCTCAAAATGCTTGTCATTCCCATTTTGAACCTGGTGAAACTGTCTTAAATTCAGGTGAATGAAAGTTTATCTGCATCCCGGGAATTTTATTAAATATTTCTGCTGAAAAAATAAAAATAAAGAAAAAATCAGTTGCAGAACTATTGTCAGCTACAATATAATGTCACAGCACTACAATACATTTATAGTGAAAATAATCATACATTTATTATCAAAGGGTAACATTTAAGAGATAGTGAGGAGGGATAACAATGGAAACAGAAGTGATTACATATAAAAAAATACAGCAGGCATCTCAGAATTTAAGCTTAACTTGAACAGGCTAAATCTTCATCTAAAGTACTTTATCTCACCTAAAGCAACCTCCCGCCATCTCCAATCAACATGGTTGGGATCCCTCTTTCATGAATACTAAAATAACTCTCCCTTTTTGTTGCCTCAGTGAAGGATGAAGAGGTGTCCTTTTGCCTTCTCCTTATAGCTTCAAAGTTCATTGCTTTGTACCCAGAATGAGGATGACTCCTTGCATTTATTCCCTGGTGCATTGGCTTCATGTTACCTTCGCATCCTCATATTGACATCATATGCAAACAGGCTTCCATTGTGTTGGCTTGCAGTGCCTATTTTACATGTGAACCCAGACAGACAGGTGAATATACATCCTTTGTCTGGTCAAAACTTGCTTGTAAACCCAGCTTTGTTTTAGTCTTTAAAACACATCTTCCAGTATATATACAGAACTCCTTAATTATCATCTGTAAATACATCTCACAATGATTATGAGGATCCTTATGGTATAAGCTTTGATTAGAGACGTCACTTGACCCTCTTTGGATAAATACAATGAAAGCAATGTATTGGATGTAGTGAGTTTGTCAGGCCTGACAGACTTTACCGTTAAAGAATAATGAATCCTTTGGGAGTTGGCAGTGAGGGATTCTTAGGGTCACTCCCTCCTACGATGTTTTGGTATTAATTATGATAATTCTGGATATTCTAGATATCAACAAATATGTCCATACACACTGACCACTGGGTTTCCTATGTACTGGAAGTGAGTTATTCATTATTTGCTGCTTTATCATTTTGTCTTAGATGTTTCAGTAATCTAATCAGGGAGCAGAATAAATAGTATGTGACTAAGGTAACTAGTCATACAGTATAAGCAACAAATAGTGAACAAGCAAAGCAAGTAGCTGGAGGACAACCCATTGTCTGAAAAGTATTCATCCAAACGATTCAGCAAATACTTACTGATAAAGAATACATTTGAAGAGAATCAGAAAAGGCTTGCAAACAATACACCAATCAAAAAAGTGGCTATTACTTACTATGAAGAGTTTTAACCACTCTTTTTAATGGGTTAATATTCCTAACTTCCCATGGATCAGGAGCTGAGCCTGACAAGTCAAATTCCCTGGATCAGGAGTCAAGGCCAGCAAAGATTCAGTGAAATGCCTTAATATTCTTTCTTTATCACTGCCGACTGTTCCAAATGTGTGTCCCTTCTGAGAATAAAAAGAAAAATCTGTTTCACAAAATTGGTAACTGTGTGAAAGCTTCCATTACCCACTAAATGTAACAAAACAGCACAACATGCCTAGACATTAAAGTGCCAGAAGCATCACATCACATTGATTTGCAGCCTAATGGGAACACAGAATACAGTAGATAATTGTAAGCAGCATTCGCCGCATCACTACAATTCAAGATGTGTGATAGCTGCAAAACACATAATTTCTCCTCCCCCCCCCCCACTCTTACTTTTACATTATTGCTAATATTCTCCTAGTATGTCTGAGTGGAAGATATTTCCTGTTACAGAGTATATACCATACTCCAAAGCTAAATTATGTGAATGTTGCTTAGGAAATGGTAACTCAGGCATGCTCTTAGTATCAGTTAAGTTTCTGTCACACAAGTGTCAAAGACCCAGCTACTTAAACAGTTTTCCATAACGTATTAGAATAAAAATGTAATTATCTATCTTAATGTAAATAAAGTGTGATTTTTTTAGAAAGATCAATAACCACACCACTCAGAGGAAGTAACATTTTTTCCATTTATTTATTCATCCGTCATATGTTCAATACATTCAACTGCCAGCACAGGAAAGATATTGCAGCAACGGTATAATCCATAACTCTCTATTTAGGCTGATAGGCTATCCAGAGTTTATTACTTGGAGTAGTATCTCTTCCTGCACTGAATAAGGCCATCCTGTTGAAGGTGCAGGAGAGTATTGACTTTCTCCATATTATTAGTGCTGAATGAAAGATATTTCATAAACAGTTTGGGGTAATTTTGAATAACGTTTAGATTTTGTTTGTTTCCTGCTTGTTTTTCTTTATTTTTCTATCAATATTCATGTGAATGGGTATTTGTTTGCAGGGATGTTGTGGAAAAGCTGTTTTTCGTTTTTGTAGGTGTCTGTATTCGTGGGATTTGTCCCTGCTCTGTCTGGAGCACAGGTCACAGGGACTTTCAGGCCTCTCATTTTCTCTCTTCCCTGCTCTGCTGTACACAGGCTTTCAAGACTTTCTGCAAGTATCTGAGGGCCAATTTTGCTCTCAAACTGGCTCGAAACCACCATAATTTTTGACCAGCTCTGCAAATAACTTGTGTTTTATTACAGCCAAATGCAAAGTCATGTATCTAGGAACAAAAAATGTACGTCACACTAACAGGATGGGGGACTGTATCTTGGAGAAAGCAGTGATTCTGAAAAGGACTTAGAGGTTATAATGAACAAGCAACTGAACAAGAGCTATGGCTAAAAGAGCTAGTTCAATTTTTGGTATACAAACAGGGAAATATCTAGTAGAAATGGGGGGCATTATTATCTCTGAATAGAGCACTGGAATAATGAAACCATTACTGGAATCCTGTGTCCATTTCTGGTGCCCATATTTCAAAAAAGCTGTTGAAAAATTGGAAAGGATTCAGAAAAAATCTACAAGAATGGTTTGAGGTCTGGAAAACATGCTTGATGGTGAGAAAATTAAGAAGCTCAACCTATTTAGTTTATCCAAGAGAAGGTTATTAAACAGCTTCTTTGTGGTCTATAAGTACCTCCAGAAGGAAGAGATTTATGATAGTAGACATCTCTTTAATCTAGCAGAAAAAGGCATAACAAGATCCAGTATCTGGAAGCGGAAGCTAGACAAATTCAGGCTTGAAATAAAAGAAAAAGAAATTAACAGTGAAGGGAATTAAGCATTGGAACAACTTATCTAGGGACACAGCAGATTTTCTCTGTAACTGGAAGATGTTAAATCAAGATTAGATGTTTCTTTCTAAATATATATCCGGTAGCTCAACCACAAGTTATGGGCTTGATGCAAGAATCCCTTGGTGGGGTTCTATGCAGGTCAGACTAAATGATCATAATGGTGACTTCTGGCCTTAAAATCTGTGTTTTCTCTATATCTTAATACAACATTAGGTCATCCCCAGAGAGCTGTAGAAAGGCTCAAACAGGTCAAACACCCAATGCACTTCTCAAAATGGCCACCATCTTCCATTGTTCTCAACTGAAGTGAGAGGCCAAAGGTTTCCTTTAGAAAGATGAGCACTATGTCGATTTACCGACTCCTCATGGTACCTTTTGTGTCCTGACATCATAGGGGTCTACCATCTTTTCTGGGGGCCACTTGGCTTAACTACATCTTAGTTTAGTTTTTGTCTGTGCATAACAGTGTTAAGGACAGAATATGCAGAGCAATGAATGTAATAGATGAAGTCAGGAATGATAAGTCAATATGCATAACAGTTAACATGCAATATAATACTCCAGAGCCAAATGATTCAAAATTATGCGCAGAACCACATTAAAAATAATCAGTCAAATGAAGCAAAACTCAGATTTTGAAGCAAGATATGAACTTTGGCAAAGTAGCTTAAAACTGTAATTACTCTCAATTAAAGAAAATGTCACAAAGCAATGATACCAGATCAAAAGATTTCACTTATATCTGTTTAATCCTATCACTAATGTAGGTTCAGGGCCTTATCCAAAGCTCAGTGAAGTTAATGGGAGTCTCTGGATTACTTCAATGGGCTTGAAGGAAGTGGGGGCACAATAGCCCATATGTTTGTGAGACTGTGTGACTTTTTCCTAGATACCACTGTGTCAGTGTCAGGGTGTAATGTGGAGACTTAACAAAACCCTTCTGTAAAGATGCATGAAGCTAAGCTGTGAAGAGCTATGAATTTTACCACACCAGGGCCACAGTCTGTAAAACTCAGGTTTTTCTGCTATGTGTAAGCTGGCTGACTTGCAAAGCTAACAGCAGGCTATTTATTTCTTTTGCATGTGTCTAATTGACCAATTCTAGATCTGTAATATAAGTGGCATGTAGTGAGTTGAGCTGATTTTGCCATGAATAGTGTGTTTCTGAAGTTTTATCTATAAAAAGAATAAGTGAAAAGCAATGCCATCTGTTTATCATAGGTAAGTATTGCATAAATTTTTCAAAAAAAATCCTGGTAACATTTTTTTACTTCTTTTAAGGTAAAAGTAAATATTACTTGTAGCACTGCCAAATGTATTGGTATAAAAAATAGCTTTGGAATACTTTATGTGGGTTAAGAAGACAATTATGTGACATCCAAAAATGCCTAACAAATAATTATATAATATTTTAAAAGGCAACAAATAATTATTTTCTGAAACCTAGATTTGTTGAAAAAAATCAAGAACTAAATTATGATTCAGAGGGTTGTGATGTGGCAGGGGTGGTAGAGTTAGACCCTGCACTATCCAGAGTGGTTAGGGGAGGCATTGCGCTCATGCAGGACCTAATACTAAAGCTTGTTGAAGTATGGGGGCAAGGGAGATTGTGATTTTTTTTGCAAAGATTATTTTCATAACATTTTCCCCATTTTTATCATTGAAATTCTTTGAAATTTTGAAACATTTCAACCAGTTCTAAAGCTGTTCAAAATATAGAGGAGAACTGTGATTTTTTCCTATTTTTGTATCTTTTGCTGACATTTTGACCAAAATACGGCATTGAAATTTCAAGTTCTGATAAAATCCGCTTGACATAATACCTCCAGGGTCCTAGGGGGAGCATGTTACAATGCAGCACTTGCTGTACCAGAAGTAAAATTATTGTGCATGCCTCTCCCAATAATATCAGGTGAACATGGGGATGTTCCCTGCTCCAGTTCCAAGCTGCACAAACACACACTTTGGGGAGTGCAGTGCTGTCAGTGATGTTAGGAGTTAGGTATTATCTGTTGTGTGTCTATAAAACAACCACATCATGGCTGCCTTCTGTACCGGTCCTGTAGGATGAAAGAACCCACTTGTGTCCCCTCAGCCCACCTTTGAAAAGCCAACCATAATTTGGTCCCAACAGATGTTTACTTTTGCTACATAAGGGTCAGAATGTGCTGCCCTCATTCATGCTGAAATTAATAGTATCTTACAACCTGAGTAGTCCCACTGAAGTCAATGTGCCTATTTCATTGTAACAAAGAGTAGCACAATCTAGCCCTCATAAAATAATGGGATGATTAGTAAATATTTAGAGGAACAGTAAATAGTTGACTTGAATAAGCTAAATATTTGGCTTAAAACTAAAGAGGCCTGTTATTTATTAAAGTACTTTTTTTTAAGAATAGGCTAGACTGCTCTATAAATATGTTGCTGCTAATTATTTGAATCTTATTGATATTGGTATGATTACACACCAGCTAAGGAATCTGTTACTGTCTGGGAAGCCCTATATCATACAACCACAGTTAATCACCTGTGTAGCTACATGGAATGTTATCCACAGGAGAGGAATGACATTTTTACAATGCATAGACATGCCCTAGTCCAATTAATAAACAGGTGGCCAAAGTCAAAGTTCCTTGAAATCTGGACAGAGCTGTGCTGTGTTACATTCAAGGCATTTATCAAACTGTCTCACAGAAGTACTGTTAATCTAAATGTGTCTGGTTTAAATCCCTGGCAATTTATTTGGCTATTTCATCATTTGTGAAGTTTCGAGCTTTCGTATTTAATCATCCTTAACTCATAATCATCCTCCTTTCCTGCATGATACATCTCAAGTATTGCAGTTGTATCTTTGTAATTCTTTCCATCCCCTCCCATCTTGTACGGTGATGAAGTGTTTTTAAGATACTGCATTCTGCCAGGCTATAACTTTGGGGGCAGTAAGAAGATCACTTTTACTTAGAAAGATGCAAAGTAAAGGGATTAGTAACACATCATTAACCTAGTGGGTTTCTATCCTCAGCTTTCCTTGCTTTTATCTTGTAGGTCTTCTTGAGTTGAGCCTGGGAGCAATGCTGTTGAAACACATACTTGAGGCACATCAAAGAATAAATCTGTGGTTATTAAGTATTTCAGGTTCTCTGGGCAGTACCATTATGTTGGTTCTTTGGAATGTTGGTGCAAATTCAGTCAGTCAGCTTTGTGTCCTTTTTAAAGAGAGGTGTCTGCAGGGGACTTACTAACTGCTTCAGAAAAAAGTGTCAGTGTGCAGAAAGGAACATACAGAGTAACGAAAACTTAGAAGTTTTGCATTTAGAATGATAGATTCATAGGATATCAGGGTTGGAAGGGACCTCAGGAGGTCATCTAGTCCAACCCCCTGCTCAAAGTCGGACCAATCCCCAACTAAAGCATCCCAGCCAGGGCTTTGTCAAGCCTGACCTTAAAAACTTCTAAGGAAGGAGATTCCACCACCTCCCTAGGTAACGCATTCCAGTGTTACACCACCCTCCTAGTGAAAAAGTTTTTCCTAATATCCAACCTAAACCTCCCCTACTGCAACTTGAGACTATTACTCCTCGTTCTGTCATCTGCTACCACTGAGAACAGTATAGATCCATCCTCTTTGGAAACTCCTTTCAGGTAGTTGAAAGCAGCTATCAAATCCCCCCTCATTCTTCTCTTCCACAGACTAAACAATCCCAGTTCCCTCAGCGTCTCCTCATAAGTCATGTGTTCCAGTCCCCTAATCATTTTTGCTGCCCTCTGCTGGACGCTTTCCAAATTTTCCCCATCATTCTTGTAGTGTGGGGCCCAAAACTGGACACAGTATTCCAGATGAGGCTTCACCAATGTCGAATAGAGGGGAACGATCACGTCCCTTGATCTGCTGGCAATGCTCCTACTTATACAGCCCAAAATGCCATTGGCCTTCTTGGCAACAATGGCACACTGTTGACTCATATCCAGCTTCTCATCCACTGTAACCCCTAGGTCCTTTTCTGCAGAACTGCTGCCTATCCATTCAGTCCCTGGTCTGTAGCGGTGCATGGGATTCTTCCATCCTAAGTGCAGGACTCTGCGCTTGTCCTTGTTGAACCTTATCAGATTTATTTTGGCCCAATCCTCTAATTTGTCTAGGTCCCTCTGTATCCTATCCCTACCCTCCAGCATATCTATCTCTCCTCCCAGTTTAGTGTCATCTGCAAACTTGCTGAGGGTGCAATCACACCATCCTCCAGATCATTAATGAAGATATTGAATAAAATCGGCCCGAGGACCGACCCTTGGGGCACTCCGCTTGATATGGGCTACCAATTAGACATGGAGTCATTGATCACTACCCATTGAGGCCAACGATCTAGCCAGCTTTCTATCTACCTTATAGTCCATTCATCCAGCCAATACTTCATTAACTTGCTGGCAAGAATACTGTGGGAGACCGTGTCAAAAGCTTTGCTAAAGTCAAGGAACAAGACGTCCACTGCTTTTCCCTCATCCACAGAGCCTGTTATCTCGTCATAGAAGGCAATTAGATTAGTCAGGCATGATTTGCCCTGGGTGAATCCATGCTGACTGTTCCTGATCACTTTCCTCTCCTCTAAGTGCTTCAGAATTGATTCCTTGAGGACCTGCTCCATGATTTATCCAGGGACAGAGGTGAGACTGACTGGCCTGTAGTTCCCAGGATCCTCCTTCTTCCCTTTTTTAAAGATAGGCACTACATTCGCCTTTTTCCAGTCATCCAGGACCTTCCCCGATCGCCATGAGTTTTCATAGATAATGGCCAATGGCTCTGCATTCACATCTGCCAACTCCTTTAGCACTCTCGGATGCAACTCATCTAGCCCCATGGACTTGTGCTCATCCAGCTTGTCTAAATAGTCCTGAACCACTTCTTTCTCCACAGAGTGCTGGTCACCTCCTCCCCATGCTGTACTGCCCAGTGCAGCAGTCTGGGAGCTGACCTTGTTTGTGAAGACAGAGGCAAAAAAAGCATTGACTACATTAGCTTTTTCCACATCCTCTGTCACTAGTTGCCTCCCTCATTCAGTAGGGGGCCCACACTTTCCTTGACTTTCTTCTTATTGCTAACATACATGAAGAAACCCTTATTATTACTCTTAACAACTCTTGCTAGCTGCAACTCCAAGTGTGATTTGGCCTTCCTGATTTCACTCCTGCGTGCCTGAGCAATATCTTTATACTCTTCCCTGGTCATTTTATATTCTTCCCTGGCCAGTCTTCTACTTCTTGTAAGCTTCTTTTTTGTGTTTAAGATCAGCAAGGATTTCACTGTTAAGCCAAGCTGGTCGCCTGCCATATTTACTATTCTTTCTACAGATTGGGATGGTTTGTTCCTTCAACCTCCATAAGGATTCTTTATAATACAGCCAACTTTCTTGGACTCCTTTCCCCCTCAAGTTATTCTCCCAGGGGATACTGCCCACCAGTTCCCTGAAGTTGTCAAAGTCTGCTTTTCTGAAGTCCAGGGTCCGTATTCTGCTGCTCTCCTTTCTTCCTTGTGTCAGGATCCTGAACTTGGCCATCTCATGTTCACTGCCTCCCAGGTTCCCATCCACTTTTGCTTCCCCTACTAATTCTTCCCTGTTTGTGAGCAGCAGGTCAAGAAGAGTTCTGCCCCTAGTTGGTTCCTCTAGCACTTGCACCAAGAAATTGTCCCCTACACTTTCCAAAAACTTCCTGGATTGTCTGTGCACCGCTGTATTGCTCTCCCAGCAGATATCAGGGTGATTGAAGTCTCCCATGAGAACCAGGGCCTGCGATCTAGTAACTTCCGTTAGTTGCTGGAAGAAAACCTCGTCCACCTCATCCCCCTGGTCCAGTGGTCGATAGCAGATTCCCACCATGACATCACCCTTGTTGCTCACACTTCTAAACTTAATCCAGAGACTCTCAGGTTTTTCTGCAGTTTCATACCTGAGCTCTGAGCAGTCATACTACTCTCTTACATACAATGCAATTCCCCCACCTTTTCTGCCCTGCCTGTCCTTCCTGAACAGTTTATATCCATCCATGACAGTACTCCAGTCATGTTAGTTATCCCACCAAGTCTCTGTTATTCCAATCACATCATAATCCCTTGACTGTGCCCGGACTTCCAGTTCTCCCTGTTTGTTTCCCAGGCTTATTACATTTGTGTACAGGCACTTGAGATAACTTGCTGTTTGTCCTGCTTGCTCAGTATGAGACAGGAGCCCTCCCCTCTTGCGCTCTCTCTTCCTCCCGGTATCCCACGTCCCCATTTACCTCAGGGCTTTGGACTTCTCTCCCTGGTGAACCTAGTTTAAAGCCCTCCTCACTAGGTTAGCCATCCTGCTTGCGAAGATGTTCTTCCCTCTCTTCGTTAGGTGAAGCCCGTCTTGCGCTCTCTCTTCCTCCCGGTATCCCATGTCCCCACTTACCTCAGGGCTTTGGACTTCTCCCCCTAGTGAACCTAGTTTAAAGCCCTCCTCACTAGATTAGCCAGCATGCTTTCGAAGATGCTCTTCCCTCTCTTTGTTAGGTGAAGCCCGTCTCTGCCTAGCATTCCTCCTTCTTGGAACACCATCCAATGGTCAAAGAATCCAAGGCCTTTTCTCCGACACCACCTGCGTAGCCATTCGTTGACTTCCATAATTCAATGGTCTATACCCAGGCCTTTTCCTTCCATGGGGAGGATGGATGAGAACACCACTTGCACATCAAACTCCTTTAACCTTCTTCCCAGAGCCACGAAGTCCTCAGTGATCCACTCAAGGTCATTCTTGGCCGTATCATTGGTGCCCACGTGGAGAAGCAGGAAGGGGTAGTGATCTGAGGGCTTAATGAGTCTCAGCAGTCTCTCCGTCACATCGTGAATCTAGCTCGTGAATTTGGGAAACTGTGCTGTACCATCCCGAGATATTGGTCCTGTCAGTACTGAATGTTTGACTAGCCACAAAATGAAGTCATAAGAAATTGTGGAAGGGGGAGCCAAAGCCGCACATATGGGCATGGGCTGGAGGAGTGCCAACTCAGCATCAGGCTCCATCTTTCCCAGGAACACATAGAAACTTAGGGATGTGGAGAAGGCAGGCCAGGTGGAGAGGAGGGGACAGCTGCTCTCCATGACATCTCCAATCACCCCACCAGCTGCTTTGGGCATCATTTAACAAGTTCATACTGACCAGGTTAACATTATTTTACTTGCAATCCTGCTCTGTCTAGTGAAAATGCACACTGCAGGGGAAGGGGAGGTCAGGAGGAGCTTCCACAAAGGGAACTCATGGGAATATGGGCCCTGTCAGTTCTCTGTTGCAATGAGACCAGGGGAGTAGTGGAGGAAACAGTGTGAAGGCTCAGGGTCTTCATGGGATCAGCTGAGATCAGTAGTTTCTGTAGGAGTGAAAGGGCAGAGCTCATCAATGCCAACCCACAGTGCAGTATTTTGAAGCAAATGTCACATATGGAAACTCATGGACAAGCCAAAGAGAAGATGATCTGGACCATAATTATTGGTGATTTATTCATGGTTTACATTGGTCTAAGGCAGTGGTTTTCAAACTGTGGGGAGGGCCTCCCAAGGGAGGCATGGGAATGTGTCAAGGGAGGTGCGAGCTGTGTGCTTCTTTTTTTTGAAGAGCTCTGGCTGTCTGGCCCAGATGGTGGGGGCTCATGCAGATGGCCTGTGCACACCTGGGAGGAGGGGTAATGGGGACAGTCGGACCCCCACCAACCTGGGGCTGACAGCCAGAGCCCAGCCACACGGGTTGAGACTCAAGCTCTCCTCTCTCCCCTGACCCTCGAATCCCTCACTTGGAGGCAACCCGGGATTGGGGTCTCCTTCCCCTCCTCCCAGTTTGGGGCTCCAGCTGTCAGTCCCAGGGTGGCAGCAGCAGCAGCGAAGAAGTAAGCGTGGCAATGAGGTACTAAGTCTGCTGTGAAAAGTGATAATGACAAATATCACTTTTCACATTGCCTTCCTTACTTCTGTGCGGTTGCTAGCATGATGCTGACTTCAGAGATGGGCTTCCAGCCGGCAGTCACTGCTCTCTACTCTGCCTTCAGAGCTGGGTGGTGGTATATGTACTTGCGGGGGGGAGATGACATAAATGACCACAGACACAAAGAAAGGGAGGCCTGATCAAATAAAGTTCAGAACCACTGGTTTAAGGGACTATACCTTGTTTTTTATTTGACTGAAATTTCCCTTTAACAAAGAGAGGGCCAGAGTCATTTATTTCTGGAACAGTAATAAAATCAGGATTTTCCAAAAATCTGCAGGCTTGATGAAAATAACTCCCTTGATTTTGTATTACATTTTTTCGCACCATTTTCAGGTTTGTAGTTAAAAGTCACACTTTGAAATACACAGATATGTCCAGCAAACATTTATAGGCACATTATGACAGGAGATTACAGAAATCAAATTCATTAAGTCAGCATTGTCAATTGTTGGAGAAAGGGACTGGGAATAAGAATTCAAGGGTTATCTTCCTGACTCTGACACCTACTCACTTTTAATTCTTTGTACTTCAGCCTAGTCATCTGTATAGCTTCTATGGTATAGCACTACTCTCTTTATATCGGGAGGCGGGGGAGGGGGTGACAATTAATGTTTGCAAAGAATATTTGCCATAGTGACAGTAATGCCCACAACCACAACATGGAAATAAGAAGTTCTCATTTTTCGAGAGTACACTATAGACAAGTCCCAGTTAATATTATTCCCCTTTCTGTGGTATAAGCAGAGGAGCCCAGAAAGACCTCAACTTACACAATGCTCTTCCCCCCCACTCCAGGCACATCTTCCTTCTTTTTCTCCTTTTCATATCTACCCATGGGACCTAATAGGTTCACAATTTTCAGTTGCATCCACTTCTCCAACCATTTAGTTAATCCTCCCCTTTCTAGTTCCAAAACCCTGCCAATCTAACAAGAAAAATAGAGGATTTGATGCTCAAGGACCGTTTCAGGCGCTACTGCAATCCACAAATCCCCCATTCAGCTGCTACATTACCCTGTAAGCAATTAAGCTCTCCTGGCACCTACATTTTTGCTCTAACTGTTCTCTAGATGCCTATGTTTCTGCCCCTGGACATGCACACGGCTGTCTCTGGTAGGAGCCCAGATACCTATCTCATGCCTAAGCCCCAGTTCAATCCTTAAACCAGGCAGAGACAGATTAGGGGAAATCGACCTTGCCTGTGGCACCCAATCCAGCAGGCGTGCTCTGAGCCAGGGGAGGATAAGACCTCAGTCTCCCTTAGAACCTTTAGCCCAGTGATTAGGGAACTCATATGATGTATGGGAGAGCTCTGTTCAAATCTCTTCTCCTCATCAGGCAGAGGGCGAGCTTGAACCAGGCTTATGCAGCGCCTCACCTAGAGTGCTAATTTTGTGGATTCCATTCTCAGGCACCATTTTTTCCTCATTCACTGCATAGGGAGCCTACGCACATTACCCAGGCTTTGTGGAGTCTAGTAATTTTCCAGCCACCTGTAAGTTAGGCATTGCAATGCCTAAATCGCACTGTGGATCAAGGCCTTTGGCTCCTCATTTTACATGGTAAGCTCAGTCCAACTGCTGGTGCTTCCTTGGATCCAGAGAGGCAGTATAATTCATGACAGGCAATGGCATATGCAAAGCATTATTTATTTATTAATTGAGTGTTAGATTGTCCATGTGTTTAGTATATTTATATTCCAGAGTTAGAACATAAGAAATTGTTATAACAGGGGAATTTACCATTGTCTGGCTTGTCTATTTAGACTGTAAGCTCTCTGGGGAAGGGACTGTCTCTAACAACATATCTGTACAGTGCCTAACACAATGGTTCTCTGACCTCAGTTGTGGCCTCCCAAACCTACTGGAATCTGGAATCCTTCCTGCACCATCAGACCTTACTTAGGGCTTACAATCCCTGTCTGTCCTGGGCTGCTCTTTGCATGTCCTCTATGTTGCTAAGATCCATATGTTTTTTTGTCTAAGTACTGTGTGACTGCAGTGTAAATACTGTTGATACATTTTGGTTGGTAGGCCACTTGAGACCTGGATTAATATTGTTAAAAAAATCCAAACTATTTCTGCACCTACATGAAGTCAGCAGGAGGAGAAGAGGGGACGGAGACTATGGGTATTTCTCTGTGTGGAGTGAGAGAGAATGATATTAGAGTGGTACCTCCATTCCTGAACTGGTCTCCATAGAAAGCACCCATAAAAATGTAGAAAAATTCTGTTGGTGGATGAGTTTCCTTCTGAAGATTGCCATGGCTTCAGAAAGACACCATCCCAGGAAAGCCAATGACTACTGTCACCATGTTGGGTTGTTGAGTGTTGTGTCAGTGCTATCTCCAAGAGAAGAGCACTGCTGAACTTACCAACCAGCCATGTGAACCATCCAGGTCCAATTCTGCTCAATTGTACAAAATAATACAAGTTCATCACCCAA
The DNA here is from genome assembly GCF_009764565.3 of Dermochelys coriacea. Classification (NCBI taxonomy): domain Eukaryota; kingdom Metazoa; phylum Chordata; order Testudines; family Dermochelyidae; genus Dermochelys; species Dermochelys coriacea. The sequence continues at coordinate 284,700,399 of NC_050068.2, forward strand.
GCTGGTATGGCTGAAGGATATCCTAAAGGCTAAATTATGCCTTTTAAAGGACAGCTATACATTGAGCTGTGCAAAGGACTTCTTTACAGCAGGAGCCCAGGAGAAAGTCTGACTGGTTTGATGCCTTGGGCTTTTCAGAAGTGCTGGGCACCCACAACGCCAGCTGAAGTCAATAAGAAAGTCAACAGCTAGCTACTGTCAGTGGCAGATTAATGATTTTGCCGCCCATAGGCCCAGAAATAATTGCTGCCCCCCCATCCCAGCTTACCTCTGCTCTGCCTCCATCTCCTTCCCCGAGCGCGCCACTGGGTCCTGCTTCTCTCCGCTCCCTGCCAGTGCTTGTGCACGAAACAGCTTCGCGAAGGAGGGGGGAAGGAGGGGAATGCGACGCGCTCAGGAGAGGAGGCAGGGTTGGGGCGGGAATTTTTGGAAGGGGACCAATAGGGACAGGAAGGGGGAAGGGAAGGGGTGGAGTTGGGGCAGGGCTGGGGGCGGAGGGCACAAACCAGGACCGGGGGAAGCAGCCTCTGGCTGCTATTATAAATTTGCTGCCCCTTCAAATTTGCCGGTCTAGGCCTAGGCCTAGGCATTAATATGCCACTGGCTACTGTAATAACCTAGTAATCTGTAGCTCTGAAGAAGCAGAACAACAGCACGGCTTTTCTACAGCTGTCAACTTTTCTATTCAGGAATAGCAGACAAAACTGTCATTCAGAATCTCTAGTGACTATTCCACATGTGATCTGAACTGAAATATACTCATTTCTATCACATTGGTCAATGTATCTCTAATAAATACTCTGACAGTCGCTGAAATTGTCTACAGGGTCATTTCATGGACCACCACTTTTCTGTTTAACTAAATAGATAGATGCAGGTGGTCCCTGAGATGCTTCCTCTCTTCTAACAGACAGTTCCAAGGTTTTGCCTGGGGCAATTGTTGTATTTTTCACATTGCCAGCATTTTGTTATGATTCTTATGGTGCATCTGCCTGTGACCGGGGCATTAGAGGGACATTGTAGAAGTGCTTTTTGGTAGCACAAACATATTTGAAATTAGCTGTTTTATTTGCTCCCTTTTATCTTAGAATTGTAATTCTTTTTACTGTCCCTTTCATATTGTTTTCAACCCTCTAGTAGCTGATTAAAAAGATTTCTCTAAGCTTCCATATTTTTTCCTCTACATTTTCGATCACATTAATTCTCCCAGACCCTTCACTGTGTCTGTCTTTTTAAGTGATACCATGTCTTCTGAGATACCATCCACCATGATAATCAGTGGCTTGGGTTACTTAAAATTATGCTAGAATGGATCTGTACTCAAACTTGAGAGTGTTTCATAAACCTCTGAGATCATCTGTTTCTTCAGGGGGAAAAAACCTAGAGTCTGCTGCTGGGAAATACAGGCTCATCTTATTTTGGCTTCTCTTCCATTAAGTTTCAGATGGAAGTAGGAGGGTACAGCTCTGTCTCATCTGCTGCTGGTTATTGGGTCCAGTTTACATTAAGTCTAAACTCTGCTTAGTGTGAAATCCAAAGGGATGGCAAAGGTGGTTTGCACCACTCTTGCACCTCTGCTATTCTGGGAGCAGCTGAGGCGAATTTTGGCCCTTGTTCAGGTTAGAGAAATCTAGTGAGAGGAGTGAATTTTAAGGTGGGATATGAAGGAGGAGATGGTGGTTGGCTCATGGTAAATGAGAGACTGTTACAAGTATAGGGATGGCATGAAAGAAGGTACAATGTTGAAATTTGGGAGGACATGAAAAGAGCAGTTAGGAACATAAGACCATAAGAACGGCCATACTGGATCAGACCAAAGATCCATCCAGCCCAGTATCCTGTCTTCTGACAGTGGCCAATGACAGGTGCCCCTGGGGAATGAACAGAACACATAATCATCAAGTGAGCCATGCCGTCACCCATTCCCAGCTTCTGGCAAACAGAGGCTAGGGACATTATTCCAGTCCATTCTGGCTAATAGCCATAGAGGAGCATAAGAAGTGACGAAAAGCGTAGAAGGCTATGAAAGCAGATATTTTTTCAGGGACAGAGCTGTGCTGAGCCTTAACGGATGAGAGCAAACAACATGAGCTCAGTGGAGAGAAAGAGAGGAAGCCAGTGATGGGATTTGAGAAGAGGGGTTGATATTGCTGGAGTGCTGTGACAGGAAGCTCATTTTAGCAGTTATGATGTGGGAGATATACTGGAAGTCGGAAAGGTCAGAGGTGAGAAGGCCAGACAGAGTCTATGGGGCTTAGAGTGGTTGAAGTGAGAATCTGCTAAGAAACAGACATTGGTTTTAGCAGTGGAAATATATAGGAAAGGACAGAATTTAAGGAACCGCTGTAGGTGAATGGAGAACAAGACTTTATGAGTACCTGGATATGGGAGAAGTAGAGATGGTAATGGAAAATGTCATCGAGGTTGCAAGTCTGGCAAATAGGGAATAATTCAAATGGGATTTTCTTATTACTTAGCAAAGTTTTGGGTGTTTTCCCTAAATTTTATCTCTATCACTCTCCTGGCTAGTAGGAAGCACTGTGGTAGCCACTAGTAAAAACACATCCTAAACCTCCACATCTTCTCCCCCATCATTGGTTTCTAGAGGAATATATTAGTAATTAATTCATTAGTTTGGTTATACAGCATAGTTAACTGTTTACATCCACATCAAATATTAAGTTGTGAGCTGTAATTTAAAATGGAAAGTAATTTAAAAGTTCAATAAGCCCAGAAACAAAGAATCCCTCTTTTTTTTTATTCTTTACCTACAGAAGAGTACACTGTAATGACGCCTGAATTCCATCAGGTGGCATAATCCACCAGAGTGAAAAAGGAAACTGCTTGTCCGCTATTTCAGGTAAACTGATAGACCCTTTGCTTTTATACACAGCAAGTATAATGTTAATCATAGAAGACTTTCCTGGAAATGAAAATGGTCTTTCAGGGGTTTAATGACTGTTGACTAGTAATGGACAAACATCAAAAGGCTTGGCTGCTTGCCTACAAAATTGGACTGGACACTTGTGAACAAATAAACAAATCTTGTACATGCTAGGGATTCCCAGGTGCTCCAGAGCAGAGCCAATTCCCAGTGGGCAGTACTGAGCCCAGCACTGCCACCTGCTGTGCTTTGAGGGAAGAATGTAGGCTCTCTACCAAGCACTGCTTTGAGCCTCCCTGGAAGGGGACGCCTACATGGCAGCTGGAGGTGCAATTGCCAGCTCAGGTAGACAGACACAAGTGAGCTTTGATGGAGCTAGCATGCTAAAAATAGCTATGTAGCATGGCAGAGCAGGCAATGGCATGGACTCACTGCCTGAGTCCTTAGGATCTCAGCCAGGATGGCACTCATGTGGCTAGCCTGTGTCGCAGCCCAGAGTAATGCATTCTACAGCCACAATTTTGCAGACCCTTATGCACCATGCTTAGCTTTAACCACATGGGTCATCCCACTGAAGCCAATTTTGTGTGTAAAGTTAAGCATGCTCTAAGTATTCGTGGGGGGGCAAGGGGGAGTTTACGGTATCTACAGCAAAGCTATAGTCAGAAAGAGGCCTTTGCAGGTTGTACAAAGAGTTTGTAAAGGCAAATAAATGCTTCAAAACACCATCAATTTGAAATCTAATCAGTTTTCTGAATGAGTAGGAAATAAAACCATTATGATGCTTTTACAATATTTTTTTTCTCTTTTTAAAATCCCTTTCTCCCATCTGCCACTGTGTGAAAGACCCCCCACAAATAACTGGTTGTTTCCCTTTTTATAACAAGTGTTTAAAGCTCCTGCATACTAATAATAAGTAGCTTTGTTATGAATGTTCACTGTGTATCAAAGATAAAACTGAACCAAGTGCTACTGCACATGTTAGAAAACAAACAGCTACCAGTATAAAATTATTAGCCTGTTTTCTTCTGCTTGGACAAGATTCAGACAAGGCCTCTAGTTTAAAAAAAATGTCATTTTGGTCACTAAAAATCTGCAACACCACAAGGTGGCAGTAAAAATACTTTTTACAACAATTCAGGACTTCCTCAATTATGTGAAAAGTTAATGCACCTACAGTTCTACTGTTGAGCTAATGGGGACACTAAACATTCCTCTTATGCCATCAGAATGACAAAAACAGTCAAAATACAACCACTAGTGTCAAAAAATATTAGGAAAATTAGTCAATTAGATAATCTTAGATCAAGAATCTAGTCAATGTACTTATTTAAATATACAATACAGGCAAACAATACAGAATTCCTTAAATATTTAGAATGAAACCTTTCCTTTCAAATTAGCAGCAAAAAAGATTGAATACAATAGATGATTGGAAACATCAGCCACATTTAACTTGTCTTGTATAAAATAAAATAAGGATTAACATGTTAATGCATTTGGTGTAATTGAACTGATCCACCCAATGTATCTATTAGTTTATACTGTGGAACTGCTTGCATGGTAGGGTTCTGCTCAATATGAGTAAGAGTGGCAGACTCTACCCCCAAGAGTTAACGGCCCAAATCCTTCTACCACTAAAGACAAATGGACAGTTTGTCCATTGGATTGGGCTCTAAACTGCTGTTGGCTGTTAAGTGACTGCCCAACCAGGAGGGTGTGGAAAAGGGCCACTCTGTGGCAAGAGTCCCCAGGAAGAATTCTGACTGACAGTAAGAATATCTCCTTCAGGCTTCTGGCTGAGTGCACACTGCAGTGTCAGCTCACCCATCTTTTCAATGTGTGCAGCCGACTCTGCTGGCCAGGTATAGAGTATGTGTATATGGGTGAGGGGCAGAAGGAGATACTCTTCCCAGACTCTGCCCATGACTGCCACCGGAGTAGCTAGCACCTGATAGGGTTATAGCAGGGGACCCTGCTCAGGCTCACAACCTGAATTATGCCTGGCCACCATGCAGCAGGAGGGAGATACTTGTTGGTAGAGTATCGATATACCATAAGCCCAGTTTTCTCGTCAGTCTTAATGAAGTAACGTCAACTAGTTGAGTGTCAGTGTAACACCAACATACACTGGTCATCAGCAGGCGGGGTTGAACTTGGGACCTCTGGAGCTTAGTGCATGAGCCTCTACTACATGAGATAATTCATTTAACTAAGCTAACTCATGTAGAGCATACTCATTTAACTCTCTCTAAGGTTATGTCTACACTACCATGGTAAGCTGACCTACATTACGCAACTCCATCTATGTGGATAACGTAGCTGGAATCGACGTACCTTAGGTCGAGTTACCGCGGGGTCTACACCGCCAGGGGTCGATGGGAGAAACTCTCCCATTGACTTACTTTACTCTTCTCATCGGGGATAGACTACAGGGGTTAACTGGAGAGCAATCAGCAGTCGATTTGGCGAGTCTTTACTAGACCTGTTAAATCAACCGCTGGTGGATCGATCTCAGAGCGTCGATCCCCACTGTAGTGTAGTCCTGCCCTAAGTTGTCTCAGTGCCACTAGATGGGACAGAACACCACACCCAGAAGGTGTGTGGGTTACATCAGCACCATCTTTCTTCTTGTTCTGTAGAAATTCTACATCTTACAATCGTATACCTAACTAACGGTATGTTTCCTTTGAGAATACTACACTCTACACAGAGTTTGCTTAGGGGTTCAGATGATGCACACTCAATTCTATGTTTATCAGACAAAATGTCACATATTTAAATTAATAGGAACTTGCAGAAATCAGAACACACACAGCAGCATTAAACCCTATATTCTGCTGGAATCACCTTCTATTGTAAATTGTATTATTTACAGACAGGCATAAACAAAATTGCACTTCACATGACCTGTTAAAAGACAGAACAAAGGGCCTAATCCAAAGTCCAGTGAACTTAATGGAAAGATTCCTATTGACTTTAGTAGGTTGTGGATCAAGCCCTAGAAATACAGACAATTTTCAGTGAGCTGGATAGCAATTCTTCGAGTTCTACTGGTCTACAAGTGACAGGCTATAAAATTAGATTCAGCCAGTTGGCTGCCATCCCCATAGCATTGTCACTAATGAGCTGCTGTCTGTGCGACTCCTATACAGCAGCTCCATCAAAAGTTTCAATACAGTTTATCCAAATGTTTCAACCGTGTTAAGACTTTTGATGGAGCAGTCCCTGTGGGCTGTAGAGGAGCCTAGTACAGCATGTACAGTGCGGAATAGAGCAGGCTGGCGGACTTGCAGGCTGTAGGAACAGCAATTTCAATCCTTCTAGCAATAGACCTCAAGTACAAATCACAAAAGAAGAGGATATACCAGCATTTCCAAGGAAAGCCTCTGCTTTGATCTAGAGGAATAAGAGTTATTTTCACAAATTAAGGGTGACAGAATAGCCCATGGCAGAGGAAAACAAAATAAATAACCCTGAACACAAAGCTGTTTGAAAAGGTATATAATTCTATAATGCATTTGGCCTTTGCCTTCCTAGGTAAAAGTAGTGTAGCGAAAAGGCTGGGAGGGGGCAGTTTTAAATTTGTGAGGGGGGGGCTGACAGTGGGAGGATGAATATGCTCCGAGGAACTGTGTTAGAAAAATTTTCAAAGAGAATTCCAGAAATGACAGGGGTTTAAACAGATGTGTTTTTCTCTAGGTTTGAATCATAGGCAGCTAGAGACTTGAATTTGCATATCCTGAAAGTTTCTCTGCTTTCCTGATCCTGTGTGGTACAAAATGGAAAACAAAAGTAATTTATTTCCTAAAAATTCCACACTGTGCCTGGATTGCCCACCTGATCTTCAAACACGGAGGGGATCCTCTGATCATGAATCTTCAAAGGGTGAGAGGAGTTCAGCCATCTCCAAAGCACTGTCACCCACCCACCTCTTCTCTGGGCCCTGCACAGAGCTTCTGCAGAGCTGGCTTCTGTGCAAGAAGAAGGGCAGAGACTAGAAGGGCTCCAGGAGGAGTGAATGGGGTGAGGGAAATGCACATAATTCCTCTCTGGCCCCGTGGAGTTTACCTGGACTACTCTGGGGTCCTGTGGGCTCTGAAGAGTGGGAAGGCTGTCACAGTCATGGGACTTCCACACAAAGAACCCTTGTCTCCTTTGGATATCTTGGTGTCTACACATTTGAGAACAGGCTCTGACAAGATGATGTGGGAAATACCTGCAAAGAGGACCCTCAAAGAGATTACCTATCTCAGAGCCTGCTTCAGAGATTACCTTCCTCAGAGCCCATTTCAGTGGGTTTTACTGTTGGGGAGGTGGGGATCTGAATGTCCCTGGCTCTTCACTTCCCCATCCTTTTCCTCCATCCATTCTCATAGATTGGTGTCTTTCATTGACTGTCAGCATCCAGAGCAGTCATCTTTGAGACTGTGGAATCCACTCTCATGTGAAATCCAGCCTACAGGTGAGCATCACTACAAAGTGTGTCTTGGGAAGTCTACTACTGCACTTTTGCATGCTAGTGTAGCAGTCGATTTTACAAAATGCTTCCTGATGCAATCCCATGCATTCCAGATTACCACTGAGTCCTTTGATTCAGGTGGACACCAGCTGAAACAAATAAACAGGATTTTGATTCTATTATAAAACTGGCATCTTTCCTTTTCTGCAGGGCATGCTGAAATAAGTAGCTTTTCATTTTAGGTGGCAGAAGTTCTTCTGTATAATCTTCATGTGTGGATGTATTGGAGGCCACACCGTACTCCCAAGTAAGAGAGGGTTGCTGTCAAAAATAAATAATGATGTGTGTTAAGTCATCAAGTATTTGAGAAAATAGTGTATGTTGTAGCACTGAGTAAGATGTGGTTTAAACCCCTAGTAGCTGGTAATTTTTTCCTAGTGGTTAATAAATTGGGAAAGGGGGAGATTTTGAAAGGAACTGTCTCAAGGAAAAAGGAAAGGTGTTGGGAAATCACTTTTAACTGTTCTGTGACACGAAATCTAGTCTTTGGGGGAACAATTTTTATAGTGTGTATTTTTTGGAGGTGAAAGTTTACATTATTATAATGTTTGACTATTTATAATTGTCTCACCATTATTCTGGTTCTACTGCATGCTTATTAAGTACTTCCAAATGGGAAGTTTCTTACTTCCATTGGGACCAAATTATTATTAGTTGTTTTCCAATAACCTGGAGAGTACATCTTCACTGGAATAAAAAACCTGCAGCATTGAATCTCAGAGCCCAGGTCAATTGACTGCAGGCTTGGGCTGGAGCCTGAGTTCTGAGCCCACCCCTTTAGTGGGGTGTCAGAGCCTGGAGTCCAGCCTGAGCCCAAAAGTCTACATTGCAACTTTTAGCCCCACAGCCTGAGCCCCACGAGCCCAAGTCAGCTGACCCAGACCAGCCATGGCCATGTCACGGGTCCTTTATTGCAGTGGGGATATATCATTTGTAGCAACAGTGAAGATCAGGCCGTGTTGTGCGAGGCACTATTGAAATCAATGGGTGTAAGGCACCTAACTCATGCAATTGCTTTCAAAAATCCCACTAGGTGCCTATCTGCATCTTTAGGTGCCTAAATGTCTTCGAAAATCTGTCCTGAAATTTCTTCCCCAAAGTCACACAAAAGGCCAATGACTGAGTCAGGAGCAGACTTCAGGTCTCCTGAATCCTAGTCTAGTGCCCTATGTACAGAATCACACTGTCCTCGACAAACCCTGTGGCTTACAGAAGGGCCATTGAGGAGATCTTAAAGAGCCAAAAGACTCTCATTGACTTCAGTGAACTTTGGGTGGTGACTAAAGGCAACAGAACTGGTGTGGTTCTGCTATATAGTGGCCCCTACTGTGATAGGCCATGCCAGGGTATCAGGCAGTGATTTATGGTAGCTTTTGCCATGCTACCATTGAGAGAGGGGGATGGAAAATGGAAGATGCAGGATTGAAAGAACCTTCACTATGTAGATTCACTATCAGTCCCCTTTACAGAGTGTACAGGCTGTGCTCACGACTGTAGGAGTAAGGCTACAGTAGAAGGCTGTGGAGTGAAAGTACTGGGTGTGTATATAACCGGTGGATTTCTTCCAAAATTGTCTCAGAGAATCAGTTCACACAGCCTGTTTACTTGGTTTTTTTTTTGTACAGGGATCTGAATTCCTCCCTTAGGAAGTTGTAACCTTACAATCATTAACAAATGAAGATGCTGAGGTATTCTACTTCTTACCTAATGTAGCATGTGATTAATTCTGTGGTATAATTTATTTGTAGTTATACATTTTTATCAGGTAAATTAAGGAATTAGCATTCCAGAAGACTGTAAATTGGGGATTTCAGAGGGAGAGCAGTGTAGGATATTAATTCACTGCTGCACTTCAGAATAAATCTGTTTATATTTTGAGAGACTCAGTTGCAAATCCCTAAAGGCAGCAAACCAAGTTTACCTACTTAATTTCTAAAAGATATGCTCGCAGGGGGAAGGGGGGAAGTGGGGGGATTCTATAGCCTTTGTTATACAGGAGGTCAAACTAGATTATCACAATGATCCCTTCTAGCCTTGGAATCTATGAATGTATGCACTTTGTGTACAGTATGTAGTACAATGCTCTGCACCTCTGGGCACTAGTACAGTGCAAATAATGATGTCAGAGTTGAGTTAAACATTGCTGTTATGAGTCAGACATAACCACCACTCTATATTCAGCATAATTGTAAAGAAGCCATTGTAAAGAAATGGCTGAAACAATAGCAGTGACACCCCAAACACAGGAACCTGGAAAAGCTTGCATAGAAATTGAACCATGTGGCCAAAGGGGTTTGAAATGCAGGGCCAGGGTTTGGATTCATGGAACTGTTTTTGTGTGGGAGAGAGAGAGAGAAAGACACAGCACAAAATGAGAGAGGCACACAGAGAGACAGAAGCAGAAATAAAGCCAAGCAGACAGTAACAAAAGTGTGAGTAATGTGGGTCTGAGAGGAAGTGTTTTGGGCACAGAGTGCTACCTGGAAAGTCAGGCTTGGAACAGTGAGGAAAGAAATTGTCTCCTGCTGTTGATTCCTACTGTATTCAGGGAAACAGGACTTTATATATAATCTCAGTAAATAAGATAAATTGAATCAGAGAAATACCTGATTATCATCAATTTCTCTTCCTAACTAGAACACCCCACAACATGCTGAAATTTTCACTAGCTGTTCAGGCCAAAAAGAGTTACAATAATAAATAATAACAATATAATAATAAATAATGAGGTAGTCATAGCTTTAGGATTAAGGAATGTTAGCTGTTATAAATTGGTGGACATTGACTTGAGTGACATTATTAAAATTGACACCAGTTGTCAAATTTGGAGGAATTTGGCATAGAATCTTTAAACATGAAATTGCTGACAGTGATACAGATGTTGTGCTTAAAAATACATTGTACATAAGATAAATAATTAAGGTAATCTCATTGCCTGCAGTATGCCCTAATATTTCCATAGGTTCAATACAGGAAAAACCTTGAATGTTGCAAATACAGATATTACCTAACTGCAAATATCTAGTTAGGTCCTCATGCAACCCCTGCTAAAGTCAATAGGAAGATTCCCAATTCATGCAGTTCAGTTCCATGAGACCTTGTTGGCATGTGTCATAAATATAAAGGGAAGGATAAACACCTTTAAAATCCCTCCTGGCCAGAGGAAAAATCCTTTCACCTGTGAAGGGTTAAGAAGCTAGGATAACTCGCTGGCACCTGACCACAATGACCAATGAGGAAACAAGATACTTTCAAAACTGGAGGGAGGGAAAAACAAAGGGTGGGTCTGTGTGATGCTTTTGCTGGGGACAGATCAAGAATGGAGTCTTAGAACTTTGTAAGTAATCTAGCTAGATATGCATTAGATCATGATTTCTTTAAATGGCTGAGAAATTAGACTGTGCTGAATAGAATGAATATTCTTGTCTTTGTGTCTTTTTTGTAACTTAAGGTTTTGCCTAGAGGGATTCTCTATGTTTTGAATCTAATTACCCTGTAAGGTATTTACCATCCTGAATTTACAGAGGTGATTCTTTTTATCTTTTCTTATATTAAAATTCTTCTTGTAAGAAATTGAATGCTTTTTTCATTGTTCTTAAGATCCAAGGGTATGGGTCTGTGGTCACCTATGCAAATTGGTGAGGATTTTTATCAAGCCTTCCCCAGGCAGGGGGGTGCAAGGTTTTGGTGAGGATTTTGGGGGGAAAGACGTTTCCAAACAACTCTTTCTCAAAAAATAAACCCGGACGTTTGGTGGTGGCAGTGGAAGTCCAAGGGCAAAGGGTAAAATAGTTTGGTAAAGGTAAGCTTAGGAGGTTTTCATGCAGGTCTCCACATCTGTACCCTAGAGTTCAGAGTGGGGAAGGAACCTTGACAGCATGATAAGGAGTGTCAATAAAAAAATGGAGCCCTCAGGAATATGACAAAGGTAAGATAGGGCCACACTGTGTTTAGGGTTGTATGCCTTGAGTCCATTTGTCATTATTGTCCATTCCTGGTCCATTGGCAGGTTGCTATGTAGCATGACGCCATCACTTCAGGGAAGGTGAATTGAACCCTTTGCTATTATCTAAGGCAGGGTTCTCAAACTTCATTCCACCACAACTTCCATCTGACAACAAAATTACTACATGACCTCAGAGGTGGGGGCTGGAGCCCGAGCCCGAGCCCCACTGCCTCAGGTGTGGGGGAGAGACGGCCAGAGCCTGAGCCCTGCCACCCCGGGTGTGGAGGAGAGGGGGCCGGAGCCCTAGACCCACTGTCTCAGGAGTCAGGGAGAGCTCGACCTTCAGTTTCAAGCCTGGGTCCCAGCAAGTCTAATGCTGGTCTTGGGGACCCCATTTTAATGGGGTTGTGACCTGCTTTGGGGTCCCAACCCACAGTTTGAGAATGGTTGATCTAAGGCAATGGGCACATGATTAAGGGCTTCAACTGTACTTCACAATTGTGACAAACAGTAGCGCTCCATTCTGCTCATAAAGTGGAGTGCAGTTTAACAGTGAGCAAATGAACCTATACAGTTTATCCAGTTGATCCCTAAGACACAATGAAATGCAAATAAAATATTCATCACATGTAGCAGTTTCAAACAGGTGAAAAACAAATGATTTTTTGATGATTAAAAATTTGAACATTCCCATAATTAGATACAGTATGCAATTAGCTAACTAGCTGCTGGCTAAAATAGAAATACCCTAAAATAAATCAAATGAAAAAAAAATGAGCCAGTATGCTGCTGGAAGGATACAAAATCATCCCTAGCAAAAGAGAACATAGAATAATTCACAGGAAAAGGTAAATTCATGGAATAAGGGAGAGGTAATGTGCTATGAGACTCTAAGCTTCTGTATGTGCCATAAGCATACTCTGTGCTGCATGTTTAAGAACCAAGATTTGGTACTGCTTTGAGCAGGGGGTTGGACTAGATGACCTCATGTGGTCTCTTCCAATCCTAATCTTCTATGATTCTATGAAATGATACAATCGTAATTAGCAAATATGTCTGTGGACACTCTGCTCTATTCCTTTTGTGCCACTCAGGCAGGGCAAAGGGAACAGAGACAGAAATTAAACCACTAGATAGGGAGACCCTTGACATGAGAGATCCCATAGGAAGAGAAGACCCAATGTAGCCACCTTCTATGCCACAACCTTTGATGCAGGAGGCATGTCTGGGGGAGAGTGGGTGCTGGGGAAACAGCTAATGCACTTCATGCTCTAGCACAGTGGTTCTCAAACTTTGTACTGGTGACCCTTTTCACATTGCAAGCCTCTGAGTACAACCCCGCCTTATGAATGAAAAACATGTTTGTATGTATTTAACACCATTATAAATGCTGGAGGCAAAGCAGGGCTTGGGTTGAAGGCTGGCAGCTTGCACGCCCCAATGTAATAACTTTCCGACCCCGAGGGGTCTTGATCCCCAGTTTGAGAACCCCTTCTCTACCAATCCCCAGTTAGAGTAGCCTGCTGTGCCTGGCAGAGAATCTGGAAGACATAACCAGCTTCCTGACTATCTTCATCTCTGGTACATCCAACCAAATTATCTGGGTGCAGCATAGAGTTAACAGTAAAAACCAGACACCCCACCATGCGCACGCTATTAACTGCACTCAGGAATGCATCAGAGTCAAACTTTAAAGAAAGCTTCTTCTTGCCTTCAAGTTACTTGTCTCCATACTGATGGAAAATGGATGAACCAAGTAGCTTTGAGAGGTGTGCTTTCCTTTGGAGGAATGCAGGGAGAGAGATACCCAGCATACAACATATGAGTTTAGAGGCTTGACGTGCATATGTATTCAGATTTGCAAACAGTTTGACTTTCATAACAGAATAAACTCCACAGAAATCATCATGAAAAAAGTCTAACAGCAAATAATATTAATGTTAGACTAAGAAAGGCTCAGAGATTTGGGAGATGTTAATTTCTGCATGTTACAACAGTAGCAGCAGGGCAGAAGCTGCAGTATGGAGTCTCAGCAAGAGAAACAGCAGGAGAAGCTGCAGACCTTAGCAGATGTTTGTGATCTGTGTAATTGTGACAGCCTCTCTTGTCACAATAAAATGCTCCCCCATGGGGTCCCCTGGGTCAGCACCAGCATTGTATATTGCTAACACCTTTATATGCATTGGAAAGTATCTTGGGAAGGGTTGAAGGTGTGAGTGTGGAGTGGAAGATTCCTTTGCAGGTTACAAGAGGCCGAAGGGGGAGGAAGGGAGAAAGGAATGGGTCAACTTGATGATCCAGCTAGGCCTTGAAGATAAGGAACAAAACTGCAGCCCAAGGCCAGCACACACAAACAAACTCTCTGCTGCCAAACAGCCAGAAGCCTGTATCTCAACCCCGGCCAGTCATGAGAAAGGAGAATTGAGCTAGTCAGAACTGAAGGGGTTGCAAAACTAGTAATATTGTAAAGGTCAGTGAGTTGAAAAACAATAGTTTTGTGACTCTGAAACTGGTGTGTTTTGGGGAAACTAAGGGAGCCGCAGAAGGCCGGTTTGGACTGTTATTGAGAGGAGCCCTGGACAAAAATGCCTCCAGAAGAACCCAGGGCTTAAAACCCTCTCGAGAGCTGAAGCAAGTCAGATATTTAGTGCAGACCCTAGATGACCTGTGCACAGGGCAGAACTCTCGTCTACTCTTCCCCCCGTCTTCTTCTTACGTTACACTCAGGCTTGGCCAGCCTTGGGTTGTGCATGTGTAAGTCTGAAAGTGGGTTAGGGCCCGGGCACCAACACTTTCTTCCTTCCTCTGAGTGATGGTTATTTTATTAATCAAATAACAGCACTCACCGCTGTTATTTGGTTAATAAAATTTTAAACTTAGTCACTTTGTGTGCTCCTTCATCTCCTCCCCTAAAGATCCCATGGCCTCAGCCTGATCACCTGAAGCCCCAGGCAGATTGGTAACATAAATCTATCACACTCTGACATCATGTGGTTCTCTTTAAAAAATTTATTGGCCGGGTATGCTGGAGGTCACCCAGAGAGATGCTTGATTTTAATCCTCTACTCATACTGTGAGCTTGATTCCATAATTTATCACCCCCAAAGGCTTAAACACTACTAAAACAGTCATTAATACCTAGAAAAGAGCACCTCTCAATTACTAGTTAACTAATATGTGATCAAAGTGAGCCACATACTCAAAAGCTTTTGCAGGCAGAGGAGATGGAGAAAGACCCTGGGAGGAAATAATTAGCAGCAGAGACACAAAAAGAATGCAGGAAGAAATACAATTCAAAAGGATATCAGAGGCAGTAACTCAAAAGTTTATAGTAAAATCTCCTCAGCTGAATCTCAAGCAACTGATCCTTCTAGACTACCTAGTCATAAAGAGAGGATATCTGATTTGGGGCACAGAGACAAATAGATCAAAATAGATAATAGTGAAAATGTGAAGACTGACAAGAAGAAAAGTATTGAGTAGAGAAATAAATATTTCACATTTGTCAGAAGCCACATGGAACATTTTATTTTCATGCCCATCAACCCTATACTCACATATACAGATACCCAATTTAATCACCTACCCCATGCTTTTAAGTAAACTTAAAAGTGAAATCACCAGTAGTGATTTTTGATCAATATCTAATATCATTCAGAAGGTTAAGGAAAGAGACAGGAAACAGAAATTGGAGATTTCAATTCATCTTTATTAAAAGATAATTTCTGTGTTCAAACAGTTAATGAAGAGCTAGAATTGCACATGAGGATTAATAAAGGAACCATTAACCTTACTGTCGTTTGGAACACTGTGAAAATGGCAGTGAGAGGGCTGATTATAAAGTATTACAGAAAACAACCAGTTGTACTTTGGGGGCCAAATAAAGAATGGGGAAGGTAATTAAAAGAGACAAGATTAACTCAAGGATGGTCTCCTTATGGAAAAGCTGATTAAATTTCCAACAGCAATAACAACAACAAAAATAGACTGAGTTGGAGAATTTACTTAAATGGTACTCTTTCCATTGTGCATCAAATAATATTTATTACCATGGGGAGAGAGCGAAAGAATAAAAAACAACACCAAAAATACAGCATATCCACCATTATAAACCGTAAAGATGATCCTGCCAACTGTTCAAAACACATTATTCAAAAATAGAAGGGGGTTTATTGAATTTTATTTAAATTAAAAATCACAGGATATAAAGGAATTATCTAAAGCTGGAGCTGCTGATAGAGAATATCTAGTTAGCCCCATAATGGGGAGTGAAATTAATAATGTGCTAAATTCAGCAAATCTCCAGTGATGAAAACTTCTCATAGGCATTTTATTTATATTTTAGGGAACATCTGTCACTCCTGATATTACAAATTGTTAACTAATTTACTATAGTTAATTACCTTCCATCTGTGAATAATGTGTCCATAATAGTGCTTGGAAAACCTATATAGCAACACCGTCCTGTGTGGCTCTTAAGTCCTGTTACATGAATAAATTGATTGTAATTGCTAAATTGCTCCTGATCTATCAAATCCCATAAAACCCCATAATGTTCTTTTTGGGGGAATGAAAAGTCAAACTGAGTCTCTGAGTAAATGACCATTTTCTGACCCATGGAAACCCAAGTCTTCGATTCCTCCTGGAAATATGGGTAGGTATTCATTCAGAATTAGTATTTATGAAGACAAATCAGAAATGGTGCCCTGGACTCACTATGTGATAAAGGTCCCAATGGAAGATATGGATTTTGCTTGGGGAAAAGTTACACTAAAATATCATTATTATGAGCATCTAAGTAAAATTGTTCTATCCAGCAAAGGATGTACAATATGACTGAGAAAACCAGCTCCCTTAGCAAGGAGTGGCTATAAACGTGTAATCTTTGCTTATCTATCTCATGCTGATAACCTTTTCATTTTCTAACTTGTGGGTGCTATTTTAAGCTCTTAAGTGAAATCCTGGCCCCACCGATGTCAATGGCAAAATCCTGTTGACTTCAATGAGGCCAGGATTTCACCCTCTATATTCTATACTAGTTTGTTTCTCAAACAAACATACCTTTGGTTTATTTTTATAAAAGCCAGCCTACATTTTACCCCACAGAGCTGTGCATCCAGCTTAGAGGAGCAAACCACGTCTTAGTCATTTTCCTGCTGAAATACTTTATGGCTTTATCTTCATTTATTTGCAACCCCAACTGAATGGACTTGCTTTACGTATGATGGGGGTGTGTGCATGTGCCTGTGTAGTGGATAGTTAGTTTCTCACCAGTCTCCTAATACACTGTGGAACCAGGAGCCTGCTACATATCTCCCAACATAGACAGTGGATAAATCATGTCATTTCCTGCCCCCAGTGCTGTAATGTTAACAATTTAAGTATGGAGACGCTCAGTCTTTGATCCTCCGTGTAAGTTTCCCTTTCTTGCTTCATACATATTTGGTGGCTGTTCTAACTTTAGTAACATTGATTCAAGTACTTTGAATGGTCTCACAGAAAGTAGTAGATCTCTCTCTCTCTCTAGGGAGTGAGTTCATTGTAATTATAGACAATCTCCCTACCTAGGAGAACAGTAGCTTTCCCCATTCTTGCAAAGCCGATTTATATATTATAAGCACTAATATGCAGTTGGTTCACAGCAAAGCCTCTAGGGACAGTATAACACTTATTCATAAGTATTTAATACCTGCTTTGTCTATTTGAAAGTAAATCCTCTGAGATTTACAATCCCATAATGACCAGGTGGGTGTGTTGTAATTTAGTTTAAAAACTTCAGTCGTTCCATAATCTTTAATTTACATTATCATAATTGTTAGAGGAATAATATAATTTGATGCTGTTTACATAATAATTCCATCTGCAAACAAATTTATTTTGCATTTTGCCTTTCCAGTGAAATTCCCTTTACATCTGGCTCAAAGGGGAGACAGCTGTCTCCTCGCACCGACTACTTCATCCCTAATTGGCTCATCCAATACCTCCCAACCTGCTGAACCCCAGACTCCAATGTGACACATGGCTAGGGCACAGAGAGGAGGAGGGGAAGTCTTTGATACCTCATTTTGTTTTGTTTAAGGATTATTTGACCATGACAGTATCAACTGTGAGTTACATAACCTACTAGGTCCCACAAGGCAACAGGGCTATACATTAGGACAGTGGGTTGCACAGCTGTAACTGAGATCTATCTATATCTGTTTTGGTTTGCAGTGTAGAAACGCTGCTTGGGGTAGGGTTTTTGTTAGTTTTTGGAGGTATGGAGAAAAGGGAGAATGCTGGTGTTATGAACATCATTATGGTCAGGGTGAAAAATGTTCAGGACAGAATCTGGCCCTCAGTGAAAGATGAGACATATACAGGAGTTGCAAGTGGGACTTTTGGAGGGAGTAGATGAGGACCCTATGCTTGGAAGTAGAGGAACTTGGTGAGTTGTGTGTTCAGTTTGTTTGTTCTCTGTGAGGGCTGTTGTGATTGGGCTTTTGGCCCCCTAAACAGGCCAGGTGGTATAGATCTGTTTATTATGTCTCACAGAGGGCCATGTGGCTGGGACTCTTGGGTCTGTGATCATCCCCGGGGTTTAACATCTCTGAGTGGTTAATCCCTCCCTGTTAGAGAGGGGGTGGATTGAGCTGTGAGGCTTAGAATAGAAGTCAATTGCCAGACAAACTCCTGAGCAGGTGAACAGAAGTGGCAAACAGGGGACTTTTGGAGAGAGTTAGGAAAGGAAATGAGTGAAGCTTTCTTTCTAGGTACAGTTCTATATTCAGTGCTGTGATGGACAGTGCTGGAATAGTGGTTGTGATCTTGCCATGTTTTCTTTCCTCCCTGAAGCCAGAAGATATTTCCTCTGTATGAAGTGCACATTAGTGGCTGTTCCTGAGAAAAAGACTTGTGGTTGGGAAGGACAAGTACTGATTGTTCAGTGCATCAGAGAGGCTGAGGGATATTGGTTGCCCAGCCTGGGAAGCATCACCACCCCCAGTTCAAGAATGAAAGGCACTGGGGAGGAAGGTTCCAGAAAGAGTGGAAACCAAAGAGGAGGCTGGACAGTTCATAAGCACCAGAGGTAAAGGGACCAGGTACCATTCTAAACGGCTGGTAATAGACATGAATGAGGCTGTGATCATCAGAGAGAAGAGGACCTGGAGGAATTCTACAGAGCTAGAAGCATCCAATCATCATAGATTCTCCACATATAAACTGCAGAAAATATCTCTTAAGATCCAATTGGTCAAATGAAATGGAGATGTGTATGGGACATACTTGAGGATGACTGATCAGTTAGGGGTGTATAGTAAAAAGCGAAGTGGGTAAACTACCTAAACTAAACTTCATATTCCCCAAATGACAAGTAGGTAAACTCCATAATACTCAAAGAAATTTCCAAACATTCAAAGAAGACAGGCAATCTTTGTTGATGATTCTATACTAAAAGGAACAGAAAGAACATTGTGCAAGTGACAGGCAGACAACAAGATGGCATGCTGGAACCAAGCTATGGTGTCTTCCTGGAGCCAAGACCCTAGACATCACTCGAAGATTGGATAGGCTTCTGAAATTAATGCTGACAAGCACCTGCAGCAGTGATCTTTTATTGCTAACAACACTGCTTCATGGGATATCTCACATATTATAGATAACTTCAGGAAACCCAGAAGGATGTTGAAGTAGAAGACTGTGCAAGTGATCTTATCAGACATCCTGCCTGTTTGGTAAGCAAAGCAAGGTACAAGGCAAAAGACTCTGTAAATGAACTGCTGGATAAATAAGGGGTGAAAGGCAGAGAGGATTTTTATTTTATGGAATGTTGGTCCACTTTTAATGGAGAAGGAGGACTGTCCAGTTTGGATGAGTTGCACCTCATTAGAAGGAAAACCAGTCTTTGAGGAGACAGGTAAGGAGGGTGTTAGGCTAACAACAAAAGGAAAGGGTGAAAAAAGGGGGAGACAAATGAGCATTAATTTAACATGAAATCAAGATGTCAAGAGCAAAATCAATCAAAGCACCAAGGAACAGTAAGAAATTATTTAATTGCCTATAGACCAATGCCAGGAGCCTGGGTAATAAACAAGAGGAATTGAAATTGTTCCTTTATTAGTATAAATTTAACCTAGTCAGTATTGTGAAAATAGGTGGGAAGATTTGCATGACAGGAATGTTAAAATCACTGGGCATAACCTATTTAGATGGAAAAATCAGGCAAAAGGGGAAGGGAAATGGCTTTTGTGTCAAAAATGGCCATATCAATGACAATTTGGATGCAAATGATTTTGAACACTTATGTATCAATGTTCTAACACATAAAGCAAAAGATATGGTACTAGTTGGTGTCTGATACAGACCACAGGATGTCCCACTTCTTAAGCACCTATATGTAGAGAGTAAGAAAACAAAACAAAAGAGTATTATCATGTGGGACTTCAATATGAATGTCATATGCTAGAGATCTCCTGCTTCCAGCTTTAAAACATCCTTTGATTTCTAAAAATTATAGGTGACAACTTTCTAACTCAATATGTGTCACATGAAACAGAGGGAAATTCTATATTAGACCTCATCTTGACTGAAAAAGAAGAATTGATCACAGAACTAAACATTAGTGGTTGCTTAGGTGCAAGTGATTATGACTTGATCACATTTGTGATGTGCGAACAGAAAAGAAGCCCAAACCAGTTGTATATATATTTGTTGCTTTAAAGGGGCCAGTTTCACAAAGCTGAAAATAATTATGAGCCATGTCAGCTGGGAAAATGTAAACTCAAAAATGTGAATGATAATTGGGAATTGTTGAATTACACTTTACTTTATCCCTCAAAAGCTGCAATCAAGAATTAATATTACACTGGTTAAAAATCCAGCCATGCTTAAAGAGGAAGTGAAAGCCGTAATAAAAAATTGAAAACCCAATATATAACAAATGGAATGAAGGGGAAGTTGATTGCAATGAATATAAATTAGGACCTAGGAATTACATAAAATTGATAAGGGTAGCAAAAAGACACAAGGAAACATATTTGGCCAGCAGAGTTAAAGACAATAAAAATGAGTTTTTTATTCTTTATAAAGGATTCTAAAAGAGAATTCTAAAAATTTTATAAGTCTGTTACTTGATGGAAATGGGCAAACTGTCAATAATGAGGCAGACAATGCAGAAGTATTCAGTAAATATTTCTGTTATGTTTTTTGGAAAAAGTCAGATGTATTCATGTCATGTGATGACCATGACATATTTTCCATTCCATCAGTTACTAAGAAGGATGTTAAACAGCAGCAATAAAAATCAGACATTATTGTGCATCCAAGAGTTTAAAACAGCTGGTTGAGTAGCTCTCGGGACCATTAATGTTTATTTTCAATAACTTTTGGAAAAATAGGGAAGTTCCAGAAGACTTCAAGAAAGTTAATGTTGTGACAATATTTAAAGGGATAAACGGGGTGAGTTGGGTAATTTCATGGCTGTCAGCCTGACACTAATCCCAGGCAAAATAATGGGACGACGGATGTGGGACTTGATTATCAAAGAATTAAAAGAGGGTACTATATAATAATAGATCTTGTCAAACTAATTTAGTATCTTTTTGTGATGAGATTACAAATTTGGTTGTTTAAGTCTAAGTATATTACATCATAGTCCTGATGTAATATACTTAGACTTCTGTAAGGCATTTGACTTGGTACCGCATGGCATTTTGACGAAGAAACTAGAATGACACAAAATCAACATGGCACATATTAAATGGATTAAAAATAGCTAATTGATAGATCTCATAATGGAATTATGCAAATGTATTAATCTTTGAGGGGATGTGTTTCTATTGGGGTCCTTCAGGATTCAGTTCTTGGCCCTACACTATTTAACATTTTACTCAATAACCTGAAAGAAAACATAAAATCATTATTGATAAAATTTGCAGATGACACAAAGATTGGGGGAGTGGTAAATAATGAAGTGGACAGGTCACTGATACAGAACATTCTGGGTTGCTTGATAAACTATGCCTTAGCAAACAACATGTTTAGAGCCCTGCGCGGATACAAATTTATATCCACAGATGCGGATATCATTCTAAACTTGCCAAGATGCCTACTGTAATTATAGGAAAGACTATCAGGACACAGATCTCATTAGCATCTAATAGTATCTACTATCCTGTACATCCTTATCATGTTCAGGAGCATACCTAATGCTCCATCCTTTGCATTACACATATTCAGGGCCCTACCATATTCACAGCCATGAAAAATACATCACAGACTGTGAAATCTGGTCTCCCCCCATGAAATCTGATATTGCGTGTGCTTTTACTCCATACTATACGGATTTCACGGGGAAGACCAGCATTTTTCATATTGGAGGTCCTGACCCAAAAGGGAGTTGCAGGGGGAGTCACAAGATTATTTTAGTGGGGTTGCAATATTGCCACCCTTACTTCTGCGATGCCTTCAGAGCTGGGCGGCCGGAGAGTGGTGGCTGCTGACTGAGGACCCCGCTCTGCAGACAGCAGTGCAGAAAGAAGGGCTGCAATACCATACCATGCCATCCTTATTTCTGCGCTGCTGCTGCTGGTGGCGGCTCTGCCTTCAGAGCTTGGCTCCTGGCCAGCAGCTGCCACGCTCCAGATGCCCAGCTCTGAAGGCAGCACCGCCACCAGCAGCAGTGCAGAAGTAAGGGAGCAGTATCGCAACCTCCCTTACAATAACCTTGCAACCAACACCCACCCCCTTTTGGGGTCAGTACCCCTACAATTACAACATCATGAAATTTCAGATTTAAATAGCTGAAATCGTGACATTTATTATTTTTAAAATCCTGTGACTGAAACTAACCAAAATGGACTCTGAATTTGGTAGTCCCCTACAGATCTTAGACAAATGGTCAGATATACCTTTTCTCCCACCAGAACTATTACAGACAGAAATAAAGTAAAGGAGAGTAACACCACATTTTCAATCTATATTACTGTAGGTTGCAATAAATCAGTAGAAAATTGAAAACCACTAATGGGACACTGTGGAGCTTTTTCACTCTTTGAGCAGTCAAAAAAACTAACCAAAAACCAAAAAAACAGCACATAACCAGAGCATAACAGAGGTGCTAACAGCAGCTCACAGAAGAGAGGCAGGAGGAAATGATAGGGTTTGTTACTCCACTTAGATCTATCACATTATTTCTATGTGTATCCCCATGTATCAAATCAAAAATTATAGTGTGTAAAACAAAGATTTGTTTAAATTTGCTCCTTATGGATTTGCTCCTTACTCATAATGAAAATTAGGCATTATCTCAACACTGGAGATATGTGTAATAAATACATGCTGATGTAGATCTAGCCTCATTTTATATGTCATATGGGTCTGCAAGTTGAATTTGTCATGCGCTTCTCTGGATTTTTAGGATCTACTTCAAGATGCATAGGCTAATTCAGAATGACAGAATAAGGTAATGAGGGCCAAATTTTAGCTATAGTGGCCAAAGTCTGTGTGAAGAAATGCATGCAAAATAGTGTGTTTTTCGTCATGCCCAGAATTTGCAGGCATCATCCAAGCAACTTCCTGTGAATATTTGTACACTAACCTAGCTACACTCTTTCTGGAAATTCAAGACAATATTTTCAAACTTGAATGACTAAAGTTAGGCACTTATATAAAACTGGACTGATTTTCAGAGTCCTTATTGTATCACATTAATTTTCTATGAATAAATTATTCTTACTGTTAAAGATCCCATTAAAGTATTTCAAGTAAATTTTTAATTAGCTTTGTAATTCTAAGATAAATAACAGTGGCAAATATGCTTATTACATTATGCACATTCCAAGCAGTGGAATACATTCCAATACTTTAAAATTTTCTCATTTATCCAGATTTTAGGTCTGGATAGAATTTACTTTTTTGATTGTAAGTATTTCTTAATGCACAACACACTATAACTGCGTTGCTCTTTCTTAGTGTATGTCCTAATAAATGAATTATTTCATATTCCTTTACATTTAGAAAGGTATTCTTTCAGATTGGAAATAAGGTGTACATTTGTAACAGTGAGAGTAATTAACCACTGGAACAGCTTACCAAGGCTCATGGTGGATTATTCATCACAGATAGTATTAAAACCAAGATCGTTTTTTCCCCTAAAATGTAAGCTATAGCAATTATGTTGGAGAAGTTATATGGCCTAGAAGTAGGAGGTCAGGCTTAATGATCACAACAGTCCCTTCTAGGGTTGAAATCTGTTAATATTTAAAAAAATGTTATATATAACATTTAGAAAGAACAAGGAGTACTTGTGGCACCTTAGAGACTAATACATTTATCTGAGCATAAGCTTTTGTGGGCTAAAGCCCACTTCATCAGATGCATGCATGAAACTGAAGTTGTAGAAAGGGGTATTTACATTAAAGATATAATCCCACACATTATAAATCTACTGCCTTAATCATTTCTTAGCATCACTTATCTTGGGTCTTTGTCTCACAGTTTGAACCTCACATTTGGCCTTGGCTTGTTGAGGGTGATAATTATTTCTACTAAGATGTGCATTACAGAAAGAACACTTGGGAAACAAGCATAAGCTATAAGATTAGATCATTAGTCTTTAGACCATACTAAATAGATGGGAAAGGAATTCATTTGTGATCCTGTTGAGCTCAGACCTACAGCAGATCATACTCCCCTATATGAATGTGTTTTTCTCTTTTTCTACTGTTACTCAATGTAAAATTAAATTTCTTTCTAAAGCACTAAGGGCAGCCTCCTGGATCCTATGAAATATGATTACATGAGAGATTTTGTAACCATGGTTTTGTCTTGTGTTTCACTTATGATCAGGACAGTACTCTAAAATACAGATACAGTAGGAGGGAGATTTGGGAGTGGAGGGGAGTCTAGGGATTTGAGTAGGAGACTGGGAGTCATGACTCTTGGGTATTATGCCCTGATGCAAATGTTCTCTGCTATCTTGGTTACTCCCTCAACCATAAATGAAGAGAAGAAAAGCATTCCTGGAGATTAGGTGGCACTGGCCAAAAAAGGCAACTTTTACTTTATTTTCCTACTTTCAGTTTTGATTAACTATTTCAGGTACAGCACTGCATAGCAATAACCATATGAGAGCAAAACAACCTAACACATATAAGAATCTAAAAATACAATTGGGGAAGTAATAATAAAAGAAAGAAAAATGTGAGAAGAACATAAGATAAAATATCATGATACCTTTATTGCATTTTATATTGAATCCTTTTATATTTTATTGGAAAAATAAGGGGGTATATGGAATTAAGGGGTACTTTGTGGATATGTGAGCAAGGAACAGACCTGTAGCCACTGAGCAGAGGTTCTCTTAGCTTCTCTGCCTGTACAGGGTAGGCACAGGTCAGCTGGCTCTAGGTTCCTTCAAGCAGTGCAATCATCACCATTATGGCTGACCCAAAAGAAAGTAAGAAATTCTAGCCCCAGACCTAAAGGTTAGTTCTTCTGCAAATCAGTAAGTGCTTATGGCAGCAATGATCCTTTGCAATCCAGGAACACTGATGAATTCATAGATTCCAAATCTGAAGAGATCACTGTGATCATCTGGGCCAGGGATTTTCAAACTTGATTGCACCGTGACCCCCTTCTAATAACAAAGTTACTACATGACCCTGGGTGCAGGAGAGGGGGCAGCCCTGGGTGGGAGGAGAGGGGGTGAGAGCCGGAGCCATGCTGCCCCAGGTGGGGGTGGAGCTCAGGCTTCAGCTTCAGCCTTGAATCCCAGCAAGTCTAATATTGGCCCTGGTGATCCCATTAAAATGGGGTCATGACCACTGTGGGGTCCTGACCCATGGTTTGAGAACCGCTGATCTAGGCTGATCTCCTGTACAACAAAGGCGATAGAACTTTCCCAAAATAATTCCTAGAGCGTATCTTTTAGAAAACAAACAAAAGAATCATTATTTTAAAATGGCCAGTGATGGAGAACCCACTCCAGTATTTGGTAAATTGTCGCAGTCATTATTACCCTCACTGTTTAATACTTATACCTTATGCACAGTCTGAATTTGTATATCTTCAGCTGTCAGCCATAATGGAATGAAATAGCCATCCACTACCAGTGCTCAGTGTAGTGTAGATCACCATTCTTCCTGGTTACAGTGTGGGTGGAGGAAGGGTGAAGAAGTGCCCTTTATCCTCTTCCTCCATTATCACACATCCATACAAAATACACAGAATTTAACCCAAAGCGGGGTTCAGGATTGTGACACTGGCAGAACAACCAACCAGTGTATGAGCCATAGTAACTTAACAGGTTTCAGAGTAGCAGCGATGTTAGTCTGTATTCGCAAAAAGAAAAGGATTACTTGTGGCACCTTAGACACTAACAAATTTATTTGAGCATAAGCTTTCATGAGCTACAGCTCACTTCATCGGATGCATTTGGTGGAAAATACAGTGGGGAGATTTATATACACACACAGAGAACATAAAAAATGGATTTTATCATACACACTGTAAGGAGAGTGATCACTTAAGATGAGCCATCACCAGCAGCGGGTGGGGGGGAGGGGGAAGGAGGAAAACCTTTCATGGTGACAAGCAAGGTAGGCTATTTCCAGCAGTTAACAAGAACATCTGAGGAACAGTGGGGGGTGGGGTGGGGTGGAGGAAGAAATAACATGGGGAAATAGTTTTACTTTGTGTAATGACTCATCCATTCCCAATCTCTACTCAAGCCTAAATTAATTGTATCCAGTTTGCAAATTAATTCCAATTCAGCACTCTCTCGTTGGAGTCTGTTTTTGAAGTTTTTTTGTTGAAGGATAGCCACCCTCAGGTCTGTAATCCAGTGACCGGAGAGATTGAAGTGTTCTCCGACTGGTTTTTGAATGTTATAATTCTTGACGTCTGATTTGTGTCCATTTATTCTTTTATGTAGAGACTGTCCAGTTTGACCAATGTACATGGCAGAGGGGCATTGCTGGCACATGATGGCATATATCACATTGGTAGATGCGCTGGTGAACGAGCCTCTGATAGTGTGGCTGAAATTGTGGAAAGGCAGCATCACTTGCCCCATAACCTCAGCCGTGCAGAACACAATGCCATCTACAGCCTCAGAAAAAACTCTGACATCATAATCAAAAAGGCTGACAAAGGAGGTGCTGTCGTCATCATGAATGGGTCGGAATATGAACAAGAGGCTACTAGGCAGCTCTCCAACACCACTTTCTACAAGCCATTACCCTCTGATCCCACTGAGAGTTACCAAAAGAAACTACAGCATTTGCTCAAGAAACTCCCTGAAAAAGCACAATAACAAATCCACACACACACACCCCTAGAACCTCGACCTGGGGTATTCTATCTACTACCCAAGATCCATAAACCTGGAAATCCTGGACGCCCCATCATCTCAGGCATTGGCACCCTGACAGCAGGATTGTCTAGCTATGTAGACTCCCTCCTCAGGCCCTACGTTACCAGCACTCCCAGCTATCTTCGAGACACCACTGACTTCCTGAGGAAACTACAGTCCATTGGTGATCTTCCTAAAAACACCATCCTAGCCACTATGGATGTAGAAACCCTCTACACCAACATTCCACACAGAGATGGACTACAAGCCGTCAGGACCAGTATCCTCGATAATGTCATGGCTAACCTGGTGGCTGAACTTTGTGACTTTGTCCTCACCCATAACTATTTCACATTTGGGGACAATATATACCTTGAAATCAGCGGCATTGCGATGGGTACCTGCATGGCCCCACAGTATGCCAACATTTTTATGGCTGACTTAGAACAACGCTTCCTCAGCTCTTGTTTCCTAATGCCCCTACTCTACTTGCGCTACATTGATGACATCTTCATCATCTGGACCCATGGAAAAGAAGCCCTTGAGGAATTCCACCATGATTTCAACAATTTCCATCCCACCATCAACCTCAGCCTGGACCAGTTCACACAAGAGATCCACTTCCTGGACACTACGGTGCTAATACGCGATTAAATCCGATATAGATTTAATAATATTATTGAAGAAGACCTGCTCTTATGTGAATCTCTGCAAAGCTGCACGACTGGAGAAGAAATATTCAACTGCGTCAACAATTTTATCAGAAAGCATGAAATTAGTTGGGGAAAATGTATTGATGTATGTACTGATGGTGCTCGGGCAATGGTTGGGAAGATTAAGGGAGCTGTAATGTGAATCATAAGTGTGGCACCAGAAAGCACTAAGAGCCATTGTGTTCTACACAGACAAGCACTTGCAATTAAAAAAATACTAGCATATCTGAAAATTGTGCTCGATGAAGCATTACAAATTATCAATTTTGTCAAATCTCGATCACTTCAATCCAGGTTATTTAAAATTTTGTATGAGGAAATTGGTAGTCAGCACAAAACGCTTCTTTTACATACAGAAGTGAGGTGGCTATCCAGAGGAAAAGTGCTTTGTGAGGCTTTTTGAGCTTCATAGTGAATTACTGGTATTCTTCACTTCAGATAATTCAGGACCAAAATTTAATGACTGTCTGACAAATTCCTCATGGCTAATGAGACTTGTGTATCTTGCAGATATTTTTGCAAAATTAAATTAAATTAATCTGTCACTGCAAGGAAAGAATGTGACCATTTTTACTACAATGGATAAAATTTTGTCGTTAAAAAAGAAACTGGAATTCTGGGCATCTTCTATAGAACAGAATAACTTGGACTGCTTCCCTATGCTACATGAATTTCTGACTGGAATAAATTCTACAGTCCATGAAGAAGTTTCCAGCACCATTTTACAGCACTTATGTGACTTGCAGGCCTCCTTATTAGAATATTTTCCTACAATTACTGATGATAATGCTTGGGTTCAAAATCTGTTTGTAATTACAGCCAAACCAGTCGGCTTTACTGCACACAATTATGAAAGCCTAATTGACTTAATTTCTGATTCTGATTGGAAACAAAAATTTAAGGATCTTCCGCTGAATAATTTTTGGAGCAGCCTTATAGAGGAGTACCCTAATGTACCTAAACGTGCATTTCAAGTGCTCCTTTGTGTGAGACGGGATTTTTGTATTAGTTCAACAAAAACCAAATATAGGAATAGACTTGATGCTGCGCCTGACCTGAGGATTCAACTTCCCAGCATTATTCCTAATATCAAACAAATTTGTGATAGAAAAATGCAGAAACACCAATCCCATTAAATCCAAATTTGTATTCCTGTTTATAAAAATAGATTTTCCTAGTAAAAATCTAATTTGTTTGGTGTTTGTGAATGTAAAAAAACAGTTTTTTTAAAGTTGAACACTGTTTTTCATTTTGACTCTTGCACTTGATTTTTGTACTACTTTATACGCACTTTCCAGTTAGAAATTGTTAGTTCAAGTTATTTTAAATTTGTATTTTTGCTTTGTTTTATAAAATTAAATATATTTGAGCATAAATAAAGCAATTTTTTATCTGAAAACCAAACAACTACAAAATAATATTATAAGTGTTCCGTAATAGGCTAAAAAATGTTCTGTGACCAAAAAAGTTTGGGAAACTCTGCTGTAGGTGAATGTATATTTATAGTGATGCTGATTAGTAAGTCTTAATGTTAGCTAATAAAAGCTTCTTTTCTCTCTAGATGTAATTAAAATACTTCATCTTACCCTAGGGCATCACCATTCCCAACTAGACTTAGTAATTACCTTACCCAGCTTCTTTAAATTAAAAAAAAAAAAGATTGGAGACACTGCTCAGTTACACTGCCAACAAATATAGAAATCTAGGTAACTCTATCCTTTTCGGTAGGTTATAGGTTCAACTCAATTTAGTAACCCATTGCTTTATTTCACAAGGATTAGGCTATTTCATTTAAAGGTGGGGCAAAGTTAGACTGATAATAATTATTGGTATCAAGAGTAACTTGTACCCCTAAGCATTTAAGATCAATTGATACAAAATATAAAAGCTTGATGTATGTAATTTCTATTTTTAAATTTTCCTCCCCAACATAGCTAGGAATGTTATTTAGGAATTCTTTAACTTTAAAGCAAAAAAGGGAGTCATAAATTTCAAGAAATTTTATGAGGGAAGAATCAAGGCCTTTATGTATAAATATGAAATATTCTCTGCCAACAAGTTACCTTGCAGATCTTCAATCCCCCTTCAGTTCTATAAATCCACAGGTTATTACTTGTTGAAATTACCAATGGTTCCATTGAGAGACTTAATAGGAAAGAAAGAAAGGGCACCATGCCAGGCTGTATGACCTTATTCTGTTCTGTTTATTCTTTTGTAAGGATTTGGCTCATTTGAGAGTCCTTGTTTCTGGTCAATGATCGTTAGAGCTGGAATCACTGATAAGCTGGTTTAGGGGCTGAACTTTAAATATGGTGAGGGTACAGTGTTGAGTGAAAGACAAAGCAGAAAAGAAGTTCCCTCTCCTCTTAATAAAAAAAATATTTTGTTATACACAGATTCAGTGCTTACAAGAGGGGTAATATTGATTCCTAGAGGCAACCAGGGGTGTTAGCAGATTTCTGGGAGATGGCTCAAACTGGTTCTTTTTATAATATTAAGAGGAACCCCTAGATACTGAACGCTGCCCTTGTTGCTCATGACACCACCTGCGATAAGCGTCACATTTTTGGAGGCTTTTCCACAATTCTGGTTCAGTACCCCTGGCAAAAACATTTTGAATAAAGCATTAATTTCGGAAAGCAATTTTATTATATTTGGCGGGGAATTGCAATGTGCATAATGCCTGTATACATGTTGGAGTCCTGGTATAAGGAGAGGGATATTGATACTAAGAAATGCCTTTTACTAACAGGGATATCTGAGGGCTCCAAAAAATCCATTTTATGGGCAGACACAGAATGGCTGAGCAAGTGCAGAATGAGTGGGTGTGTAGTTATGAGGGAAGAAGGTGCATTTTCAGTGCTATGTGAGCAGGCAGTGGCAGTGGAACCCTCACAAGTCCAAGTGAGATAGTGGTGGCAGTGAGCATGTGGAAGCTGTTAGTCTCTGGACTCCAGCCCCCATTGACTCTACCCTCAGATACATAATTTTTAATGAAAATGCCAGCCTTCCTTGGAAAAGATGGAAAGACTGTGCCTGATAGGCCAGGTTTGTTGGGCCCAGCATCCCCAAGCCTGGGAGCTGCAGCATCACTGGATGTATGGACAAAGGCTTGGAGGCAGGCATTAGAAAAGGTTTTACTGCCCCATGTTAAGTCAAGCCCGTACTGAAAATTAAGGTTATTCTCTGGGAGTGCAGTTCCAATACCTGGGGAAGATGGGTTTGATGTAAAGGACTGCCTAGAGGCTCCCCCATCATGCATTTGGGAGAACAGACAGCTCTGGGGACATTTACTGTAAGTTCCTTGATGACAGATGGTGACAGTGCAAAAGTGTGATAAAGTTTTTGCTTATATAAAGAGAAACTTTTACAGTGAGCTGTCATGAAGGAAGCAGTGACTGCTGAGTAAATGGACTGGCCCAGACTGACCCAAATTATATGAGGCACTTATTAGTACAACCCAAAGTAGCTCAATCTTTGGTGAAGAGAATGACAGGAAAGTCCATCAAGTCACTTTCTGCTGATGAGAAGTCAAAGAGGAGGAAAAAAAGGCAGGCAGCCAATGAGGGCTGGGAAGTCTAACCATCTGAAACAGCCAGTGCAGCAGCCATGTGACCACCCAAGGCACTGATGGTGAGCATCAAAGAGGAACTTGCCCAACAAATGAGTGTCATGACAGAACAAATGGCTGAACTACAGAGTACCATCAGCCCATCTAAGACTTCAGGGCACAAGGAGCCATCAGCTGCACAGATCCAGAAAGACTGGCGTTTAGAGTCACCATCCCACCTAAGCATAAAGGGAGAGGACAATCCTTTTGCTTCAGCTGTGACCAGGATGGCCCCTGGGAACCCTTTAGACCCCAATAGGAGGAGAGATGTAAAAAGACTTTTTGGGAAATCATTAATTTCCTAACCCATGCTCCAAAGTCCTAGCCTTTGCTGACCCAAGCAAACCCTTTATCCTACATAAAGATATTGGAAGATTTGGGAGCAGTCCTTTACCAGGAAGTTGAAGGCAAACAGAAACTTGTGCCCTTTGATAGAAAGTCTCACAATCAGAATCCTCAGCTATATCATTCACAAGCTAAAGTTCTTGATCTTAAAGAGGGCTGTTATTGAAAAAAATTGAGACTACTTGTACAGTACTCAGTTTCAGATATGGACAGACAAATCTATTCACTTATGTCTGAACAAGTTCCAAGATGGATGCTACAGGTCAGAGATGGTTGTCTGATCTGTCTAACTACATGTTCAGCTTCCAGTGCTGATGCAGGAGAAGCAATGTAAATGTGAATGCATTGTCTCAGCATCCACAGGCTTCGGAAATTGCTGTGAGAGGTTTTTGCAGTACGAGCCATCAAGAGTCAGAGATCCAGGATGGTCTTCTCGACTGTATTGCAGAAACTTTGGGCATGTCCCTGAAAGAGTTCCATTAGCCTCAGTGAGCTGTTTTGTGTTAGACCTAGACTCAATACTGCAGACTGGTAAGAACCCTAACAGCAAAATAACGATATTTTGTGACACACAGCTCACTAAAAAGGAGAGGCAAAATCCAGCCATGATTATTCACTCTATCCCAGAGGGCAAACTACTGTTGAGAAAATGTTCTAAATGAAAACTCCTTCAGGGAGTTCTGCACAGCAGACCCTTTACTAAATCAATTAACACAATTAGTGCTACTGAAAGATTACAGAGCCCTGGCCATGTGGGGCTTCCTTGATAACTTTTGGATGTTTGGGAATGGAGAGACTCCTGGAACTTAGTAGGTTCTATTGGTCCCGGATGGCTAGGATGTTTGCAAGAAATGCAAGAGGTGCCTGGTGTCTTCAAAGGAAAACTCTACCCACTAGAGATGCATACCTGCAGAATATCATTAGCAGCAAACATTTGGAGCTGGTATGCATTGACTTCCTGTCTTTAGAAGCATCCAGAAAAGACGCTGGGAACACCTTAGTAGTGACTGACCACTTTACTAGGCATGTGTGTACATGTACTATACATGCCCAGAAGTCCACCTCAGTTACTTGAATGTTGTGGGAGAAATACTATTCAATGTATAGATTTCCAGCTAAGATCACTGACCAAGGAGAGGACTTTGAAAGTCATTTTCTGAAGGAAGTGATTAAGATGGCAGGAATTAAAAAGTCCAGGACAAGCACAATCACTCACAAGGTGATCTTTAGACAGAAGAGTTTAATTGAACTCTGTTAAATATGTTGGGGACTATACATCCAGAGCAGAAGTCAACTTGAAGCTGCCATACTGAATTTTTGTGCATACTTACGATGTCTCAAGAAAGGAACCTACAGGAGTCTAACTGTATTTCCCAATGTTTGGGTGAGAACCCCAGATTAGGAGGTTTGATGGATAGGATGATGAAGATAGCTAAGAGTGGGATACCAATATGTCAACCTGATTAAGAGAAATGTTGCGAGATGCTTATTGCTTAGCTATGGCTGAAGCCGATAACAACTCAGACAGAAATAAGCACTGGTATGATGCTAGATTGTATTCTCTGGAGCTCCTGCGAGGAGACAGAGTTCTGTTGCAAATGTGGGTGTTGATGACAAATGTAAGATAGCAAACAGATGTAACACATTACCTGGGGATGGAAAAACTAGGATATCTGCTGGTCTACAAGATAAAACCTGAGACCAAACAAGGTCAAATAAAAACAGTACATAGGCACTGTCCATTACCTGTGAGGGAATTAGTAGGAGCCCCATATGAGATGGTCCATAACATGGGACTTGGGCAGCAAAAAGTTGCTGGATTGAAGCCACCACCCGACACATACAGTGGGCCTCCTGGGGGCAAACCACCACTACCCAGCATGTCTGAGAGTGAGTCTGAAAGGAGGGCACTATCATGGTTTATCTTAGACTGGAGACCAGACTCTGGCCTCAGTCTGCTGGGTGTTCCTCTTAGAGGAGTACAGGGATGGTGTTTAGTTTTACCAGCTTTCTAGGTGGGGGCTGAAGCTGGTTCTATTTTATAAAGAGCAATCCCCAGATATTGAACCTGGACATGGTTGCTGCTGACATCACATGGCAGAAGGGTTACATTATTATTAATATTAAATTATTTAGGGTTGGTCAAAAACATTCCTTGAAATATTTCTCCCACAGAAAAATGGGGTTTCATTGAAATATTTCATGGAAAAAGATAGATTTCAGCTGAATTTTCTATCAGGAAAATCAAAATGAAACATTTTCTTTCAGTTTGCCAACCTGAAAATTAACACAATATTTTGTTTTTGATCATCATAAACCTGTGACCTCCTGAATGGCCATCATGAAACTATACTGCAATGACTTAGCAATAGGGAGAGAATGTGGTGCATTGTGGGAAATACTGTCTGGCTGGGAAGAAAAGCCAGGGGAGATAGGGGAGAATAGGGGCATGTGGGACCCAGAACTACAGCTCCTGAGTCATCACAGTGGCTCAGGGAGACACAGAGACTCATGCCAACCCAATCCAAAATGGAAGTTTTTGTTCTGTGTTGGCAAACATTGGGAACATTGACAAGTTTGATTTTGATTGTAAACATTGAAATGATATGTTTGATATCACCAAGCATGAATTATTTGGAACTTCCAGTTCTGCAAAAAGTGTCAATAGTTTGACTTTGGGGCTGTTTTCAGGCCAAAAACAAATGTTAAAATATCAGAGTTTCCTATGGGACAGAAAT